>NC_044984.1:103444328-104044328 GCF_008728515.1 Papio anubis
TTCAGGTTCAGGCTCAATCTGAATCAATCTGAATCTCTGCCTGCTGCAGAGAGGGGGTGGGGGGGTGAGGGCCACACTCTTGTGACACCCAGTGCTGGGTGCTCGACTTCATGAGCTTTTCACCCTCGCAACAGCCCAATGCAACAGGTGCATCGCTCCCATTCACAGATGGGGAGACTGAGACCTCTGGGCGTGGTCAGGAAGCTCCTGCAAAGGACTCTGGGTGCTTTTGGGAATGGGGCCACTTTCTACTGAATGGGAAGCATAAGTCCAGCTGTGCATTCCTGAGGTTCGTAGCTGCTTCGAGGAGAGGAGACAGACTGACTAGAATGGCAGTAAGGAAAGGGAAGTAGCTGAGATTTGCCAGTTCTGAAGGCTTTTCACATTGTCTCCTATACCATCTGCACAAGGCCCTGGGTCATCCATACTGTTTGATGATCGCCATTGTATTCGTGGAGAAACTAGTATTCAGAGATTTGATGTTAGTTGTCCAAGATTAGGTAATTAGTAGGAGGTGGAGCTGGGATTTGAACCCAGGCCAGTTTGGCTCTAAGACCTTGTTCTTTTCCATTTTACTGGAGAGCAGGGTCATAATAATAATAACAATCTCAGTGACAGCTGCCATCGATTGAGGGCCTGTGCTGGGGTAGGCATCCTATCCCCTGCTTTACATCATTGCGTCTTATTTAGCCATTCCCTCAGCCTGGTCAGTGGGTATTGTTTTACAGATGAGGAAACCGAGGCTTAGAGAGGGGAGATTGCTTGCCCAGTGTCAGAGCTGGGCTCCAGAGCTCACACCCTCAACCCAGCACACTAAGTGCAGTATTGAGTAGTAGAGACTCATGCAGGATGCAGGTTCCAAAACCTGGCTGCCACTGGTCGTTTTTTGTTTTATTTTTTTAAGTTTTCATTTTTGTAGAGATAGGGTCGCACTCTGTTGCCCAGGCTGAAGTGCAGTGGCACAATCATAGTTTGCTACAGCCTCAACCTCCTGGGCTCAAGTGATCCTCCTGCCTCAACCTCCTGAGCAGCTGGGATTATAGGTGTGCACCACTATGCCTGGCTAGTTTTGTTTTTTATTTTTCTAGAGATAGGGGTCTCATTATGTTGCCCAGGCTGGTCTTGCACTCCTGAGCTCAAGTGATCTTCCTTCTTTGGCCTCCTAAAGTCTTGGGATTACAAGCATAGCCACCGTGCCATGCCTGGCCTTTGCCAACAGTCTTGATGGTTGAAAATACAGATTCTTCCACCCTGCTCCAGACCCTTGGATTTAAACTCTCCTGGGCGGAGATCCAGAAGCTGCATTTTTGTCACACTCGCCAGGAGACTGTTTTGCACTCAGCACAGTTGGTGGCTAGTGTGGAATTCTCAGGAGCCCAGAGAGGCTCGGACGGCCACAGAAGGGCTCAGCCCAGAGCTGTTGTACTTTCTGGCTTAGGAGTTGACCTTGGCTTGCCTTCGGTTGTACACTCCTTGTGGGAAAGCTGCTGCTGTGGGGATTAGAGCCGCAAGCTGGCCCGCAGCAGCCTCTCCCCCATGGGGCTCCCACATTTGTTGCACTAGAACGTATAGGGCCAAGGGAAACTAATTCTGGGATCATCAAAGTCCTTCCCTCTTAACCAAGCCTTGCTTTGATAATCGACTGAGAAAGCCAGAGCCCAGCCATTTCATCATGTCTTCCCAAGAGGCATTTTTTGGCAGGGTAGAAGAACATTTCACCTGAACCAGAAACCCTGAGGTCAAATTTTAGTGCCACCACTCATGGGCTGTGAGATCTGAGTTCAGTTTCCCCTTCTGTAAAACAGGGGTGATCACATCCCAATTCTCTAATGAGACTTACCCTTCAGGAATGTCTTGAAGATTAGGCAGCAATGAAGGAGGCCTTAAAATGATGAAATTGCTATGTAAGTCAAGCTTTGAAGGCATATGCCTAATTTTCTTTTTTTTAAACAAGAAAACTAGGGGCTGGACATGGTGGCTCACATCTGTAATTCCAGCACTTTGTGGGGGCAAGGCAGGAGGATTGATTGAGCCCAAGAGTTTGAGACAAGCCTGGGCAACATAGCAAGACCCCATCTCTACAAAAAATAAAAAAATTAGCTGAGTGTGCTGGTGCATGCCTTTAGTCCCAGCTACTCAGGAGGCTGAGGCAAGATGAACTTGAGGGGTTGAGGCTGCAGTGAACTATGATTGCACTACAGCCTGGATGACAGAGACTGTGTTAGTTTGCTCTCACACTGCTAATAAAGACATACCCGAGACTGGGTAATTTATAAAGGAAAGAGGTTTAATTGACTTACAGTTCTGCATGGGTGGGGTGGCCTCAGGAAACTTACAATCATGGTGGAAGGAGAAGCAAACACATCCTTCTTCACAAGGTGGCAGCAAGGAGCAGTACCATGCAAAACAGGGAAAGCCCCTTATAAAACCATCAGATCTCGTGAGAACTCACTCATTATCAGGAGAGCAGCAGCATGGGAGTAACCGCCCCCATGATTCAATTACCCCCCACCGGGTCCCTCCCATGACACGTGGGGATTATGGGAACTACAATTCAAGATGAGATTTGGGTGGGGACACAGCCAAGGCATATCAGAGACCCTGTCTCAAAAAAACAAAACAAAAGGAAACAACAAAAACCTAGAACTTTGGCTTTATTTTTTAGAGACATGGCCAGTTGTACCTCTTCATGTGGACATAAAGCTCAGAGAGGGAAGGGATGTTCTCAAGGCCACACAACGCAACTGGGAATTGAAACCAGGACTCTTTCTGTTGCTCTCTGCGGCTGGGGACAACCAGCATTGACCACTGTTCCTTCTTACCACATCTAAGACCTTTAGCCTTTAGAATGCACAGACAGCCATGAGGGCAGTTCAGAGAACAGGTCAGACTGTGGAAAGTTCAAGTCCTCACTCTGCTGTGTGACCTGGGGCGGGTGCATTAGCTCCTCTGAGTTTTAATAGTTTAACCCCCAAATAGAAATAATAGTGAAAGCTCTTTCAAAGGGCTGATGTGAGGATGAAATGAAATAAGGCAGGTAAAACACATTGTACTGTAAAACATCAAAAAGTGTTAAGGGTGATCACGATTACACCAAAGGAATAAAAAAATCATTCACTGGGCCTGGCACAGTGGCTCATGCCTGTAATCCCAGAACTTTGGGTGGATGAGGTGGGCACATCATTTGAGCCCAGCCTGGGTTTGTGTTCAAGTTCAGGACCAGCCTGGGCAACATGACAAAATCCTGTCTTTGCAAAAACATAAAAAAAATGAGCAGGATGTGGTGGTGTACACTTGTAGTCCCAGCTACTCAGGAGGCTGAGGTGGGAGGATCACTTGAACCTGGAAGGTTGAAGTTGCAGTAAGCTGTGATTGCACCACTACACTCCAGCCTGGGTGACAGAGCAAGACTCTGTCTCAAAAAAATAAATATATAAAAAATATATATATATATCTATGTATTTCATCCAAACACCCATCCATTCATCTATCCATCCATCCATCCATCCATTCATCCATCTATTTGATGATCCATTCATGTGGCTGGCAGAATTTGAGCTCCTGCTCTGTGCTGGGATGTGTGCCATGGAAATGCATAGAAATACCAAAAGGAATGCTGTGTCGCAGGGGCTGCAGGAGGCTCTGCAGCTGTGAGGTGGACTCGGGGTAGCACGTGGCCCCCAGCACAGGTAGATGTGCATCTTCAGCTCCTTCGTTGTCTTCCCGTGCAGGTGCTTATTGCCAACAACGGGATCGCCGCCGTGAAGTGCATGCGCTCCATCCGCAGGTGGGCCTATGAGATGTTCCGCAACGAGCGGGCCATCCGGTTTGTTGTGATGGTGACCCCTGAGGACCTTAAGGCCAACGCAGGTACCTGGGCCTTGACCCTCTCCTCCCGCCACGCCCCATCCTTGCCTGCCCTCGCCTCCTTCCCCTGTGCCTAGGCAAGTCCATCCTGGACTCCAGATGGTCAGGACCTCTCATGAGTCTGTATTTATTTGTCCTTCCTTCTTTATTTAATTAAAATGTCTGCTGACATCAAGAATGACTGTGCCTTACAAAAATGCAAATGGTTAACATGCAGAGGAAATTGGATCTTTGAGAAATGTTGTGTTCTAGCAGATTGGGGGCTGTTTCTCCTGGTGTTTTCCTGCAGGTGTTGTATTCTAGCAGACTGAGGGCTGTTGCTCCTGGTGTTTTCCTGAAGGAGGATGTAATTGTATTTCAATTACTTGTTCATTCTTCCGTTCATTTGCCTGAGTTTTTTTATGATGAATCATTCTATAAACAACTGTTGGATGATTTACTTTTTTCCTGAACAGTCTTATCCTTTTATAGGCCCTACTCCCCACAGCAGCCAAAGTGACCTTTTAGAAACATAACTTATTCTGCTGTGTTTTCTGAAGGTTGTTAAAAACAAAAACCTTGGCCAGAGTGGTGACTCGTGCCTGTAATCCCAGCACTTTGGGAGGCTGAGGCGGGAGGATTGCTTGAGCCCTTGAGTTTGAGAGCAGCCCGGGCAACATAAGACCCTGTCTCTACAAAAAATAAAAATAAAAAAATAACTGGGTACAGTGGCGTGCACCTGTAGTCTCAGCTACCCAGGAAGCTGAGGTGGGAGGATCGCTTCAGCCCAGGGGGTCTAGGCTATAGTGAGCTGTGATTACACCACTGCATTCCAGCCTGGGAAACAGACTGAGACTCTGTCTCAAATAAAACAACATAAACCTAAAAGCATAACTCAGATCCGAGCACAGTGGCTCACGCCTATAATCCCAGCGCTTTGGGAGGCCAAGATGGGTGAATCACTTGAGGCCAGGAATTTTGAGACCAGCCTGCCCATTTCTACTAAAAATACCTCCCAAAAATTAGCCGGGCATGGTGGCAGGTGCCTGTAGTCCCAGCTATTCAGGAGGCTGAAGCAGGAGAATTGCTTGAACCCAGGAGGCGGAGGTTGCGGTGGGCTGAGATCACCCCACTGCACTTGAGCCTGGGTGACAGAGCAAGACTGTCTCAAAAAAAAAAAAAAAAGCAAAACAAAAACCAACATAAGTCAGGTCTTCAGGTCTTTTCGTGCTTCTTCTTAAAATGTGTCAGAGGCTGTATGCTCTTCCCAGTAGTAGCAACCTCAGCACCATCCCCTAAGCCTTCCTGCCCCAAGCTCTGCACAGACATGGCCTCATTTGTTACTTACAGCTCTGTTTTACAGATGGCACAGTCGAGGCACAGGGACGTGAATTTATCACTTGTCCAGGGTCACACAACCGTCATGTGATGCAGGTGGGATGGGAACCCTGGTCTGAGCTCAGAGCATTATCCAGTGGGTCCTCCCGTCTTGGTTAGTCTAAAATTCAAGATTCTCACCGAGGCCCGTAAGTCCCCTCCTGACTCCATCTCGAACCTCTCACCCTCCATCAGCCGGGTACCAGTCACGCTGGCCTCTGGCGGCTCCTGGGCCTGTTGCAGAGTCTTGGTACCTGCTGGATCCTCTATTGAAGGTGCTTCTCCCAGAGCCCTTTGTGCAGTGGACTCCCTCCCCACCCAGTCTGTAGGTCTCAACATGATCCTTGCATCTCTCTCAGAGAACCTCATTTATTTTCTTCCCAGCACTGACCTGAGTCTGTAGTTATTGTGTTTATTTTCTTGTTTATCTTCTCCAACATAAAAGAAAAACTGGATGAGGACCAGGTAGCGTGTCTGGCCGCTCCCTTTGTCATCTCTGGAATCTCCCCATTGGCCAACATTTCTGTGTTTGATAAATGTAGGAGGCAGGCAGGCCGGAAGGAGCAGCTCTGGGGTTTCTTTCTGTGTTTGCATATAAAGTGCCGCAATCTTCAATTTCAGGATCGTAGCAAATTTCATAGTACAGATGTCCCAACCCCTGTGTTTGGATTGAGTCTAACTTTTCCTAGTCTGAAACACTGCTCAGTGGCTGTCGTCTGACTTTGGCCTCATTGATGTGTGGGTTTTTGTTTGTCTGTTGTTTTTTTTTGAGATAGAGTCTTGCTCTGTTGCCCAGGCTGGAGTACAGTGGTGTGATCTTGGCTCACTGCAGCCTCCACCTCCCGGGTTCAAGCAATTCTCGTGCCTCAGCCTCCCAAGTAGCTGGGAGGCGTGCACCACCATGACCGGCTAATTTTTGTATTTTTAGTGGAGACAGAGTTTCACCATGTTGGCCAGGCTAGTCTTGAACTCCTGACTTCTGGTGATCTGCCCGCCTCAGCCTTCTAAAGTGCTGAGATTACAGGTGTCAGCCATTGCGCCCAGCCAACATGTGGTTTTTTAAAGGACATATTCTTAGATGTGGAATTTCTGGCTTAAAGAGCGTGAGTATTTTAAAATCAAAATATTGCATTATGTTCAGCCTTAAAAAGGAAGGAAATCCCGTCATGTGTTACAACATGGATGAACCTTGAGGACATTGTGCTGGTCCCAAAAAGTGAAGTAAGCCAGTCACAAAAAGACAAATACTGCATGATTCCATGTATAAGGGGTAACTAGAGTAGTACAATTCATAGAGAGAGCGAGAGAGAGTGTATATCGTTGGTTGCCAAGGACTTCAGGGAGGGAGAAAAAGGGAGTTGTTGATGAGTATAGAGTTTCAGATTCTTAAAATGAAAAAGTTCTGGACATCTGTTTCATGATATAAATATATTTCACTATTGAACTGTACACTCAAAAATGGTTAAGATAGTAAATTTTACGGTGTTGTTTTTTTTTTTTACCATAATTTAAAACTCTGATTGTATTTTTGTTTGTTTGTTTGGGTTTTTTTTTGAGACAGGACCTTGCTCTGTCGCCCAGGCTGGAGTGCAGTGACATGATCACAGCTCACTGTAGCCTCGACCTTTGAGGCTCAAGTGATCCTCCTGCCTCAGCCCCCCAAGTAGCCGGGACTATAGGCATGCACCACCATTCCTGGCTACTTTTTTTTTTTTTTTGTAGAGACAAGGTCTCCCTTTATTGCCCAAACTGACCTTGCATTCCTGGCCTCAAACAATCCTCCTACCTCGGCCTCCCAAAGTGCTGGGATGACAGGTGTGCACCACCGCACCCAGCCCTATTGTATTATTTAATGGTAAAACAATATTAAGATAAACTTTAAATAGGAAATATTTTTAAAAACTTACCTCTAATCCCACTATGTTGATAGATTACTTCCTTTGTCCTTCGTTCCCTTCCAGGCCTTCCAGGCCTTGTCCAGAGACACATCTGTTTCACGTAATTAAAATCATATTTCATTTTCTTTAAATTTTCTTCCTTTTTTTTTTTTTTTTTTAAATGAGACAGAGTCTTGTTCCATCACCCAGACTGGAGTGCAGTGGCATGATCTCAGCTCACTGCAACCTCCACCTCCTGGGTTCAAGCAATTCGCCCACCTCAGCCTCCCGAGTACTTTGGATTACAGGTGCCTACCACCATGCCCAGCTAATTTTTGTATTTTTAGTAGAGACAGGATTTCACCATGTTGACCAGGCTGGTTTCGAACTTCTGGGCTCAGGCGATCTGCCTGCCTCAGCCTCCTAAAGTGCGAGATTATAGGCATGAGCCACTGCGCCCAGCCTTCTCTTTACATTTTCATACATGTTTGTCCGTTGTTGCCGTAGAAGTCTGCATGGTTCTGCTTTCCATGGCTGTACACAGTCACATCTTGTAATGTTCTGCCATTGACATCCATCTGTCAGCAGTTCCTTTCTTCCTGCTCCCATTTAATTTCAGAGTACATCAAGATGGCGGATCAGTACGTCCCCGTCCCAGGAGGGCCTAATAACAACAACTATGCCAACGTGGAGCTGATTGTGGACATTGCCAAGAGAATCCCTGTGCAGGTAGATGGACCAGGGTGCCTGAGTGTGGTCTCTGAGTGTGGGATGATGCCCCTTGGTTCTAGTTCAATTCCACAGTTCACAAGGGGCAGAGGGTCCGGGTCCCACAAGGCTCCAAATTCCTGGGCTGACATAACAGAAAAGAGTGTTCAAGTGATGCGAAGCACATTCTTTTTTAAAAAAAATTTTACAGACAGGATCTCGCCATGTTGGCCAGGCTGGTCTTGAACTCCTGGGCTCAAATGATCCTCCTGCCTCGGCCTCCCAAAGTGCTGGGGTTACAGGTGTGAGTTACTGTGCCCGGCTGGGAGGCATATTCTTGAAGGAAGATTGTTGCTCACCCCTTTCTGTGTTGCAGGCGGTGTGGGCTGGCTGGGGCCATGCTTCTGAAAACCCTAAACTTCCGGAGCTGCTGTGCAAGAATGGAGTTGCTTTCTTAGGTAGAGTGTATCCCCATCAGATACATGGGAATTGGGGCGTTGCTGGGACATTCTGCTGGGTCTGGCCCTCTTTCTACTCCTGTCCTGTAAAGCAGAGGTCCCTTTGATTTCCCACCTCACACTTTCATTGTGAGGAGTGAGTGAGTCCCAGGGCGGAAGGGCACATAGCTGATCTGCCAAGTCATGGAATTAGGAACTGCCTGCTTTTCAAAGGAAGACACACAGGCAGCCAACAAGCATATGAAAAAAAGCTCAACATCACTGATCATTAGAGAAAGGCAAGTCAAAACCACAGTGAGATACCATTTCTTGGCAGATTCTGATGAGATTGTGGAGAAAAGGGAACGCTTATGCACTGTTGGTGGGAGTGTAAACTAGTTCAGCCATTGTGGAAAGCGTATGGCAATTCCTCAAAGAGCCAAAAATAGAACTACCATTTAACCCAGCAATCCTGTTACTGGGTATATACCCAGAGGAATATAAAATCATTCGACCATAAAGACACATGAACACGAATGTTTATTGCAGCACTATTCACAATAGCAAAGGCATGGAATCAACCTAAATGCCCATGAATGACAGATTGGATAAAGCAAATGTGGTACATATATACCATGGAATACTACACAGCCATCAAAATGATATACTGAGATTATGTCTTTTGAGGGAACATGGATGGAGCTGGAGGCTGTTATCCTTAGCAAACTAACAGAAGAACAGAAAACCAAATATTACGTGTTCTCATTTATAAGTGGGAGCTAAATGATGAGAATACATGGACACAAAGAGGGGAACAGCAGACGCTACTTGAGGGTGAAAGGCTGGAGGAGGGAGAAAAGCAGAAAAATAACTGTTGGGTACTAGGCTTAGTACCTGGGTGATGAAATAATCTGTACCACAAACCCCTGTGACATGAGTGTACGTGTGTAACAAATTTGCACATGTAATTATATCCATGTCCTTGTGTAGTTTAGGGGAATCATTTACTATCATGTAATACATCCCTGCTTCTCCTTAACTGTGGGTCTGAAAACAGTCTTGCCCAAATGTGAAGCAGCTCAGTGCGGATCAATACCTGATATTCACCTGAGGCACAGCCGGGAGTCCCATGCCCATTGACGTTTTCTTTGTCTGTGGGCTCTGAGTACATATGGGCATCTGTCTTGTCTGACAGTCACCCAGGACTCTTATTATCAGTCTTAATTCCTCTGGAGGTTGATGATCCAGCCCACTGGACAAATCCAGCCCATGGCTTGCCTTTGTAAATAAAGTTTTATTAAAACATGGTCGTGCTCATTCATTTATGTATTGCCTATGGCTGCTTTCACCCTACACTGGCAAAGTTGAGTCATTGTGACAGAGACCTGCAGGCTCACAAAACTGAAAGTATTTCCCATCTGGCTCTTTATAGAAAGAGTTTGCTAACCTATGGTCCGGCTCTTTGAGCTCCTAGCTTACCTCTTTGATCTAGCTTTCTGCCTCCCCGCCAAAGTGTATTTTGTATATGCCACTGTAGCCTAGGTTGTAACTCACAACAGGTTTACAATCCACATGTGTTGAAAGTTGACTGATGCAACAGCAGACTAACAGATTTTTTCCTTCCCTAACGTGAGGTTAAGCTCCTTGAGAGCTGGAACCAGAGAATTTTCTCTGTCATCTTCTCCTCACCTGGCCCCACCACCATGCACTCGGTCGGCACTCAGCCTCGAGGGTCTTGTGACTGACCAGATTCTGCTTCCCTTCTTGTCCCCAACTCCTCAGGCCCTCCCAGTGAGGCCATGTGGGCCTTAGGAGATAAGATCGCCTCCACCATTGTCGCCCAGACGCTACAGGTCCCAACCCTGCCCTGGAGTGGAAGCGGTAAGGGACCCCGAGCTTCCCTCTAGGGGAGCTTCTCAGCCCAGTCTTGGTAATGTGAACAATCAGGGTGACAGAAGTATGCTTGTAACAATTCTTTCTGTTACAAATGTTACTTTTAGTTTTTAGTCACTAGCAAAATATTTTAAAATTTTAAGTTAGTGAACAAGTGGTACAATTTATTGTAGGCAATTTAGAAAATACAAGAGGTACAAAAAAGAAATGGAAATCATTCATAATCCTATGACCCAGTGTTGAACATGTATTACACTGTGGGTGTCTACCTTTCCAACATTTTTCTTGGCATATTATTTAAAAAAAAAAAAAAAGACAAATCTTGGCCTGTGGCTCACGTCTGTAATCCCAGTGCTTTAAGAGGCTGAGGGAGAAGGATCACTTGAAGCCAGGAGTTCAAGACCAGCCTGGGCAACATAGCAAGACCCCATCTCTAGACAAAGTAAAAAAAAAAAAAAAAAAAAAAATTACCTGGTTGTGGTGGGGCATGCCTGTAGTCCCAACTACTCAGGAGGCTGAGGCAGGAGGATGGCTTGAGCCTAGGAGGTTGAGGTTACAATGAACTATGATGGTACCACTGCACTCCAGCCTGGGTGATGAGACCCTGTCTTTAAAAGGAAACAACAACCTATCTTACATTTCCTAGTTTGTGACTTTTTTTTCCCCACTAATGAATATCTTTCTATGTAAAAAATATACTTTATACCATTTAAGATGCCTGCATAGGATTATTATGTCTTATGGATATATCATAATTGACTTAATAGTCCTCATAGTTAAATAATTTAGATTGTTTCCAATTTATTTTTTCTAATTTAAAAAATAAAGGAATGGAGCTTTGATAATCTTACAGCTAAATTTATGTGTGCATTTTAATAATTTTCTTAGGATAAATTCCTAACAGTGGAATTTCTAGGACAAATTAAAAAGTAAGACAGTCTCAGAAGTTTCCTATTAAATTTGATTTTTTTTTTCCCCTAAAAGTTGAATTTTAAATTTGGGATGGAAAATTTACTTTCATTTGTTAAATCTTTGCATGGTTTTGGGAAATAATTATTCACATATAAATGATTCCATAAGGTAGAATTGGGATTTTTTTTTGGATTTAGATTAATATGGCTGTTGTTGGTAGGCTCAGTCTGAGTGTCTTTCCTTTTTTGTTGTTTTGTTTTTGAGACAGGGTCTCACTCTGTCACCCAGGCTAGACTGTAGTGGTATGATCATGGCTCACTGCAGTCTTGACCTCCTGGGCTCAACTGATCCTCCTGCATCAGCCTCTCCAGTAGCTGGGGCTACAGGCCCATGCCACCATGCCTGGCTAATTATAAACATTTTTTTGTAAAGACAAGGTCTCACTATGTTGCCAGGGTTGGTCTTAAACTCCTGGGTTCAAGCGATCCCCCCACCTCAGCCTCCCAAAGTGCTGGGATTATAGGCATGAGCCACCGCGCCTGGCAGTTAGTTTCTTAAGCTTGATTTCTCATTCAAGGTTGGGTTAGTTCTTGAGGAAATGAAAAGCCATTGTGAGAAGCTGAAGGGAGTGTCTGTATTCCACTGGTCCAGAAGCCCAGGTCTAGCACTACGTCAGGAGGGAGAGGCCCTGTGGTTTCTGGGTTGTGTGTGTTTCTCCTGGATTTGGGAGGAATCAGCTTTCTTTGTGACTCTCCAGGCCTGACAGTGGAGTGGACAGAAGATGATCTGCAGCAGGGAAAAATAATCAGTGTCCCAGAAGATGTTTATGACCAGGGTTGTGTGAAAGACGTAGATGAGGGCTTGGAGGTAAATGCAGAGCCTGCGGGGGCCAGGGGGGCCGGAACCGAACTGCCTCTGTCCTGGTAGCAGTTGGCAACTGGCTAACCTCTAAAGAGGTCTGTTTGTCCCTTTGCATCCAGGCAGCAGAAAAAATTGGTTTTCCATTGATGATCAAAGCTTCTGAAGGTGGCGGAGGGAAGGGAATCCGGAAGGCTGAGAGTGCGGAGGACTTCCCGATCCTTTTCAGACAAGTGAGCAGTTCTTGCTGTGTCTTTTCGCATCTGTCTTTGGGAATTGTTTGTGGGCTGCCAGATTATTTCTCTTAGCGTTATTCTGTGACTGTCAAGAAGACATTTGTAGGAGCTGGATATATTGTTGTATCGTATTTTGCAACAAATGTGTACATTTTTACTCAGAAAAGCCCATGGTTTTATGTTGATCTTGACAGCATCTTTTAGGTAGTTCAGGTCTATAAATCAGGGTATCTAGAAATTATTTCAGAGATACAGGATCAAAATAGCTGTTTGTGACAATTTTGGCCTATAGAGGAATGGCATATTTTATAAATTTTAGTACTCTTAGTATTTCTAATGTTTGTAGATGATCTATTTTATTTTATTTTTGAGACAGAGTCTCACTCTGTCATCCAGGCTGGAGTGCAGTGGCACGATCTCAGCTCACTGCAACCTCGGCCTCCCAGGTTCAAGCGATTCTAGTGCCTCAGCCTCCCAAGTAGCTGGGATTACAGGCGTGTGCCACCTCACCCAGCTCATTTTTGTCTTTTTAGTAGAGACAGAGTTTCACTATGTTGGCTGGACTGGTCTCAAACTCTTGGCCTTGAGTGATCTGCCCACCTTGGCCTCCCAAAGTGCTGGGATTACAGGTGTGATCCACTGCGCCCTGCCTGATCAATTTTAACTGTAGGAACAAATGGCATATATACTTACTGGTAGCTAGTTTTCTTCTTTTAAAACCTTATGTCTGTTATTAGCAATGTTTAGAAAACATTTATACTGACAATCTTCCCATTCTTAAAGCTAACTATTTTAATATTTCTAGGTTTTCTTCTAGACCTTCTTCATATGTATATTTTAAAGAACTGTATTCAGTCTACACAAAATTTTGCTCTGCATTTAAAATATTTCAAATTGTAGATCATGAATATTATGTTATTCCAGCCCTGGCAATTATTTTGATGATTACTCAATATTTTATATGTGGCACTAGCCTTATTTATGAAACCTTTCCTTTTTTGTTAAATGTTTAGCTTATTTCCACTTTGTTATTATGAATAATAATACTATAGTATAATATGATATTTAGTACTATAAATAACACTTAGCTATTTTTTTTCCTCTTCTGAGTTTTTTTCTTGGATAAAGACTTGGGGAGAAAGACTTAGTTAAATAGCATGCACTTTACATGCACTTCCATTTTTCTTTTTTTTTTTTTTTTGAGACAAGAGTCTTGCTGTGTCGCCCAGGCTAGAGTGCGGTGGCATGATCTCTGCTCACTGCAAACTCCGCCTCCCGGGTTCACGCCATTCTCCTGCCTTAGCCTCCCGAGTAGCTGGGACTACAGGCGCCCGCCACCACGCCCAGCTAATTTTTTGTATGTTTAGTAGAGACAGGGTTTCACCATGTTAGCCAAGATGGTCTCGATCTTCTGACCTTGTGGTCCGCCCGCCTTGGCCTCCCAAATGACTGGGATTACAGGCGTGAGCCACTGCACCCAGCCTTTACATGTGCTTTCAAACGCATATCAGTACATTGCTTTCTAGGAGTTTTACTGATTATGCCACTCTTGGTATAATATGTGAGTGTCGTATAAAGCAGCAGTTTCACTACCACTGTATCTCTGTTGGAGTATACAGGTGTTTTGGGGATTTGGGTGGGGGGAAGAATTGATATTAAAAGGCAAGTTGAAGCAGCAGTACAAAAAATTCGTGTCTATCCTTCACCCAGTTTCACTCGTTAATATTTTTCATATAACTTTGCAACTAAGAGATTAACGTGGGCACTTTTCTGTTCAGTAAACTCCAGACTAGATTGAATTTCATCAGTTTTTGCACTAATGTCCCTTTCCTGTTGCAGGATTCATTCCTGGATTCCATACTGCATTAGAGGTCATACAGATTTTAAAGCTTTTTTGCTTTTTAAAAATAGACTTTATTTATTAGAGCAGTTTTAGGGTCACAGCAAAATGGAGCAGAAAGAATAGAGAGTTCCCACATACCCCAGGCCCTCATGTGCACACAGACCCCCAAGCTTTTTTATTTTACTTACATGAGTGCACTATGAATATGTTCGTCATGTAGAGAGTCAATCAAGTCAGCAATGTGTTAAGAATAAAAAAGGAAAAACCCTTTTCCCCCATCACCTTCCGACTTTCCTTTCTCAGATGTAACCACTGTTAGCAGCTGCCAGGGGGGTCTCCTTTCAGCACTGTCACTGTATATACTTTTACATAGACATTCATACAGTTATTTTATTTTTATTTTTTGCGTGAGTTCATCCCATACATTATTGCAAATTACTTTTTTTAAACTTGTCTTAGAAATCATTGTGCGTGAATACTTTTCACATTGTCTTTAAGAATCTCTAGAAGACATGCCTATAAAACAATGCCTTTCAGCTCTTAACAGGATGAAGTAAGTTTGTCCTTAGATTCCAGCCAGGAGAGCTAGCTGAGAAAGTGCAGTAAGTGGAAGAAAAAGACAACCACAGATTAGTGTGTTTTGGTCCCATTTTCATTCAAAGAAACTTTCTCTGTATGTGTCGCTATATGCATAGAAGAAAGCCAGTTTGGACACCAAACTCTTAACAATATATTATCTTTAGGGGATGTGATTGTGGGGAGATTTTACCATTTCACAAAGTTTGACTTAAAAAGAGAATATGTTGCAGGTAGTGACTATCTGGGGCTGGTGGTGCAGATGATAAGGGAATTTGCCAAGACAATTGTAGGTAAAGAAAGGCAGATTTATTGGAGGAAGTATGAAAATATGTTGCAAGATTGCAACAGGCAGCACAGCCGAGAAGGGGCTGTCTGCAAAGAGGCAAAGGCTGGTGGGAGGTTTTATAGGGTGGTGCTGGAGGAGGGGCTATGAGGTTGTTATGTCCTGGGGTTGTTTGTGATTAGTCATCTCTTAAAGCAGTTGTTCATTGTTCTTTCCCACCTGGGGCCGTCCGCCTCCTGGGGCCCCTTTCTCATTATTACTTACTGTGGAGTCAGGACTCCACAGAATATTATATCTTTGAGACAACAAAAGTAAAAGATCAGCAGAGTCCTGGATGAGTACCCTAAACACATCACTGCCTTTGTTTTATGGTCTCTCCTGAGAACTTCCAGAAGCTTCCAGAGCTGGTTTCCCCATGAAGATCAGGCTGCTCTGCTTCCCCCGACAGGTACAGAGTGAGATCCCAGGCTCGCCCATCTTTCTCATGAAGCTGGCCCAGCACGCCCGTCACCTGGAAGTTCAGATCCTCGCCGACCAGTATGGGAATGCTGTGTCTCTGTTTGGTCGCGACTGCTCCATCCAGCGGCGGCATCAGAAGATTGTTGAGGAAGCACCGGCCACCATCGCCCCGCTGGCCATATTCGAGTTCATGGAGCAGGTACACTTCTTAGAGCCCAGGGGTCAGCTTCAGAGAGAGCCGTCTCAGCTCAGAGTCAGGAAGAACTTTCTACGGTCAGTGTGGCCGGATGGTGGCATGGGTGCCTAACAGGAGGGAGGAGGGCCCATTCCAGAGGTGATTTCAGCATCATACAGGTTTATTGGATTAGCTGGTCTGTGAACTCCCCAAATATTTCTTTTCTTTTTTGAGACAGAGTCTCACTGTGTTGCCCAGGCTGGAGTGCAGTGGTGCGATGATAGTTCACATCAGCCTGTAACTCCTGGGCTCAAGTGATCCTCCCACCTCAGCCTCCCGAGTAGCTGGGACTACAGGAATATGTCGCCATGTCTGGCTAATTTAAAAAAAATTGTTTTTTGTAGAGACAGAGTCTTGCTATGTTGCCCAGGCTGGCCTTGAACTCGTGGCCTCAAGTGATCCTCCCGTCCTGGCCTCCTTAAGTTCTAGGGTGACAGGCATGAGCCACCACACCTGGCCAGTCCCAAAATATTTCACACATAGCAGGTGCTGAGTCTGCATTTGGTGAAGGAACTGGTAGTCACCATTTACAGTTCCCTGAAAAGACCTCTGGAACGCCCTTGGCCTCTTTCTGTTTCTTCACAGTGTGCCGTCCGCCTGGCCAAGACCGTGGGCTATGTGAGTGCAGGGACGGTGGAATACCTCTACAGCCAGGACGGCAGCTTCCACTTCTTGGAGCTGAATCCTCGCTTGCAGGTGGAACATCCCTGCACAGAAATGATCGCTGACGTCAATCTGCCGGCTGCCCAGCTACAGGTGAGAAAACGGGCTTAGGGCCTTGGGACTTCTCCGCCCTGGGTCGGGGGTCCATGTGCTGCTCCCATTAGTCCATCACGCCCATCTCTTGGCTGACTGTCCCAGGGGAATGACTGGCCAAAGTGCACTTTGAGAAATCTGTAAAAGCTACAGTTCTCCCTGGGAAAATATCTTTTATACAATTTCAGGCATCCATAAACCTAGAGAAATGTTTCTTAACCTTTTTATCATTATCACTCCCTGCAAAGATCCTTTGGACACATTTTATATCCTAATCCCTGTCTTGTGAAATTTTAATATCACAGATATACCACATATCTGTTTGGATATTGTAGATGTATCTGTGCTTTATTCATGAAAAGAGTGAGTTTTTTCACTCCCAAGAACAAATATTTGTCTCTTCAGAGGCAGTATCACCCCTGTTAAGATTATGTGACCCAGAGTTATAAACTCTTGGGTTAATGGGAACTCTAAATTTTTTTTTTATTTTTAATTTTTATGGGTATATAGTAAGTATATATATTTACAGGGTGCAAGAGATTTTTGTTTTTGTTTTTGTTTTTGTTTTTTTGAGATGGAGTCTTGCTCTGTCGCCCAGGCTAGAGTGCAATGGCACAATCTCAGCTCACTGCGGCCTCCGCCTCCCAGGCATGCAATGTGTAATAATCACATCAGAGTAAATGGGTATCCATCCCCCTCCAGCATTTATCCTTTCTTTGTGTTATGGTGTTATGAATATTCCAATTATACTCTTTTAATTTTAAAATGTACAATAAATTATTGTTGACTGTAGTCACCCTGTTGTGCTATATCAAATACTAGGCCGTATTCATTCTATTAATCACTACATTTTTGCGCCCATTAACCATCCTCGTCTTCCATGCCCCTCTCTCTTCCTTTCCAGCCTCTGGTAGCCATCATTCTACTCTCTGTGTCTGTGAGTTCCGTTGTTTTAATTTTTAGCTCCCACAAATGAGTGAGAACATGCAAAGTTTGTTTTTCTGTGCCTGGCTCATTTCATTTAACATAATGTTCTCCAGTTCCATCTGTGTTGTCGCAAATGATGGTCTCATTCTTTTTTCATGTCTGAATAGTATTCCATTGTGTGAAGGTACCACATTATCTTTTTTCTTTCTTTCTTGTTTTTGAGATGGAGTCTCGCTCTGTTGCCCAGGCTGGAGTGTAGTGGTGCGATCTCAGCTCACTGCAACCTCCACCTCCTGTGTTCAAGCAATTATCCTGCGTCAGCCTCCCTAGTAGTTGGGATTACAGGTGCACACCACCATGCCCAGCTAATTTTTGCATTTTTGGTAGAGATGGGGTTTCACCATATTGGCCAGGCTGGTCTCAAATTCCTGACCTCAGATGATCCGCCCACCTCAGCCTCCCAAAGTGCTGGGATTACAGGCATGAGCCACTGTGCCCAGCCTGTACCACATTTTCTTTATCCAATCATCTGTTGATGGACATTTAGGTTGATTCCAAATCTTGGCTATTGTGAGTAGTGCTACAATAAACATGGGAGTACAGATATCTCTTCAATATACTGATTTCCTTTCTTTTCAGTATATATTTAGCAGTAGGATTGCTAGATTGTTTGATAGTTCTACTTCTAGTTTTTTTTATTATTATTATTATACTTTAAGTTCTAGGGTACATGTGCACAACACGCAGGTTTGTTACATATGTATACATGTGTCATGTTGGTGTCCTGTACTCATTAACTCATCATTTACATTAGGTATATCTCCTAATGCTATCCCTCCCCCCTGTCCCCTCCCCACAATAGGCCCTGGTGTGTGATGTTCCCCTTCCTGTGTCCAAGTGATCTCATTGTTCAGTTCTCACCTATGAGTGAGAACATGCGGTGTTTGGTTTTCTGTTCTTGTGATAGTTTGCTGAGAATGATGGTTTCCAGCTGCATCTATGTCCCTACAAAGGACACAAACTGATCCTTTTTTATGGCTGCATAGTATTCCATGGTGTATATGTGCCACATTTTCTTAATCCAGTCTGTCATTGATGGACATTTGGGTTGATTCCAAGTCTTTGCTATTGTGAATAGTGCCGCATTAAACATACATGTGCATGTGTCTTTACAGCAGCATGGTTTATAATCCTTTGGGTATATACCCAGTAATGAGATGGCTGGATCAAATGGTATTTCTAGTTCTAGATCCTTGAGGAATCACCACACTGTTTTCCACAATGGTTGAACTAGTTTACAGTCCCACCAACAGTGTAAAATTATTCCTATTTCTCCACATCCTCTCCAGCACCTGTTGTTTCCTGATTTTTTAATGATTGCCATTCTAACTGGTGTGAGATGGTATCTCATTGTGGTTTTGATTTGCATTTCTCTGATGGTGAGTGATGATGAGCATTTTTTCATGTGTCTGTTGGCTGTATGAATGTCTTCTTTTGAGAAGTGTCTGTTCATATCCTTTGCCCACTTTTTGATGGGGTTGTTTGCTTTTTTCTTGTAAATTTGTTTGAGTTCTTTGTAGGTTCTAGATATTAGCCCTTTGTCAGATGAGTAGATTGCAAAAATTTTCTCCCATTCTGTAGGTTGCCTGTTCACTCTGATGGTAGTTTCTTTTGCTGTGCAGAAGCTCTTTAGTTTAATTAGATCCCATTTGTCAATTTTGGCTTTTGTTGCTGTTGCTTTTGGTGTTTTAGACATGAAGTCCTTGCCCATGCCTATGTCCTGAATGGTATTACCTAGGTTTTCTTCTAGGGTTTTTATGGTTTTAGGTCTAACATTTAAGTCTCTAACCCATCTTGAATTAATTTTTGTATAAGGAGTAAGGAAAGGATCCAGTTTCAGCTTTCTACTTATGGCTAGCCAATTTTCCCAGCACCATTTATTAAATAGGGAATCCTTTCCCCATTTCTTGTTTTTGTCAGGTTTGTCAAAGATCAGATGGCTGTAGATGTGTGGTATTATTTCTGAGGGCTCTGTTCTGTTCCATTGGTCTATGTCTCTGTTTTGGTACCAGTACCATGCTGTTTTGGTTACTGTAGCCTTGTAGTATAGTTTGAAGTCAGGTAGTATGATGCCTCCAGCTTTGTTCTTTTGGCTTAGGATTGTCTTGGCAATGTGGGTCTTTTTTGGTTTCATATGAACTTTAAAGCAGTTTTTTCCAATTCTGTGAAGAAAGTCATTGGTAGCTTAATGGGGATGGCATTGAATCTATAAATTACCTTGGGCAGTATGGCCATTTTCACAATATTGATTCTTCCTATCCATGAGCATGGTATGTTCTTCCTCTCCATGAGCATGGTATGTTCTTCCATTTGTTTGTGTCCTCTTTTATTTCACTGAGCAGTGGTTTGTAGTTCTCCTAGAAGAGTCCTTTACATCCCTTGTAAGTTGGATTCCTAGGTGTTTTATTCCCTTTGAAGATATTGTGAATGGGAGTTCATTCATGATTTGGCCCTCTGTTTGTCTGTTACTGGTGTATAAGAATGCTTGTGATTTTTGCACATTGATTTTGTGTCCTGAGACTTTGCTGAAGTTGCTTATCAGCTTAAGGGAGATTTTTGGGCTGAGACAATGGGGTTTCTAAATATACAATGATGTCATCTGGAAACAGGGGGCAATTTATTCTTCTTTCCCTAGCTGAATACCTTTATTCTTTCTGTTGCCTGATTGCCCTATGGGAACTTCCAACACTATGTTGAATAGGAGTGGTGAGAGAGGCATCCTATCTTGCCAGTTTTCAAAGGGAATGCTTCCAGTTTTGCTGCCCATTCCATTATGATATTGGCTGTGGGTTTGTCATAAATAGCTCTTATTATTATTTTGAGATACATTCCATCAATACCAAATTTATTGAGAGTTTTTAGCATGAAGGGCTGTTGAATTTTGTCAAAGGCCTTTTCTGCATCTATTAAAGGATAATCTATCGCGTTTTGGCTTTGGTTCTGTTTATAAGCTGGATTCACGTTTATTGATTTGCATATGTTGAACCAGCCTTGCATCCAAGGGATGAAGCCCATGATCATGGTGGATAAGCTTTTTGATGTGCTGCTGGATTAGGTTTTGCCAGTATTTTATTGAAGATTTTTGCATTGTTTCATCAGGGATATTGGTCTAAAATTCTCTCTTTTTGTTGTGTCTCTGCCAGGCTTTGGTATCAGGATGATGTTGGCCTCATAAAATGAGTTAGGGAGGATTCCTCTTTTTCTATTGATTGGAATAGTTTCAGAAGGAATGGTGCCAGCTCCTCCTTGTACCCTCCGGTGGGAATTAGGCTGTGAATCCAGGTGGTCCTGGAGCTTTTTTTGGTTGGTGGGCTATTAGTTGTGCCTCAATTTCAGAGCCTGCTATTGGTCTATTCAGGGATTCAACTTCCTAGTTTAGTCTTGGGGAGGTGTAAGTGTCCAAAAATTATCATTTCTTCTAGAGTTTTCTAGTTTGTTGTGACTGTTCGTTGTTGGTTTATGTGGGGTTGGTGGTGATATCCCTTTATCATTTTTATTCGTCTATTTGATTCTTCCTGCTTTCTTCTTCCAATTGGTGCTTGCTAGCGGTCTATCAATTTTGTTGATCTTTTCAAGAGCAACTCCTGGATTCATTATTGATTTTGGAGGGGTTTTTTCAATGTCTCTATCTCCTTCAGTTCTGCTCTGATCTTAGTTATTTCTTGCCTTCTGCTAGCTTTTAGATATGTTTGCTCTTGCTTCTCTAGTTCTTTTAATTGTGATGTTAGGATGTCAATTTTAGATCTTTCCTGCTTTCTCTTGTGGGCATTTAGTGCTATAAATTTCCCTCTACACACTGCTTTAAATGTGTCCCAGAGATTCTGGTATGTTGTATCTTTGTTCTCATTGGTTTCAATGAACATCTTTATTTCTGCCTTCATTTCGTTATGTACCCAGTAGTCATTCAGGAGCAGGTTGTTCAGTTTCCATGTAGTTGAGCGATTTTGATTGAGTTTCTTAGTCCTGAGTTCTAGTTTGATTGCACTGTGGTCTGAGAGACAGTTTGTTATAATTTTTGTTCTTTACATTTGCTGAAGAGTGCTTTACTTCCAACTATGTGGTCAGTTTTGGAATAAGTGCGATGTGGTGCTGAGAAGAATGTACATTCTGTTGATTTGGGGTGGAGAGTTCTGTAGATGTCTATTAGGTCTGCTTGGTACAGAGTTGAGTTCAATTCCTGGATATCCTTGTTAACTTTCTGTCTCGTTGATCTGTCTAATGTTGACAGTGGGGTGTTAAAGTCTCCCGTTATTATTGTATGGGAGTCTAAATCTCTTTGTAAGTCTCTAAGGACTTACTTTGTGAATCTGGGTGCTCCTGTATTGGGTGCATATATATTTAGGATAGTTACCTCTTCCTGATGAATTGATCCCTTTACCGTTATGTAATGGCCTTCTTTGTCTCTTTTGATCTGTGATGGTTTGAAGTCTGTTTTATCAGAGACTAGGACTGCAACCCCTGCTTTTTTTTGTTTTCCATTTGCTTGGTAGATCTTCCTCCATCCCTTTATTTTGAGCCTTTGTGTGTCTCTGCATGTGAGATGGGTCTCCTGAATACAGCAAACTGATGGGTCTTGACTCTTTATCCAATTTGCCAGTCTGTGTCTTTTAATTGGACCATTTAGTCCATTTACATTTAAGGTTAATATTGTTATGTGTGAACTTGATACAGTCATTATGATATTAGTCGGTTATTTTGCTTGTTAGTTGATGCAGTTTCTTCCTAGCATCGATGGACTTTACATTTTGGCATGTTTTTGCAATGGCTGGTACCGGTTGTTCCTTTCCATGTTTAGTGCTTCCTTCAGGATCTCTTGTAGGGCAGGCCTGGTGGTGACAAAATCTCTAAGCATTTGCTTGTCTGTAAAGGATTTTATTTCTCCTTCACTTATGAAACTTAGTTTGGCTGGATATGAAATTCTGGGTTGAAAATTTTTTCTTTAAGAATGTTGAATATTGGCCCCCACTCTTTTCTCGCTTGTAGAGTTTCTGCCAAGAGATCTGCTGTTAGTCTGATGAGCTTCCCTTTGTAGGTAACCCGACCTTTCTCTCTGGCTGCCCTTAACATTTTTTCTTTCATTTCAACTTTGGTGAATCTGACAATTATGTGTCTTGGAGTTTCTCTTCTCGAGGAGTATCTTTGTGGCGTTCTCTGTATTTCCTGAATTTGAATGTTGGCCTGCCTTACTAGGTTGGGGAAGTTCTCCTGGATGATATCCTGCAGAGTATTTTCCAACTTGGTTCCATTTTCCCCGTCACTTTCAGGCACACCAATCAGATGTAGATTTGGTCTTTTCACATAATCCCATATTTCTTGGAGGCTTTGTTCATTTCTTTTTACTCTTTTTTGTCTACATTTCTCTTCTTGCTTCATTTCATTCGTTTGATCTTCAATCACTGATAATCTTTCTACCAGTTGATCGAGTCAGTTACTGAAGCTTGTGCATTTGTCACGTAGTTCTCATATCATGGTTTTCATCTCTATCAGTTCTTTTAAGGTCTTCTCTGCATTGATTATTCTAGTTATCCATTCATCCATTCTTTTTTCAAGGTTTTTAGTTTCTTTGCACTGGTTACGTAGTTCCTCCTTTAGCTCTGAGAAGTTCGATTGACTGAAGCCTTCTTCTCTGAACTTGTCAAAGTCATTCTCCGTCCAACTTTGTTCCGTTGCTGGCGATGAGCTGCATTTCTTTGGAGGGGGAGATGCGCTCTGATTTTTTGAATTTCCAGCTTTTCTGCACTGCTTTTTCCCCATCTTTGTGGTTTTGTCTGCCTTTGGTCTTTGATGATGGTGACGTACTGATGGGGTTTTGGTGTGGGTGTCCTTTCTGTTTGTTAGTTTTCCTTCTAACAGTCAGGACCCTCAGCTGTAGGTCTGCTGGAGATTGCTTGAGGTCCACTCCAGACCCTGTTTGCCTGGGTATCAGCAGCGGAGGCTGCAGAATATTGCTGAACAGCGAGTGCTGCTATCTGATTCTTGCTCTGAAAGCTCCATCTCAGGTGTACCCCACCGTGTGAGCTGTGAGGTGTCGGTCTGCACCTAGTGGGGGATGTCTCCCAGTTAGGCTACTCAGGTGTTGGGGACCCACTTGAGCAGGCAGTCTGTCCGTTCTCAGATCTCAACCTCCGTGCTGGGAGAACCACTGCTCTCTTCAAAGCTGTCAGATGGGGACTTTTACATCTGCAGAGGTTTCTGCTGGTTTTTGTTTAGCTATGCCCTGTCCCCAGAGGTGGAGTCTACAGAGGCAGGCAGGCCTCCTTGAGCTGTGGTGGGCTGCACCCAATTCGAGCTTCCTGGCAGCTTTGTTTATCTACTTAAGCCTCAGCAATGGCGGGCACCCCTCCCCAGCCTCCCTGCCACCTTGCAGTTAGATCTCAGACTGCTGTGCTAGCAATGAGGGAGGCTCTGTGGGTGTGGGACCCTTTGGGCCAGGTGTGGGATATAATCTCCTGGTGTGCCGTTTGCTAAGACCCTTGGTAAAGCGCAGTATTAGGGTGGGAGTTACCCGATTTTCCAGGTGTTGTGTGTCTCAATTTCCCTTGGCTAGGAAAAGGAATTCCCTTCCCCCTTACGCTTCCCAGGTGAGGCAGTGCCTTGCCCTGCTTCAGCTCTCACTGGTCGGGCTGTAACCGTGGACCAGCATCAGCTGTCTGACACGCCCCAGTGAAATGAATCCGGTACCTCAGTTGAAAATGAAGAAATCACCCGTCTTCTGTGTCACTAATGCTGGGAGCTGGAGGCTGGAGCTGTTCCTATTCGGCCATCTTGGGCACCCGTCTACTTCTAGTTTTTTTGAGGAACCTCCATATTGTCTTCCATAGTGGTTGTACTAATTTTGAGTTCTACCAACAGTGTATGAGGGGCCCCTTTTCTCCACGTCCTTGCTAGCATTTCTTTTTTTTCTTTTTTTTCTTTCTTTCTTTTCTTTTTTTTTTTTTTGAGACTGAGTCTTGCTCTGTCACCTAGGCTGGAGTGCAGTGGCGTGATCTCGGCTCACTGCAACTTCCACTTCACAGGTTCAGGCAATTCTCCTGCCTCAGCCTCCTGAGTATCTGGGACTATAGGCGCACGCCATGACGCTCAGCTAATTTTTGTATTTTTAGTAGAGACAGGATTTCACCATGTTAGCCAGGATAGTCTTGATCTCCTGACTTCGTGATCCACCCGCCTCGGCCTCCCAAGGTGCTGGGATTACAGGCTTGAGCCACCATGCCTGGCCGCTAGCATTTCTTATTGCCTGTCTTTTGGATAAAAGCCATTCTAACTGGAGTGAGATGATGTCTCATTGTAGTTTTGATTTGCATTTCTCTGATGTTCAATGATGTTGAGTGCCTTTTCATATGCCTGTTTGCCATTCGTATGTCTTCTTTTGGGAAATGTCTATTCAGATATTTTGTCTATTTTTAATGGGATTCATTAGACTTTTTCCTACTGAGTTGTTTTAGCTTCTTTTTTGTTTTTGAGACAGAACCTTGCTCTGCTGCCCAGGCTGGAATGCAGTGGCATGATCATGGGTCACTGCAGTCTTGACCTCCTGGGCTCAAGTGATTCTCCCACATCAGCCTCCTGAGTAGCTGAGACTACAGGTGTACACCACCATGCCCAGCTGACTTTTTAAAATTTTTTGTAGAGATAAGGTCTCGCTATGTTGTCTAGGCTGGTCTCAAACTCTTGGGTTCAAGCAACCCTCCCACCTTAGCCTCCCAAAGTGCTGGTGTTACAGGTATGAGTCACCCTGCTCATCCTTGAGGTGCTTATGTATTCTGGTTATTAATTCCTTGTCAGGTGGATAGTTTGCAAATATTTTATCCCATGCTGTGGGTTGTCTCTTCCCTTTGTTGATTGTTTCCTTTGCTGTGCAAAAGTTTCTTAACTTGATTTGATCCCGTTTGTTCCTTTTTTGCTTTAGTTGTCTGTGCCTTTGGAGTATTACTCAATAAATTTTTGCCCAGACTGACATTCCCAAGAGTTCCCCAAATGTTTTCTTCTAGTAGTTTCATAATTTGAGGTCTTAGATTTAAGTCTTTAGTTCAGTTTGATTTGAAGAATTTGATTCTTCATTTATGATTCGGCATATGGATATCCAGTTTTCCCAGCGCCATTTATTGAAGAGACTTTTTTCCCACTGCATGTTCTTTGCAAGTTTGTCAAAAATGAGTTCACTGTAGATGTATGGATTTGTTTCTGGGTTCTCTATTCTGTCCTATTGGTCTATGTGTTTGTTTTTATGTCAGTGCCACCCTGTTTTGGTTACTGTAGCTCTGTAGTATAACTCCTAGTCAGGTAATTTGATTCCTCCAGTGTTTGTTCTTTTTATTCAGGATGGTATTGGCTATTCTGGGTCTTTTGTGTTTCCATATAAATTGTAGGATTTTTTTTTTTTCTATTTCTGTAAAGAATGTCATTGGTATTTTGATAGGGATTGCATTGAATCTATAGATTGCTTTGGGTAATACAACAATTTTAACAATACTGATTCTACCAAACCATGAACATGGAATGTCTTTCCATTTTTTTGTGTTCTCTTCAATGTCTTACATCAATGTTTTATGCTTTTTATTATCGAGACCTTTTACTTCTTTGGTTAAGTTTATTCCAGGGATTTTATTTTATTTGTAGCTATCCTAAATGGAATTACTTTCTTGATTTTTTTTTCCAGATTGTTCGCTCTTGGCATATAGAAATGCTACTGATTTTTATATGTTGATTTTGTATCCTGTAGATTTACTGAATTTTTTTTTTTTATCAATTTGAATAGTTTTTTGGTGGATTCTTTAGGTTTTTCCAATTTTAAGATCATATCATCTGTAAACAAGGATAATTGGACTTCTTCCTTTCCAATTTGGATGTCCTTTATTTCTTCTCTCAATTTTTTTATTGTTTTCTTCCTTCCTTCTTTCTTCCCATAATGGGATCTCATTATATTGCCCAGGCTGGTCTTCCTCCCTTCCTCTTTTTCTTCCTTCCACAGAATTAAAAAAAAATTTCTCTATTTTTTTTAGTTTGAAAGATTTCAAAAAGTTGCAAGAATGATACAATTAACACCCATACACCCTGCATGTAGATCCATCAGTTGCCACATTTGCTTTGCCTTTCTTCTGTCTGTTTGTATAATTTTAGGGGGCTCAATCTTTTTTTTTTTTTTTTGAGATGGAGTCTCTCGCTGTCACCCAGGCTGGAGTGCAGTGGTGCGATCTTGGCTCACTACAACCTCCACCTCCCAGGTTCAAGTGATTCTTCTGCCTCAGTCTCCCAAGTAGCTGGGATTATAGGTGCACGCCACCACACCCAGCTAATTTTTGTATTTTTAGTAGAGGCAGGGCTTCACCATGTTGGCCAGGCTGGTCTCAAACTCCTGACCTCAATTGATCAGCCCACCTCAGCCTCCCAAAATGCTGGGATTACAGGTGTGTGTCATTGTGCCTGGCCATGGGCTAAATCTTTTGAGCAATGGTTTGAGTGAAACTTCGTAACATATGGCCTCTGAATACTTCATTCTAAGGGCCCCCTAGAACAAGAACATTCTGGTCCAGTACCCTAGTGCAGTTATGACACTTGAGAAATATAGCATTGATGCCACATCTGTATCTAACATATGCCATTCACATTAAATATTTTCCCTGTTGTTCCAATAATGTCTCTTTATGGCTGTTTTTTGTTTGTCTCTTAAATCCAGGATCTAGCCCAGGGTGACATATTCCATTTTATTTTCATGTGTCTTTAATCTCTTTAATCTGAAAGCATTCCATAGTCTTTTTTCATCCTTGACATTGGCATTAATTTTTTTTTTTTTTTTTTTTTTGTGATGGAGTCTTGCTCTGTCACTCAGGCTGGAGTGCAGTGGTACAATCATGACTCACTATGGCTTCAACCTCCCACACTTGAGTAATCCTCCCTCCTCAGCCTCCTGAGTAGCTGGGACCACAAGTGCAAGTCACCATGCCCGGCTAATGTTTTTTTAATTTTTTCTGTAGAGATGGGGTCTCATTATGTTGCCCAGACTGGTCTCCAACTCCTAGGCTCGAGCGATCTGCCTGCTTCGGCCTCCCAAAGTGCTGGGATTACAGGCATGAACACTGGCATTTTTGAGGAGCTCAGGCAGAATGTCCCTCACTGTGGATTTCTCTGATGTTTCTTCCTTGTTCAATTCCTGCTACACATTTTGGCAGAATGCTACACAGGTGTTGTGTCCTTAATACATCCCATCATGAAGCATGTTAACTCTGATCATTTGGTTAAGCTGGTTCCATAATTGTCTATTTTTTACCAATTCTTCATGTCCAGTTTCATCTTTGGGTGCCCTTTACAAGAACCTCCTTTAACTCTACAGCCAACATGGTTACTTCTCACCTTCCCTAGCTGTAAAAGTCTAGTGCGTGTATTACTTAATGCATGTATTTTCTTGTGTGATGTCCTTTCATAAATATTTTTCCTTTTCCCAAATGTACTATTTGCTCCACCATGAAAGATTCATGCCTTACGGCTTTTTCTTTCTTTGGCTTTCTGGCCACAGTAGAGCACCATGTTGTCTATAGAGTAGTGTCTGTATATCCTAAATCATTGACTGAACCTCTATTGCATCTACCACTGTGCCTGGTGTTTTGGGGCCGTGTTCTGGTAGGGCTGACAGTCTGTGGGTTGGATCTCTTGATTTTAGATCGCCATGGGCGTGCCACTGCACCGGCTGAAGGATATCCGGCTTCTGTACGGAGAGTCGCCATGGGGAGTGACTCCCATTTCTTTCGAAACCCCGTCAAACCCTCCCCTCGCCCGAGGTCACGTCATTGCCGCCAGAATCACCAGTGAAAACCCAGATGAGGCAAGTTATGCGGGCCCCTGTGTTTCCACCATCTCAGATCTCCCAGCATGTGGGGACCCTGGATGTTGGCCTGAGAAGAGACACCCATAAGCTATCCAGGCATCTCAGTTTACAAATGGGGAAACTGAGGCATGGGAAGGGACATGCCATGGTTTATTGGATTATTGGATTTATTGGATTTTTATTTATTTTTATTCTTGTTTTTGTGAGATGAAGTCTCACTCTGTCACCCAGGCTGGAGTGCAGTGATGTGATCTTGGCTCACTACGACCTCCGCCTCCCAGGTTCAAGCGATTCTCCTGCTTCAGCCTCCCAAGTAGCTGGGATTACAGGTGCCCGCCACAATGCCCGGCTAATTTTTCTATTTTTAGTAGAGACGGGGTTTCACCATATTGGCCAGGCTTGTCTCGAACTCCTGACTTCAAGTGATTCTCCCGCCTCGGCCTCCAAAGTGTTGGGATTACAGGCATGAGCCACTGCACCCGGCTGGATTTATTGGATTTTTGGATTACTGCCAGGCTCTGAGCCGAGCCTTCCCGTGTCTCAGTGCTCACTTATAGGAACTCCTGCTGCTGGACATTGTCACTCCACATTACAGGCAAAGAGCCTGGGGTAACTTGCTTCCTGTCTCTCGTCTGGGACCTGCTGAGACCCGTCAGTAGATTCCAAAAGCCATGCCTATCTTTGGGACAAGCAGCCAGGTTTAGAACCCTAGTCCTTGGATTTCTGGCCCCGTGTGCTTTTTTTGCCACAGTATAAAGTCTGGCTCATTGTAGACAGTCCCTTTGTGACTTGGTCTTACTTGGGTCTTAAAAAACAAACCA
The DNA here is from genome assembly GCF_008728515.1 of Papio anubis. NCBI lineage: Eukaryota > Metazoa > Chordata > Mammalia > Primates > Cercopithecidae > Papio > Papio anubis. The sequence goes on from NC_044984.1 coordinate 103,473,258, forward strand.
ACTGGCATCCCTTACAGTTTACATGCATAGCAACCATTGATTATCACAGGACTCATCAATCTACTACAACTTAATGGCTTAATTATTACACTCAGGAACCTGGGGGTAAGAGAGGGTACACCTCCACCCCTTTTAATTAAATAATTTTAAGCTAGGGTAGCTGCATTTGTTTGGGGTTCTTGGCTATGAACCAAACACCGACTCTGGTGGACATGCAAAAGGGGAATTTTTTGGAGGGATGATGGCTAGTTCCCACATTCCTGGGAGGATGGAGGACCAGGTATGGTAACAGCCCAGGCTCTTGGGTCTCTCCATCTCTCACCTCTACATACCTCTCCCAGAAACCTTCATCCCTTAGTTCAGGAGCCCTAATCCCAGTGACAGGTGCCATGTCCACCCACTCTTACCAAAATTGTACTCAGAGGGAGATAGGCCATTCCCCCAGAGGGGATCAGGTGTGTGTTGGCAGCAGCCTGGCCGATGGGGTGAGGTAGACCAGGATGGAGGGAGGGAGGGAGGAAGGGGTAGAAAAGGAAGGAGGGAAGGGGGAAGTGAGGAAGGAAGAAGGGAGAAAGGGAAGGAGGAAGGGAGGAGAGAGGAAAGGAAGGAAATACTGATGAAATGGCCCCTTCCCAGCAGCAAGGGCCCTGCCTGGGACGCCCTAGATTTCTTCACCTGCAGAGGTAAATATAAAAAGTTTAAATAAAAGTGAAGACAGGTTAGATTTCCAATTCTGGATAATGAAAACCTATGCTAAGCTTTTGGTTAGGGTAGGGGTTCTTGGGTTTTCCCAGGACTGAATTCTGATGAAAATATATCTGGAGTAATGATTTCTTCCATTTTGTGTTTTCTGTCTGGACTCCAGGGGTTTAAGCCGAGCTCTGGGACTGTCCAGGAACTGAATTTCCGCAGCAGCAAGAACGTGTGGGGTTACTTCAGTGTGGCTGCTACTGGAGGCCTGCATGAGTTTGCGGATTCCCAGTTTGGGCACTGCTTCTCCTGGGGAGAGAACCGGGAAGAGGCCATTTCGTCAGTATCTCCCTCCCTCCCTCCCTTCCTTCCTTCCCTCCCTCCCTCCCTCCCTCCCTCCCAGCCTCTCTCTCTTCTTTCTTCCTTCCTTCCCTTCCATTGTCTTCCTTCCTTCCTCCCCTCTTCTGCCCTCCCCTCCCCTTCCATTCCCTCCCCTCCCCTCTCCTCCCCTTCCCCCTGTCTTCCTGTCTTCTTTCTTCCTCCCTTCCTCCCTCATTCCTTCTTTTCCTCCCTTCTCTGCTTTCCTCCCCCTCCCTTTCTTCCTCGGTTTTTCCTTCCTTCCTTCTTTCCTTCCCTTCCCACTTCCTCCTTTTCCCAATTCCTTCCTTTAAGAAACTAAAAGGTCCCCTGGGGCTTCAGATACAGTTGCATTTGAGGAGACCCAGAAAAGTAAATCACAGGGTAGGCCCCATTTTAAATACCCTGTGCTTGAAGTTCAAGGTCAAAGCCTGCCCTTTTCCTTTATTGAAGATCCACAGAGTAAAATGAGTGCACCATGTCATTTGGTCTTGAGCTTATAAGAGGTCTAGCTTGAAGGAGATCTAAAGATCGTTCAAGGAGTACCCAAAGTTTAAAAGGTGCTAAGTACTATAGCTGAAGAAAGGGGGAGGGAAACTCCTTTACATTTAAACCTTATCGGTAGTTCCTTAATTGGTTGTATTTCATGTGGAAGACTAAATTTTAAGGAGTGTGTCCTGCTGTGAACCACCCACCACCCTGAGGCCTGTGACAGCAGCCCCATGTCCCCAGCTCAGCCAAGTCCTCCCAGGCTTGTGATAGTTTCTGCAGAGCTTAAGCCCACATTGACAGAGGGACCCCCAAATTCTGACACACCACATCCGACACTTGCCCTGACTTGACATGGGTGTGGAAAGGTAGAAAACTAGTTTACTTTGTAATTAAAGGTTTTTGTGTGGGTAAATAACTGCCCTTCGGAGTGAAAAAATCCCAAAGGCCTTAGCATTAAAATCTGGCCTGGGGCACTTAGCCATGAATTGAATTGAGTTGGGCAGTTTTGATGATCAGGCTTTCTTTGCCAGCTTAGAATAATTAATTTTAATCATGCTTAGTGAAAAATTGAGATCTTTGAAGTTTATGGAAAATTGCAGCAAAAAGGGCTTAATAGGATGCGGGAGACAGGTCAGCCAACCCAGACCCCTCCGAGTGAAGTGACCTGTGGCTTGTCACCTGCTACGAGTGGATCAACTGCAACTTCAACAGAACTCATAGGCAGAAATTCCAGCTTTTCTTATTGCTCTTAGTGAGAGTCCAGCAGGGAGATCAGCTCTCCTGGTTTTCCTGGCACTGGTTTCTCAGGCTGAAGGACTTCTCAATGCTAAAATGGGGACTGCCCCGAGGAAACTGGGACAAGCCACGCACCCGTGAGGCCAGCGAGTTAACTCAGACCCGGCTTCCAGACCCACAGCTGACTCATGGCCTGTGGATACCCTTGTTTGACCTCACTGGGTCTTCATTTTCTCACCCCCAAAATGGGGTCATCAGTGTCCTTCCCTGTTACCTGCTGACAGCACACAGGATGCTGCAAGACATGAAAACTTTCTCGGCTAGGCACAGTGGCTCATGCCTGTAATCCCAGCAGTTTCGGAGGCCACGGCGGATCACTTGAAGTCAGGAGTTTACGACCAGCCTGGCCAACAGGACGAAACCCTGTCTCTACTAAAAATACAAAAATTAGCGGGGCGTCCTGGTGGCTGCCTGTAATATCAGCTATTCAGGAGGCTGAGGCAGGAGAATTGCTTGAACCTGGGAGGTGGAGGTTGCAGTGAGCTGAGATCATGCCATTTCACACCAGCCTGGGCAACAAGAGTGAAACTCCGTCTCAAAAAAAAAAGGGGGGGCTCGGTGGCTCACGCATGTAATCCCAGCACTAAGTTCGAGACCATCCTGGGCAACAAGAGTGAAACCCCATCTCTACTAAAAATATAACAATTAGCCAGGCATGGTGGTGGGCGCCTGTAATCCCAGCTACTTGGGAGGCTGAGGCAGGAGAATCACTTGAACGTGGGAGGCAGGGGTTGTAGTGAGCTGAGATTGTGCCACTGCACTCCAACCTGGGCGACAGAGTGAGACTCCGTCTCAAAAGAGAAAGAAAGAAAGCTTTCTCTCCCAGAAGAAGAGGTATTCAGATACCTGCCCACACTCACCGTGAATCCATAGGGAGTAGAGGTTTAGCCATTTGTGTTTTTTTTTTCAGATGGAGTTTCGCTCTTGTTGTCCAGGCTGGAGTGCAATGCCACAATCTTGGCTCACCGCAACCTTGCCTCCCGGGTTCAAGCAATTCACCTGCCTCAGCTTCCCAAGTAGCTGAGATTACAGGCATGCACCACCACGCCTGGCTAATTTTGTATTTTTAGTAGAGATGGGGTTTCTCCATGTTGGTCAGGCTGGTCTTGAACACCCGACCTTAGGTGATCCGCCCACCTTGGCCTCCCAAAGTGCTGGGATTACAGGCGTGAGCCACCACGCCCAGCCTGAGGTTTAGCCATTTGAACTGGTGCGCTTGGAGATTGGAGGCTATGTGTTGGGGAGAGGCAGCCATGGGGCCCACCAGGCCCCTGAGCTGGGTGACAGTGCCATCCATCTGCAGGTGCACCCCACATACACAGGTGGAACAGCTGTGTGGATGGTGAGAGGGTGGCACCAGCTCTGGGGACAGGAGGAGATTGGAATAGGTCAAGGGAGAGACAGAGGCAGTGACCAATTTTCCCTCTGTCTTTTCTTCTTTTAAGAGATGGTGTCTCACTGTGTTGCCCAGGCTAGAATGCAGTGGTGTGATCATAGCTCACTGCAGCCCCAAACTCCTGGGCTCAAGTGATCTTTCCCCTTCAGCCTCCTGAGTAGCTGGGAATACAGTCACGTACCACCAAGCTTGGCTGATTTAAAAAACTTTTTTGTAGATATAGGGTCTCACTATTTTTCCCAGGCTGGTCTTGAACTCCTCGCTTCAAGCAGTCCTCCCGCCTCAGACTCCCAAAGTACTGGGATTACAGGCCTGAACCACCATGGCTGGCCGGTTCTCTGTCTACTAATCATTAACTATTATAGTCAATAATGATAACAATGGTAACTAATCACGTTCATTGTAGTTAACATTTATTGACCAGTGGCCATGTGCATTACATGGGTTGTCTCCTTTCAATTCGGAAACACCCTTCTGAAGTCAGGGCTGTTTCCCCATTTTCCTTAGGAGGAAAGTGAGGCCCAGAGCTCCCAAGTCACTTGGCCAAGATTACCCAGGCAGTAAACCGTGGTGCTGAATCAATGTACTGGCTGTGTCAGTCAGAGCCTTCTCTTAACTCCTGTGCTTTTCTTTTCTCTTTCCTTTCCTTTCCTTTTTTTTCTCCTCTCCTCTCCTCTCTTTTCTTTTCTTTTCTTTTTTTTTCTTTTCTTTCTTTTCTTTCTTGAGACAGAGTCTCGCTCTGTCACCCAGGTGGGAGTGCAGTGGCGATCTCAGCTCACTGCAACATCTGCCTCCCAGGTTCAAGCAATTCTCCTGCCTCAGCCTCCTGAGTAGCTGGGATTACAGGTGTGCTCCACCATGCTGAGCTAATTTTTGTGTTTTTGGTAGAAATGGGGTTTCACCATGTTGGCCAGGCTGGTCTCGAACTCCTGACCTCAAGTGATACACCTACCTCAACCTCCCAAAGTGCTGGGATTACAGGTGTGAGCCACCACACCTGGCCACTCCTGTGCTTTTCTAGTTCTCTGAACCACATGATTGCAGCAACTCTGTTGATGTATGTATGAATTTGGAGAATGATCCATGTGCCTTTCCCTTCAAGGAACATGGTGGTGGCTTTGAAGGAACTGTCCATCCGAGGTGACTTTAGGACCACCGTGGAATACCTCATTAACCTCCTGGAGACCGAGAGCTTCCAGAACAATGACATCGACACCGGGTGGTTGGACTACCTCATTGCTGAGAAAGTGCAGGTGGAGAGTGAGCTGCCTGTGTCTCCCCTCTGGATGACCGAGACCTCAGCTTCCTGAGGATACTGAAGTACATTCTCTCCTAGGCGGAGAAACCGGATATCATGCTTGGGGTGGTATGCGGGGCCTTGAACGTGGCCGATGCGATGTTCAGAACGTGCATGACAGATTTCTTACACTGCCTGGAAAGGTAAGGCCTGTGGCAGTTCCCTTCTGCTTTTGTGATATGTGTTAGCAGCTTAGGAGGCAGAACCTGTCTCCTTTATTTGTGTGGCCAGTTAGTCACCAGGCAATTGGTGAGTCTCTCCTCCGGTCTTGCCTCGGGGAAATTCCTCTGCGGATCAACCTAGGCCACCCTCAAAGAGGCCGTGGGTCAGGGAATGGGATTCTCGAGGTCAGGGTGGCAGTCAGTGTACAGACTGTTGTGTACAGATCCATGCTGACTTGTGTAAGGTACATCATAATAGTCAGGAGTTCTGAGTTCAAGGAGGTGGATTTAGGAAGCAAAGTGGCTGAAAGGTCATCTCTACAAATGGGTGCATTCCCAGACCCTCACCTGAATCAGAGGGTCATCATAAAATGGACCAGAATGGAAAGCAACTAGGCGATCTCTGTTAGGATAGGCCGGGGTTTCTCAGCCTCAGCACTTTAACATTTTGTGCTGGATCATTTTTTGTTTGGGAGCCTGTCCTTTGCATCATAGGATGTTAGCAGCATTCCTGGCCTCTCCCTACCAAATGCCAGGAGCAGCCCTTCCCTCTGAGCCATGACAGTCAAATACATCTCCAGACATTGCCCAATGTCCCAGGGTTAGGAGCAGAATAATCACCCCCAGTGAATAACTACTGCAAGAGGCAAAGGAACTATCAAGAGGAAAGTGAAAGGACTTTTTTTTTTTTTTTTGAGAGAGTTCTCTGTCATCCAGGCTGTCACCCAGGCTAGAGTGCAGTGGTGTGATCACGGCTCACTGCAGCCTCGACTTCCTGGGCTCCAGTGATCCTCCCACCTCAGCCTCCCAAGTAGTTGGGGCCACCAGTGCATGCCATCATGCCTGGCCAATTTTTTAAATTTTCTGTATGGATGGGATCTCGCTATATTTCCCCCCAGGCTGTTCTCAAACTCGTGGCCTCAAGCAATCCTCCTGCCTCAACTCTTCAACGTGCTGAGATTATAGGAGTGAGCCACCGTGCCGGCGAGAAACGTTTTTAGTGCTTTGTTATGCTTTTGAACGGTAGTAGAATCGTAGTCCCTGCTCTGGTTTCTTTCATAAGCAGGAGGCAGGATCCCATATGTGAAATTTTTCCGAGAGGCCATTATGGATTTTGCTCCCGAAAAGCGTTTTTAAGATTTCAGATCCTTCAGCAAGTGCTGATTCCTTAAGTTCTGAGCAATATCAGGCTCCTCGGGGTGATTCAGGTTCTGTGCGTGCCTTTTAATCAGACTTAGCTTTTTTTTTTTTTTTTGAGATACAGTCTCGCTCTGTCACCCAGCCTGGAGTGCAATGGTGCAATCTCAGCTCACTGCAACCTCCGCTTCCTCTGCTTTCAAGCAATTCTTGTGCCTCAGCCTCCCGAGTAGCTGGGTTGACAGGTGCATGTCACCATGTCTGGCTAATTTTTGTATTTTTAGTAGAGATGGGGCTTTGCCATGTTGGCCAGGCTGGTCTTGAACTCTTGGCCTCAAGTGATATGCCTGCCTCGGCCTCCCAAGGTGCAGGGATTACAGGCGTGAGCCACTGCGCCCGGCTCAGGCTTAGCATTTTTAGTGCAGTCAGGTTTGCTGATGCAGAGAGCTACGTAATTTTTTTAAATGCAAGGGATGGCTGTGGAGTTCTCAGTCCCTCCCAAGGCTGACCATGGCCCTGTCTTTTCTTTCAGGGGCCAGGTCCTCCCAGCGGATTCACTACTGAACATCGTAGATGTGGAATTAATTTACGGAGGCATTAAGTACATTCTCAAGGTAAATGCCCCCGTGCCTCTCCGATGTCTCCAACACTGTGCAAGCTTCAGGGAGTTTCTTTCTTCCATGAACCATCCCGGGAGTGGATTTGCCCATGCTTGGGTTTGAGCACTTGTGTTCCTCAGGAATGCCCGTGTAGTCCGTAACCTTGACACCTAAACACTTTGGCTTTTAGAACATGTAGGGCTGTGCAGTCCGCAGAGGGCACAGTGGAGCGTGGATAAGTTTCCTGTAGCTGCGGAGACAAGGTACCACAAACTGGTTTAAACCAACAAAAATTTATTCTGTCCCAGTTCTGGAGGCCAAGTGTAAAATCAAGGTGTTGGCGGGCAGTGGTCTCTCTGAAGAAGGCGCTGGGGCAGGATCTGTTCCGAGCCTTGCCAGCTTTTGGTGCTGCTGGCAGTCCCTGGTGATTTTTGGCTTGTGGCTGCCTTGCCCGTCTCTGTCTCTGGTTTTTTTGTTTTCCCAAACGGAGCCTCGCTCTGTTGCCCAGGCTGGAGTGCAGTGGTGCAATCTTGGCTCACTGCAACCTCCATCTCCCAGGTTCAAGCGATTCTCCTGCCTCAGCCTCCTGAGTAGCTGAGATTATAGGCATATGCTACCATGCCTGGCTAATTTTTGTATTTTTAGTAGAAATGGGATTTCACCATGTTGCCTAGGCTGGTCTTGAACTCCTAAGCTCAAGTGATCTGCCTGCCTTGGCCTCCCAAAGTGCTGGGATTACAGGCATGAGCCACCCCCCGGCCTCTGCCTCTGTGTGTGTGTGTGTGTGTGTGTGTGTGTGTGTGTGTTCACATTGTCTTTCATGACTGTGTCTTTGTGTCTCTTTGTATGAACACCAGTCACCTTGGATTTAGCGCCTACCCTGATCCAGTATGGTTTCATCTTAGTTCCATCTGCAGAGACCCCATTCCAAATAAGGTCACATTCCAGGTTCCAGGAATTGTCGGGAGGGAAAAGAGGACAGAGTTTGAGTCTGCTTCTGAGACAGAATTTTTGTTTTTTTTAACTAATGCTTTCTATTTAATATAGATGAGCACGAGTAGAACTCACAACTTGGGAGATTTGGGGGCTTTAGTTCAACTAAACCTGTGTGTCATTGATCAGGGTGTGCTTTCACAATCATCCTCCTTTGCCCCTAATGCCTCTTGGCTACCTTTGGGGACGTGGCTGCCCCTAACTTGATTTTAAATGTCACACATGCACAATGTAGAAAATTTCAAAATTTCAAGCGAGCCTAAAAAATCAGGAAAACAAATCCATCATGTGCTAATGCCTAGAGGTAATCCTGGTGAACATTTTAGCAAATCTTTGTTACATATTTTTTTCTTTTGCATTAATTTTACAAAGTTGAGATCATGGTGCAAATACAGTTTTGCAGCTTTGATATGATCGTGGCATAAAGTTTTCCATGCTATTAACAAGTTTTCTTTAACACGAGTCTAAACTCATGTCTACAGCACTGTCTCCCCGCACTTTCAGTAGTGATGGGAACGTTCCTTACCTGCTGTGTCCACGATGCTGCCCTTATGCGGTGACTGAGCACTTGAAAGTGGCAAGTGTGACTGAGGAACTGAAGTTTACATTTTGTTTAATTTTCATCAATTTAAATAGCTGTGTGTGGTTAGGGGTCACCCTATCGGACAGGGCAGATCTAGAGTGTTCCATTGCAAGGTTGTTGGCTTACTAATTTGGTTCTAATTTTTATTGTTATTACAAATAGTGCTGCAATACACATTCTTCTATTTCTTGCTACCTTGTGTCATAAAATGTGTATTTTATAGGTTGAAGGCCCTTTAGGGTGTGTGTTTTCTGAGAGAAAACTGAACTGAAGTACCAGATGGGGCAGGCACTCTTCCTAGAGGCAGATGTAGTGCTGGGACCAGGGCTTGGCTGTGTCTCTCTCGCATGTCCCAAAGCTCTTGTGTGCTCCTGGGCAGAGCTGGGTCTGGGGAGCAGAGCCCTAGTCTACGTTCAGGCGTCTTAGTCCATTTGGGCTACTGTCATAAAATACCAAAGACTGAGTGGCTTCTAAACCACACACTGTATGTCTCACAATTCTCTAGGCTGGGAAGGTCAAAATCAAGACACTGGCAGATTTGGTATCTACTGAGGACCCACCTTTCATTTCATAGATGCTGTCCTTTCACTATGTCCTTAGATGTCAGAAAGGGGCCATGGAGCTCTACAGGGCATCTTATATAAGGGCACTAATTTCTTTTACGAGGGCCCCACCTTCATGATCTAATTACCTCCCAAAGGCTCCACCTCCTAAAGCCATCACATTAGGGGTTGGGATTTCAACTTATGAATTTTGTGGGGACACAAACATTTAGTCCATTGCACCTGGCTGCTGGTGGAGTCTCTGAGGCTGCCTCACCCAGAGTGAGAGCTGGAGACAGGAATCAGAAGGGAGACTAGCCCCAGAGGGCATGCAGTCGGCAACATGGCTTGACAGCAACTATGTTACCCACGGGCAGGTGTGGCTTGCTACTCCAGGCCTCCCCCAGCCCCATCAGCAGCTGCTCCCTTGGCAGGGATTGTGAGGGCTGGATCCAAGAGACAGGGGTGTTCATCTTGGCCCTCTGTGGTGGACAACCAGCTCTTGTTTGTTGTTAGTGGGGCCAAACAGTGCTCTGGGAGCACATCCTGAACCCAGGCGGTGACAAGGGGCCTGTCCCCACAGGTGGCCCGGCAGTCTCTGACCATGTTCGTTCTCATCATGAATGGCTGCCACATCGAGATTGACGCCCACCGGCTGAACGATGGGGGGCTCCTGCTCTCCTACAATGGGAACAGCTACACCACCTACATGAAGGAAGAGGTTGACAGGTTCGTGGGGGTGCGAGTCCCACTGTGGGCTGGGCGTGCACAGCTCTCTGTCCTAGGCATGGAAAACCCAGTGCTGGCCTATGTGCAGATCCAAGGGTGTTAGAGAAGGTGCCTCTCCAGTAAATTCTGGGGGCGTGCAGAGAAGCTAATCTCTTGGTTGGAATTCTATGCAACTGGCAGATACTTAGGGGAGGATCCTAGGGGGGGCCCTTTTCTAGTAACCTGGTTGGTGGGGATTCAGAGCTGAACGGGACATGACTCCCAGCTCCGTGGCCTGCGAGGTGGGTGACGAGGTGCTTGCTGCCTGTGCATCTGAGCCCCGGCATCCACCCAGTTAGCGCGGCAGTGCCCTACCAAGCTCCTCCGTACCAGGCGCTGTGCTAGGTGTTGGGATAGCATGCTGGGTGCGACTTGCCGAGCTTCCAGCCCATTGGGGAAGATGACACACTGAACAAACAGATAGTGGCAGGAAAGGGTGTTGTGTACCTGACGGCTAACACACAAGATGTCCTGGAAGCTCTTAGCACAGGGGCTCGTGAGATAGTGAGATAGGCCCCAAAGATGCTCCGCCTCCAGTGTGTCTGATCACACCGAGGTCACGCAATGAAACAGACCCGGCCAAGGTGACAAAAGGAGAGGGGATGTCTGAAAAGTCTGAAAAGCTCCAGTTAGAGAGTGGAGACTTTTTAATCCTTAATATTTGGGAAGAAGGCAGACTAGGTTTATGCCAGAGTAATGTTTTGTTATCTCCTTTTTTTTTTTTTTGAGAGAGGGTCTCGCTCTGTCACCCAGGCTGGAGTACAGTGGTACCATCATGACTGCAGCCTTGACTTCCTGGGCTCCAAGATGATTCCCTCACCTCAGTCCCCCAAGTTGCTGGGACTACAAGGACATGCCAACACACCCAGCTAATTTTTGTACTTTTTGTAGAGACGGGGTTTTGCCATGTTGCCCAGGCTGGTCTTGAACTTCTGGACTGAAGCAGTCAGCCAGCTTCGGCCTCCCAAAGTGCTGGGATTGCAGGCATGAGCCACCGCACCCTGCCTGTTATCTCTTTTTCAACCCATGTTCTATCTGCCAAGAATATTCAGGATTATTATAGGTTCCACTCTCCCCAGTTCAAAGGTTAAGACTTTGAGTCAGTAAATATTTGTTGAATCATATCCACTGATTGATTTTTCTGTGTCAGGCCCTGTTGGAAGTATGTCAGTAAAAGGAACCAGCTTTCAGCCAAAAAAGGGTCACATCCTTTTTATTATTTTATTTTAAAGACTGGTTCTCGGCTGGGCGCAGTGGCTCACGCCTGTCATCCCAGCACTTTGGGAGGTCGAGGCGGGTGGATCACGAGGTCAGGTGATCGAGACCATCCTGGCTAACATGGTGAAAGCCTGTCTCTGCTAAAAAATACAAAAAAAATTAGCCTGGTGTGGTGGCAGGTACCTTAGTCCCACCTACTTGGGAGGCTGAGGCAGGAGAATGGTGTGAACCCAGGAGGCGGAGCTTGCAGTGAGCCGAGATCATGCCACTGCACTCCAGCCTGGGCGACAGAGCGAGACTCTGTCTCAAAAAATAAAAAATAAAAAATAAAATAAATAAAGACTGGTTCTCACTCTGTTGCCCAGCCTGGGCAAGAGTGAGACCCTGATCACTTGAGTCCAGAAGTTTGAGACTAGCCTGGGCAACATGGCAAAACCCCATCTCTATAAAATATAACAACTAGCCAAGTGTAGTAGCACGAATCAGGGGGTTGTGATGGGAGGATCACCTGACCCCAGGGAGGTCGAGACTTCAGTGAACCATGATTGTGTCACTGCACTCCAGCCTGGGTGACAGGGTAATTATAGCTCACAATAGCCTCGAACTCCTGGGCTTAAAGGATTCTCCTGCCTCAGCCTCCTGAGTAGCTGGGACTCCTGGCATGTGCTACCATGCCCAGCTAATTTTTTTTTTTTTAATTTTTTTGTAGAGACGGGGTCTCATTGTGTTGCCCAGGCTTGTCTTAAACTCCTGGCCTCAAGCGATCCTCCCACCTCGGCCTCACAAAGAAAGCATCACAGCCTTTTGTTCACCGACCTCACTCTCAGTGTCTCTGAGATAACTATCAAATGCCACCCTTTGGGCATGTAGAGGGTACACTCCCCCTTTAGGAAGGGGAAATGGTATTGAAAGCCGGACTAGGGCTTGCTGGGTTGATGGTCCTCATCAGTCTCCCTACCCACTCCTCCTCTCTCCCAGTTACCGAATTACCATCGGCAATAAGACATGTGTGTTTGAGAAGGAGAATGATCCTACGGTCCTGAGATCCCCCTCGGCTGGGAAGCTGACACAGTACACAGTGGAGGACGGGGGCCACGTTGAGGCTGGGAGCAGCTACGCTGAGATGGAGGTGACTGCAGAGCCGGCCGTGGGGAATCCTGAACCCTCCAACCCTCACTCCTCTGGCTTTGTCCCATGTCTGAACAAACAGACCTACTTCTCCCCTTGGCCACTGTGTGCAAATTCCTAAGGGAGTCAGTCTGTGGGTTTCAGCCAAATCCCCTGAAGTATTCAAAGAAAAAAACTTCAAAAAATGCACACCTCCCCAGGAATGAGTAAGAAGGTTAATGACACAGAAACTGGATACAGAGAATATGGGAACTGTCTGTACTATTTACAAAACTGTTCTGTAAACTGTTCTGTAAATAAGTTTCCTTGATTTTTTTTTTTTTTTTTGAGACAGTCTCAGTCTGTCACCCAGGCTGGAGTGTGGTGGCGTGATCTCGGCTCACTGCAAACTCCGCCTCCTAGGCTCAAGTGATCCCCCCACCTCAGCCTCCCAAGTAGTTGGGATTTCAGGCACGCACCACCCCGCCTGACTTAATTTTTTGTATTTTTGTTAGAGACAGGGTTTCATCATGTTGCCCAAGCTGTTCTCAAACACCTGAGCTCAGATGATCCACCTGCTTTGGCCTCCGAAAGTGCTGGGATTGCAGGCATGAGCCACTGCACCCAGCCAAGAATTGATTGATAATAACAATTATTATCAATCATTGATTAAATATTAAATGTTGACCCCAGCAGTGATCGAAAGGTGTTCAGCCAATACTTGCAAAGCTGTAACCATGTGGCAGGTGCTGTTCTAAGCATTTTACTGATCTTTATTTTTTAACCTTCCCAGCAACTGTATGAGATGGGCACAAATGTGGTCCCCATTTTATAAAAAAGCTGGGCCCAGGCAGGCTAAGAAACTCGCTGGAGGTCACACAAAGCCAGGATTCAAACCTGGAAAATAACAACAATAATAGCAATGAAAATACAGCAATAATAGTAGCTACTGCGTATTGACCTGCTGCATGGCAGGATCTGCATCTCATTTAATCCTCATAAGAGCCCTAAAAGGTGAAACTGTCATTATTCCTCATTTTACACTTGGGGAAACTGAGGCTCAAGGAGGGAAGCCACTTCTGAAGATCACAGAGGTATTGGGGAGAGGGGGCGGGTCCTGGGATTCTAGTCCAGGCCTGGCTAACTTGGGTGCCCAAGCTGTGAACTGCCAAGCAAGAGAGACAGCGTAGTCCTGGCTCTGCAGCTGACACCATGGTGACAAAGCTCATGCCATCCACATATCCAGACACTCAGAGAGGCACATTGAAAGGGCTGATGAGCAGATTCTTCATTTCACAGAGTGTTCCCTGGTTGTCTAAGTGCCTTTAATAAAACAAACTGTTCACAAAATGTTTGACTTATGCAGTACATTTTAGGAACGTGTATATGAACCACTCTATGTAACATGATTTAACAGTATTTCTAAGAGAGAGAAGACCCCCCTTTGGAAATAAACATCAGTTTCCATATCTGTAAATGGGCATCACAAACACCTCCTTGGCTGGCTTTGCAGAGTGAATGGCACTAGCCTGGCGCATAGCAGGCTTCCAGTAAAGGTCACTTTTCCTTGTCCCTTCTGCCTGAACACTGCCCAGGGAGTCATTCCATTTAGATGACGAGTCCCTGCTCCGGCATCACTAGTTCTGGGTGGCTCTGGGTGTCAATCCTGACGGGCTCTGTACTATTTCTTCTTTTTACGAAATAGGTGATGAAGATGATCATGACCCTGAACGTGCAGGAAAGTGGCCGGGTGAAGTACATCAAGCGTCCAGGGGCCGTGCTGGAAGCAGGCTGCGTGGTGGCCAGGCTGGAGCTTGATGACCCTTCTAAGGTCCACCCGGTATGTGGTTCCACAGCCCAAGTGCTCTGGCTGGTGCAGGTGCACTTGCAGCCTCCGCTGGTTCAGTGAGACAGGTAGACTCAAGGCTGATAGCTCTTCTCCTGCTTCCACCTGCAGACGGAGCTCATCTCAGCAGCCACCGTGATGGTGCAGAAACACAAGGAAGCTGCACCCTGCTTTGCTCAGATCCCTCTCTGCGGCTCTCCATCCTGCTTAGAGTAAAACCCAGTTTCTGCCAGTGACCTACAAGACCCCAAATGAGCTGTTCCCTGCTTTCTTCTCTGCCTTCCTCCTCTGTCCCTCTCCCCGTCACTTACTTGAATACACTGGATCCCTCCCTCCAGGGGGCTGTCCTCTCTGCCATGAAGGACCTACCCCAGACTTTGCAGGGATCACTCCCAACTCCTAGGAGCTTTGATTCCAATGTCTTCCCCTCAGTGAGGGCATTCTTGATCCCTGACCACCTTTTCTTTTTAATAGACTTAATTTTTAGTATAGTTTTAGATGTACAGAACAGTTATGTAAATAGTACAGAGTTCCCATATTGTCTGTAGCCAGTTTCCCTGTCATTCATTTAATTATTATTCAATTAATTGTCGGTCTTCTTCTTCTTCTTTTTTTTTCTTTTTTTTTGAGACAGAGTCTTGCTCTGTTGCCCAGGCTGGAGTGCAGTGGCATGATCTTGGCTCACTGCAACCTCTGCCTCCCTGGTTCAAGTGATTCTCCTGCCTCAGCCTCCCAAGTAGCTGGGGATTATAGGCATGTACCACCACACTGGCTAATTTTTTAATTTTTAGTAGAGACAGGGTTTCGCCATGTTGGCCAGGCTGGTCTTAAACTCCTGACCTCAGGTGATCCACCCTTCTCAGCCTCCCAAAGTGCTGGGATTACAGGTGTGAACCACTGCACCTGGCCTCAATTAATTACTATTGTTATCAATTTACTATTATTAATTTACTATTATTGCACGAGCATGGTCCATTTGGCATATTTAATGAACCAATATCGATATATTAGGTATTATTGTTTAAGAATAATAATTAACTGTTTTAAATTTAACTATTATTGCAATAGTATGGTCCATTTGTCACATTTAATGAGCCAATATTGGTACATTATTGTTCACTCAGATTTCCTTAGTTCATTTTTTAAAAATTATGGTTAAATACACATAACATGAAATTTACTGTCTTAGCCATTTTTAAATGTTCTCTTCAGCAGTATTAAATACATTCACACGGTTGCACAACCATCACCATCATCCCTCTCTAGCACTTGCAAAACTAAAACTTGACACTCATTAAATAGTAACTCCCTCCTCCCTCCTCCCTCCAGCCCCTGGCAACCACTATTCTGCTTTCTCTCTATCAATTCAACTCCTCTAGGTGCCTCATATAGGTGGAATCTATATAGTATCTGACCTTTTGTGACTACATTTAGTATAATGTTTCCAAGTTTCATCCATCTTATAGCATGTGGCAGAATGTCCCTGTTTTTTTAAGGCTGCATAATATTCCCTTGTAGGGGTATATCACATTTTGTTTATTGACTCGTCCACTGATAGACACTAGGATTGTTTCTACCTTTTGGCTACTGTGAATAAGGCAGCTATGGACGTGAGTGTACGATTTTCTTAGTTTTTACCTAATGTTCAGGATCCCATCCAGGTTAGTGCATTGCATATAGTTGTCATGTCTCTTTCAACCGCCCTTTAAAAAATTGTGCTCACCTCTACCCATGTGCAAACACACACCACACCTCACAGAGACGACCTCACTGATTGTCTTCTTGGTTTATTATTTGGCCTCCAGGAGACTGGAAACACCAGGAGAACAGGGCTTTTTGGCTTTCTTGCTCACTGCTGGGTCCCCAGTGCCAAAAACAGGAGCTGGTACGTCAGAGGTGCTCTGTAAATATTGGTTGTTGGATGAACGTATAGCAGTGCAGGTGCTGGGGCCATCACCCTCTCCTCAGGACCACTAGGGGGTGCACCAGAGTGTCTGTCATGTGACCCTGAGCTCAGGCTCTTGGGGGGACCTCCAATTTAGATTCCTGTTAATTTTTCAGCGTTTGTCAAGCCCTGTCATTACCTATGAG
Organism: Papio anubis; assembly: GCF_008728515.1. Classification (NCBI taxonomy): domain Eukaryota; kingdom Metazoa; phylum Chordata; class Mammalia; order Primates; family Cercopithecidae; genus Papio; species Papio anubis. The sequence goes on from NC_044984.1 coordinate 103,489,330, forward strand.
TCCCTGAGGTCAAGGACTACTTTTGATGTTCCTGTTGTGATCCTGGGGCTTAGCACAGTGCTCGGGGCATAATGGGTGCTGAGAAATAATAAGTCTTGATGAATGAATGAATGTTTACACCCTCCTAAGCAAGACTCTAAAATAATTAGTACATCTGTCCAGCAAAAAAAGCATTTACAAATATCACATTGTCTCTTTTCTCCAGAGTATTCTATTGATTGTATTTGTTTTCTTTTTTTAAAAAATTATAATTATAGGTACATAATAGGTGTATATATTTATGGGGTACATGTGACCTTTTGATATAGGCATACAGTCTAATAATAGGTGTATATGTTTATGGGGTACATGTGACCTTTGATATAGGCATATACTGTCTAATAATCAAATCAGGGTGATTGGGGTATCTATCACCTCAAGCATTTATCATTTCTTTGCGCTAGGAACATTCCAATTCTACTCTTTTGGTTATTTTAAAATATACATTCAATTTTAATTGACTATAGAGTCACCCTGTTGTGCTATCAATACTAGATCTTTTTTTTTTTTTTTTTTTGAGATGCAGTTTCGCTCTGTCACCCAGGTTGGAGTGCAGTGGTGTGATCTTGGCTCACTGTAACCTCCACCTCCAGGGTTCAAGCGATTCTCGTGCCTCAGCCTCCCGAGTAGCTGGGACTTCAGGCACCTGCCACCATGCCCGGCTAATTTTTGTATTTTTAGTAGAGATGGGGTTTCACCATGTTGGCCAGGCTGATCTGGAACTCCTGACCTCAGGTGATCCGCCCGCCTCGCCCTCCTGAAGTGCTGGAATTACAAGTGTGAGCCACCAAGCCCAGCCTCAATACTAGATCTTATTCATTCTATTGAACTGTATTTTTGTACCCATTAACTATCCCCACTCCCACCAGCCCCATTACCCTTCCCAGACCCTGGTAGCCATCATTCTACATTCTACTTCCGTGAGTCCATTTGTTTTAATTTTCTACTCCCACATATGAGTCAGAACATGCTAAATTTGTCTTTCTGTGCCCAGATTATTTCACATAATAATCTGATATCCTCCAGTTCCATCCATGTTGCTGCAAATTACTGTTGTTACAATTCTTTTCATTAGTCTCTCTCTCTTTTTTTTTTTTTTTTTTTTTTTTTTTGAGACAGAGTCTCACTCTGTCACCCAGGCTGGAGTGCAGTGGCATGGTCTCGGCTCACTGCAACCTCCACTTCCTGGGTTCAAGCAATTCTCCTGCCTCAGACTCCCGGGTAGCAAGTAGCTGGGACTACAGGTTTGTGCCAGCATGCCTGACTAATTTTTGTATTTTTAGTAGTAATGGAGTTTTACTAGGTTGGCCAGGCTGATCTTGAACTCCTGGCCTCAAGCAATCCGCCCACCTTGGCCTCCCAAAGTGCTGGGATTACAAGGGTGAGCCACTGCGCCTGGCATCATTAGTCTCTTTAGGGAGTTCCCAAAGCTAGGAATAGACTGAGCCTTTTTGGATCAGTGGGCAGGTCCAGGTACCTGCACTGTGATTCCTTTCAGCACACATTTCCTGTGCTGGGTTAATAAGGCAGGGCCTGGCCACCCATTCCCTGAGCCTCACGTAAATGCTTGTGAGACAGACTGGGAGATCAAGTAATTTTACTTGGTGAGTGTAGTTAGAACACTGCCCTTGGCCCTGGGCTGTGGGGGCCCAGATGGAGAAGCCATGATCAGACTGTGGAGGAAAACAGAATTTCACTCCATTTCCCAGGCTGGAGTGCAATGGCACAATCTTGGCCCACTGCAACCTCCGCCTCCCAGGTTCAATTGATTCTCCTGCCTCAGCCCCTGGAGTAGCTCCGATTACAGGCACGCGCCACTGTGACTGGCTAAATTTTTTGTGTATTTTTAGTAGAGATGGGGTTTTGCCGTGTTGGCCAGGCTGGTCTCGAACTCAAAAGGAATGGTTTGGAAAACCCACATTGGGGTGTGAGTTTGGCCATTCTAACTTTCTAGTACATTGTCTTCGATTTTTTCCTCAGGCCTCATCCTCACTTGATATGGAAGCCAGCGGATCTGCCCCGCCTCCCGTTCTGCCCCGTCCCATTTGGGATTCCCAGAGTTTTCCTGACCTGTCATTCTTGTGGTGTCTCATCAGGCTGAACCGTTCACAGGAGAACTCCCTGCCCAGCAGACACTGCCCATCCTTGGAGAGAAACTGCACCAGGTCTTCCACAGCGTCCTGGAAAACCTCACCAACGTCATGAGTGGCTTTTGTCTGCCGGAGCCCATTTTTAGCATAAAGGTAAAGTCACCTATGAGCGCAGGCATGTAGATCCGTGTGGAGAGTCAGGTCTACCCCATGACAGCAGAGGTCATTAGTAAGAAATGAGAAAATGGTCGGTCTTCTGTTGTTTTTATTTTATTTATTTTGTTTTTTGAGACAAAGTCTCACTCTGTCGCCCAGGCTCACTGCAGCCTTAACCTCCTGGGCTCAAGAGATCCTCCCACCTCAGCCTCCCGAGTAGCTGGGACTATAGGTACACCCCACCACGCCTGGCTAATTTTTTGTATTTTTGTAGAGATGGAGTTTTACCGTGTTCCCCAAGCTGGTCTCAGACTCCCGGGCTCAAGTGATCCACCTGCCTGGGCCTCCCAAAGTGCTGGGATTACAGGCCTGAGCCACCGCACCCAGCCCCTCTGTTGTGTTTACGAAGGACCTGTCCTCAGGGAATTCCTCAATTCGATTGCAAACATTGGCCTGACGTTTTCTCCTTGATCGTAAACTGGGCTTGTAGCAGTTCAGCTGAAAACTGAGAATACTCCAGTAGGACGTTAAGGAAGGAGTCAGTGGGGGTCACCCCCCTTAAGGAGATGACGGACAAGGCCCTTTGTTTGAAACACACCTCTGTTCGCCGTTCACCCTTGCTGGGTCTCATCTATTCACTCAGTAAAGAAACAAGAAGTTCTCTGATTTGCAGACCTCCTTGAAAGACCCGTGATGCTCATAACAGTGACTAGTGATGATGAAAATCATGGCGATGATGATAATAATTGCCAATGCTTAGCAAGTATGTACCATGTGTCACCCTTTTTTTTTTTTTTTTGAGATGGAGCCTTGCTGTGTCACCCACACTGGAGTATGGTAGCACAACCTTGTCTCACTGCAACCTCTGCCTCCTAGGTTAAAGTGATTCTCCTGCCTCAGCCTCCTGAGTAGCTGGGATTACAGGCACGTGCCACCTATACCCAGCTAATTTTTGTATTTTTTTTTGGTAGAGATGGGTTTTTACCATGTTGACCAGGCTGTTCTCGAACTCCTGACCTCAGGTGATTCACCCACCTCGGCCTCCCAAAGTGCTGGAATTACAGGCATGAGCCACCATGCCCACTGTGTCACCTTCTAACTACTTAAAAGTTCAATTATTTCATCCTCCCAGCAACCGATAAGGTAGGAACTCTTATTTCCTTTTACAGTTGAGGCAACTGAAGCACACAGGGACTAAGAGACTTGCCGTGCTTCATACATGAGGAGACAAAGATGAGATCTGAACCATGGCCATCAGGATTCTGACTCTGTGCTCTTCACCCCATGTTATGCTGCCTGATGATTATTGACATCATTGCAACTTTTTTTTTTTTTTTTTTTTGAGATAGGGTCTTGCTGTGTCTCCCAAGCTGGAGTGAAACAGTGCTCACTACAACCTCGACCCCCTGGGCTCAAGCAATCGTTCCACTTCAGCCTCTCAAGTAGCTGGGGTTACAGGCACCTGCCACCATGCCCAGCTAATTTTTTGTAGAGATGGGGTCTCACCATGTTGCCCAGGCTGGTCTCGAACTCCTGGGCTCAAGTGATCCTCCTGCCTTGGCCTCCCAAAGTGTTGGGATTGCAGACATGAGCCACTGCACTCCACAATAATTGCAACCTTTATTAGTTGGGGTGCTTCGCAGTTTATGTATCAGTTCACTTTGAAACCTCACAACCACACTGGGGCGTTGGCCCCATTGTCATTGTCATCCAAAGACCATCAGCATTGGCTACTGAGACACCCTGGAAACAGCATAGGGCAGCAGTTCAGTCTCAGGAGCTGAATAGCCTGGGTTTGCCTCCTAGTTTTGCTTCTTACTAGCTAAGTGACTTTGGTTAACTTAACTAATCTCTCTGTGTTTCAGTTGCCTCAACTGCAAAATGGACAAAATCATTAGACCTCCTTTGTAGGGTTGCTTTTAGGGATCAAATGGGAACATGTAAAGAAAGGTCCTAGAACACTGTACTAAGCTAGTATACGAGAAACATCAACTCATCACATGACCTTATGTTTGATTCCCCCAATGCTGGCTTTCTGATGCACAGAGAGGGGGAGTCAGGGTCTTCCTATGTGGGAAAACTGAGTATTCCATGTGGTCAGGGGCCGTTCTACTCTGGACTGCCCCAGAGGCTGCTGGGTCTGGATCTTCAGCCACTTGAGTGCATGGGGTCAGGATGGGTTGAGCTGTGTTGGGTGCCCTGTTGTGGGGGGTGGTGCCCATGCCCATGCAGGGCTGGGGGCTGATGCTGTGGTCCCCGCTTCAGTTGAAGGAGTGGGTGCAGAAGCTCATGATGACCCTCCGGCACCCGTCACTGCCGCTGCTGGAGCTGCAGGAGATCATGACCAGCGTGGCAGGCCGCATCCCAGCCCCCGTGGAGAAGTCAGTCCGCAGGGTGATGGCCCAGTATGCCAGCAACATCACCTCGGTGCTGTGCCAGTTCCCCAGCCAGCAGGTACGTGCTCCCCCACCCAGCCCCACCCCACCAGGATGGTCACACTGGGCTGGCTCCCAGTCTGGCTCCATATCTGGCCTCTGATCAAGTTGAACTCCTTGAGACCCACTTATAGCCTAACATATCAGGCCAAGGGTTTCCTTTCAAGCCTCATCTGCAGAATCCCATCATTTACTCAAAGCAACAGTTGTTTGAATGAACATCAACATTCCTTAGGTCTTATTGCGTAAAACTCAAGATTCCGATGGAGTTGATGCAGATGGAGTGAGCATTTCCCAAAAAAATAAACTGGCTGACATCATTAGAGGAAACTGCAAGTTTTTTTATTTTTGTTTTTTCACTGGTTTGCAGCTTTGATTTTCCGTCCCTGGATTTCGTAGGTGATCATCTGGGAGCTCCATGTGTGTGTATATATATATACACACACACACACACACACCTATATATATATAGTATTTTAAGAACTGTACTGAGGTCGGGTGCAGTGGCTCACTCCTATAATCCCAGCACTTTGGGAGGCCGAGGTAGGTGGATCATTTGAGGTCAGGAGTTTGAGACCAGCCTGGCCAACATGGTGAAACCCCATCTCTACTAAAAATACAAAAATTAGCCAGGCATGGTAGCACGCACCTGCAGTCCCAACTACTCAGGAGGCTGAGGCAGAAGAATTGCTTGAACCCAGGAGGCAGAGGTTGCAGTGAGCCGAGATTGCACCACTGCGCTCCAAAAAAAAGAATGTACTGAGATGTCACATCATAATCGTAGTTGCATTTGTGAACACGTTAAAAAAAAGAATGGAAGCCATTCCAGGGTAGTATGAAATATCTCTGTTATTTACACACTGGCCTTGCGTTGCTCATTTTGTTGTGGTTGTTGGTTTCGTGGGGCATTTGAAAGGCATTTGCACTGGGAAGAGCCCCTCTGCCTATTGGCCTTCCTGCCCTCTGGTGAGAGGGTTCCTCACCATCGTCATCCACCCGCCCACACATTGGTGATTTGGGAAACCAGAGGACAGTGTCGTTCAGGCCATTCTCAGAGGTTAGCAGTTCTAAGGGCTGGAATATTGTCCAGCCAAAGAAAGAAAGAATACTGATTCATGCTTCCACGTGGATGAAGCATGAATTGTGCTAAGGGAAATAAGCCAGGCACAAAAGACCACATATTATGTGATATTATGTGATTCCTTTTTTTTTTTTTTTTTTTTTTTGAGACCTCCCGAGTAGTTGGGATTACAGGCATACACCACCATTCCCAGCTAATTTTTTGTTTTTTTAGTGGAGATGTGGTTTCACCATGTTGCCCAGACTGGTCTTGAACTCCTGACCTCAGGTGATCTTCCTGCCTCGGCCTCCCAAAGTGCTGGGATTACAGGCATGAGCCATGGTGCCCAGCCCTGTGTAATTCCATTTTTTATGAAATGTCCAGAATAGGCACATTCATGAAGAAGGAAGTAGATTAGTGACCGCCAGGGGCTGCAGTGCAGGGAAAATGGAGAGTGAGCACTAATGACTACGAGGTTTCTTTTTAGAGTGACGAACATGCTTTAACATTAGATGGTGGTGGTAGTTGCACGACTTTATGAATACACTACCAACCACTGAATGTACACTTTAAAGGGAGATGGTGGAATATGATGGTATGTAAGGTATATCTGAACTAAAAAATAACAAAAACCAAACTCTAGAGGATCCTAACTGAAAAAGTACACACTTGGAACTTTCAGGAATTTGTCATTGATCCAGGTTTTTTTTTTCTTTAAAAATATTTTTGATGCCAAAGGCAATATACCAATAACATTACGTCTAATGATAAAGACAGGACCCTTCCCCACCGGCACCCTGGTTTTTGCTAGAGTGGGACATTCCCATCTCCTCGTTCCCCATCCCGTTCATATGTGCGGACCGGTAGAAGGCGAATGTGTGCACTTCTCCATGTGATTGCTGGCATTTTGAGCGCTTGAATTCCTCACCGTTGAAGGGATGAACAGGGGTGTTGCAGGGTAGCTGGAAGGCTTTGGGCCTGGAATTTTCAATCTTCAAATGAGCCTTGGATGGGACCTCCCTGGGAGGCTGTGGTGGGTCCTGTAGGTCAGCAGTTCCCAACCTTTTTAGCACCAGGGACCGGTTTTGTGGAAGACAGTTTTTCCACAGACCGGGGACGGGGGTGGTTTCGGGATGATTCAAGCACGGACCGGGGAGGGGGATGGTTTCGAGATGATTCAAGTGCGTTACATTTATGGTGCACTTTATTTCTATTATGATTACATTGTAATATATAATGAAATAATTATACAACTCACCATAATGTAGAATCTGTGAGAGCCCCAGGCTTGTTTTCCTGCACCTAGACGGTCCTATCTGGGGGTAATGAGAGATAGCAACAGATCATCAGGCCTCAGATTCTCATAAGGAGCATGCAACCTAGATCCCTCGCAGGCGTGGTTCACAGCAGGGTTTGCGCGCCTGTGAGAATCTAATGTTCCCGCTGATCTGACAGGAGGTGGAGCTCAGATGGTATTATGAGCAATGGGGGGGCTGTAAATACAGACGAAGCTTCGCTCCTTCTTCCACTGCTTACCTCCCGCTGTTCAGCCAGTTCCTAACAGGCCACAGACCAGTGCTGGTTTGGGTACTGGTTTGGGGACCCCTGCGTTAGGGGACTGCTGTGTGGCATGTGAATCATCAGCAGTCAGATCTGTCTTGTTTTCCCATCCAGATAGCCACCATCCTGGACTGCCACGCAGCCACCCTGCAGCGGAAGGCTGACCGAGAGGTCTTCTTCATCAACACCCAGAGCATCGTGCAGTTGGTCCAGAGGTAAATCCTAGGTCTCCCCATGGGATGTGGTTGTCACCTGATCGTCGCATGCATTGCACCAGGGTGGTGCTCTGGGGCTGTCTTCCGGGCAGGCTTGCACTGCGAGAAAGTGCGTTATGGTCCTGCGGTGCCATTACTGACAGCAGAACCCTGGGTAAGGCACTTTACTTCTGTGAAGCTGTTTGCCGGCTGGCAAAATGGAAATAAAAACACTTTTCAAGACAAGTTGTTTGGATTATAAAGGAATGAATTTTTTTTTTTTTTTTTTTGAGACAGAGGCTCCTTCCCACAGAGGAGAGCAGTGGTATGATCTCAGCTCGCTGCAACCTCTGCCTCCCAGGTTCAAGCGATTCTCCTGCTTCAGCCTCCCGAGTAGCTGGGATTACGGGCAATTTTTGTACTTTTTGTAGAGACGGGGTTTCACCATATTGGCCACGCTGGTCTCGAACTCCTGACCTCAAGTGATCCACTCGCCTCGACCTCCCAAAGTGCTGGGATTACAGGCGTGAGCCACCATGTCTGGCCTATAAATGTATTAAGTTTTGTGAAGTGCTGACAAATAGTAAATACTTGATAGTTACATTAGATTGAGACAATGTGGTGAAATAGCTTTATGTATGATAAAAGACTGCACAAATTGTTATCATTGTGGCTTTTGGGACAATTGCAAAGGAAAGTGGATGAATAATTTGAATTTGTCTCAAGTAGTTTTTTATTGTACAGGGGTTTTCTGCTGCAGGACTATTCTGATGACAAGGATTTTTTTTTTTCTTTTTTTTTTTTTGAGATGATGTCTCAGTCTGTCGTCCAGGCTGGAGTGTAGTGGCACGATCTTGGCTCACTGCAAGCTCCGCCTCCTGGGTTCATGCCATTCTTCTGCTGCCTCAGCCTCCTGAGTAGCTGGAACTACAGGCGCCTGCCATCATGCCCGGCTAATTTCCTTTTTGTATTTTTAGCAGAGACCGTGTTTCACCGTGTTAGCTAGAATGGTCTCAATCTCCTGACCTCGTGATCCATCTGCCTCGGCCTCCCAAAGTGCTGGGATTACGGCGTGAGCCACCGCGCCTGGCCGACAAAAGGATTTTCTGCCACTTTTCACAAAAAATCCACCTAGCAAGAAAGCTTTCCTTATGAAGACAATCAGGGCCAGGTGCTGCGGCTCATGCCTGTAATCCCAGCATTTTGGGAGGCCAAGGCAAGAGGACCACTTGAGGCCAGGAGTTGGAGACCAGCCTTGGTGATGTAGCAAGACCCTGTCTGTAAAAAAATAAGAGAAAAAAAAAGAGTCAGGCATGGTGGTGTGTACCTATAGGCCTAGCTACTCAGGAGGCTGAGGTGAGAGGACTGCGTGATCCCAGGAGTTTGAGGTTGTAGTGAGCTGTGATCATGCCATTGCACTCCAGCCTGGGGGACAGAGCAAGACCTTGTCTTTTACGAAAAAGAAAAAAAGGAATCAAAGCATTATTGGATTTAAACCAATAAATTCCAGGCATGTTTCCCATGTGCCAGAAACTCCCAGGTACAAAGAATGTAAGATTGTAGAAAACCGGCCTTCTTTTCAAGGAGCTCCCCAGCTGTCAGGGAGAGATTTTAGTGTGGATTCCCCACAAACTGCAAGTTTCACAGCCAGGGGCTAGGAAGGGAGTCCTCTTAAAACACATCGACTGCTAACCTTAAGCCCATCCTTTAAGCTTCAGAGAAACATCTAGGAAAAATGAATCATTAATAAATTAACTGAATTTTCTGGCAAATTTTCTGTGCTGAACGTAAGTATTAAAACTCTGTCCTGTGTTGTATAAGTACGTGTTTTAAAATCACATTCGGATCAGAGAGTCTTTTAGCATCTTGATCTGTTTTGTTGTTATTTGGTGATGCTGCAGTTAAGCTAGTTTCTACTTCCCCACAACTCAGTGTCACATCTCCTGAGAAACTTGACCCCTGCGTTCAGATTTTTGGAGGAACATCCAGGTTAAAACTTTGTTTTAAAAGAGAAGCGGCTAGGTGCGATGGCTCACACCTATAATCCCAGCACTTTGGGAGGCCACGGCAGGTGGATTGCTTGAGCTCAGAAGTTCGAGACCAGCCTGGGCAATATGGTGAAATCCGTCTACAAAATATACAAAAATTAGCCGGGCATGGTGGTGGGCACCTGTGGTCCCAGCTACTGCAGAGGCTGAGGTGGGAAGATTGCTTGAGCCCGGGAGGGAGAGATGACAGTGAGCTGTGATTGCGCCACTGCACTCCAGCCTGGGTGACAGAGCAAGAACCTGTCTCAAAACAAGAAAAAAAAAAAGAGAGAAGCAAAATTTACATGGAGATCTTTTGGTAAATGTTTTTCCAGTTTGTCTTTTTAAAATGGTCTCTATACATTGGGTAAGTGATTGAAAAATTTTGTTTTAATGGTTAAAGCTTGCTAAACTTGGCTACCCCGTTCAGTATCCGAAATCTATTAAGGGGTGTGTGTGTTTGTTTGTTTGTTTTTGTTTTTGTTTTCTCTGTGGCCAGAAAGGCGCCCTCCCAAGTATTAGGCTTGGGATCTACTCCGGTTTTGCCTCCAGTTTGATGTGGGACCTTGGGCAGGGCAGTGTTCTTTCTGGCCTGCAGATGAACCAACTCCATATCCTTTGAAGGCCTCAGGATTAGAGGCTGCCTCTAGATACTTTAAAAAAAATTATTTTAAAATTAACTAGTTAATTAATTAATTTTTTAAAATTTATTTTGAGACAAGCTATTGCCCAGGCTGGAGTGCAGTGGTGCGATCGTAGCTCACAACAGCCTTGACCTCTTGGCCTCAAGTGATCCTCTCGCCTCAGCCTCCTATGTAGCCGGGACCACAGTCATGCCACCACCCTTATTGATTTTTTGATTTTGGTAAAGACAAGGTCTCACCTTGTTGCCTAGGCTGCTCTTGAACTTCTGGGCTCAAATGATCCTCCTGCCTCAGCCTCCCAAAGTGCTGGGATTATGGGCGTGAGCCACCATGACTGGCCTTAATTTTTTGTTTGCCTTTGTAAAATTGGGTCTCTGGAGGTCATTGTCCAGGCTTGAACCCTGGGCCCGTGTGATCCTTCCATCTCCATGTCCTTCTAAAACTTCTCTTTTGAGATTTGAGTCTTTACCTCTGTCACCCAGGCTGAGGCCGGTGCGATCTCAGCCTCACCCAACCTCCTCCTTCCAGATTCAAGTGATTCTCCTGCCTCAGCCTCCCGAGCAGCTGGATCTACAGGCGTCTGCCACCATGCCCAGCTAGTTTTTGTATTGTTAGTAGAGACAGGGTTTCACCATGTTGGCCAGGATGGTCTTGCAGATCTCTGACTCCTCGTGATCTGCCTGCCTTCGGCCTCCCAGCATTGGGATTACAGGGGAGCCACCCCTTGTCTAGCCAATCCTTTCTTGAAATCATAAAAAAGAAAATATTAAATATTCAGGTACTCAAGGAAGGGGTGTGAGCATTAAGAGCAGCCTTCCCTTCTCCCCAGATACCGCAGCGGGATCCGTGGCTATATGAAAACAGTGGTGTTGGATCTCCTGAGAAGATACTTGCATGTCGAGCACCATTTTCAGCAAGGCAAGAGATGCCGATGCCAACACCAGTGGGATGGTGGGGGGCTGAGGAGCCTGAACTTTACCTCTGCGTGGTGTTTTGTCTCCCCCTAGCCCACTACGACAAGTGTGTGATAAACCTCAGGGAGCAGTTCAAGCCAGACATGTCCCAGGTGCTGGACTGCATCTTCTCCCACGCACAGGTGGCCAAGAAGAACCAGCTGGTGATCATGCTGATCGTAAGCAGGAAGAGGGCCTGTTACCCAACCGGGGGTGGGTCAGGAGTCCGCAAACGTTTTCTAACAAGGAGCAGAAAGTGGCCGGACGCAGTGGCTCATGCCTCTAATCTCAGCACTTTGGGAGGCTGAGGCGGGCAGATCACTTGAGATCAGGAGTTCGAGATCAGCCTGGCCAATGTGGTGAAACCTCGTCTCTACTAAAAATACAAAAATTAGCTGGGCATGGTGGCGCGTACCTGTAATCCCAGCTACTTGGGGAGCTGAGGCAGAAGAATCGCTTGAACCCAGGAGGCAGAGGTTGCAGTGAGCCAAGATCGTGGCACTGCACTCCAGCCTGGGCAACAGGGCGAGATACTGTCTCAAAAAATAAAGAAAAGAAAAGGAAAGAAAAGAAAAAGTAAGCCAGAAAGTAAATATTTTAGACTTTGCAGGTTGCCGTGGTCTCTGTCTTGACCACTCAACACTGCCTTTGTACAATGTAAGCGAATGGGCATGGCTGGGTTCCCATAAAACTTTGTTGGGAGCCTGAGGTGGGAGGATCACTTGAACCTAGGAGTTCAAGTCCAGCCTAGGCAATATTCTAAGACTCCATTTCTTAGAAAAAAAAAACTAAAGCTGGGCACTGTGGCTCACTTCTGTAATCCCAGCACTTTGGGAGGCTGAGACAGGAGGATCACTTGAGGCCAGGAGTTTGAGACCAGCCTGGGCAACACAGGGAGACCTCATCTATACAAAAAGTACAAAAATTAGCCAGGTGTGGTGGTATGCACCTGTCGTCCTAGCTACTCAGGGTGCTGAGGCAGGAGGATCACTTGAGCCTGGGATGTTAAGCCTGCAGTAAGCTGTGATCACAGTACTGCACTCCAGCCTGGGTGGCAGAATGAGATCCTGTCTCAAAAAAACAACAACCAAAAAAACCCAACTTTGTATACAAAAACAGGCAACGGGTGGGATTTGTTGGCCCCTGGGGAGATCATGACTAATGCAAAGCACCTACTTTGTGCCAGGTACATTTGAAGTGCTTTCCAAATACACAGTTGCTCATTTAATTCTCACAGCAATCCTAGAAAGTGGGTACTGCTGTCATAGCTCTTTGGCAGAGCACAGAGAAATTAAGCCACTTACCCAAGGGCATCCAGCTCCTAAATGTAGAGCCAGGATTTGAACCAATAGTCTGACTCCAGAGTCATGAACTATTAGCCGTGGGATATTGGATTTTGAGTCCTGTGTGTGAAGAAGAAGAGGTATGGAGTCTCTGTTCTTGTTTCTCTTTTCACTTGATAATAGCAGTCTTTTGTTTTTTGTCTATTTTTTCTTTTGAAACAGGGTCTTGCTCTGTTGCCCAGGCTGGAGTGCAGTGGCACCATCATGGCTCACTGTAGCCTCTATCCCCTGGCCTTAAGCCATCCTCCCACGTCAGCCTCCCAGGTAGCTGGGATTGCAGACTCACACTACCACACCCAGCTAGTTTGTTTGTTTGTGTATTGGTTTGTTTTGTAGAGATGAGGTCTCACCATGTTGCCCAGGCTGATCTTGAACTCCTGGGCTCAAGCAATCTTCCTGCTTTGGCCTCTGAAAGTGCTGGGATAACAGGCATGAGCCACTGCGCCTGGCCAATAATAGCAGTCTTTTATGACTAAAAATATTATTCTTTGATATGTCCCTGGCAACTGACTTGGAAAATGTAGGATCAGCAAAGTAAAAGAGACTTGGACTTGGCTTATGGTAGAAAGGGGTTTGGCAATTTTTTTTTTTTTTTTTGAGACGGAGTCTTGCTCTGTCGCCCAGGCGGGAGTACAATGGCACAATCTTGGCTCACTGCAACCTCCGCCTCCCGGGTTCTATCTATCTGTCTTCTATCTATCTTTTTTGTTTGTTTGTTTGTTTGTTTTTTGAGACAGAGTCTCACTCTGTCGCCCAGGCTGGAGTGCAGTGGTGCGATCTCTGTTCACTGCACCCTCCGCCTCCAGGGTTCAAGTGATTCTCCTGTCTCAGCCTCTGGAGTAGCTGGGATTACAGGCATGCGCCACCATGCCCAGCTGATTTTTGTATTTTTAGTAGAGACATGGTTTTGCCATGTTACCCAGGCTGGTCTCGAATTCCTGACCTCAGGGGATCCACAAGCCTCGGCCTCCCAAAGTGCTGGGATTACAGGCATGAGCCACCACAATGGGCCTGGCAAATTTGTGTGTGTGTGTGTGTGTGTGTGTGTGAAGGGCCCCGGATAGTAAAGATTTTAGGCTTGAGGACGTCCATCCCCTGTAGCCACTACTCAGCTCTGTGAGCTCTGCCACTGTAGCCTGACAATAGATACATGAATGAGGATGGCTATGTTCCAATAAAACTTTATTTACAAAAACAGTCAGTGGGCAGAGTTTGGCCATGATCTTAAAGGACAGTTAGTACCCTATCCCCTATCCAAATTGCATTAATAAATATTGGGGTTTTTGGTAAAGAACCATTTAAAAATCTCACACAGCAGCTTTCAATCCTGGTTGTACATTAGAATCACCTAGGGGGTGGGGAGACTTTTAAAAAATACAATTGCCCATGCCCCACCCTTGGTCAATTTAATCAGAGTTTCTAGGGGTGGGGCCCAGGCTTTTTGAAAGTTTCCCTGTGGGAAACTTAAATGTGCACTGTATATTAGACAATATTATTGGTTTAATGTTCAGTTTCTGTGGTGGTTTAATGGTTCTGTAGGTAGGTGGGAGGGAGATATGTGCTAAAATAGTATAAAGGATTGTGGTGTCTGCAACTGACTTTCAGAAAAAGAGAGTGTGTGTGTATGCACACGCACATTCTTATTAGAGAAAAATCAAATATGATAATATGGTAAAAGTTTAACAATTAGTGAATCTAGGTGATTACTATGGGGTTTTCAACATAGTCATCTTCAATTCTTCTGTAGTTTTGAAGTTTGTAAAAATTGATTGGGAGGGAGGACTCCCCAAGTGATTGCAATGTGCAGCCAGGACTGGGAACTTACACCCAAGGAGATATCCACTCTTTGTGGGGAGTTCTATTGCTAAAATAATATAATGCTTTTCAAAATACATTGTTTGGATGGAGTTTCCTGGAGTTCGAGTGTTTGTCAAGCACAATATGCCTGTAATCTATTACAGCCAGCTTGTCATTCAAAGGCTGGGGCTTGGGTCTGTGGGTTATTATGCTGGTCGTTCCTCTGTGCCCATATTGATTCTCTTCTGGGCATGAAGTCCTGAAAGGTCACGTACACCAGAGGACAGCCAAGGCAAGATGGGTGGAGCAGCCCCCAGCTCTTGGGAATTGGGACATTTGCCTGGACCTCCTTGATGATAGAGGCTACAAATGTTGAACCAATTACAGTCTGGAGATAAATGTGAGATTCATTATTCTTCTGACTTTCTTGGTCCCATTTGTTAGAAAATAGTGAGTTCTCTGCTCCTGATGGCATTTGGTACCTGAGAGGTTTTGAACAAAGACTTGCGAATTGAATGGTTACTTTGAAATGAATTTTTTTGAGGCTTTTAAGGGGACCTAGTTTCTGACACCAATTCACTGGTCATGGGACTTCGTTAGTGACACAAAGCAACAAAACATGATTCTGTGGACTAAAATTTACAAGATGAGACTGCTTCGCTAAGTTAACAAGAAAGAAAAATGTTTTTTCTTTGTTTTTTGTTTTGTTTATTTTTTTTCGAGATGGAGTCTTGCTCTGTCACCCAGGTTGGAGTGCAGTGGCACAATCTCGGCTCACTGCAACCTCTGCTTCCTGGGTTCAAGTGATTCTCCTGCCACAGCCTCCGGAGTAGCTGGGACTACAGGCATGCACCACCACACCTGACTAATTTTTTTGTAGTATTAGTAGGAAACAGGGTTTCGCCATTTTGATCAGGCTGGTCTTGAACTCCTGGCCTTAGGTGATTTGCCTGCCTTGGCCTCCTAAAGTGCAGGGATTATAGGTATGAGCCACCGTGCCCTGCCTAGAAAAATACTTTTGTTATTATTATTATTAGTAGTAGTAGTATGTAGAAGGCAATGGTCAGATTTTTTAACGTTCACGCTTAGATGTGTATGTGGGAATTTAAAAAATGTTCACACAAACAACTCTTGAGTTTTTCACCTCTTAGAAAACCACCAGTCTAGCTGCTGGCCAGCACCTGTGCTGTCCTGCCCTGGGAGCCACAAGCCTAGGGGATTGGTGGAGAGTTATGCCACCACCGTTTGGTAATGGAAAGTAAATCAGAGAAGGGAGAGATTTAGAATACTTTCCTACCACATTTCTTCAGCATTGACATTCCTGTGTGTTTGTGTATGAAATATCAATATGTTAAAATTGTTTCTGATGATAAAATCAGTATCGGTTCATTAGAATAGGAAAATGCAGAAACACATGTAGAAAAAAATGCCCCATAGCTGTACCATCTGGTGACCTCTGGAAGACCAGGCTTAGTGGATGCCTGGGGTAGGGAATGGGGGCATATTGCTCAGGAGCTCTGATATTTAGCATTCATTGCTCTGTCTTCAGTGGGTGGTTAGGGAGCACCTGCGCTGAGCCGTTCCCAGGCCCCGCATGCATTTAGGGCACAAGAGGAGATGCGAACACCGGCTGCACCCAGCCCTGGTCTCCAGCAGAAAGGCTCTTCTTTCAGAAGCAGAGCGGAGGGATGCAACACAGACACACTGTTCCTCCCTCCTGTAAGATTCAACCCCACGTCCCTCTCCTCTGAAACTGTGAACCCATTAAGTCAGGCAGCAATGTGTAGGGGAAAGAGCGGGAGGCTTTGGGGGCAGAACAGTCCTGTGTTAGAATCTCGCTCTGTCTTGCACACGTTTGGTGGCTTTGGGGTGAGGCATATTGCCTCTTTGAGCCTCAGTGTTCTTATCTGTAAAATGGGAATCAAAATAAGTAACTCCTCATGGGGGTGGGAGAATTTGGGGAGTTTTATATAAAGGGTCTAGCTGTTTACTAGCCACCTGGCACACAGTATGCACCTGATAATCACTGACTTTTTTTTTTTTTTTTTTGGAGACAGAGTCTAGCTGAAGTGCAGTGGTGCAATCTCAGCTCACTGCAACCTCCACCTCTCAAGGAATCCCGAGTAGCTGGGACTACAGGCACGTGCCACCATGCCTGGCTAATTTTTATATATTTTTTTTATATAGAGATGAGGTTTTGCCCTGTTGCCCAGGCTGGTCTCAAACTCCTGAGCTCAAGTGATCCTCCTGCCTCAGCCACCTAAAGTGCTGGGATTACAGGTGTGAGTCATCACACCTGGCCTTATCACTGGCTATTAATAGTAATGTAGGCAGGGGTTTAGTTGTATTTGTTTATTCTTACCAGGCATTTAGGGCATGTTTTGGGGTGGATGAATGGGTGGCCAAGTGAGTGAGTGAGTGAATGAATGAATGAATGAATGACAGGAGAAAGTGGTGAGGATTTGCATATCAGGCTGTGCCGGGCCTGTTTGGAGAGCGGAGCAGCTGTCTGGCTTTTGGGGCGGGCGCTCCCCCAGCCGAGATGAGTGCTGCATGTTTCCCTGGGCTGGAGAAAAGCCATTTGGCTTCTTTTTTTTGTCCCTTAAGGATGAGCTGTGTGGCCCAGACCCTTCCCTATCGGACGAGCTGACCTCCATCCTTAATGAGCTCACTCAGCTGAGCAAAAGCGAGCACTGCAAAGTGGCCCTCAGAGCCCGGCAGGTAGGGTTTCGGGGTGCGGTCCCCATGATGTGCGCTTCCCCCCACCCTCCTGTGTGGCCCCTACTGTGCTCAGCCCTCACCATGCAGGGTCCCACCATGCTGCCGGCCCGTGTCCGAGCCTCTGCCTTCTCCCCTGGGAGGTTGGCTCACACCAGCCCCCCGTCCCTCCCCCTGCAGATCCTGATTGCCTCCCACCTCCCCTCCTATGAGCTGCGGCACAACCAGGTGGAGTCCATTTTCCTGTCTGCCATCGACATGTACGGCCATCAGTTCTGCCCCGAGAACCTCAAGGTGAGCCCGTCTCCTTCCTTTCACCTTCTGCAGAGCACACACTGTGGCCCAGGTGGGGGCCTCTGGGGAAGCGGCTCCTCTTGCCCCTCCAGGTGCTCAGTGGGGTGCAGGGCACAGTCACAGATGCAGGCAGTTTAGCCCAATGTGGCCAGGGCTGCCCAAGGGGGCACCTGGGGAGACTCTAGGAGAGGTGGGCATGGAGCCCAGTCCTGCAGGAAGGACAGTGTGACAGCAGCGGGGGCTCACCTGGTGCAGTTTACAAACCTTAGCTGTAATGGAGCATATCTGGAAGCTGTGAGCCCTCCCATGGCTGAGTGATGGCCTCATCTTCCCTGTTTCTGGACTCTGGCTCATTTACATGCTCTCAGGTACCCCCTCAGTGCCTGTTGGGAGACCTGTCCCAGGTGCCATCATCCCAGAGTTCTTCGCTATCAGCTCTCCCGTGATTAAACAGGGGAGGAACCCAGTGCACTGCAGGGCACTGATTGCTTTTAGTGGTCGAAGCATGACTTCTCCCTGTTTCTACCGCCCCGACTCATCAGACTGGTGACTAAAAAACTTACTCACTGACTGGGCGCGGATGGCTCATGCCTGTAATCCCAGCACTCGGGAGGCCAAGACTGGAGGATCACTTGAGCCCAGGAATTTGAGGCCAGCCTGGGCAACATAGTGAGACCCTGTCTCTACAAAACATACAAACAAACAAACAAACAAAAAAAGAGCCAGGCATGTTGGCGCACGCTGTAGTCCCATCTACTCAAGAGGCTGAGGTGGGAGGATCGCTTCAGGCTGGGAGTTTGAGGCTGCAGTGAGCTATGATCACACCACTGCACTCCAGCTTATCTCAAATAAACAAAAACAAAGAAAAACCTGAAACTTGTTTACATTTACTTTTCCTTGTTTCCCCTTTTCATTTCCCATAGAAGTTAATAATTTCAGAAACAACCATCTTCGACGTCCTGCCTGCTTTCTTCTATCACGCTAACAAAGTCGTGTGCATGGCGTCCTTGGAGGTAAGTAGGAGAGGCCCAGAGAACAGCACTGACCGTGCCAGTTCTGCTGTTCACTTCCGCCACCATGCACCTGACCCTAGGCCACATGCCTTGTGAATGTGATCCTATCCTTTTCTATACAAGGTAGGTATGTTAATAGTCCCATCCTACAGAGGAAGGAACTGAGGCTCAGAGAGGTGAAGCGACTTACGCAACGTCACACAGCTAGAAAGTGGCAGAACCAGGTTTTGCATTATTGGGTCTGTCTCATTCCAGATTCCATGCTAGTCACCACTGCTGTCTCATGTGTCATTCCAGCCTCTTCCAGGCAGGGCACATTAAATACTAATCCCTGAGAGCCAAGTCTGAGGCACCTCATCTAAACTTTCTGACTCACGTGCATTAAATACCTTTGAAAGACTTTTCTGCTTGGAACCGCCAGAGCTAGAGGAACCCAGGTGACAACTTAAGGTGAACCCCCTGCCCCCCAAGTGATGAGGTAGAAGGGCGTGGATGGTAGCAAAACCCAGATTAGAGCCAGGTGATCCAGGCAGTCTTACTCCTGGGAGCAACAATTCAGGTCTTCTTGAATTCAGGAACCAAGAGGTGGTGTGTTGGTTCCAGGAAATCGGAGTTTTAAATCAGCTCTTTTATTATGATTATTATTTTGAGACTCCCTCTGGTGCCTAGGGTGGAGTACAGTGGCACTCTCTCAGCTCACTGCAGCCTCTGCCTCCCGGTTTCAAGTGATTCTCCTTCCTCAGCCTCCCCAGTAGCTGGGCCTACAGGGGTGCACCACCGCACCTGGCTAATTTTTGTATTGTTAGTACAGACAGGGTTTTACCATGTTGGCCAGGCAGGTCTGGAACTCCTGACCTCAAGTGATCTGCCTGCCTCAGCCTCCCAGTAAATCTGCCCTTTTAGAATCCTTTTAAGAAAACATGAGATGATATCTTGTGTTTTAAACATGGGCCTCTTACCTGGGACTGCTTTGCTGGCAGTAGTTTTTCCAATATTCTTTACCTTCTGAGCTCAGTCTCAGTCCTCTGTTGCCCCCACTTTCTCTTCTGCATCCTTGGGAGCCTGTGAGTCACACAGTGAGAAGGTTTACTGGGTCTTCATGGAGACCATCTTGGGCTTGTTAGCGTGTTACAGCCACAGGGTCTCCTGGGCCTGCAGCTTTTATCCTTCTATGGGTTTCACCTCTGGAAGAATCTTTCTCAGGCCTCGCTCTTTGTTTCTAACAGTGAGACCTAATACACCTCTTCTGTAGTTACTTTAAAAACAGTTTTTGTTTTGTTAGAGACAGGTCTTGCCATGTTGCCCAGGCTGGAGTTGAACTTCTAGGCTCAAGCAATCCTCCTGCCTCAGCCTCCCCAGTAGCTGGGACTACGGGTGCATGCCACCATGCTTGGCTTATAGTGACTTTTTAAAGTGCTAAATACTATTTGTGTCAATTAGAGATTTTTCTAGGATGCTTTTGGGGTTTTTTGTTGATTTGTTTTGTTTTTCCAACACGCCCAGCTAATTTTTGCAGGCGTGAGCCACTGTACCCGGCCTGTTAGAGATAGACCTTTTAGAGGTCATTTCTGGTACCCCTTCCCTGTAAGTGCCCTCAGCTTTTGAGGACACTCTGCAGTGCCCCCTAAGAGAACATCCGTGTGCTTCTGCCTTGTCAGGTTTACGTGCGGAGGGGCTACATCGCCTATGAGTTAAACAGCCTGCAGCACCGGCAGCTCCCGGACGGCACCTGCGTGGTAGAATTCCAGTTCATGCTGCCCTCCTCCCACCCAAACCGGTATGGAATGAGACACACCCAGGGATGGCCTGTGTTCCTGTTCTCCCTGACCTCTGTCGTCCTGTCTCTGGAACGACCTGGCAAGTGTGTTTGGGCACGCTGCTGGGGAGACATCAGCGATAAGCGCTTCCCCTCTGGGAGCTCCCTGCAGCGCCATTTTTCTCCCCTCCAACATGGTGATAATGCAGAGCCCACCTCCTACACCTGCACTGTTCAGTACAGTAGCCATGTGTGCCTATTTACATTAACATGAATGCACATGCGCTGGGCACGGTGGCTCACGCCTGTCATCCCAGCACTTTGGGAGGCTGAGGCGGGCAGATCACTTGAGGTCAGGAGTTCCAGACCAACCTGGCCAACATAGTGAAACCCCGTCTCTACTAAAAATACAAAAATTAGCCGGGTGTGGTGGCACATGCCTGTAATCCCAGCTACTGGGGAGGCTGAGGCAGGAGGATCACTTGAACCGGGAGGTGGAGTAAGTGAGCCGACATTTCCCCACTGCACTCCAGCCCGGGTGAAGAAGCGAGACTCTGTCTCAAAAAAAAAAAAAAAAAAAAAAAAAGAAGCCAGGCGCAGTGACTCACACCTGTAATCCCAGCACTTTGGGAGGCCGAGATGGGTGGATCACAAGGTCAGTAGTTCGAGACCAGCCTGGCCAACATGGTGAAACCCCATCTGTGCTGAAAAGAAAATACAAAAATTAGCCTGGTATGGTGACATGCACCCGTAATCCCAGCTACTCGGGAGGCTGAGGGAGAACTGCTTGAACCCGGGAGGCGGAGGTTGCAGTGAGCTGAGATTGTGCCACTGCACTCCAGCCTGGGTGACAGAACAAGAGTCCATCTCAAAAAAAAAAAAGAGAAAAAACAAAGAATGCAAATGAGCCAGCCATAGTAGCCCACACCTGTAATCCTAGCACTTCGGAGGGCTGAAGGGGGCAGATCAGGAACTTGAGACCAGGAGTTCGACACCGGCCTGGCCACCTTGGTGAAACCCCATTTCTACTAAAAATATAAAAATTAGCCAGGCGTGGTGGCACACCCCTGTAATCCCAGGTTACTCAGGAGGCTGAGGGACGAGAATCGCTTAAACCTGGGAAGCAGAGGTTGCAGTGAGCCGAGATTGTGCCACTGCACTGCAGCCTGGGTGACAGAGCAAGACTCTATCTCAAAAAAAAAAAAAAAAAAAAAAAGAATTCAGCTTCTCATCATACCCTGTGGCTCATGACTGCCATATTATGTGATAGTGGAGTTCTAGAACATTCTGTCATAGAAGAAAGTTCTAGTGGACAGTGCCACCCAAGCCATTGGGAAGAGTCATGAGATAGGCACAGGTAGCATTTTAGACAGTGCCTGGCACAAAGCAAGTTGTTGACTGTGAGTGATCCCGGGGATGACCATGACTAACTCTGTTATTGCCATCTAGTGGCATGCCATTGGCCTGGGCGCTCTGCTCAGCGCTCCCACACTCTTTTTTTTCTTTTTTTTTTTTTTTGAGATGGACTCTCGCACCGTTGCCCAAGCTGGAGTGCAGTGGCACAATCTCAGCTCCCTGATTCAAGCGATTCTCCTGCCTCAGCCTCCCGAGTAGCTGGGACTACAGGCATGCACCACCATGCTTGGCTAATTTTTATATTTTTAGTAGGGATGGGGTTTCATCATGTTAGCCAGGCTGGTCTTGAACGCCTGACCTCAGGTGATCCATCTGCCTCTGCCTCCCAAAATGCTAGGATTATAGGCGTGAGCCATGGTGCCTAGTCCACACTCTTATTTTATTCAGTTCTTATCCTCTGTCGGCCAAAAATGTGTTCTCATCCTCGTTTTACAGATGGGGGCCCAGGGCCGTCACCTGACCTAGGCTGAGCTGCTCGTACATGTGGAGTGGGAATTTGAGCCCAGGCCACACTCTCACCTCCAATTCCTTTCCACAGCCTTCAGCAGCCCTCTGAGCCAGGTGCGGAGGCACCCACACTGTCCTGTCTGTGCCCACTGTAGTCTGCTGTCCAAGAGCTGTAGTTCAGTAGATCCCCTCAGTGTTCTCACCTGAGAATATCTTTTTTTTAATTTTTTTGAGATGGAGTCTCACTCTGTCACCCAGGCTGGAGTGCAATAGCGCGATCTCAGCTCACTGCAGCCTCCGCCTGCTGGGTTCAAGCAATTCTCCTGTCTCAGCCTCCCAAGTAGCTGGGACCACAGACATGCACCACCAAGCCCCAATAGTTTTTTTTGTATTTTTAGTAGAGATGGGGTTTCACCGTGTTGACCAGGTTGGTCTGGAACTCCTGACCTCAAATGATCTGTGCACCTCGGCCTCCCAAAGTGATGGGATTACAGGCGCCACCATGCCTGGCTCACCTAAGAATAGCAGATGTGTCTGAGTTCCTCACTCACAGTCTTTTTTTCAATCCATCTTGTTTCAGGACCCAAAGTATTAATACCATTTAGGTCAGGTAGAGTGCGATACCTTCTCTTAAAGTAATTATGTCTCCCTGGGATTCAAAGCGTTCTCTCTCACGCTCCCTCGCCCCTCTGGTTTTGGTTCTTATGGGGGTGCCTAAGGCCTTGCCTATGGCTGCAGTGATGTCACTGTGATTTGGGAGTTCGGTTGATCAGATCTGTACAGGCAATAGGGTTCATGCTTTGGTGAAGCAGGAATTTTTCTGGCCTCTTGGGATTTTTAAACTAACTTTCTTTTCCTGTTGGTTTTAAGAAGAAAGATGCTGCCATGTTTTGGATGAAGACAAGGGGGCTTCCCCAGGAAGCACTGCCTTTCCTAGTTATTTGTTTTTACCCTTCTTATTTCCAAAAATAGGATTGTGACATTTTACCCCATTGAGAGAAAGGGGACTGACTGCTTGCAGCCTGGGGTCATTCTGGGGATTTGGGGAGCAGTGGTGGTATAAGATATTTTGTAGCTGTCTACTCCTGAGAAGGAATTCTTTTCTCTTTTGATTTTTTTGTTTGGTTGTTTAGAGATAGAGTCTAAACAGGCTGGAGAGCAGTGGCATGATCATAGCTCACTGCAGCCTTGAACTCCTGGGCTCAAGTGATCCTCCCACCTCAGCTCCCTGTGTAGCTGGGACTACAGGCTTGCGCCACCCCACCTGGCTAATTCTTTAAAAATATTTTTTTTGCATAGATGGGGGTCTCACTATGTGGCCCGGGTTGGTCTTGAACTCCTGGATTCAAGTGATCCTCCTGCCTCAGCCTCCCAAAGTGCTGGGATTATAGGCGCGAGTCCCTGTGCCTGGCCTTCTCTTTTGATCTTATTGTCTCAGCAATTCAGCCCTGTTAGGAAGGGAAGGGCGGCTCTTCTGAGGGCTGTGGCTCATGCCTTGTGATCTACATGTATACCCAGGTTATTGGTTGTGATTTTCAGTATGGGCACAGGGTCCTTTTTTGACCCAGAGAGACATTGAGGACCCTGGGGATTCCTCGCCATCTAAGATTGTCACAATTGCTGTCAGTGCCAGAAATGTATTTTGGGCCTGTGAAGAGACCTGGCCTGTGGGTGCCCCCACCACCCAGCCCTTTGATGCCTCCGTAAAGAGCCATGGGGAATAAAGTCTACCCGCAAGACGGCCCAGCTTGGCCCTCAACACCTGTGTGTGTAGGGCCAGGCACGTGGTGCTTTAGGTCACCAAGACCCAAGGGAAGGTCAGGTGAGAGGTTGGCAGGGCTTTGTGCCAGCTGCAGCCTGGACCTCTGCGCTGGGTGGGAACTGGCTACATCCCCCTGCTATGGGGCTGCTGTCCTAGCTCTCCCCACTGTTGCCCTGCAGGAAACTGACCCATCATAACCAGACTTCTCATTGTTTTTTTCCAGCAGAAGCAGGAAATCTATTTTTTTTTTTTTTGACCTGAAGTCCTTCCATTTTTCAATGGGGACAGGTGGTTCATGTTAAATGAATACATGAATGCATGTTAATTCATGTATGTTATTAAAATGCTGCATGGCCCAAAGTCATTCTGTGAGCGGCATTCAGCCACACTGCCACTGCAAGTTTGTGACCCCTGGATTGAGCTGTCGGGGAGCAGAGGGGCCATGATCATGATTTCAGAGCACCCAACAGGAAGGCACACACCTGTGTCAGGATCCCCAAAAGCACCCCCAGGTTCGATCATTGCCTGGAAGAACTCACAGGTCTTAGGACGTGGTCATGCTCATAGCTCTGACTCATTAGGGGGCAAGGATACCAAGTGGTTAGCCAAGGCAGAAGGCATCAGGGTGAAGTCCAGAGGAAAGCAAGTGCGCTGCCAGGGTCCTCTCCCAGTGGACTCATGCAGGGCGCACTTCATTCCCCCAGCAAGGAGTTGTGACAACACAAGTGAAGGGTTGTCTTCCAGCTCTGCACCAGGGATTGGTGGCTGGTCACACCACCCTCTGTCCTGCATCAAAATCTCAGGCTTGCAGAAGAAAGCAGGTGTTCAGCATAAACCACACTGTTTGTGCAAACGGGTGACGCAGTGAGCCACCCTTGTCACCTTCAGGGAATGATAGGAACCTTCCCCAACTCCAAGTTCCCAGATGCCAGCCAAGGGCAAGCAGGTCTCCTTTCTCAGAAGAGCAGTGTGGGGCCTGCTGTGTTGACTTCCTGCACACCATATGATTACCTCTCCGGTAGCTGATTCCAAGGCCCAATTCTGACAACCTCAGGTGGCCCATTGAGATTTGCTGCTGGTGAGCAGCCAGTTCTGGGAGCATCATCGTCTAAACTCCAGAAGGCTGCTGACTTTGTCTCAAGGACAAGTTTGATGGAGGGGGAGGGATTAGAGGGAGCAGAGGACTGGAGTGTCTGTCAGGAACAACCTGACTCCCTCACCGGCTAGCCGCCTGGGGCTGGT
Organism: Papio anubis; assembly: GCF_008728515.1. NCBI lineage: Eukaryota > Metazoa > Chordata > Mammalia > Primates > Cercopithecidae > Papio > Papio anubis. The sequence continues at coordinate 103,514,276 of NC_044984.1, forward strand.
GGATTTCTCCAGGAGAAATCGATGCTGGGAGTATTTCTTCTCTGTGGTCAAGTTCAGCACTTCGGGCTCCCCTTGGGACTGTGTTGGGACTGGACTCTCATGCATGAATCATTGATTCCTACATTTGTTGAGCTCTTACTCTTCACTAGGTCCTGAGGGATCAGATGAGACCCTCCTCAGGCCCCGGCCCCAGCCATTGTCTTATCCCCTACCCATTTTAAGCCCCGCTTTGGAAGAGCTCTAAATCTGGTCCAGCTCACTGAAGCTTCAGGAGCAGGAACAGCTCGTAGCGTTGGGTCTGCAAGCAGCTGCCTCATCCCCCACTTGCCATCACCCTACAGGATGACCGTGCCCATCAGCATCACCAACCCTGACCTGCTGAGGCACAGCACAGAGCTCTTCATGGACAGCGGCTTCTCCCCACTGTGCCAGCGCATGGGGGCCATGGTAGCCTTCAGGAGATTCGAGGACTTCACCAGGTACCCAGCGTGGCCCGGTCTCCCAAACACCCTGAGCGTGGGGGCTGGGCAGGCTTCCCTTGAATCCCCCCAGCCATTCACTGGACAGATGGGGTGGGAGAGACCCAGACACATGGCACAGCGCGTCAATAACAACAGAATAATAATAGCATCGTAGCCAAGAGTGTGAGCCTGCATGTCAGCTTGCTGGTTTGAATTCTGGCTCTGTGCTTTCTAACTGAGAGACTGAGCAAAATACTTAACCTCTCCATACCTTCACTTTCTCGTCTGTAAAATGGAAACGATAAAGGACCCACTTCACAGGGACGCCATGAGGATTAAATGAGAGAGTATGTGTGAAATAACATATTTAAAGTATAATTGGTATGCAGATAGAATAGTGACTAAATGTTAGCTCTCGATAGTTACTGTACTGGTCTGTTTTCAGCCCTTCACCATGTGTTTTGCTTTGTGCTTGGAGTATCTTGTGGAATTTTCACAACAGCCTCATGAGTCATAGGGATTACTCTTATTACCTTTCTTTGACTCAGGGGTGAGGTGAGGTTTCTAGGATCTCCAAGCCAGTAAAAATGGGAGCCAAGAGTTAATCCAAGCCCAGCTGATGCCCGAAAGCATTGGAATCCTTCCCTGTATTCCTGATCACAGATCACTTAGGTTCATTCTTCCGTTTTGGGAAGGACGCTCTCACGGGTGCTTTGGACAAAGTAGACGGGAACCTCCTGAGCTCTGGAGAGTTGGATAAGATCAAAGGGTGTTGGCTGGGAAACTGGGAGGGGCTGGCGCTCCCTGCTGCCTGGCTTGGAAGCTTGACCTCTTCCCCATGGGTCAGCAGCCCCTCAGCCCTCCCTCTCTACCCGCACCCCCAGAAATTTTGATGAAGTCATCTCTTGCTTCGCCAACGTGCCCAAAGACACCCCCCTCTTCAGCGAGGCCCGCACCTCCCTGTATTCCGAGGATGACTGCAAGGTAAGCGTCTAAGCCTGGGGAGCAACCTAGGGAGCGGGTGGGCCGTGGCCCCCAGGCTTTCCAGCCCTACCCCTTGCTTCTCCCTCTCAGAGCCTCAGAGAAGACCCCATCCACATTCTGAATGTGTCCATCCAGTGTGCAGACCACCTGGAGGATGAGGCACTGGTGCCGATTTTACGGACGTTCGTACAGTCCAAGGTACTCTGGGCAAGGCTCTGGTTTTGGTGGGGGTTCTTGGAGAAGGAGGAGGGGCTAGGCTCGTTGAAGCGGCCCCTGGGGAGGCAGACCTGCTGAGCACTTCAGAGCCACAGACCTGGCTTCCTACTCTAGCTCTGCTCGCCTCGTAGCTGGCAACCTTGGGCAGATGTGGCTGAACGTGGGGGGAGCATTTCTCTCACTCATGGTGTTGCAGTGATTCGATGACAAGGTATATTCACGACTTAGCCAGTCCCAGGTACAGAGGGCACACCCAATAAATAGTTGGGAGATTTTCTGGGAATGTTTTTGTTGGAATAATCCAGAAAATGGCAGTTTTAAAATGGCTACTTAGATCGATGACCAAGTGTGCCAATAACAGCAGGTTGCTCTGTAAGCCTGTGGTATTCCAGCCTGGGGGACAGAGCAAGACCCTGTCTCAAAAAAAATTATATATATTTACAATATACAATGTGATATTTTTAAATTATCTTTTAAATAACAGCTTTATTGAGACATCATTGACATACTACACAATTCACCCATTTAAAGTGTGCAATGTTCAGCCATAAAAAGGAATGAGATCATGTCCTTTGCAGGGACATGGATGAAGCTGGAAGCCATCATCCTCAGCAAACTAGCACAGGAACAGAAAACCAAATACTAAATGTTCTCACCTATAAGTGGGAGCTGAACACTGAGAACACATGGGCACAGGGAGGGGAACATCACACACCGGAGCCTGTCAGGGGGTGGGGGGCGAGGGGAGGGAACTCAGAGGACAGGTCAGTAGGTGCGGCAAACCACCATGGCACATAGATACCTGTGTAACAAGCCTGCACGTTCTGCACATGTGTCCCGTTTTTGTTTTTTTTTTTAAGAAGAAATAAGAAAAAAAGTGTACAATTTAGTATATTTTTAGTATATTCACCAGGTTGCACAACCATCACCAGAATCAATTTTAAGACATTCTTATCACTCCATAGAAAAACCCTGTACCTGTTAGCAGTCACTCCCCTCTGTCCCCGACCCAAAACCCTCTCCCCACCACAGCCCCAGGCAACCACTCATCTACTTTCTGTCTCTGTAGATTTGCCTCTTCTGGACGTTTCATATAAATGGAATCAGACCACAGGAGGTCTCTTATGATTGACATCTTCCACTTAGCATAATGTTTACCAGTTCATCTGTGTGGTAACATGCAGCAATACTTCAGTTCTTTTTATGGCCAAATAATATTCCATTGTGTCTTTGGTTTTTAATGCAGAAAAATATCCTTGTGGATTACGGACTCCGACGAATCACATTCCTGATTGCCCAAGAGGTTAGTTCACAGTTCATCCCTGTGAGTCTTTTCCATTCTCCAAGCCTTGGTGTGTGTCATTTATTTGATATTTATTTTGTAGATTTGGGTAAAAGAGATCAATCATTAGAAAACAGAAGGATTTCCAAATGATTCATTCTAGAAGTGAATGTAATCATTTACAATCACTAAATAAGTATGTAAATATTTCAATGCATCTTGCTTGATTTAATTGTCTTGTGTGTGGATTTCTTTTTGCAGAAAGAATTTCCCAAGTTTTTCACATTCAGAGCAAGAGATGAGGTATGGCCAAAAGTAATGATGTTTTCTCTTCTCTGGCATCTTTTTTAATTTTTTAAGCGATGGGATGGGGCCCGGGCGTGGTGGCTTATGCCCATAATCCTAGCACTTTGGGAGGCTGAGGCAGGAGGTTTGCTTGAGCTCAGGAGTTCTAGACCAGCCTGGGTTACATAGTGAGACCCTGTCTCTACAAAAACATTAAAAAATCAGGCCGGGCGCGGTGGCTCAAGCCTGTAATCCCAGCACTTTGGGAGGCCGAGACGGGCGGATCACGAGGTCAGGAGATCGAGACCATCCTGGCTAACACAGTGAAACCCCGTCTCTACTAAAAAATACAAAAAAAAAAAACCTAGCCGGGCGAAGTGGCGGGCGCCTGTAGTCCCAGCTACTCGGGAGGCTGAGGCAGGAGAATGGCGTAAACCCGGGAGGCGGAGCTTGCAGTGAGCTGAGATCCGGCCACTGCACTCCAGTCTGGGCGACAGAGCGAGACTCCCTCTCAAAAAAAAAAAAAAAAAAAAAAAAAAACAGCCTGGCATTGTGGTGCAAGCCTGTGGTCCCAGCTACTTGGGAGGCTGAGGTGGGAGGATTGCTTGAACCTGAGAAGTAGAGGTTTCAGTGAGCCAAGATGATGCCATTGCACTCCAGCCTGGGTGACAGAGTGAGACTCTGTCTCAAAAAAAAAAGAAAAGAAAAAAAAAGAGATAGGGTCTCACTATGTTGCCCAGGCTGGACTCAAACTTATAGGCTCAAGTGATCCTCTTGCTTCAGCCTCCCAAGTAGCTGGGACTATAGGCACATGCCACTGTGCCTCCCAGCTCCCTGGCATCTTTGATATTCATGAAGAATAAAGTCTGCAGTCCTTCAGGCATCCCCATATTCAAGAATGTAGCAACTTTTGTGTAGACTGCAGTCTTCCTCTGGGATTGTATTTCCACTGAGAGCCCTCTGTTCCCTGCATGGCCCTCAGACCTGAGAATCTTGCCCTTTTAGCCTCACTACAGGTTTCTGTCTTGCTTGAATAATTTCAGTACTTGCTGATGGACTCAGTAAGACATTTTTTTCCAAACTCTTTTTCTTATGCTCTTCTGGAACAGTGGCTGGCAAACTCTCTTGCAGACCAGCTGCCTGTTTTTACAAACAAAGTTTTATTGGAACATGGCCACACCCATTTGATTCCACATTGTCTGCTCTGGCTTTCACTCTAACAGTAGCAGAATTGAGTAGTTGTGACAGAGCCCGTATGATCCATCAGCTTAAAACATTTACTCTCTGGCCATTTAAGAAAATATTCACCAATCCCTGTTGCAGAACAGGTAGGTTTATTCCCAGCACTGATTCAAGACCCCACCAAATTCAGCATTTTGCATTTTAATTTATCCAAAGCTTTATTTTTCTAGCTAAGACCCATCCTTTTCTTAAAGTCTTCATTTTTTTTTTTTCAGTTTAGTTTCCAGTACTGTCAGTTGTTTTCTTTTTGGAAACCAATTTCCACCAAGAAACCAGGGGTTAGTGGCTTCACAAGAATTGCCACAGGCTGTGACAGATGGAGAACAGCCTGGTCACGCTGGCAGGTGATATGGACTAGCTAGGCTCCCCCAGGAGCCAGCGCTGCACCCAGCACACCAGGCTTGCAGTGCCTGTAGCTCTCCTCAGATCTTAGCAAAACCCCAAATATCTGGAGCCCTGGGCGCAGCTTACAATTAAGGGACATCATGAATGCTGCATTCCTGAGTGCCAAACCCATGGACACCAGGGGTCTGCAGAGTAGGGCGTGGACCAAGCAGGCACGCAGCTCCAATGTCAAACTGTGTATGTGTGTCTGTCTTCTCTCTCTGGTCCGCCTACAGTTTGCAGAAGATCGCATTTACCGTCACTTGGAGCCTGCCCTGGCCTTCCAACTGGAGCTCAGCCGGATGCGTAACTTCGATCTGACCGCCGTGCCCTGTGCCAACCACAAGATGCACCTTTACCTGGGTGCTGCCAAGGTGAAGGAAGGGGCGGAAGTGACGGACCATAGGTTCTTCATCCGCGCCATCATCAGGCACTCAGACCTGATTACAAAGGTAAGACGTCGCAGACCATTTCTTCCTCTCTCAGAACCTGGCCCTCCCTTCCTTATACTCCTGCTCTGTGCTGGGGCCTGGGCTGCACACTGGGGATGCCGAGTACACCAGACACCCAGGGTCCTGCCCTTGTGATGTTCCAGTCCAGGGCAGGAGGCGGACAGCAAAGTGGCCTGTGATCACGTCCAGGCTGGTGGCACTTGGATCTGTTTCTTGTATTATGTGGATCTCTGTGCATGAGAAGAAAATTTCAGGATAGAAAAACACTGGTTTGTGCAGGGAATTTCTTATATTTGCCAACTGAGTGATCATTTTCCATTGTTTCTTGCATTTAGAAAACTAATTTATGGCTGGGCACAGTGGCCCATGCCTGTAATCCCAGTACTTTGGGAGGCTGAGGTGGGTGGATCACCTGAGGTCAGGAGTTCAAAACCAGCCTGGCCAACATGGTGAAACCTCGTGTCTACTAAAAATACAAAAATTACCTGGGCATGGTGGCATACACCTGTAATTCCAGCTACTCGGGAGGCTGAGGCATGAGAATTGCTTGAACCCGGGAGGTAGAGGTGGCAGTGAGCTGAGATGGAGCCACTGTACTTCAGCCTGGGGGATACAGCGAGATCCTCTCACAAAAAAAAAAAAAAAAAAAAAGAAAGAAAGAAAGAAAGAAAGAAAGAAAAGTAATCCATGATTATATTGTGAAAATTTTAAATAAGACTGAAAACTGTTTTTAAGAACCTCTAGTGCATGGACCCAAAATCCTGTCACTGAGGGGCCAGCTCAATTGTTGACTGTTTCTAGACATAATCCCATCCCTAAAACCTAGAGTTGTAGGCATAAGTTGCAGATCAGAGCTCAGAGTGGACAGATCATTTGAATATGTTATTCTTTAATTGGTCAGTTACTTGTGGACCTCTTTCTTGTTAATAAAGAATGGTCCACCCCATGTTATTTCCTTGCACGAATGTACCGTGTGTAATTGTTGTTTTTTGTTTTTGTTTTTCTTTTACTAATCCCCTGTTGATGGACACACACACACACACACACACACACACACACACACACACATATATATATATTTTGAGACGGAGTTTTGCTCTCGTTGCCCAGGCTGGAGTGCAATGGCGCGATCTCGGCTCACTGCAACCTCCGCGCCCCCAGGTTTAAGCAATTCTCCTGCCTCAGCCTTCCAAGTAGCTGGGACTACAGGTGCGTGCCACAGTGCCCAGCTAATTTTGTATTTTTAGAAGAGACAGGGTTTCTCCATGTTGGTCAGGCTGGTCTGAAACTCCTGACCTCAGGTGATCCGCCCACCTCAGCCTCCCAAAGTGCTGGGATTACAGCCGTGAGCCACTGCGCCCAGCCCTGTTGATGGATATTAAGCTACCTGCAGTTTTTTGCTACCTCAGTCAACTAGATGTTTTATTTATTTATTTATTTATTTATTTTTTTGAGACAGAGTTTTGCTCTTGTCACCCAGGCTGGATGCAGTGGTGCGATCTCAGCTCATTACAACCTCTGCCTCCCAGGTTCAAGCGATTCTCCTGTGTCAGCCTCCCGAGTAGCTGGGTTTACAGGTGCCTACCACCATGCCCAGCTAATTTTTGTATTTTTAGTAGAGACGGGGTTTCACCATGTTGACCAGGCTGGCTTGAGCTCCTGACCTCAACTGATCCACCCGTCTCGGCCTCCCAAAGTGCTGGGATTATAGGTGTGAGCCATTGCACCTGGTCAAGCTGTTTTGATAGGTTTTATTATTGTTGAGGTATGGTGAGGCCAACAGCTCAGGAGAAAACTGCCATCAAAAAGACAGTTTCTTACTCACAGTTCCCAAGAAGAAGGGGCTGTCCCTGCCACGAGGCCACATGGGGAGGCTCTGGGGTTGGTCAGGCAGCAGAGGGATGGAAGGGAAGACACGGAAGACGTGGGTGAGAGCCTTGATCGTGGTTTCCTGGAGAAGAAAAGGGTGAGGCTGAGTAAACAGGTTTAGGACTGGCTGTGAATCATCTCAGCAGACCCTGGGGTGTAGAAGCTGTCTCTAGTTCTCAGGCATCTGGCCCTGGGTAATTAGGGCAGGTGGTGATCCAGGGTCAGCAAGGCCCTAGGTGTCAAAGTGTCAGAATGCAAAAAATAGGACACATGTCAATACACTCAACAGCTTTGCAGTCCCTTCGCCTCTAAGAGGCAGGGCTCTGCTGTTCTTGCCTGGCACACTTTTTGGAGGAGGGGAATGTTTTCCTCCTGCCTCTGCCTCTTTGGGGCTGAGTTTCCTGCCAGTTGGGAGTGGACCTGCACCCCTGGCCTGAGCTGCTGCCCCTCCCGCCCTTTGGCAGGAAGCCTCCTTCGAGTACCTGCAGAACGAGGGTGAGCGGCTGCTCCTGGAGGCCATGGACGAGCTGGAGGTGGCGTTCAACAACACCAGCGTGCGCACCGACTGCAACCACATCTTCCTCAACTTCGTGCCCACTGTCATCATGGACCCCTTGAAGGTCTCGCCTTTGCGGGGGGGCTCTCACCGGGCTCTGGGTTTACCCTCTGAGCCATGTTGATTCAGGGTATTGTGTCCTGCCACTCGAGACCTGGATTCCAGGATGAATCCATGCTTTTTTGAGCTTCGGTTGCTGCAGGAGGAGAACAAACCTTCTGCCATTCAATTCTAGAGCTATGTTTTAGCCATGCCCTGCACGTGAGTGCTTTACTTTAAGGATGACAAGGATGCTCAAAATGTCTTGCAAAACAAACGTTTGTCTTTTCCCTAGTTCCAGGCTGCACTGGGGACTGCATGTGGGTGGGGAGAGGCGTGAGACCGTGAGGTCTGTGGCTGAGTGTTCCCTGTCAGGTGGCTCTTCACGAGCAGACAGACTTTTGTGGTGGTGATTCTGGAATGAAACAAGTCCCGCCTGTAATCCCAGTACTTTGGGAGGCTGAGGTGGGTAGATTGCTTGAGCCCAGGAATTTAAGAGAAGCCTGGGCTACATAGAGAGACCCCATCTCTACTAAAAATTTTAAAAATTAAAAAATAAAATAAATTATTAATAAAATTAATATTGATAATAAAATATCAACATATATAAATTACATGATATATTTTATTTTATTATTTAATATTATTAAAATAATTAATACAATAATATTATTAAAAAGAGAAGTTCTGATACATCCGTTTGGTGTCTGGGGGATTCAGGGAACCCATGCGGCTGCTCTGGCCTCACTAGTTCACGTAGTTCCAGAAGGAAGCAGTTCAATGGCTTGAGTCAAAGACATGTAAAGATAATATAACGTAGCAGTACTAGCTTAGTCACTTATCAGCCTCAGTTTCCTTATCTGTCAATTAGGGATAAAAAAGCTCGCCTCTCTCGAGTACTTACAAGGGCGCAGTGAGGTAAAGAGTTTTAAACGCTCAGCAAGAGCCGTTGCTTGTTATTAAACTTTTTGTTGGATACATACTATGCCCCAGGCGTTTTTGCAGTCAGTATATCTCATCCTCTTATTAGTATCAGTGCTATTGCAAATGTCCTTGGGATGTCTGGGCCCTGAAACTGGAATTGCTGTGTTTTCGGGCAGATCGAGGAGTCCGTGCGCTCCATGGTTATGCGCTACGGCAGCCGGTTGTGGAAACTCCGCGTGCTGCAGGCTGAAGTCAAGATCAACATACGCCAGACCACCACCGGCAGCGCTGTTCCCATCCGCCTGTTCATCACCAATGAGTCGGGCTACTACCTGGACATCAGCCTCTACAAAGAAGTGACTGACTCCAGATCCGGAAATGTAAGGCTGGCTCGTGCCATGGGGGTCTAAGTCAAAGCAGAAGCAGGCTGCTTGGGCCATCCATTTGTAGATTAAGAAGGCGTTTGGAGGCGGTCTTGCCTTTCTCTGCCTTGTCATTCTGGGTTGGGGTAGCCCCCCTCTGAGTGTTATGTTAAATATGTTAGCCTTTGAATCTTGGTTTTTCATTCACCTAAGAAGGAGAGTGAATCTCCAAGTTTAATCCATTCTGTGGCCATATTTGGATTTTTGATAGAGGTGAGGTGTCACCATATTGGCCACGCTGGTCTCTAACTCCTGACTTCAAGTGATCTGCCCACCTTGACCTCCCAAAGTGCTGGGATTATAGGCATGAGTCACCGCGCCTGGCCATGTGGCCATATTTGGGATAAGTTGTACACTGCTATAGTTGACTATAATGCAGTCCTTAGATTGGTTCACTTAGGGAAATACTTTTCCCAACCATGTTCTCGGACTTTTGTAAAGTGAATTAAATATTCTTTTGACTGCCAGTTAAATTCATATGTGTGTACATAAATATATATGTATATATACATGCCATTTTTTAAAGAGATATTGCCAAGACTGGGCTTGAACTCCTGAGTTCAAGCAATCTTCTGGCCTCAGCCTCCCAAGTAGCTGGGACTATAGGCACATGCCACTGTGCCTGGCTATGCACTTTTTATTTTGGAATAATTGAAGACTGAAGACTCGCAAGCAGTTGCAAAATTAGTACAGAGGGAAAAAAAATAGTGCAGAGGATTTTCACCCAGTTTCCCCCAATGTTAATGTTGAACTTCACCATTGTACGTGATCAAAACAGGAAATTGACACTGGCACAGGACTGTTCACACCAACATGGACCACATTCGGATATCACCAGTGTTTCCATGAACGCCTGTTTGTTGGGAGTGTGTGATGCCCTGATCGCTGTATTTTTGGAACTGTGTATCCGCAGCCCCTATTGTCCCTTCTTGTTCTGGTTCTCCACAGTGGTGAAGAAGAGAGTTTTACCTAGCGCAGGCACTCACTTTGTTATGCCATGCGACCTGCTTTGCTTCCCCCATCTGCATTTTCATTGAGGACTGGGCAGAAATAAATTGGGAGAGTAGTGTGATTTTCTCTCACTCTCTGTTTTCCTTCCTTTCTGATCCAGATCATGTTTCACTCCTTTGGCAACAAGCAAGGGCCCCAGCACGGGATGCTGATCAATACTCCCTACGTCACCAAGGATCTGCTCCAGGCCAAGCGATTCCAGGCCCAGTCCCTGGGAACTACCTACATCTATGACTTCCCAGAAATATTCAGACAGGCAAGTCCAGCAGCTCAGACGCAGTACCACCCAGGTCCTCCCAGCAGATTCCACCAGAACCAAAGCCCATCCTTAATTCTCCTTCTAAAGACCTAGTCTAGGCTGGGTGCGGTGGCTCACGCCTGTAATCTCAGTACTTTGGGAGGCCAAGGCGGGAGGATTACGAGGTCAGGAGATCAGGACCATCCTGGCTAACATGGTGAAACCTCGTCTCTACTAAAAAAAAAAGAAAAATTAGCCGTGCGTGGTGGCGGGCGCCTGTAGTCCCAGCTGCTCTGGAAGCTGAGGCAGGAGAATGGTGTGAACCCAGGAGGCGGAGCTTGCAGTGAGCCGAGATCGCACCACTGCACTCTAGCCTGGGTGACAGAGCGAGACTCTGTCTCAAAGAAAAAAAAAAAAAAAAAACCTAGTCTAAGGAACAAGGTTTTGCCAGGTGCGGAGGCTCATGCACTTTAGGAGGCCAAGGAGGGAGGATTGCTTGAGCCCAGAAGTTGAAGAACCCCATCTCTACAAAATATACAAAAATTAGCCGGGCATGGTGGCACATGCCTGTAGTCCCAGCTACCTGAAGGCTGAGGCAGGAAGGATCACCTGAGTCTGGGAGGTCGAGGCTGCAGTCGGCCGTGATGGCACCACTGCACTTCAGCCTGGGTGACCAAGTGAAACTCCATCTTCAAAAAAAAAAGAACAAGGTCTTCACTGAAGAAAAAGAAATTAATGTATTGGGAACTACTTCATAGTATTTTTCTTCAAATAAGACTAATTTATCCCAATGGTAAGAGTAATAGGATATAGAAACTTCAGAAAATAAAGGAGCATGGAATAAAGAAAAAATAATTCCTATTCCCATACTCTGATGACAAATTGCTTAACATTTTGATGTGTTTCCTTCTGGTCTTTTTAATGGTCATTTAGTAAGTACCTACTACTTGCCAGGCACCATTTGAAGTCTGGGTAGCTCTAGGAAAGAGGAGGGGTCACTGCCTTTGAGTAATTTTTAGTCTACTCTTAAAAAATAATGTTTTGGGTTGGGTACAGTGGCTCACACCTGTAATCCCAGTACTTTGGGAGGCTGAGGCAGGTGGATCATTTGAGGTCAGGCGTTTTAAGACCAGCCCGGCCAACATGGTGAAACCGCATCTCTACTAAAAATACAAAAATTAACCAGGCATGGTGGGGGGCACCTGTAGTCCCAGCTACTCAGGAGGCTCAGGCAAGAGAATCGCTTGAACCTGGGAGGTGGAGGCTGCAGTGAGCCAAGATGGCGCCACTGCACTCCAGCCCTGATGACAGAGCGAGACTCTGTCTCAAAAACAAAAAAATAATATTTTGTTATGTTTTTCTGATGATTAAAGTATACATAGGAAACTATGGAAAGGTAAGAATAAGGAAATGAAATTTTACTCATATGTAATTTTCCCACCATCAATGCGTGAAAGAACATTTGGGTGCATTTTCTTTAAGTATTTTTTATGCCTTTATATATTTATGCCATAGGGACTTGAAAGGAGCCTGAACCACTGACATTGGTGATGTGAATGTCTCTTCACTTCCCACCATTGCTTTGTGAATGACGTTCATGAAACTGAGGTCAGGGACCTTCCAGTGTAGGCAGGAAGCATCTGTTCCTACCTGTGCCCATGCCTCATGCATAGAGGATACGGAAGAGTAGGAAAAGCTGCTCTCTAGAGTCACTCAGGCCTCGGCTCGAATGCTGGATCTGTCCCCTTGCTTCCTGTTGTCCCTAGCCAAGTTCCTTCACCTCTCTGGGCCTCAGTTTTCTCTTCTGTAAAATAAGGATAATAACAGTACCTACCACATAAGGTTGTTGGAAAAGTATGTGTATTCAGTGGGTGCTTAATAAGTGGAAACTCTTATGATTAAGAATGTCATTGTCTGTATCCTTAGCCTTTGACCTCAAGAGCCATAAGAGAAGAAACATGACTAAACCAGGAGCAAATCCATTGTCTCTTTTTTAGATAAAGAAGCAGAATGCTATGGATGACTGATACATTTGAAAACTTAGATGTAGTGGAAATTTTCCAAGGAAAATAGATCTCATCAAAAATGGCTATAGAATAAATTAAAATCTGATCTGAATACTTATAAGCATTAATTAGTCGTTTTTTAAAATTGGGCCCAGATAGTTTTATAACAATTTTACCAAACCTTTAGGAAACAGATAGTTCTCCCTGTATTTAGATTGTTTAGAGAGTTTTTAAAAGGTGAGTGCTTCTTAACTCATTTTTTCAGGTTATTACCTTAAGATTAACCCCAGGTAGGAACTTCAGGAAAAGGGAAATTGGTTATTTTATTATGAACACAGGCATAAAAATAATAAAATATGAACATATGAAATCCAGTAATGATTTTTTTTTTCAAGTTTAGACAAAGTAGAGTTTATCCTGTGTCTTCTTATATGATTTGACATTAGGAAGTCTATTCATGTATTTACCATATTAATAGATTAAGAAAAAACTCAACTATCTTAATAGATGTAAAAAAATTTGACAAGACAGCATCTATTTATAATAAAATCTTTTAACAAACTAAGAATAGAAGGGAATTTATTTATCTTGACAGAGGATATTAACCCAAAATTAATAGAATCTAATGGTGAAATGTTAGAAGTATTCTCTTTAAAGACAAGTACAGGACAGAAATGTCCATTATCGCAGCTTCTGTTATACATTTTTTACTGGAGTTCCTGGACAACGCAATAACCAAGAAAAAGAAATGAAGTGTAAAGACAGGAAAGAAAAAAAGCAAAATGATGATTTTTTTTTGCAGATGATCTAAATGTCTCTATAAGAAATCCAAGAGAATCTATAGAAGCAGTTACAGAATACAGCAAGATTGCTAGACATAAGATTTCAGTGTACAAAAAATAATTGCATTATTATCAATTGCAATCGATAATTGCGATTGCAATAGATCACTTGTAATTGCAATAGACTAGCAGTAATTGCACAATGTAATTGGAGAAAAAAATGCCATTTACAAGACTATAAATTTATCTAGGAAAAAATAAAAAATTAAGATCTTTATGGAGGAAATTTTAAAACTTCATTGAGTGACATTAAGCCTAAATTAATGGAGAGATATACCATGCTCACGAATGATGGGAAGATTCAGTGTTGTGTTTTTATCAAATTAATAAATTCTATGTAATTCCAGAGTTTTTCTGGTGAAACTTGGAGGCTGATCCTAAAATTCATATGGAAAAGTAAAAGCTCATAAATAGCAAAAACAATTTTGAATAAGAACAGAGTCAGGAGGAGTCATCTTAGCAGATGTCATCACCTTATTTTAAGACAACAGTAATTAAGACAGTGTGGTAGTGTGACAGAACTAGACAGAACAGGGAGCCTAGACTCAGACCCACTCATAAATAGAATGTTGATAGAATGCGGAGGTGGGATTGTGAATGAGGGGATGATCTTCGGGAAATTGCTTATCTGATTGGAAAAAATAAACTTCGATCTCTGCCACATCCAATAACAAAAATAAACTTTGAGAGGGTTAAAGCCACCTGGAGTCAGTGAAAAGCATAAGCTATACAGGAAAAGACCCATAAATTTACATTAAAACTTAAAAGTTGTTCCTGCAAAAGAGGAAAGACAAGTCCCAGATTGGGAGAATACATTTTGGTGCCTTATGATCAGCAGGGGATTAGAAGTAGCTCATCTATAGAATGCTTATAAATCAACGAGGAAAGAAAGCAAAACCATACAAAATATGGGTGGGGGTTATAAACAGAAAGCTTGCCAAAAAGAAACCCACATGGTTAATAAACATATTAAAAGGCACTCACCTCACTAATAATCAGTGAAGTACAGGTTAATACCACAATATGGTTTCACACACAGCAGTTGAGTAAACATTAAAAAATTGTACATGCCAGTGTGGTGGCTCACACCTGTAATCCCAGCACTTTGGGAGGTTGAGGTGGGCAGATTGCTTGAGCTCAGGAGTTCGAGACCAGCCTGGGCAACATGGCAAAGCCCCGTCTCTACAAAAAATTTAAAAAATAGTCAGGTGTGGTGGCACATGCCTGTAGTCCCAGCTACTGAGGTTGAGATGGGAGGATCACTTGAACCTGGGAGTTTGAGGCTGCAGTGAGGTGTAGCCATGACTACACCACTGCACTGCAGCTTAGGTGACACAACAAGACCCTCAAAAAAACTTGACAAGACCAAATGCTGTACAATATATGGAGCAGAAGAGTCCGTAGACGTTCTTACTGTGCTTGTGAAGGGATTCAAAAACATTGGGAGCAATAACATCAGTGAAGTTGAAGCTTCACATTCCCTGTGCCCCAGAAATGCTACAGTTCCACTCCTAGGTGTATGAACGTGTGTGTGTGTGTGTGTGTACACATCTATCTTTTTTTTTTTTTTTTTTTTGAGACAGAGTCTCACTCTGTCACCCAGGCTGGAGTGCAGTGGCGAGATCTTGGCTCACTGCAACCTCCACCTCCAGGGTTCAAGCGATTCTCCTGTCTCAGCCTCTGGAGTAGCTGGGATTACAGGCGTGCACCACCGTGCCTGGCTAATTTTTAAATTTATAGTGGAGACAGGGTTTCACTATGTTGGCCAGGCTGGTCTCAAACTCCTGGCCTCAGGTGATCTGCTCGCCTCTGCCTCCCGAAGTGTTTGGATTACAGGCGTGAACCACTGCGCCTGGCTGTCTGTCTGTCTCTATATCTTCTGTCTCTATATCTATATCTCCATATATACAGAGAGAGAGAGAAAGACAGAGAATGGAAATCTGAACAGCAGACCAGAGTTAAATTTATCAATATGGATAAATCTCTCAAACAAAGAGAAATAGAAAAAGTAATTTTGCAGCTGGGTGTGATAGCTCACACCTGTAATCCCAGCACTTTGGGAGGGCATGGTGGGTGGATCACCTGAGGCTGTGAGTTCGAGACCAGCCTAACCAACATGGAGAAACCCCATCTCTACTAAAAATACAAAATTAGCTGGGCGCAGTGGTGCATCCCTGTAATCCCAGCTACTCAGGAGGTTGAGGCAGGAGAATCACTTGAATCCGGGAGGTGGAGGTTGCGGTGAGCCAAGATTGCGCCACTGCACTCCAGCCTGGGCAACAAGAGTGGAAAAAAAAAAAAAGAGTAATTCGCAGAAGGATGTGTCCAGTGTGGTACTATTTATTTAAAGTTTGCAGTGCAAAATAATACTGTGTGTTTCCAATGTATGCATACAGGATGAAGGAAAATAGAAAAAAAGCATGCATAGGACTGGTAGGCACTGAATTCAAGGGAATTGTCACCTGTGGGTTGGAGGTGGGAGGAAGAATGAGCTGGGGCTTCAGTCGCGTCTCTCGTCTTTCTTTCAAATACCTTAAACAACTATGGAAAAATCAAGACTTGACAGAGCCACTGGATGGGTGCTTTAAATATTTCATGATTTGAAAAGAGAGTGAACTACAAAATTCACCCTGGAATCATGAGACATCATCTCCATCTGGGAAAGATAGTTCCTCCCTACTGATGACTTCAAGCTTTTTCTCTTTCCTCTTCTCTCCCCAGGCTCTCTTTAAACTGTGGGGCTCCCCAGACAAGTATCCCAAAGACATCCTGACATACACTGAATTAGTGTTGGACTCTCAGGGCCAGCTGGTGGAGATGAACCGACTTCCTGGTGGAAATGAGGTAACAGCAGAGCCTAGCCCCTGGCTGGAGTCGCCCCCTTAAAAATATTTTTGGACCAGGTGCAGTAACTCACACCTGTAATCCCAGGACTTTGGGAGGCCAAGGTGGGTGCATCACTTGAGGTCAGAAGTTCAAGACCAGCCTGGGCTACATGGTGAGAACCTGTCTCTACATAAAATTTAAAAATTAGCTAGGTGTGGTGGTGCATACCTATGGTCCCAGCTACTCGAGAGACTGAGGCAGGGGTGATTGCTTAAGCCCAGAAGGTTGAGGCTGTAATGAGCTATGATTGCACCACTGTACTCTGGCCTGGGCAACAGAGCAAGACCCTGTATCAAAAATAATAATAATAACTAAAATTAAAAAAAGTTTTCCTCCAGAGAAACAAACTCATTTTCCTTGTGCATTCATCCCCTTGCCAGGTGGGCATGGTGGCCTTCAAAATGAGGTTTAAGACCCAGGAGTACCCAGAAGGACGGGACATGATCGTCATCGGCAACGATATCACCTTTCGCATCGGATCCTTTGGCCCTGGGGAGGACCTTCTGTACCTGCGGGCATCTGAGATGGCCCGGGCAGAGGGCATTCCCAAAATCTACGTGGCAGCCAACAGTGGCGCCCGTATTGGCATGGCAGAGGAGATCAAACACATGTTCCACGTGGCTTGGGTGGACCCAGAAGACCCCCACAAAGTACGTCGTGAAGCTGGCGGGGCAGGGTGATTCTGCTCAGCTACTACTGTATTTTCAATAGGAGTGCTAGCACCTGCAAGAGGTGAAAAAAAATCTCACTTATGTATAAAGCACAGGTATACATGTGGTGTATAAACAGGCGTACAGTATATCAGTGATACTAACATTTCACTGTGGGGGGGATGGGAATGGTGATTAGAAAAAAAGATATAAAAAGGCTCCTTACGGGAATAATGAAAGAAGTCTATAAACCCTGAGCTGATATATGCTGTGTGCTCCTGAATGCAGTGCGCACTGAGGATGCAGAGGTGACTGTGTCAACTCCCTGGCCTCATAGTGTTCTTAGAATTATGGCTCACACCTGTCATCCCAGCAACCCAGGAGGCTTGGGTGGGAGGATAGCTTGAAGCCAGGAATTCATGACCAACCTAGGTAACCTAGGCAGCATAGCCAGACGTCATCTCTACTAATTAAAAAAACTAGGTGAGCATGATAGTGCATGCCCGTAGTCAGCCCCAGCTACTTGGGAAGTTGAGGTGGGAGGATCACTTGGAGCCCAGGAGTTCAAGGCTGCACTGAGCCGTGATCATCATACCACTGCACTCCAGACTGGGCAACTGAGTGAGACCCCCACCTCCATTAAAAAAAAAATCTTCGGGGAGTTGTATAGATACCAGCTGCCGTAAAAGGCAAGATGAATGGGGAAACACACGCCTTCTGAGATGTGAAACGACAGGGGACAGTCATCCTTTCCATTCAGAGCATGCTTTCTCTGGGGGTGGTATTGCCCACTACCCCCAAGAAGACAGAAAAATAATTTTTGGGGTGGCAGTAAAATAGTTGTTAACATATATACATATACAGAGTATGTAAACAGTGGATAAACAGTGTATCTTGAAAATTAAAATTTCATGTTGGGGTGCTGGCAATAAGAAATAAAAATGAGATGGTCCTTAGAGGAGAGCTTAGCTCAAAACAGAACTTCAGTTTATGGATGTTATTAATATGGTATTTACATGAGATGTATTAATGTGTCATTGATATGTTACTAACATGTTATTAACATCCATCCCTACAATGTTCACATTAAAAAAAAAAAAAAAACAGTGGCTTTCAGTGCAGGGAACTGGATTCATAGCCTCACTAAAATATTTTTTAAGGGATTTAAATACCTGTACCTGACTCCCCAAGACTACACCAGAATCAGCTCCCTGAACTCTGTCCACTGTAAACACATCGAGGAAGGAGGAGAATCCAGGTAAATAACTTATCAAGTAGCTCCTTAATTTACTTGTGGTTAATTTAAGCTGTCTTCTTTCCTTGGGGCTTGTGGCGGTATTTTCCAGTGGGGTGGAGGTGTTTGTATGATGGGAACCAATGCCTGTTGGGGGCACTGATGCCTTAAACATTTGTTATACTCTCCAAGGTGAATCCATCCTTGTCATTCTAAGATGAGTGACTCCTTTCACAAAAATAGCACTTCATGCAGGGAGAATGAGAATGGATTCTTGTGAATCTACTGGGAGCTGCAGGCTCACTTTTTATGACCAAACTGATGTAGCGGTGACTTGGCAAACTGGGAAGGTATGGGTGGGACAGAGAGAGGTCTGTTCTTTGAGAGCATTCAAAGGCTGCTGACTATCTTTTCCAGCACAAGTTATGTTTTTCTTAGTGGCATTAACTGATTCAGGATTTCCCAGACTGGGTTTTTTTTGCAATGTTAGTGATAAGTTGGGGGGAAATTCCATAGTCAGATGAGTTTGGGAAACACTGGGTTAAATGAGATCTCATAAATATCTTTATTGCAGGCCTTCTCAGTACCTGTAGCATGCTGTATTAGCGTTCTCCAGAGGGACAGAACTAGTAGGATATATGTATATACGAAAGGGACTTTATTAAGGAGAATTGACTCACACGATCATAAGGTGAAGTCCCATGATAGGCCGTCTGCAAGCTGAGGAGCAAGGAAGCCAGTAGTGGCTAGGTCTGAGTCTAAAAGCCTCAAAAGTGGGGAAGCCAACAGTGCAGCCTTCAGTGGCCAAAGGCCTGAGGGCCCCTGGCAAACCACTGGCATAAGTCCAAGAGTCCAAAGGCTGAAGAACCTGGAGTCTGATGTTTGAGGGTAGGAAGCATCCAGAGTGTGAGAAAGATGAAAGCCAGAAAACTCAGCAAGCCAGCTTACTCCACCTTCTTTCGCCTGCTTTTTCTAGCCGCGCTGGCAGCTGGATGATTGGATGGTGCCCACCCACATTGAGGGTGGGTCTTCCTCTGCCAGTCCACTGACTCAAATGTTAATCTCCTCTAGCAACACCCTCACAGACACACCCAGAAACAATACTTTGCATCCTAAAGTTGACAATATTAACCATCACACATGCTAAAGTGCATTGTGAATCTCTAACAGAGACTGGCTGGACAGTGTTTCTCATGCTTATTATGTGGCCCTGAAATCTTTGATTGATTGATTGTGAACAGGCTTCTTCTGTGTACCCCCATCTCTCTGAGACCGTTGGAGGAATATGGGCTGAGGGTGACATTTCACTGAGACAGCCTTTGCACAAGCAGACATCTTTTTTTGTGTAAACCAAAAAGTATCTGAGACAGGTCTCAATCCATTGAGTTTATTTTGCCAAGGTTAAGGACACATCCAGAGGCAAAGGACACGGAATCATAGGAACCATCTGTGGCCTGTGCCTTTCTTCAAAGATGATTTGGGGGCCTTCAGTATTTAAAGGAGAAAAGCAGGCTGGAGGGGAAAGAGGGAAGTTCTGGTAATCACATGTTGCAAGAGAAAAGGCGCAGGCAGGGGAAGTCAGTTATGTATTCTTCTTGCGCTCAGTAAGTCAGCACTTTCTATAAGATAAGGCGGACATAAAGGAACGACCTGTGGAGATATTTCACCTTTTATCTGTATCTATCTGCTTACAAAAGGAACGAAAGGAAAGGCAGCTTGCACGACTCAGCTTCAGCTTAAATTGTTCCTTTTGGCATTGTGAATCGTGGTCCTAGTTTTTATTTTCCTTTCACAGATGGGAGCAGGGTGATGAATGATTTATTTATTTATTTATTTATTTATTTATTTATTTATTTGAGACAGATTCTTGCTCTGTCACCCAGGCTGGAGTGCGGTGGTGCAATTTTGGCTCACTGCAACCACCACTTCCCAGGTTCAAGTTATTCTTCTCCCTCAGCCTCCCGAGTAGCTGGGATTACAGGCATGTGCCACCACGTCCAGCTAACTTTTGTATTTTTAGTAGAGATGGGGTTTCGCCATATTGGTCAGGCTGGTCTCGAACTCCTGACCTCAAGTGATCTGCCCACCTCGATCTCCCAAAGTGCTGGGATTACAGAGCAGGGTGATGATTGTTGATTCTGTACTTGCCCTTTTAGAAATCTCAGCACCCATTGTGAGGGTCCTAGATGCCAATTTCATTTTGCCTCTGGATGCTTTGTCTGCTTCCAGTCTCTCACCTCGCTGCCCAGTCAGTCCCTCCTTGGAAAATGCATCCACCTTGGATTTTTCTGGGCTAGAGCCCAGCCTTTAACCTGTGTTTGCTTTTGAAGATACATGATCACGGATATCATCGGGAAGGATGATGGCTTGGGCGTGGAGAATCTGAGGGGCTCAGGCATGATTGCTGGGGAGTCCTCTCTGGCTTACGAAGAGATCGTCACCATTAGCTTGGTGAGTCCTCTTCTATTTTCTCTTACTTTTCAACTTTCCATTATAGAGACTTTAAAATAGTCACAAAATTAGAGAGAATCAATAATAAACTCCATGTGCCCATCACATACCTCCTACAGTTACCACATGCCGTGCCACTGCTATTTCCTCAATCTCACCCCCATCCCCTGCACCCTGTTTTACAGTATTTTAAAGCCAGCTCCCATTATGTCTTTTCATCCACAAATACTTAAGTGTAGATCTTTTTTTTTTTTTTTTTTTTTTGAGATGGAGTCTTGCTCAGTCGCCCAGGCTGGAGTGCAGTGGCCGGATCTCAGCTCACTGCAAGCTCTGCCTCCCGGGTTTCCACCATTCTCCTGCCTCAGCCTCCTGAGTAGCTGGGACTAGTTTTTTGAATTTTTTAGTAGAGACGGGGTTTCACCATGTTAGCCAGGATGGTCTCGATCTCCCGACCTCGTGATCTGCCCGTCTCAGCCTCCCAAAGTGTAAGGGTAGATCTTTAACAGATAAGGACTCCCACTCTCTTCCCCTGCTTTTTAAAAACATAACTGAAATACAAATATTACACCCAACAGAATCAGCAATATCACTGGAACCCAGTGTGGTTTAACAGTTGTCTCAAAATACCCTTTTCTAGTGATTTGTTTGAATCAGGGTCTGATCTCATCTTATTTTAAAGGTATTGAATGTTTAGAAGAACTTTTATCTGACTTTAACTGGCGTATAAGGAGTAGTCCCCATCCCATCCCCATGGTCTTTCCAAAGATGTTTTCTGTTTCTAGTAGTAGTACTACTGTAGTACTATAGTAGTACTGTAGTAGTAGTAGTAGTAGTACTAGTAGTAATTCTAGTACTAGCAATAGTAGCAGTAGTGGTGGCGGTGGTGGTGGTGGTGGTGTTGGTGGTGGTGAATCTGTATGGGTCTAAGGCAGAGTAAGAGACCCAGGCAAGTTTCTCAGCAGGAGTGAAAGTTTATTAAAAGTTTTAGAGCAAGAACGAAATGAAGTACACTCGGAAGAGAGCCAAGCAAGGCAACTTGAGAGATTTAAGTGCCTCATCTGACCCTTTTGGGTTTTTATGCATTGGCTTGATTCTAGGGTTTGTGTTTCTTCCCTTGGGGTGGGCTGTCTGCATGCAAGTGGCCTACCAGCACTTAGGAGGGCCGCATGCAGTGTGTTTACTGAAGTTGTGTGCATGCTCACTGGAGGCCTTCTTCCCTTACCAGTCAAGTGTTCCTAGAAGCCGGTCACGTAGCAGATAAACTCTGCCAGCTTGCCTCTTGGTGTGCATGCTTGAGCCCACCTGCCCAGCAACCGAGATCTGATTGGGAAGCTACTGATACTAGCTTCAAGTGTTTTCCATCTATCAGGAGCCGGCCTGTCCCTGGAGCCAGCTGTGACCAATTATTATTTTAGTGAGACACTTTAACAACTAACTGCCTAACTATCACCTGATGGTTGCCTTCCTCTCCTGCCCTGCTCATGTCTGCCGACCTACCTACTCTAACAGCAGCAGCAGCAGCAGGAGTAATCGCGCTCTTTAATGATAAACTGCCTTGGAAGGCCTTATTTTTACATGCAATGTTGAATCTTCAGTTTCCAAGGTGGTAAATGTTGGTCATAGGCATCTTCCTTGGGCTTGTTTTCTAGCTTATATGTACAGTCTTTTTACTTTGAAGTCATTTAGGACCCACCACAAGTTACAAGATAGTACAGAGAATTTCCAAGTACCCTTCACCCCCCTTCCCCCATGGCACTCACATAACCCTAGTACATTATCAAAACCAGCAAATCGACACTGGCACAATATTGTTAACTCAGTACAGACCTTACTTGGATTTCACTGGTTTTTACATGCACTCCTAGGTGTACTTTTGGTTGTTAAGAGGCTGCAATGGCCCATGAATGCCCAAGCTCAGAAGAGCTACACACAAGCCTCTTAAGATCTGAAGTGTTCAGTGTCTGCTGCTTGTCTTTACGGCAGTCTTTGTTAACCATGTTACTTCCATATAGGAATCCAAGCTCAATAAAGTGGCCCGAAGTAGTGGCTTTTGCCTCTACTGAGGTTTGGCTTCAAATTGGGTTGCCGTTGGTGAAAACATAACTTCCATTTGGGCCCAGCAGGTTCCTGGACTCTTCGCTGCTGTGGGGGTGGGTCCCTCACCCCTCTCCAGAATTCAGAAGGGCTCCTCTCTCCACAGGTGACCTGCCGAGCCCTTGGGATCGGGGCCTACTTGGTGAGGCTGGGCCAGCGAGTGATCCAGGTGGAGAACTCTCACATCATCCTCACGGGAGCAAGTGCTCTCAACAAGGTGACGAAAAAGGGGCCTGTGTGGAGTGGATCCTTGGGGGCAGGAGTCATTTTAACATTCTCGTTGGTCTCTGGTCAGGTATTTTTCTCAATATGAAACCAGTTTCATTCCTACTGATGCAAGATCTCTTTTTTTCCTATTTGCAGTTATCTGGGCTCCTTATGAGGAAAAAAAAATAGTTTTAGGCTATTCCGGTGGATCTAACTCCCTGTATTACTGATATTTTAAAAGAAATTATTAAAGTGCCATAACGCATTGCAGAAAATTAGAAAAGGACCCCCCAGAAAAGTAATTTTGCAGCTTCTATCATTCTGGTATAGCTCCCTGTCATCTTCTGTCTTTATGTGGCTAATTTATAGTGGATACACAGTTTTGTATTCTACTATTCTCATTGTATTAAAACATTTTCCATGTTGAAAAGTCTCTATCCTTAATGTCTGCTCAAATCCCAGCCCAAGTCTCCAAGTCTGGTTCTTGAACCAACAGCATCAGCATCAGCATCAGCATCAGCATCAGCATCAGCTGGGAACTTTTTAGAAATGCAAATCCTCAAGCCCTGCCGCAGACCTGCTGAATCAGAAACTCTAGGGTTTTGCTTTTGAGATGGTCAAGGTAGCAGTCAGCAGCATCACCGGTTCTCAAATTAGGCTCCATGTTGGAATTACCTAGCAACTAAAAAACAAAACACAAAAACTAATGCCTGGGTCCCAGCCTCATAGATTCTGATATAATTGGTCGGAATGTAGCCTGAGCTTCAGGATTTTTGAAATCCACTGGGTGATTCTAATGTGTAGCCAGGATTGAGAAGTGCTGAGATGATTTCCAAACAGGTGGTAGAGCCCTGCACCATGCAGGACGTTGCTAACCATGTTGTGTCAAAGCAGGTCCTGGGAAGAGAGGTCTACACATCCAACAACCAGCTGGGTGGCGTTCAGATCATGCATTACAATGGCGTTTCCCACATCACGGTGCCAGATGACTTTGAGGGGGTTTATACCATTCTGGAGTGGCTGTCCTATATGCCAAAGGTGCAGTACTCCCCCTGCAGCTTAGAGCCTGGAAGACTCTATCATCAAGCTCACGGGCTAATTGTGTCCCTGTGACCTCCTGGGTGGTGTGGGAGGCTGGGGAGGAGGAAGCACTGCACATGTGGCTGGGGTTGATTTTTCTTACTCCTTCTTTCTTCTCTCTCTGACGCCTAGCCCTATACTAGCTGTCCTTTGCTCTTTTGGTGGCACTAATGCCATTGTAAGGATGCTAGCTGTTGATCCTTTAGAAAGACGTAGTATTGCCTCTTGACAAGAGGCAGCGCTGAACAATACTGAGTCTTCGAGCTTTACAATCAGGCTGGATTTGATTCCTGGATTCCTCCTTAGTAGCTATAAGACACTGGGAGAGTCCCTAAGTTTTTCCGAGCCTGTTTCCTCATCTGTGAAACGGGAATAATAATAGCACCTAACGCATGGTGTTATCATGACGATTAAGTGAAGTGATATTTAGAGCACAGCATTTGATAGGTCCTCACCAAAGTAAGAAGGGGACAATAGTGGGCACAGTTCTTGGTTAACTGTAACGTTCCTTACAAATGAGTGAGGTTGTCTTTCTTTATTATAATCATTTCTGAGAGGTTGGGTTTCCAGAGTTCAGGTCATTCCAGATCTTCTGCCAAGAACCCCAAGTCACAAATGTCAGTTTGTATTCCCATGTGCCCCTTTTCCCCATCTGCATGCCATCTGTTACCACTCTCTGCAACCAATCTCTTTTTCTCTTTTTCTTTCTTTTAAGATGTTTTTCCTCCTCTCTGACCATATATAACAGTAGCAACCCTTTCCTGTGTTTCTTCAACTTCCCGGCATCAGTGATGCCATGTGAACCGGGAAGCACACTCAGGAGTTCATAAACTAGATTTCAGAAGAATCCAGGGGACGGCCAGTCCTTATCTGGCATTTTCCAATCAGAGCAGTGGCTTCAGGAGCCCTAGGGAGGGGATATTGGTGCATAACCAGGCATAATCATAGTCAGAGGAGCAAAGTGCTGATCAGAGGCATTATTGACAAGCACCACAGACTGAGTCAGAGACTTGGCTTTCTTTTTTAGGATAATCACAGCCCTGTCCCTATCATCACACCCAGTGACCCCATTGACAGAGAAATTGAATTCCTCCCATCCAGAGCTCCCTACGACCCCCGGTGGATGCTTGCAGGAAGGCCTCACCCAAGTAAGTTCTAAAGCATTTTGCCTAGGACCTCGTCTTGGGTTTCTTTCTAGGGCTTGAGACAAAGGAGCACTTAGGTAGAAGGCTTGATATTTGTTCTCATATCCCAGAGAGGTACACCTGAAATCAAATGCAGGGAGAACAGAGAAATGGAGATTTTATTCCAGGCTTTTCCTCAGCCATTGACCCAGAAGGGGTGGAAACAGCCTCCAATTTCTGGAACTAATAGATGGAGGTGGGGTGCAATGGTGATCGTGGTCTCCCTCCCCTGATGCTCCATGCTCTGTGGTCTCTAACTGCTCCACTGTCTCATCAGTAGAAAATTCAGTGCTGAAACATCAGAGTTTCAAAGAGAAGACTCCATCTTTCTGTCTTTCGGTCTCTCTTACAAAGGAACTCTGTGAGTTTACACAGGATAGGTAATTTGGTCTCTTCTTTTTTTTTTTTTTTTTTTTTTTGAGACAGTGTTGCTCTGCCGCCCGGGCTGGGGTGCAGTGGCATGATCTTGGCTCACTGCAATCTCTGCCTCCTGGGTTCAAGTGATTCTCCTGCCTCAGTCTACTGAGTAGCTGGGATTACAGGTGCCTGCCACCACACCCAGCTAATTTTTGTATTTTTAGTAGAGACGGAATTTCACCATGTTGGCCAGGCTGGTCTTGAACTCCTGACCTCAAGTGATCTGCCTACCTCAGCCTCCCAAAGTGCTGGAATTACAGACATGAGCCACTATGCCTGGCCAATTTGGCCTCTTCTATACCTACACACACAGACACACACACACACACGTGGACACGTGAACACACATGCACATGCACACATATTTTTGCATATACACATTCTCTCCTTTTCTCTGAAAGGGATGAGTTTCTCTCTTGGAGGTATATTATTTCATTCTGAGCAACCAGAACACAACAGGAAAGCTGAGCTGCTCCTGTCACTATATCCCAAATCTAGAATTTCACATGCTGCTGCCTTTAGACTTGGCTGCTCCTCGGCAGCGCAACGCAGGAGAGGTGACCCTCGGGAGCGTGCCAGACTCCGGCCAGTGCAAGGAGCCCTGTGGCTTCCTTCTCTCTCTTTTCATTTCTCTTGGGCTTTCTGGCCTGTAAACACAGAGGGGACTGCTTATCTCCATTAAAAAATGTTCAGCTTCTCACTGTCAGGCCAGTCCTCGGCAGATGCTGAAGTTGGGCTGTTGCATGCCTGGGTGCCGGGCCTCCCACGCCTGAGACGCCTCCCACTCTGGCTGTGCCTCCTGGTCAGAGCCACAGCCATTTATGCTGTTGCATGGATTTAAGTCATCGTTTCCTTCCCACCAATAGCTGTTGTTGACAT
The DNA here is from genome assembly GCF_008728515.1 of Papio anubis. Taxonomy (NCBI): domain Eukaryota; kingdom Metazoa; phylum Chordata; class Mammalia; order Primates; family Cercopithecidae; genus Papio; species Papio anubis. The sequence continues at coordinate 103,540,571 of NC_044984.1, forward strand.
CATCATATTCTCTCTCTGTCTCTCTCTGGGAAATTGAAACTTTTTTCCCAATTAAGTGGTTATTAAGCTGCAGCCAGCAGCTAGCAGGTGAGGGATGAGTTTTTCGGGGCAGGTGGTCCCTTCCTGAAATCCCACCTTCCGGAGGTATCTGTCCACTCTCTGCATCCTTGGAAGAGAGGGCAGAGACTGTGATTAGAATCTCAGCACGTTTGGAAGTGGCTGGCTGTGGATGGTAGTCAGATACTCCGTGTGGACTGAATTCTTGACTTGGTATATTTATTGCAGCTTGTTTGTCTTTTGAGGTGTTTTGGGAAGGGGGAAAGGGGTTGGGACCTGTGTGGTTGCAGGTAGAAAGGGGTATCTGGGCTATGAGGTTAAAGCCAGGCTGTCCTTAGGGAGATTTTACGCAGCCAGGCGTGTCCTGGGGGCCCCCGGCCACCTGGCCCTCCAGCCTGGGCTTCTGCCCTTCTGCCCACAGCGCTGAAGGGAACGTGGCAGAGCGGATTCTTTGACCATGGCAGTTTCAAGGAAATCATGGCACCCTGGGCGCAGACCGTGGTGACAGGACGAGCAAGGTAATCATGAAGACGGGAGCAGGCTGCCCATGTCTGGCTCCCCAGGCATTGGGACCCCCAGGTGTGAGACCACGGACCTCCAGGGGCAGTTTTCTTCTGGGCCTCAGGATTTTCTAAAAGAAAAAACCAATCTGGGGGATGGTTTCGGGAGTGTCTGTGTGTGACCTTAGAAGGTATCTCAGCCAACCTCCTCCTGAGGCCGGGGACTCCTGCCTGTAATCAGTCCCCAGGCCACGAGGGCTGACAACTCCACTGGGCATCAGAGGTGGCCTTGCGTGCTCTCCTCAGAAAACTTCACAGACACTGGCACTCTGAATTCCACTGTAGGGGAGCCATGGACAGGAGCCCTGTTGTATGCCAGTGTTGGTGGGAGACTGAAATACTTGCATGCTTTCCGAGCTGGGCAGCTCACCCTTCAGCCTTGTAGCCTCCACCATCTCTTTGGACAGCTCCACCTGCCTGAAAGTTCCTCCTTATAATGAGACCAGAGCTGCATCCTCATCATTTATCACTCAGGTTCCTGGTACGATGTCGCAGCTGTAAGTCCAGGCTCTGTGCTGGACCTGAGGCCAAGCCCCATCTCCATCACTCACCCTCTCTGGTCCTCCACATCTGTAAAATAGGGATAATAATTCTACCCCAAAAGATTATTGTGATGATTAGATGCAATAACATAGGTGAAACACTTAAAATGTCCTACATACTCCATAAGTGGGACTGGCTGCTGTCATTTCCGTCTTGGGCAATAAATACTAAAGTACATCCAGGGCTGGGCGTTGTGGCTCACGCCTGTAATCCCAACACTTTGAGGCCGAGGCAGGCAGATCACCTGAGGTCAGGAGTTCAAGACCAGCCTGGCCAACATAGCGAAACCCCATCTCTACTTAAAATACAAAAATTAGCTGGGCATGGTGGCAGGTGCCTTTAATCTCAGCTACTCAGGAGGCTGAGGCAGGAGAATCACTTGAACCCAGGAGGCGGAAGTTGCAGCACACCTAGATCACACCACTGCACTCCAGCCTAGGTGACAGAGGGAGACTCTGTCTCAATAAATGAATGAATGAATGAATAAATAAATAAATAAAGTACAGCTGGGCACAGTGGCTCACATGCCTGTAATCCCAGCACTTCAGGAGACCAATGCGGGAGAATCACTTGAGCTCAAGGGTTTGACACCAGCCTGAGCAACATAGCAAGACCCCATCTCTACGAAAAATATTTTAAAATCAGGTGATTGTGGTGGCACACGCCTCTAGTGCCAGCTACTCAGGAAGCCAAGGCGGGAGGATTGCTTGAGCTCCTCGTAATATTTAATGTTAAGGGAAGAAATTGCTCATTCTATGATGCCAAGTGAAAAAGACATCAGTATCCAAAAGTCTCCGAAATATGTTGAACTTCTAACTGTTCAGAAAAAAAAGACTAGAAGGAAATAGATGAAAATGCTAACAGTATGGTAATGTGGGGTGACTCAAGTTTTTTTTTTTTTTTTTTTTTTTTTGAACGTTTGTTTTCCTGTCTTTCTAGCATGAATATATGTTACTTATTAACAAAATGAATTCTGGCCAGGTGCAGTGGCTCACCCCTGTAATCCGAGCACTTTGGGAGGCCGAGGCAGGTGGATCACTTGAGGTCAGGAGTTTAGACCAGCCTGGACAACATGGTGAAATCCTGTCTCTACTAAAAATACAAAAATTAGCCAGGTGTGGTGGTGCGCGCCTGTAATTCCAGCTACTTGGGAGGCTGAAGCAGGAGAATTGTTTGAACCCGGGAGGCGGAGGTTGCATTGAGCTGAGATTGCGCCATTGCACTCCAGCCTGGGTGACAGAGCGAGACTCCATCTTCAAAATAAATAAAGTAAAATAAAATAAATTATATTTTTAAAAGCAAAGCAAAAAAAAAAAATCCATTCCACCTTCCATGTGAAAACACTTTGAAGACTGCTCTGCCCAACCCCTGCCTTGTGGGGTAAATGAGAACCATGTAGTGATGCACAGTTCAGTAGCAAGTAACTGATGTAATGGCATCCCCTGAGCTGAGTCTCTGTCCAGTTCAACATCGCTCCGCCCTTCCCAAGTGCAACTTGATGTCTAGACCTATGCTGTCCAGTGTAGTAGCTGCTGGCCACATGTGATTCTTTAGTTTCATTATAATTAGTATTATTTCGAGACTGGGTCTTGCTCTGTCACCCAGGCTGGACTGCAGAGGCATGATCACTGCTCACTGCAGCCTTGACCTCCTGGGCTCAAGCAATCCTCCCACCTCAGCCTCCCAAGTAGCTGGGACCACAGGTGTGTACCGCCACACCTAGCCAATTTTTTTATTTTTTGCAGATACAGGGTCTCACTATGTTGTCCAGGCTGGTCTCAAACTCCTGGACTCAAGCAATCCTCCTGCCTCAGACTCCCAAAGTGCTAGGATTACAGGCGTGAGCCACCATGCCCGCCTCCTTCAGTTTAAATTGAACTAAGTCAAAGTGACAGAGGATGACCTGTTCAATTCCTCACACTTGCCACGTTCCACGTGCAGCCCACAGCTCCTGTATTGGACAGTGCAGATGGAGAACGTGGCCCTCGTCACGGAAAGTTCTAGTGGCTCATGCTGCTCCAGGCCGCACACCATCCCAGCCCTCCTCTGATGGTTCTTGCCCCAAAAAGGGCACCAATAGGTCTGCTACCTTTGGTAGGCTCTCACCATTTTGGGGCTTTTTCTTTGCCTTCCAATAAAATAATCCGCCAGATTAAAAAGAACATTCTCCTCCACACACCCTCACCCCCACACCCAGAGGTCCCCAAATGCGTCTGGGGTGCTGCTGCCCAGGGTCTGGCTCACCAGTGCTCGTTTTCCAGGCTTGGGGGGATTCCCGTGGGAGTGATTGCTGTGGAGACGCGGACTGTGGAGGTGGTGGTCCCTGCAGACCCTGCCAACCTGGATTCTGAGGCCAAGGTGAGGGGGCCAGGAGCTGTGGCTGCTGGTTCAGCCAGCAGTACTGTCTTGAGAGTGGGTCCTGGGCATGGGGGTCCCATCCCTGCCCTGCCAGCTCAGGTGGAGAAGCAGGGGACCCAGTGCAGTCCCTGGCCCTGGGGGGGCTTAGTGGCTATTTCTCTGACACTTTCTCTATGGGTTGCATAAAGGGCTGCACCTTCTTGCTTCTTCCTCAGCAGATGATAAAGGTCCCTAGAAACCCTTCCCGCCTCCTGCCCTGCCCCTGTTGCTGTTTCTGTACTAGGCCAGGGCACAGACTGAGAAGAGCTCAGGAGTCAGAGGGCCGGGTCCCAGGGCCAGCTTTCCCCCAGCTCAGTGTGACCTGGACGAGCTCGGCACCCCTCAGAGCCTGGAAATGAGGGCCACGGGAACCTTGCTGGGCTGCAATGGGAGGGTCAAGCCTGGTCCTGAGCCGAGGAGATGGGGCTTCTATCCTTCTGAGCCCTGGCTCTGGTGCTGGGGCCAGCACAGATCAGATCGCCTGCTATCCAGGGCGAGGCTGCGGCAGCCGTCCCTGTGTCCTGGGCTGCTGTTGCGCAGAGGCATCTGATCCCCACAGCTCTGTGTTCCAGATAATTCAGCAGGCAGGGCAGGTGTGGTTCCCAGACTCAGCCTACAAAACCGCCCAGGCCATCAAGGACTTCAACCGGGAGAAGTTGCCCCTGATGATCTTTGCCAACTGGAGGGGGTTCTCCGGTGGCATGAAAGGTAAGCCCCTCCCTGCCTGTGGTTACCCCAAAGCGTTGGGGTCAGCACCCAGGACAGCACCCTCTGGGTGGTGACGCTCATGTCCTAGTCTGTGCCCATCATCATCTTAGCTGTGTCTCCCAACAACCCTGAGGACAAAAGACTGTTCAGGTGCCCCACCACCCTGCTTTAAAGATGAGGAACTGCTGGGCACAGTGGCAGGCACCTGTAATCCCGGTGCTTTGGGAGGCCAGAGCAGAAGGATCATTTGAGGCCAGGAGTTTGAGACCAGCCTGGGCAGTATAGCAAGACCCTGTCTCTACAAAAAATAAAATAAATGTTTAAAAAATTAGCTGGGCATAGTGGCGCATGCCTATTGTCCCAGCTATTTGGGAGGCTGAGGTGGGAGGATTGCTTGAGCCCACGAGGTTGAGGCTGCACTCCAGCCTGGATAACAGAGTGAGACCCCCATCTCAAAAAAAAAAAAAAAAATGTGGAACTGAGGGTTGGAGGCAAAGTGTGACTTTCTAGAGGTCACACCATGAGGTCCAGCCTCATGACTGGGGCAGCCCCAGGAGCTGTCCGGTGACCTGGGCAGGCACCTCTCCATTTGGCAAGGTGAGGAGGATGTTTGTCCGCCCTTCCCTCTGCAGAAAGCGGCTCTGAGCCTCATGTGACCTTACAATTGTGTGAGGACTTTTTAAGCCACCAAGCATGTTTTGGGAGAGAGTGGCTGTTAGACCACTGGGGTGTTGAGGACAGAGCTGGATGGGAGGCAGGCAGACCTGCTGTGAGTCCTTGTTAGCTGGGAGACATCACTGAGCCTCAGTTTCCCTCCTTAGTAAAAGGGGGTTAAGAACAGGACCAACCTCAGAGGGCTGAGGTAAAGGTCTGATGAGCTAATTGCTGGCATGCAGTGTGATTGTCAGTGCTGTTATTACTGCATTCTTGTTTTCATGCAGGGTGCCTGGGGACCTGGAGAAATGTGTCTTGGTGGGAAATAAGGGCCATGTTGCCTGTGCACATTGGGGAAGGATCAGTGTGACTGTTAGCGAGGGTTTTCTTTGCTGGAAATGGTGGAGCAGGGCGGGGACAGTCACGGGTGAGGGCATCTCAATTCCAGTTGGAAAGAATCCTAGAGATTGGTTTCTCCCTGTGCCTTCACAGATAAGGTCACTGAGGCCCATACTGGGTGAATGACCTGTTCAAGGTCACACGGCCACTTAGAGAGCGATCAGTGCTCCCGACTCCCAGCCCAGTGCTCTCCAAGCCTCCTAGCTGAGCTCGCTCTCTCAGGACCCCCAGGACAACTAGGGCAGTGGGTTTCGTGTGTGGATGAGTGAGGGCCCTGAAATTGCCAAACTGGGAGGCTGCTTTGCTTTTCAGACATGTATGATCAGGTGCTGAAGTTTGGAGCCTACATCGTGGATGGCCTCAGACAATACAAACAGCCCATCCTGATCTATATCCCACCCTATGCGGAGCTCCGGGGAGGCTCCTGGGTAGTCATAGATGCCACCATCAACCCGCTGTGCATAGAAATGTATGCGGACAAAGAGAGCAGGTGGGTGTGTTGCCTTTAGCCTGGCTTAGCCTTTTCTTGTTCTCCCAGCCTTGAGAACCCATGACCTTGGGGGATCATGGAGGGGTGCAGTGGCTGGAACTTGTGGGTGGTGGAGGAATGTTGTCTCTTCTTTCATGGTTTATACTCCTCCTTCCCAAGGAAGTTTGCAATCAAAAAATAAAAAGGAAAGACCGAAAGCACTTGAGCTTCCTGGCAGCCAGGATGAAAAGGGAAATATGATGAGCCATGTATCTCTCATTAGACTGAGCTTCTCCCAAAGCTATGAGTTCCTATAGGAAATGTTTTATTCAGTTTTAAATCCCAGGGTCTAGCACAGTGCCTAACTCCTGGTAGGTGGTCAGAAAATACTGGCTAAACAAATGACTGAATGAATATCTGCATGAGAGGATACTGGTTCTTTGCAGGAGAGTTAACCTCCTTGGCACTTTCCTTAGGAGGAATTTATTAGAGATTCTTACAGAAAGGATCATGACAATAATGTTCACAGCACAGTGACTGATGACTTTGAAGTGAAAACTACATGCTATACAGGATGTAAAGGCCTCAATAGTCATTCTGCTCCAAATATAGGCACAGCATTCCTGTGTTCACTCCCTCATTCATTTGTTAATTCTGCTAGACATTATGATATGGTGGCAGATGGGCCAAGCTTGTCCTGCATTCAGGGCACTTAGACCCTTGTCAGGGACTGCTGAGGTCAGTCCTCCAGGAAGACTCAGGATACTGAGCAGCACTTGAATGGAGTCATTGCTAACTTTTCATGCTGGCCACCAGGAAGCTCAAAGCTACTGATAGTATTCTTCAGGGCTTCTAAGCTGTCAAAAGCAAAAAGCGGGAGGGGGAGAATGAGAGGTAAATAAAAATGTTGGAAATGAGGCCAGGTGTGGTGTCTCACGCCTGTAATCCCAGCACTTTGGGAGACTGAGGTGGGTAGATCACAGGAGTTCAAGACCAGCCTGGCCAACACAATGAAACCCTGTCTCTACTAAAAATACAAGAATTAGCTGGGCATGGTGGTATGCACCTGTAATCCCAGCTACTCGGGGGGCTGCGGCAGGAGAATCACTTGAACCTGGGAGGCAGAGATTACAGTGAACCGAGATAGTGCCACTGCACTCCAGCCTGGGTGACAGAGTGAGACCCTGTCTAAAACAAAACAAAACAACAACAACAAAAAAAAAAAAAAAAAAAGAAAAGAAAAGAAAAGAAAATGTATGTTGGAAATGGAAGGACAGCTCACACAAGACCATGCTGGGCTCTCAAGGTGCTTTTGTGAGATTTAAAGTGATCAGAAACAGTGCCCCACCTCTAGGAGAACAGAAATTAGCAAAGTTAGAGAGGACTGTGGCTGGAGAGCAGGAGGGTTATGCTGCCATGGAAAAAGTCATACACTCTTAGACCCGAAAGGGGCCTTCCAGAGTTCAGAAAGCATTATTTTAAACAGTTGGCTCAGTCTTTACATCTGTGGGTAAAGATGCGGAGGCCCAGAGAGGGAAAGTGACTCGCCCAAGGGCACACAGCATGTGTAGGGGTAAAAGAGCTGAGAACTGACCCCCAGATCTTCTGGCTCTCTTCCCTCCGGCTCCCCCAACATCCATTAGCCGTTGCTTGCTGGGCAATGCCTCATACACCCCCATCCCTCTGCCTCTTCTCTTTTAAGGGGGGGTGTTCTGGAGCCAGAGGGGACAGTGGAGATTAAGTTCCGAAAGAAAGATCTGATAAAGTCCATGAGAAGGATCGATCCAGCTTACAAGAAGCTCATCGAACAGCTAGGTAAGGGGGCCCCAAAGGCTTCACCTCTCAGAGGTCAAGGGAAGCCCCAGCCAGTCCCATTGCTGGGGGTTTCTAGGATGTTAAAAATAAAATGAAGAAATATCAAAATACAGCTATAATAACTGTGAGGTTTTTAAAGATATTCACATTTATCTTTGTTTTGTTTTGTTTTGTTTTTTTGAGATGAGGTCTGGCTCTATTGCCTAGGCTGGAGTGCAGGGTGCAATCTCAACTCACTGCAACCTCTGTCTTCTGGGCTTAAGCCACCCTCCCATCTCAGCCTGAGTAGCTGAGACTACAGGTACGCACCACCATGCCCAGCTAATTTTTGTATTTTTGTAGATAAGGGGTTTCGCCATGTTGCCCAGGCTGCTCTCAAACTTCTGGGCTCAAGCGATCCACCTGCCTCAGCATCCCAAAATGCTGGGATTACAGGCATGAGCCACCATGACTGGAGGACATTCACATTTCTAAATCAACCTTTTTAACATTAAATATCTATCTATATAGATAGATATATAATGCCATCGTGAATTTATGTCTCAGAATACACAAAACATAGCAATTGAAGTATTTGAGGCTGATGGGGAATATCAGAATTTTGGTGGCAAAATGTTCCTTTAGAATTCCCAATCGGACATAAGATATTTTACTAACTTTGTCTGAATGACAGCTTTGTTTCACTTGTCATCTTTAGACATAATTCTCTTTATGTATTTATTTGTTTATTTTTGAGACAGAGTCTTGCTCTGTCGCCCAGGTGCAGTGGTGCAATCTCAGCTCACTGCAACCTTTGCCTCCCAGGTTCAAGCAATTCTCATGCCTCAGGCTCTCAAGTAGCTGGAATTACAGATGTGTGCCACCACACCTGGCTAATTTTTGTGTTTTTAGTAGAGATGGGGTTTCACCATGTTGGCAAGGCTGGTCTCGAACTCCTGGCCTCAAGTGATTTGCCTGCCTCAGCCTTCCAAAGTGCTGGGATTTCAGGCATGAGCCACCACGTCTGGCCACAAGACGTAATTCTCTTTAAATATCCATTTTAAGTGTCAGTGTCTTGTGCTATTCACAAGATTAATTACAGTGTGTGCATGTAATTTCTTTGGTTGGTATCAGGGTAATGCTGCTCTCATAGAATGAGTTGAAGTGTTCGCTCCTATTTTCTGAGTTTGTGCAGAATTGGCATTATTTCTTTGTTTTTGATAGAGGTTTTTACCTATAAATTCAACTTTGTTATATATAGGACTATTTGTGTTATCTGTTTCCTCCTAGGTGAGCTTTGGTGGTTCGTGTGTTTCAAGGAATTTGTGTATTTCATCTTAAGTTGTCAATTTGGCATAGAGTTGCTTATAATATTCCCTTATAATATTTTACAATATGTACTAAAAATAGTAATTGATATAGTATTCTGCAAGCACAGTAGGTCTGATGGAAGGGGAAAATGTAGAGTTGCATGTTGAATGCTGTCTTGCAATTGTGAGTGCATTTCTGAGACTGTACTAGCTATTTGATCTGAGACAAAGGGGGCCGTCAAGATGGGCCTTGGGTGGGGGCAAGGCCAGTGGACTCTGGGGGACCTAGGGGGTTGAGAGCAGCCTGTGTAGCAGCAGGGGTAATATCAGAGTTAAAGCTCAGACCTCTCATGAGGCAAGGCCTGTCCTGCAAATCCTGATTTGTGCCGCCTTCAAAAAAAAAAAAAAATCTCCACCCCACCACATATGGCCACCTTCCGTGACTTGACTGGCCTTTCTGCTGACCTGCAGGGGAACCTGATCTCTCAGACAAGGACCGCAAGGACCTGGAGGGCCGGCTGAAGGCTCGCGAGGACCTGCTGCTCCCCATCTACCACCAGGTGGCGGTGCAGTTCGCCGACTTCCACGACACGCCCGGCCGGATGCTGGAGAAGGGCGTCATATCTGTGAGAGCCACGGCTGCCGTGTGGGGTGCAAAGAGCCTACCCTGTTTTCCAAAACGTGGAGGACATTTGGGCTCGGGGGGGCTTGGGATGGGTCAAATGCTGCAGGTGGGAGTCACCTGGGAGCTTTAAAATAATCCCGATCCCCAGATGGCACTGCAGACCAATGAAATCCAAACACCTGGACAGGAGCCTGGCAGTCATGATTTTTAAAATCCCCAAGAGATTCTAATAAGCAACAAAGTCTGATGGCTCGGTCAGTTTGGACCTGGACCAGGGGTAGAAATCATTGTTCCTGTCCAGCATTCACCCCACCCCTCACTATTGCAAGGACATCCCACAGTCACCTCCTACCCATGTCCATTACTCACTGGTTCTCTTGCTGCATTGTTCTCCCTCCCAACTGGCTCATGCCTCACACAAGCCTGTGTTTGTGTCAGTTGAGGTAGAGGTGGGTGCTGGGTTTTTATGGGGGACACTTTTTCACCTATGGCCCGTCTGGAGTCCTGGTGATGTCCTGGCTCTGAGCAGGTGCCTTCCCCTCCCTGAGCCTCAGCTTGCTTGCCTGGGTTGTTTTGGGAGTGATCTCAGAGCCTGGGCCCAGTCCCGGGCAGCCACTGTCATGGGTGTGGTCAGAGCCAGCAGCCCATCTCCTCCTTCCCTTTCTGGGGATTCAAGCCTGGCTCCTCCGCAGGACATCCTGGAGTGGAAGACCGCGCGCACCTTCCTGTATTGGCGTCTGCGCCGCCTCCTCCTGGAGGACCAGGTCAAGCAGGAGATCCTGCGGGCCAGCGGGGAGCTGAGTCACGTGCACATCCAGTCCATGCTGCGCCGGTGGTTCGTGGAGACGGAGGGGGCTGTCAAGGTGGGCCTGGCGTGAGAACGAGGCCGGTGGGCACAGAGGGTGCTGGGGGCTGAGGCAGCCAGCCCACAGCTGGGTACCTCTCTGAGGCATCCTCTGCCCCCTCCCCAGGCCTACCTGTGGGACAACAACCAGGTGGTTGTGCAGTGGCTAGAACAGCACTGGCAGGTGGAGGACGGCCCGCGCTCCACCATCCGTGAGAACATCACGTACCTGAAGCACGACTCTGTCCTCAAGACCATCCGAGGGTGAGTGGCCGCCACACCTGCTTCCCAGGCTCCTGGCAAGGACCCGAGCCAGCATTGACCCCCCGCTGCCCACTCCTAGGCAGCCACTTGAACCCGCCACACTGTGCAGTCCCAGGGCCTCAGGGCCAGGGTCGTGTGCTGAAAGCCACAGTTTGGGGTTGGGCCCCCACCTGGCCCCCAGTAAAGATACCATACTCCCCAGTGCCCGGTCTCCCAGCCCGGTGGCCGGGGTGGGGCAGAGAGCCCAGGGGTGCTATGAAGACAGTGTGAGACCCTTCCAACTCATGACCCTTGCTGGAATATGGACTTATCCAAAGTCACAGCTTGAGCACGGTTAGTCACAGAACCCACATTTGGAACCGCTAGCCTTTAGGCTGCTGGCTTCCACGCCAGTGTTGGCCTTTCCACAGCGTCCCCTCCCCCAATTGCCATGCAGTCCCCCTGTGAAGGAGGGAGTCCAGCACAGGGGACCCCATTTTGGGGATGAAGCTGAGACTCAGGGCAGTGTCTTGTCTCAGGTCATGTGACACAGCAGTGACCAGTAGGGACAGTGGTGCCTCAAGACATTCTGATCTTTAGGTCACAGCCCTCCTGCTGCACAGGACCATCGCCCCCTTGGGGACCACAGCAGGAAGGGACTTGGGAGCTCTGGGTTCTGGGGTGTGGCCCCACACAAGGAGTCTGCCATCCTAGGGGCCACTGAAAAAGTGGCTGGAGTGACCCCAGCCCTCCTCTCACCTCCCTCACAGCCTGGTTCAAGAAAACCCCGAGGTGGCCGTGGACTGTGTGATATACCTGAGCCAGCACATCAGCCCAGCTGAGCGGGCACAGGTCATTCACCTGCTGTCTACCATGGACAGCCCGGCCTCCACCTGACCCCGGCCTGCCCAGCCATTCCCGGGACCACAGCAAGAGGAACCACCCACACCCACCATCGGTACACCCTCAGCAGACCTTGAAGACTTGCTTTTAAAAAAGGAAAATCCTGGCCACTTCTGCAGGGCTGCTGGTTCCGAGCTGACACCTGTCTCAATAAAAGGCCCAGGAGTGCCTCTCCCAAACAGAAGCAACCTCCTCTGCATAGCTGGGAAGTTTCTTTTGTTTTGTCTCTGAAGACAGCATTTTTATTGCATCACTAAATCTAATCAAGCTAAAACATCCCTGTTTCCTTTTGCAAAACAGTGCCTGGCCTGTGGGATCCAGGCGTTCTTCAGGCTTCTTGGATATCATATCATGAAATCTTATTTTTTTACTCTGAGACCAGCACTAGATGTAAGCATCTCATATATTTCAGCCAAATAAATGGGCCAAGGAAAAAAATATGTATATAGACAGGACTAGAGAAAAACCTATTTTTGTAATGATGTTTCTTTGGATACTGTCTAGTCACCCAGGAAAATGTATGGATGAATTTTTTTTTTTTTTTTTTTTTGAGACAGAGTCTCACTCTATCACCTAGGCTGGAATGGGGTAGCATGATCTCACTGCAACCTCCATCTCCCAGGTTCAAGCTGTTCTCCTGTCTCAGCCTCCTAGATAGCTGGGATTACAGGTGCCCGTCACCATGTCCAGCTAATTCTTGTGTTTTTAGTAGAGACACAGTTTCACCATGTTGGTCAGGCTGGTCTTGAACTCTTGACTTCAGGTAATCCACCCACCTTGGCCCCCCAAAGTGCTGGGATTACAGGCGTGAGCCACCATCTTTGGCCAGATGATTTTTTATTGCAAGAATGAAATGGCATTTTGTTCCCCAAATGGCCCTAGTGAATCACTAGGAGGGCTCCACTGGTAGGCCATGTTTAGCACTGGTTGCCAGGGATTCTCTTTTTGAGAGAGGGAAAGCAAAATGAATGGAAGTGCCCGGCCAGAGGTTTCAGGGCTTCTGGAGGATCCTCTCACATAGCTCGAGGTCCTCTGCCTGCCTCTTCCCTCCAAGGAAAATGAGGACTGCCCCTTTCCCCCGCAGGATTAGCCCCCAGCCTGTGCAGGCACCCTTCTCTTGCCCAAGTGGGGAGCACAGAGGCGGAGAGGAATCCCTTGCCACACCCATGGCCCAGCTTGCTCACAAGTGTCACGTCTGTGACGGTCACCACTGCTCCCTTGGAGGGCCACTTGAGTCACTGTTGCTCCCTTGCCTGCTGGCTTGATGAGCACAGATGGTGGGATCTGACCGAGGGGCAGAGCTGTCGGTGACTAAGGACTGGACTGTGGTGACCATACCGATTTGCTCAGGGAGGATGTTGCAATGCATCCAGCAGCTCCTGGCTCTGCAGGCGGCACAGCCCGGGGCCCTGCAATCCTCTGGTTTCTCCCATTGGGGTGGAGTGGGGGGGTGGAGGGAGTTGGCCACAACCCCCTGCTGTGATGGGCGGTTTGTCCGAGGATGCTGAATATGATGCCTGGTCAATGTGGAAGCCCATGAAGTCACCCAGGGAAGCCTCCAAAAGCTGGGATGCTTGAGGGTATCCAAGTTGAAAAAGACAAAATCTGACCATTAGCCAAAGACGGCCCTGGCAAATGAAGGTGTGGTGGGGCAGTGAGGGATGGGAGAAGGTGAATTATTCCTTATTCCACCCCGAGGTTTGCTGGGGTGAGGGGAGGAATCGATGCTGCTTTGGGAACTGAAGGTTTTTCTGTTGGGAAGGCCCTCTTGGTTTTGGAGAGAAAGGCACGTTATGAGTAGCTGCTACCCTGGAACGGTGGGCAGAGAGCCTACCAGGAAATGTGCAGAATAAACTATTTTTTGAAGGAAACACTTTGGCCTTGACTTTATTGTCTGGACTGGAGAAGGCAGGTGGCCTCCTCCAAAGGTAGGTGTTCACCTTTGTACCCTCCATTCCTGACACCACAGCTGAGACTTTGAGTGAGTTCCCATCACAGGGGCAGACAGGGATGCAGTGAAGGGAGCTGAAGGCTGGACTGAATTGGACAAAGTCATCCCTTTTTGAAAGCATTAGGGAAAAAATGTTTTAGAAAAATACATGCAAGCCTAGTCAATACCATAGGCAAAAAGGGAGCTTCTGTGGAAGAAGGGGGCGGGGGGTTGGCCCAGGCACTTCACATGTGAGTTCCATTCCTTTCCACCACCGTGATCCACCCGTGCTGTGCAGATGAGGAAGCTGAGGCACAGAGAGGTGAAGGCATTTGTCCATGGTTCCACAGGGACGGAATAAGTCGGCTTGGCTCCAGAACCCAGCCCTTTCCTTTTATGACCTAGGTCCTTGGTGGGCAGGTTTAAGCCACACTTAGGAGTTGGTTGTACATGGACCAAAACTGCGGAAGAAGCCCCCACCGCAGCTTCTCAGCACACAGAGACTATTCCGTTTTTCTCCAAAATACAGAACAACAACTGTTACTTTGATTCTGCCTGACACCTTTTCCAGGCATTTCCCCCTCACCAGGGATGGGCCAATGAGAGTTCTCCATTCCCCCTGACAGTGACTGACGCAGGTATGGGCGTGTGTCCTCAGTAGGGCTGATCAGAATTCTTTAGGGATGACTGACAATGCTGATGTGGAGAGGACCTACCAATGCAGGGGAAAGCCAAGCCCAGAGATAGAGGGGGAGACCCAGTTCTGTTGGTGGTACTTGGATGCCTGGATCAAGCCATGCCTGAAGTCAGTAGCCCAGTCCCAGGAACCTATCTATGGTTTTTGTTTGTTTATTTGTTTTAATGCTTGCAGTAGTTTGAGTTGGAGCTCTATCCTTAGCCCCAGAGATGGCCCAGTTAGCCCAGAAGACAGCAGTTTATTTCCACCCACAGCAGCACCTAATGGTGGTCTGCATCAGCAGACCCTCCAGGCAGGGAGGTGAGGAGCTGAGAACAAGCTGAAATGCAACCCTCTGGGATGTGGAGAAAGAAGCTCTGATTTGATTTTGCATCCTGAAGACTACGGGTCAATTGTTCGTTTTCATCTGGATTTGAAACCCGGACACAAGCTGCCATCTGCTGCTAAGGATGCTGGAGTTTACTCTGTGGACATCAGCTGAAAGTGCTTTTCCTGACAAGGCTTTTCTCCCTTGGAGGACTTAGTGCGGCTAGTCACAAGGGCAAGGGAGAAAGGATCAGACCACTGAGTATGGACAGAGGTCTTGCTGGGCAGGTTGGGTGCTAACTGAACACTCCCCACGATGGCCACTGGTCACGTGCCAGTTTCTGGCCTCCTTCCACACAATCCTCATGTGACCCTTGGAGGTGGTTGCTACATACACTCAATCCTCATTTTTTTTTTTTTTTTTAATGATACAGGGTCTCGCTCTGTTGCCCAGGCTGGAGTCCATTGATGTGATTTCAGCTCACTGCAGCCTCAACCTCCTGGGCACAAATGATCCTCCCACCTCAGCCTCCCGAGTGTCTGGGACTACAGGCATGCACCACCATGCCCAGCTAACTCTTTCAGTTTTTGTAGAGACGGGGTCTAGCTATGTTGTCCAGGCTGGTCTCAAACTCTTGGCCTCAAGTGATCCTCCCACCTCAGCATCCTAGAGTGCTAGAATTACAGGTGTGAGCCACCATACCCAGCCTCTATCCTCATTTTTATAGACGAGAAAATCCAGGCTCAGAGATGAGCCAACTTCTCCAAGTGCACATAGCTGGTAAAAGGAGGGGCCAGGCCAGGAACCCAGGCTGGCCCAGACCCAGTCCCCCTGGGCTTAATGCCTTTCCGTAAGTCCTGAACCTTTGCAAGGGTTAGATCCCAAAACATGAGAGCATCCTGTAGACCAAGCTCCACTCCTCCTGCCTCCCTGGCTTCCTGGCTAATGCAGCCAACGCCATCATTCAGATCCTCATCAAAAACCTCATGCTCTTCATGCCAAGAGCCCACACGAGGGTGGGCTGCCCTCTTTCCTGATTGGCAGATTTTGCGGCCCTTGATTGGCAGATTCTGTAGCCCCTAAACCACTCAGAGGAACCTCACATTTCTGCATGCACAGTGGGCTCCTCCACATCACAAATGTAAATGTGGGCTGGGTTATCCCCATTTCTACTCCTTTCTTTGGCCTCCTCAATCTCTTATTTTATTTATTATCTTATTATTTTGCCTTCATCTGCTCCAAAAGTCAGTTGGCCTTTTTCTCAGGGTCATTCTTTTCCCCTAACATTTTATTATGAAAATTTCCAAATGCCAAAAAGTCAAAATATTTCATAGCACTCACTCTAACCCACCATCTCGATGCCACCGTTGACATCTGACTGTGCTTGTACCTTCTTTAACACCGCTCTCTCCATCTGTCCATCTCTCCTTTATCTGTGAATGCATGCTATTATTTTGTCACATTTCAGAGTAAATTGCAGACATTAATACATTTCTCCAGAGTTATTTTTGCATTTCAAAACCAGTTGTTTGTTTTGTAAATCACTTCCTGAGCTTTTCTGCAGCTGAGAGCACATCCAGATCAACAGAGCTAGGTTGAAATGAAGCAGCCAGTTGTGTGGCCAAAGAGGGAACCCCAGTTCTCACAATGCACACAGCCCCAGAAAAATGCTTTTGTCCACTATTTTATGAGCATGTGCCACAGGCCGAGCACTGTGACAGGGCACCGCCACGAGCAAGGCAACCCACTCCTGCCCTTGGGGACTGGTATCCTGGGGTTCCCAACAGGTAGAAATTGCAAGTGGCTAACCATAAGGAGATGTTTAGGGTCACAACTAGTCAAAACAGTGACTGTTAAATCCAGAAATATCCAGGGTCCACCTTCAGAGTCCCTGTGACAGGAACATGAGAAGGGAACAAGGACCATCCACACAGGCCACAGAAAGGTTCTGAATGACCACCATGCACAGCAAAGCCTCCCTATGGCTTCTGCTAACTCAACCAGTGTGGACCAACCCACCCTCTTCTGGGCACTGGCTATGCAGCTGATGCACTGAGCCACGCTGCTTGACGTCTGGAGAGATCTGCCCAAAATGCCACTTCCCTGTACTAAGTGCCCTTGGGACAGAAGTATCACTCAGTCCTATAAGGCATGGCATGAGTCTTGGGGCCCAACTTCAGCTATGCGAGAGCATCCTGTTACTACCACGAACCAGCCTGTCCAAACTGTCAGTTCACCTCCAGGTGAGCACTGGCTGTTTCTCCTGGGGAACCTCTTCCCCCTTGGCCTTTGTCTGGCTGACTCCTACTCATCCCTCAACACCCAACTCAAATGGCACTTCCCCCAGGCAGCCTTCTTTGACCACCTCTCCCATGGGTTGGGAGCCCTCCTCTGTGCTCTGACAGCCCCTGTTCTCTCTCTTTTGTGCAACATATATGAAACAGATTTCTAACTAAAACACACAGCTAGGGATCCCTAGGTGTTTCTGGTTGCTGAACCAGGGCTGGATTTTGGAGAATAGTCCGCTGATAGAGAGGTGGTCCTCTCCTGGAAGGTGAGGTGAAAGGATGCTCCTGATGATGTTCTGTATTTTGTAATACCCTGACCAATGGGGTATATCTTTGGATGGAGTACTGTGTAGGAAACACAGGCAAAGAGCCTACACGTTTTCTTGTTTTTTTGTTTTTTTGTTTTTGGAGACAGAGTCTTGCTCTGTCGCCCAGGCTGGAGTGCAGTGGTACAATCTCGGCTCACTGCAACCTCTGCCTCCCGGGTTCAAGTGATTCTCCTCCCTCAGCCTCCCAAGTAGCTGGGATTACAGGTACATGCCACCACGCCCGGCTAACTTTTATATTTTAAGTAGAGATGGGGTTTTGCCCTGTTGGCCAGGCCGGTCTTGAACCGCTGACCTCAAGTGAAGCACCTACCTCCACCTCCCAAAGTGCTGGGATTACAGGTGTGAGCCACCACACCTGGTCTAGTATTTTGTATTTTGTAAGTTTTTATTGCGGTAAAATATACATAACAAAATCTTAACCTTTTTTAAGCATACAGTTCAGCAGTGTTAAGTGCATCCACACTGTTGTGGAATCAATCTCCAGAATGCTTTTCATCTTGCAAGAGTGAAGCTCTGTACCCATTAAACACTAACTCCCCACTCCCCTCCCCCTCCAGCCCCTGGCAACCACCATTCTACTTTCTGTATCTATGAATTTGACTACTGTAGGTACCTCATATAAGTGGAATCGTACGGTATTCGTCCTCTTTGTGATTGGCTTATCCCACTTAGCATAATGTCCTCAGGGTTCAACCATGTTGTAGCATGGGTCAGAGTTTCCTTCCTTTTTAAGAGCACAGTTTATGTATCCATGCATCCATCAATGAATTACTTGGTGGCTTGCACCTTTTGGTGGTTGTGAATACTGCTGCTATGAAAATGGGTATACAGAGTCAGGTGCGGTGGCTCACACCTGTAATCCCAGCACTTTGGGAGGGTGAGGTGGGTGGATTACCTGAGGTCAGGAGTTTGAGACCAGTCTGGCTAACAAGGTGAAACCCCATTTCTACCAAAAATACAAAAATTAGCCAGGTGTGGTGGGGGGCAGGAGAATGGCTTGAACCGAGGAGGCAGAGGTTGCAGTGAGCTGAGATAGCACCACTCATTCCAGCCAGGGCAACAGAGAGAGACTACATGTCAGGGGGAAAAAAAAAAAAAAAGCAAACGGGATTGCTAGACCTGGTGGTAATTCTTTTTAATTCTTTGCACAATCAGCACACTGTTTTTCCAACGCTGCTGTGCCATTTTACATTCCCACCAACAATGCACAAACTTCCCTAATTTCTCCACATCCTTGCCAATACTATTTGTTTTCCTCTTTTTGTTTTTGGTTTTTATGTGTTTGTTTGATAATAGCCATCTAAGGGGTGGAGCCTAGAAGCAATTGAACTCAAAAGTCATTGCACCTTTCTCTTTGCATGCCTCGATCATCACGGACGGGATATATAGACCCCACCTGTGACCCCGACATCTGATTCCTCTGCCTCCTGCTTCCCTCGCCCACCCAGCTGGCCCCGCCCCACTGCGGCCACGCCTCCCTCCCTTCTCTCCCACCTGCTCCCCATTCTGCAATGACGCTGAAATCCAGACGCCCACAGACCCAGGCGGTGGCAGAACTCCTGGAGGTCCGTGGAGAAGGAAGCAGCTGGCCAGCCAGGCTCATTCTCGGTGAGGCGGCACCCAAGGTACATTGTTCATCTTTCCCCATCTCACTCCCACTGTCTGAACCTTTCTGGGAGCCTCCTCTTCCCTTTAGTTGTTGCCAGGGTCACCTGCAGGCTGCACAAGTGCAAGACCTTTCTCAGTCCAAGTCAGAGGAATGTTCTGTGTCCCTAGCCCTCGGGTCTGCCTTATCTCAGTTCACAGGCCCACCCTATGATCCCCTCCTCACTCTGTCTTAGACTCTTCTCACCTTTCCCTTGGCCAGCTCCCAAGCGTAGCAGGGGTGCTTGTTTAAAAAGCTCAGATTGACTCTGGCTCTACCTCAGTCTCTCTCTCTCTCTCTTTTTTTTTTTTTTTTTTTTGAGATGGCGTTTCACTCTGTCGCCCAGGCTGGAGCACAGTGGCATAATCTCAGCTCACTGCAACCTACACCTAGTGGGTTCAAGCGATTCTCCTGCCTCAGCTTCCTGAGTAGCTGGGATTACAGGGGCCCGCCACCACACACAGCTAATTTTTATATTTTTAGTAGAGACGGGGTTTCCTCATGTTGGCCATGCTGGTCTCAAACTCCTGACTTTAAGTGATCCAGCCAACTTGGTCTCCCAAAGTGCTGGGATTACAGGTGTGAGCCACAGCGCCTGGCCATGCCTCCGAATCCCAGATGGATCTGGAGAGCTAGATCTTTTTTTTTTTTTTTTTAGACAGGGGTCTCATTATGTTGCCCAGGCTGGAGTGCAGTGGCACTATCACAGCCCACTGTAGCTTCAACCTCCCAGGCTCAAGCTATTCTCCCACCTCAGCCTCCCCAGTAGCTGGAACTACAGGTACACGCCACCATGACCACCTGATTTTCTAATTTATTATTTGTAGAGATGGGGTCTCGCTATGTCTCCCGTGGTGGTCTCCAACTCCTGGGCTCAAGTTATCCTCCTGCCTTGGCCTCCCAAAGTGCTGGGATTACAGGTACGAGCCACTGCACCTGGCCAAGATGGGGTCTTGCTATGTTGCCCAGGCTGAGATCTAGATCTTAAAAGGCCCCAGGAGATGTTGGTAGTCTATAAGTTTGACCACATTTCTGTGGTTACCAGAGACGCTAGTCAATGATGGAAGGTGGGAAGCACCCCCTGGAGAAGATCAGAGATGGTTCCACCTGTCGAGGTCACTTATCCCACAGGAGGAAGCCTGGGCAGCCTTGGGGTCAGAGAATGTGGATCCTAGAGATGAGCCTGCTTGTCCCTCTCCTGAGAGTGTCTGCTTCTGTCCTGTGGCAAACTGTGGGTGGCTGTGGAAGATGCTGGACAGGTTCTCATGGACTGGACACCCCTTGGGGATGACCCAGCCTGGCTCTTTGGCTGCTGTTGGATTTGCCCACATTTCAGCCACCAGTGAGATCTCTGTCCTGCTTCCCCTGGACTCTTGAGGGTTTTGATTCCAGAGACCAGAGGTCCAGCGTCTACACCCATAGGATCAACAGTAACACAACCAGCATCCTCCAAAGGAGGCGATGCTCAGCTCCACCACCTCATCCCCTACTTCTGATCCATCTTATTCCTTTCCCTGAACTTCCACTGACCACCCATTATGAGCCTACACTAAGCCATTACAGTGCCATGGAGGGGCAGGGAGACCTACAGATCTGGGGTTAAATCCCTGTCACGTAACCTTGGAGAGTTTTTGTTCCTATATAAACCAGCAAACAGATGGTGTCAGCTGAGCCCTCTGAGATGTGATAAGAGACCGTGGGGAAGCACAGTGTCATTTGAATCCCATCTCTACTCTTTCCTAATCATGCCTAGGCTACCTAGCCTCTCTGAGCCTGTTTTCTCTTCTGTAAAATGGGGATGTATTTATTGTCTATGGCTGCTGTGAGAATCCCCACAAACTTAGTGGCTTAAAACAATACAAATTTATCATCCTACAGTTCTGGAGGTCAGAAGCCCAACATGCGTCTCCCCGGGCTAAAATCAAGGTGTCAGTGGGTGGGGCTGTGGTCCTTCTGGAGGCTCTAGGGGAAAGAATCCATTCTCTTGCCTTTTCCAGCATCTAGAGACCCTGTTCCATCCTCACAGCATCTTTAAATCTGACACTGACTCTCCTGCCTCCCTCCTTTACCCATAGGACCCTTATGATTACACTGGCCTACCTTGATAACCTGGGGTAATCCTCCACCTTTTTTTTTTTTTTTTTTTTTGAGACAGTGTCTTGCTCTGTCACCCGGCCTAGAGTGTGGTGGTGCAATCACAGCTCACTGTAGGCTCGATCTCCTGGACTCAAGTGATTCTCCTGCCTCAGCCTCCTGAGTAGCTGAGATTACAGGCATGCACCACCTTGCTTGGCTACTCCTTTATTTTTTTTCGTAAAGATGGAGTCTTTGTATATTGCCCAGGCTGGTCTCAAACTCCTGGGCTCAGGCAATCCATCTGCCTCAGCCTCCCAAAGTGCTGGGATTACAGGTGTGAGCCACCACACCCGGCAATTCCCCCTATTTTAAGGCAGCTGATTAGCAACCATAATTGCATCTGCATCTTTTATTCCCACTTGCCTGATAACATATTCGCAGGTTCCAGGGATTAGGACTGGGGAGGAAAATAAAGATAGATTGTGTCCCGGTATACACTGCAGGGAGTAAGCCCCCTATACATGCTAGCGAATGCTGTTACTATTTTTGTTGTTAGAATGTGGGTGATTTCTCATAGAAGGGGAGGAAAAGCTTTAGAAACATGAGCTCGGAGCCTCAGTTTCCTTATCTGGGAAATGGGAACATCCCACTGGTTGTGCAGGCTGTGGTGCGGTTCCAGGGAGATGCTGCCTGACTGTGTTGAACTCCGTGCAGCACACAGCAGGTGCTTACATGATGGCAGTTTGTGTTTTTCTCCTATTAGTTGCTCGGCCCCGGAAGGGGCCTCATTTCCCTCATGTCTCCCGCATGCTTTCTTCTGGTGTCATCATGGCCGGGTGGCACTCTGGCTGTGCACACCGTGCATCGGTGGCACTCTGGCTGTGACCAGAGCTCTGCCTAGAGCTTGTGACCCGGGCATTTTTGCCTGGACTCTGCACACCTGACTCCCACTTGCCCATGGTCAGGAACAGAAGTCAGACTCAGCTGTGGCTCCCAGCCCTTTCCTGGTGGTGACGCAGTGGCTGGGGCTCCATTCTCCCAGCTGAGCACCCCAGGAGATGGAGGGTACCCCTGTCCCCTAGCTCCTGCAAAGTCCCTGGGGGATGCTCATCAGCTGTGAACACCATGGCCTAGGTCACTTGTTCCTCACTTCAGCCAATTTCAGAGGGTGGCTGGGGGCTGTGATGCTTTTGGCCAGCCTGGGTTCACAGGGTCATTTGGCAGCCAAGCCAAGGAGAGGGTGGTACAGGTGCTGGGCAGAGGAAGCCAGGGCTGCTGCAGGCACCCTCTCCCTGCCCCGAGCCTGGCCTCCACCAAGCACTTCCTGACACCACCCACAGCCCATCCTCCCAGACATACTTCGTCACTCATAAAACGTTGCATGTGCACGAATCTGGTCTCCTGAGGCTGTAGGCCACTTCCTGGGTGGGCTTAAGAGTTAGACTCCTGCCTGTAATCCCAGCACTTTGGGAGGCTGAGGCGGGCGGATCACAAGGTCAAGAGATTGAGACCATCCTGGCCAACATGGTGAAACCCTGTCTCTACTAAAAATACAAAAATTAGCTGGGTGTGGTGGCGTTGCCTGTAGTCCCAGCTACTCGGGAGGCTGAGGCAGGAGAATCGCTTGAATCCGGGAGGCCGAGGTTGCAGTGAACCAAAATTGCACCACTGCACTCCAGTCTGGTGACAGAGTGAGACTCTGTTTGAAAAAATAAAAAGAGTTAGACTCTCAATTAATATATAGTTTGCCTGTTATATCTTGGACAGCAAGTCACCTGCTTTATTCCCCTGAGCCTCAGTTTCTTCATCTGTGACATGGGTGTAGTAACAAATCAGACATGCTTACTACGGCTGTTGTGAGGACCAAATGAGCTAATTGACAGCAGTGACTAGTACGGGGCCTGGCATATAGCAGGTGCTGGAAGGGGTGTGTCCGTTTCCATCTTGTCTTTTCTGACATGGGTACACACCTGAGCTGTGCTGCTGAGCTCCAGGACACACTCAGCCAGCCCTACTTCTCCAAGCCTCTGCTTTCTGAGTAGTAAATGGCATTCGTGATCCCTGCCTGAAATGATGCCTGTCAAGCGCCCGTTCTCAGGGACAGTAAATGGAGGCTGTGCTCCTTGTAACCTTCATGACAAACTCCCCCCAGTTTCTGGTGCGATGGGAGCTTGGTATCAGAATGCCTGGGTCTGGTGTGCAGTGGTGTCACCTCTCTGGGCCTCAATTTCCCCATCTGTAAATGGGACCTCACCTGTAAGGGATGAGTGAGTAGTGTCATTATCCTTTATCTCCCTTTGACCTTCTCACAAGCCACAGAGCTGCCGTTCAGCCTTTATTGATAGAAGACAGTTACTCAATTCTACACTGACAGTCTTGATGTTACTCAAACACGGAGTCTTCGTGAATAACAATTTCAACACCTTATCGGGGGCCATGTCACACAAAGCAGATGACAGTGCAGGTCGGACGGGTAGCACTGGGATTGTGTCTAAGGGTGGTGGATGCTCGGTGGAAAGTTCCAGAACTAGGAAAAACTTAAAGCTCTCCCTTCAAGGCGGGGCTTAATGCCAAAGCTCCCAGGCAGCTGGCTGAGCTGTTGATGAAACAACATCCTGGCTCTAGGGTTCGGGAACTCCCAGACACAGTCAACATCCATCTGGTGGAAAGAGGGGGGTGGTGTGTGAGGTTGCAGCTTCTCCAGTTTTGTCTCAACTTTGCTGGGAGAGCATTTTTCACAATTGACTAGCTCACTCACCTGTCTCTCCTTTAACCCAGCTCTCTGAGGAACTTGCCACTTGGGGAGTCAGTAATTAGCAAGGAGAGAAAAAGAAACATAAAAACAGCTGTAGGACAAAGGGAGGTGAGGAAGCGCCAATAAATATGCATCGAAGTTTTGTCCACCACTCGCCACGTGGTTCGAGCTTTACATGGTTCAGCTGGCTTTCATTCCCTCAGGAGAGTCTTAAATCCCAGTAAAAAGCACCCTCCTCCAGTTCCTCCCTCTCCCATTGCATTTTCTCCTTTGAAAGCCCCCCAAACCCCCAAACAATGGCACCGCCCCTCTTAGGTACATGCAAGAAGAGATGTGAATCATGAACAGGTAGAAAAATATCTGGTCTCTAATATGGAAAAAATAGGATGGTTCACAGTATCAACAGGACTTGCTGGTTCTAAAAAGTAGCCCCAGGCTGCCAAGGGAATAGAGCCAGTTAGAGATGTCATTCTCTGGCCTGTAGGAGTTAGGATGGCTGGGAGGTAGGGAGGGAGGAGGAGTCTCATTCCAGAGTCCTCGGGCTGGGTTTAAAGAAGTGGGGTGGATGGGCCACAATAAATATAAATAAATTTACACCTGGTCACGGTGCCCGGCATGGCCCAGGAATCTGCTCTAATAAAATTCTAATAGACTATCGGAAAAGTGGGGCTGAAGGCCACCTGGACTGGCTCCCATTTCAGAGTTCAGCTTGTCCTATCCAAGAGAGAGAGTCTCAAGGTTCTCTGGCTCCATTTCCTGCTCTGGGCCTGGCCCCTGGAGGCTGCGGCTGAGGTTTGATCCACTCAGCCATTTCCCATGAGGATGAATTCAAGGGTTTTCACCCCAGGGTGTCTCCTCAATGCACAAAGGTGTCCCAAAATGGGGTGCAGGTCATTGAGGTCACCCAGCCAGGATCCAGGATGGAGAAGTGTTACTCAACATGGCCAGGCGTTGCAGCTCAGGCCTTGGAGGAGTGTCAAGGAGTCGGGGGACGCTGGGTTGCTTGTCCGCCCTCCTCCATCCTTCTGACTTGGAAGAGCCCCCAGAAACTGTCCCGGAAACTCCAGTAGGGGGCACGAGGAAGAGAGGGGCTGCTGAGGGGAACCGCTTCCCTGTCCAGCCAGCAATTTCGCCACAGGTTCAGGAGAGGCTTCGGGGACCATGAGGGACCTGCCTTCTGGGAACACCCTGATCCAGTCAGTTCTCTGCCCAAGCCGGGTGCCGGGGTTCCGGGGCAGGTGAGGCTGACAGCTCAAAGCAGGGCTATGGGCTTGTTCCCCTGTGCACCCAGGTACTGGGAGGAGGAGCTGGTGCCTGAGGCGGCCACACTGTCCGGAGTGGAGTACGCTGTGTAGAGACCCGTCACCTGCAAGTCTGGGAAGGACTGGTCGCTGCCACCCGAGGCAGGGGTCAGGCCTGAGGCCCCCAGGTCACAGCCAAGTGGGGAGTCTCCGAAGGCGCCCAGCGTGTCCAGGCTGAATCCCTCATCCTTCATCTCCTCCCACAGGTTCCCTTTCAAAGACAAAAGCATTAGGGTGAGCTGGCTTCACATCAAACGACCCGAGTTCGAATCCCCCATCTTAGGGAAGAGGCAGAGACCATGTGTGGCGTCTAAGGTCATGTGTTGTAGAAAAAGGGCATGGGGCCGGGCATGGTGGCTCACGCCTGTAATCCCAGCACTTTGGGAAGCCGAGGTGGGTGGATCACTTGAGGCCAGGAGTTCAACACCAGCTGGCCAACATGGCGAAATCCCATCTCTACTGAAAATATAAAAATTAGCCTGGCCTGGTAGCACACACCTGTAATCCCAGCTACTTGGGAGGCTGAGGCACAAGCATCACTTGAACCCAGGAGGTGGAGGTTGCAGTGAGCCGAGATCGTGCCACTGCACTACAGTCTGGGTGACAGCGAGACTCCATCTCAAAAAAAAAAACAAAAACCAAAAAAACCATGGAAGGGCCAGAGTTGTAGCCCCGGGCCCTCACCTTCCCACTGAATGTCTTTGGGACACTTCCATCTCAGAACCTCAGAATAAGATGGAGATGATCAGTGAATCCAGCTCCTAAGGCTGTGGCAAGGGTTAAACAAGAGGACTTGTAGAAACATTTAGTTCTCATGATATCATTATGGTCAAAGCCAGGGGGACAAGACAATGCTTCCCTTTCTTCAGCACATTGAACTACACAACAATCCAGGAAAAGAAAGGCAGGGAGGTGCAAATATACCGCTTCACAGCTGCAGCTGACTTGCCACCTGTCCATGTCCCTCGCTAGAGGCAGAACTCGGGACAGAGGCTGTCTCCACCCTTGGCTGAAACATAAGAGCTGCACCGGTGCTAGTGAGTGGATGAAGTGTGAGCCTTCACTGAAACCGGAAATTCCCCTGTTCGTTCATTCATCACATCCCATTTATCGGAGATGATCATGAGGCAGGCAGCAGGTCAGAGTGTGACCTGGCATGGGGGTGGCACATGGGAGTTGAAGCAGTTACTGATGAAAACTTTGGGGCCAGACAGACTGAGGTTTAACTCCAGGCTCTGCCACTTACTAGCCAGGTGACCTTGGGTGAGTGACTTCACTTCTCTCTGCCTCAGTTTCCTCATCGGCAGAACAGAAATGTGGATGGTAGTGACCTCAGGTGATGCCTGTGGAATGCTCTGGCCTGGTATACAGCAAATGCTCATTTCCTGTTGGCTGCTATTGGCTATAACAGGTTGAACATCCCTAATCCAACCAAACATCTGAAATCTGAACTGCTCCAATGAGCATGACCTTTGAGTGTCTTGTCAGGGCTCAAAAATTTTCGAATTTTGGAGCATTTTGGATTTCCGGATCAGGGATGTTCAACTTGTAAAGGTTGTTGCTATGGGAACGAGACTGTGGGGCAAATGCAGGCAGCACAGTCCTCTCCCTCACTCCCTTTGGCCCCCGGGCCTCTCCCCTCCCCATTCCATTCCCATCACTCCATTCCTCCGGCCTCACCCTGCAGCGCGAAGTCCATGATGCTCGGGTCAAGGGCATCCACCTCAGTGTTCATGTCGGTGCTGATGTTGATGAAGTCTACAGGAGCCCTTCCCATGGCAGGGTGGGGGAGCGGACTGGGGCTGAGGTCTGGCAGGGCATGCAGCGGCGGGGTCTGGGCTGGTGCTGGAGAGTCTGGAGCAAGATGTGCCTGGGGCTGGACCTGGTGGTGCAGGGGGACTGACTGCAGGGACAGGGTCATCAGTGGCTGGGGTGGGAGCTGGGAGACAGCCAGGCAGCCATGTGCCACGGCCACTGTGGTGGCGTGAGTCAACACAGGGGCCTCTGGTTCCCCCGGTTTGCCGGGGCGCCGGCAGCTTTCAGGCCGGTCGGAGATCAGCTTGTCCAACTCCTCTGCAGGCAAGTGGGAGAGGTCACTCAGAACCCACCCAGCAGTTACCGGGCCCCAGCCCAGGCCTGGGTTCAAATTCCAGTGTCACCTAGCAAGCCTCTTGGACACTCTGAACCTCTGTCTCCTCACCTATGAAATGACATAGGCATCATCTCATCTCACAACTTACATTGCCACCCACTGTAAATGAAGGTGTCTGTTAAATACTTCTCCACATCCTAGCCCATGCTGGGTGTTAATATTTTATTATTTTAAACATCTCTGCCCATCTAGCAAGACGTGATACACTCTGCACAGGGTTGTTGTGGAGATGTAACAAAATCACAAATTGTGCAGAATCTTTGAGGAATAAGAGATGAATCAAAGGCTGGGCTCATGCCTGTAATCCCAGCGCTTTGGGAAGCTGAAGCAGGAGGACAGCTTGAGGTCAGGAGTTCAAGATTCGCCTGAACAACATAGTAAGATACCATCTCTACAAAAAATAAAAAACCTTAGCTGGGCGTGGTGGTGTGTGTCTGTAGTACCAGTTACTTGGGAGGCTGAGGTGGGGGGATCACTTGAGCCCAGGAGGTTGAGGCTGCAGTTAAGACATGATTGCACTACTGTACTCCAGCCTGGGTGACAGAGCAAGACCCTGTCTTTAAAAAAAATGTCATCAGATAATAACATTAGCCCCTTTCATCAGGACAGTGCCTTACAGGACAGCCCTGTAACCCTAGGGCTTCATTTAAATCTCCTAACAGCCCTGCAAGGAGGTAAGGCCGTGATTACAAATCCCGTAAGACAGGGACAAAATGTATTTACATGCAAGGGGCCCTGGCCACTCCCTGCTACCAAAGAGACATTAAGAAGTGTTGCCGTGGGTTAAAAATCCTTAATACTCTTGGGTATAAACAAGTAAAGACAAATGACTCTCAAATTATTTTTGGTTATTGGTTATGTCTTCTTGAGTGCAACACAGGGTTGAGAGTAGACAGGGTCCCAAGATCTATCTGGGTTGCACCCATTTTAGGAATGAGAACACTTAGAATCTAGAAGGCAGAATAACTTGCCCAAGACTTCACTCCAAATATGTGTCAGTACTGGCCCTGGGTCTCAAGCCAGACCCCAGAGCTTTCGGTGGGCTGGGTGCGATGTGAGACCCCCTCAACTGAGGGACCATTGGCTCCTGCTATAGCCCTTCTTCCTGCCTTGAGTTGTTCACCCCCAAGCCACACTCTCAGCCCCATTCCTACCCAACACGGTGATACCCAACAGACTCTGGCCATACTCCGAAGGCTGGGGCAGAGTTAGCCTCCACGTCACAGTCCCCATGCACATGTCCCTTGGATGGCCCCACCTCATATCCATTAATTTTTTTTTTTAAAGCAGATGCAATCCTTTTTCTAATTAGGAACAGGATAGAAGTTTTGGAAAATACAGAAATATATGAAAAATACAAAAGTTATCAATGGTCTCTCCATTCACAGTAAAGATTTTGGTGTACTTCTCAAACACACAAGCATAGTTATTCTCTCATACATACATACATTTTTGGGAGGCAAATCAATATGGATATATATGTATTTTAAAATGTGATCTTGCTGTGGATATTGATTTATAACCTGCCCCTTTTCACTTATTGAGAACATTTTTTTCTTTTTGGACGGGTTTTTGTTCTGTCACCCAGGCTGGAGTGCAGTGGCTTGATCTCGGGTCACTGCAACCTCCACCTCCTGGGTTCAAGTGATTCTCCTGCCTCAGCCCCCCGAGTAGCTGGGATTACAGGCACCTGCCACCATGCCCGGCTAATTTTTATATTTTTAGTAGAGATGGGGTTTCACCATGTTGGCCAGGATGGTCTTGAACTCCTGACCTTAGGTGATCCACCCGCCTCGGCCTCCCAAAGTGCTAGAGTTATGGGCATGAGCCACCACGCCCGGCCTAACATTTCTTTATATTCCAAAAATATTTAAAAATATTTCTCATCTCTAATACTTGCAAGGTATGTCATTCTATTTATTTAACCAACCCCCTCTTGTGAGATGTCTGGACTGCTTTCTATGTTTCACTCTTAGAAATCATTTTGTGATGGATAACTTTGTTCATAAACCTTTTGCTCAAATCTTTGCTCTTCACAATACACATTGTCAGAAGTAGAATAATTGGACCAATCCATGGGTACCATTTGCAGGTGTTTGATATATTAGCTTTCCCTCAAAAAGTGTAACAGCTTAAATTCCTATCCATTGTATACGAAGCTGTCTATGTTTCCACATCCTAGTCCACACTGAGTGTTATTATTTTAAACATCTCTGCCAATGTGGTAGGAAAGCAATGTTTATCCCATGGTTGTGTAGTTTGGCATTTCTGGGCAAGACACTATGGATGACAAGTGAGATCCAACAGCTTTTTTCTGTTCCTGATCAGGCCCCTCAATTACTTCCGCTACTGGATAGGGGTGGGGAGGGAGAGGCCAATTTCATAGGAGGGAGGTTTGCCAGACTCCTGTCTTCCCATCATCGTATCTGAGAAGTGTTACAGACTGGGTAGGGCATAGGCAGAGCTGGGGCTGGGCTGGGAGGAGGGGTGTGTGGTGTGTATGTGTGCATGTGTGTGTGCATGCGTGCATGCATGTGTGCACACACTGGGGGCTGTCCGGGCCTCTTGGCCATGCTCTGGTGGATGGTGGCCAGGTGCTTCCTCTTCCACTTGTGTGTGTGCATGCATGTGTGTGCATTTGTGTGTGCACTGTGTATGTGCACGCTTTGGGCTGTCCGGGCCTCACCAGGGTTGGCCATGCTCCGGTGGCCAGGTCCTTCCTCTTCCACATGTGTGTACGTGTGTGCATGTGCTGTGGGCTGTCCGGGCCTCACTGGGGTTGGCCATGCTCCGGTGGACGGTGGCCAGGTCCTTCCTCTTCCGCATGTGTGTATGTGTGTGCGTGTGCGTGCGTGTGTGTGTGTGTGCGCATATGCTGTGGGCTGTCCGGGCCTCACCGGGGTTGGCCGTGCTCTGGTGGATGGCGGCCAGGTCCTTCCTCTTCCGTGTGTGTGCACATGTGTGTGTGTGCATCTGGGCCTCACCAGGGTTGGCCACGCTCCAGTGGATGGCGGCCAGGTCTTTCCTCTTCGGTGTGTGCGCATGTTTGTGCATGTGTGTGTGTGCATTTGTATGTGTGTGCACATGCTGCAGGCTGTCCGGGCCTCACCAGGGTTGGCCATGCTCCAGTGGATGCCAGCCAGGTCCTTCTTCTTCTGCGTGTGTGTGTGCACGCACGTGTGCATTTGTGTGCATGCGCGCTGCAGGCTGTCTGGGCCTCACCGGGATTGGCCATGCTCCAGGGGATGGTGGCCAGGTCCTTCCTCTTCTGTGTATGTGTGCATGTTTGTGTGCACAGGTGTGTGAGTGCATTTGTGTGCGTGCGCATGTGTGCATCCAGGCTTCACCGGGGTTGGCCATGCGCTGGTGAATGTCAGCCAGGTCCTTCCTCTTCCATGTATGTGTGCGTGTGCATGTGCGTGTGTGTGCGTGTGTGTGCGTGCATGTGTGTGTGCGCGCACGCTGTGGGCTGTCCGGGCCTCACCAGGGTTGGCCATGCTCCGGTGGATGGCAGCCAGGTCCTTCCTCTTCCATGTATGTGTGCGTGTGCATGTGTGTGCGTTTGCATGTATGTGTGCATGTGCATGCGTGTGTGTGCATGTATGTGTGCATGTGTGTGATGTGACATCGTGCATGTGTGTGCGCACGCGCGCGCTGCGGGCTGTCCGGGCCTCACCAGGGTTGGCCATGCTCCGGTGGATGGCAGCCAGGTCCTTCCTCTTCCAGGTGTAATGTGTGACGTGTGCATGTGACTGTGCAGTTTGCATGTATGGTGTGACATGTGCATGTGTGCTGTGTGACTGATGCCATGCTGTGTGTGTGCGCACGCACGCTGCTGCGAGGCTGTCCGAGGCCTCATCCAGGGTCTGGCCAACTGTTACTACCGGTGGATGGCAGCCAGGTCCTGCTGCCTCTTCCATACTCTCTCTCCCACTGAGGAAGCAAGCAAAGAAGAATGATGCCAATAAATGGATAACTGGTCAAGTGTATTCAATGCAAATTTACTTTTTGAGATAGGGTCTTGCTCTGTCACCCAGGCTAGAGTACAGTGGTGTGATCACAACTCACTGCAACCTCGACCTCCTGGGATCAAACAGTCCTCCCACCTCAGCCCCCCAAGTAGCTGGGACTACAGGCATGCACCACCAGCAAATTATTTTTAAATGCTAGATAATCAGATATCACAATGCATCTCACACCACGCGTGTACATGTACTCACACACACTGTACTGCAGTATTTTTGCTAAGGACACTGTCCAGGCCAGGGACCCTACAGCTTGGTGTACCCTCTAACTTCCTGCTCCACTTTTTGCTTTGATGCTAACAAGGATAACATTACTAGTGGCCAACCCTATGCCAGAAGCTGCCAGGCCCTTATCTGCAGGATCCTCACTGACCTTGCCAGCTTGGGATGATTCTCCACACCTGATACATGAGGATACTGAGGCTCAGAGGTGAAGGCTCTTGCCAGTTCCGTT
Organism: Papio anubis; assembly: GCF_008728515.1. Classification (NCBI taxonomy): domain Eukaryota; kingdom Metazoa; phylum Chordata; class Mammalia; order Primates; family Cercopithecidae; genus Papio; species Papio anubis. The sequence goes on from NC_044984.1 coordinate 103,572,036, forward strand.
GTTTTGCATCATTATGTTGTACTGAATCCGTGCTGAGTAACTAGTCTGGTGCCTCTACCCTTTTCTCCTTGGGATGCCTAATAAACTCCTCTTCATCTGTCAGAGCCCAGTTCAAATGCCCCCTCTCTTTCTGACTTTCTTCTATGTGAGTGTATGTGCACATGTCCTAATCACCAGATATACAGACATAACTGGGAACCAAAGAGGGTTGGCCCAGGGCCAGCCCTGGACTCTGGCAGCACCAGGCAGCTCCAGCACCCTTACCCTGGCTTGGGACCCCTCACCTTGAAGTAGGGGAAGTGCTCCTTCATGAAGCTGTAGATCTCACTCACAGGCAGGCTGCCCGTCTTGCTGTTCTTCAGGGCCATGGCGATCAGACAGCTGGGGGCAGGAGGTGGGGCAGGGCAGGGCAGGCCAGGCGTGAAGGGGTCTCAGGCTGACAGCCCAGTGCCTCTTCTGCCAGGAAGCCTGCCCTGCTTGACCCTACACACTCACACACAGTGAGCTCTCAATACCATTTCATGGCCTGATGTCTTTCCCCCCCCTTTGCCCTTTCTCCTTGACCCTGGGCTCAACCATTGGTACTGACTTGAGAAATCTTACTCTTTCCCCTCTTCATGGCATCCCCATAATTTTAATGACTATGAGCCTTTAGACTTTCCCTAGGTTGTTTCCCCCTCCCCAAACTCCCGTGAGGTATACAATACTATTATTTTGATGACTTTTTACATTTGGGGAAATCAAGGCTCAGAGAGGCCACGCCACTTCCTCAAGGCCACACAGCTTGTGAATGAAGTGAACTGTGGCACTGGATTCAGGTCTGCAGTGGGCTCTTGACCTGGGGGACCCTATGATGCTCCTTCATGAGAACAAGTCCCACCTGGGGGTTCCCCACTCCCCAAAACCTCCCTCTTGGAAGTCTGGGCTGCCACACGTATTTGTCTGAGATGCCCTGAGCGCAGCCTCATCCCTCTCCTCCCGGAGCCGCCCTCGGCCCTGACCCGGCCCACCCTGGACCTCACCTGTACGAGTAGATGGGCTTGGGGTAGTGTTTGGGGTGCAGTTCCTGAGACGAATGCACAGCCATGTGGGGCTGGGGGTAGGGGGGCCGTACCCCAAATGGGGGGCCATAGAGGCCCACAGGAGGGCACTTCCCACAGGCAGGGGCAGGGAGAAAGTGGCAGAGAGAGAGAAAGAAGGTGAGAAAGAACATACGTCACTCACAGTAACCCTGTCCCAACCCTAGTTTCAAAACGCCTCGTGTGGGGATTCACAGCCGTCCAGGAAACAATCTTGTCTCCGCTCAGGGCAGGAGTTTTGGGGGAACGGAATGAATGACCCCATGACCTGAGCATGGGGGGGAATGTTATTCCCATGTTCTGGGTGAGTAAACTGAGGCTCAGAGAGGTCCCTGGCCAGCCCAAGGCAGGGTGTCTGCTGCTGAGTCCAGGGCTCCCCTGAGCCCTTGGTACCTGCTGGGCACCCGGGGGGAGCGGGAACTGTGGTTGGGTGGCAGGTGAGTACAGATGCGGCGGGTCTTGCAGGCCAGATGAGGACTGGCCCCCCACGGGGAACTGGCTCATCTGCTGGGCGGGAAGAGGAGGAGACAGAGGGTCAGAGTGGGGGTGGGCACCCAGTCTGGAGGGCACTGCCCACTCTTCGCAGTCCATGCAGTGGTACTTACGCTGTCTCCATGACCAGTTATGGGGCCCAGACCTGGCATGCCTCCGGGGGCCATGCCTGCTGGGCCATGGAGAAGGGGACTTGGAGTGGCTCCCACATGCAGGTCGGCCGCCCCAGCCAAGGCACCTGCAGAAGAGAAGCACAGAGACGCTGCTGGGCCAGAGGAATGGTGGCTGCCACCAGGAACAGCCCAGTGCCCAGGTGTCTCCAGAGAATGGAGCCAGCTCCTTTCCTCAGACCAGGCACAGAGTAGGTGCTTGGCAAATCACTTCCCTGGTATGTAGTGAAAAGTAGGTTCTTATGTGCTATACAACCTTAGGTCAGCCTCAGTTTTCCCATTCGTACTTGAACTACTGATACCCCTAACTATAAATTTGCTGTGAGGGTTAAATGAGATAATGTCTATCAAGTGCTTAGCACATTGCTGGGCACATAATACCTCAATAAACATGAGTCAATAATAAATGATAATCATGATGATGTAATAGCTTAGTTCCTGTCCTTCATGAAGCTAAAACACTAATTCACTGTTCATTTCTTTTTCTCAAAAACATGCCATGGCTCCTGAGTGCCTCTAGGTTTAGGTCCAAAATGGCTTTGTGCCTTCTCTCCCTTTTGCCAAGCCCTGCTCCTCCACACAAGATGAGAATAGCAGACATACTTCCCCCATCTTGTGCTGGGCTTGTGACAGACATTGCTAATCTATCACAGATTCTTACTGCACTAGGCTGATTTCAGGCAGCCACCTCCAATCAAGCAAAGTTGACCTGCAGGATGGTCTTGCCCTAGGGGCACCTCTTCCAGGAAGCCCTATGGGTCCTTCTCTGAGTTCTGGCTGCCACCGTCCCTAGATCTGTTTGTCTTGTCCTTCTCTCTCTGACCAGATCGTCAGCTCCCTAAGAATTGGGACCACATCTTCTATCACTCATTGCTCCAAATGCCTGGCACAGTAACAGGCCCATAGAAAGTACCCAGCAGCCACAGTGAAGAAAGAGGCATCCTTATTTCACCATTTATTAAACACCTCCTGCGTTCAAGGCACTCTCTGCATCGAATCCTCACAATGTCCCATGCAGGCAGTTCTGTTACACTTTTGCTGCAGATGTGGAAACTGGTCAGGGCAGAAAGCACTTGGCTGAGATCACACAGCTGTCCCCTGGGGCTTCTAGATCAGGGATTGGCAAACTGGCAGCCAAACTCTGGCTCAGAGGCTGTTTTTGTAAATAAAGTTTTACTGGCACAGAGTTGCACTGATTCATTTACATATTGTCTGCGGCTGGTTTTGTGTTACAGTGGCACAGTTGAATCGTTTTGACAGATCAGATGACCTACAAAATCTAAAATATTGACTACCTGGCCCTTGACAGAAAGTTTGCTGACCCCTGCTATACATGCTTTGCCCAAGAACAATTTGCCCAATGAAACAAATAATCCTAGACAAGTATTTTTCAACCACTGGTACTTTTAATATACTGTTGTTTATTGTTTTGTCACTGTTTTGCTTTTCTTCAATACTTTCTGTGTCTCTAAGCATTTTATCCATTGCCTATGATTGCAGCTAACTGCCATTAGCTGCAACTAGCTGCCATTTATTGAGTATCTACTGTGTGCCAGACCCTACACTCAGCACTTCCACATATTATCTCTTGGAATCCTCTTGATCAGGGGGCAGCAAACTTCTTTTGTGAAGGGCCAGATGGCAAATATTTTAGGCTTTGCCAGCCAGATGGTCTCTGTGTTTTTACAACCCTTGGAAAATGTAAAATCCATTCCTAACACAAAGGCTGTACAGAAACAGGCCGTAGGCTGCATTTGGCCCACGGGCTGTAGTTTGCCAACTGCCCTAGAGGTTCAGGATGCACCATTGTGGCAGCAGGACTGTATTCACAGAAACCTTAGCTCACTCAGGGCCTGGCACACGGTTAAGCAAATGATGAACCACATCCTTCTAAGGAAGGAGCGTTTGTCCCATTTTACAGATGCAGAAAGAGAGGCCCAGAGAGACTGGGAGACGGGGTCATGGCCACACGGTGGGTGGGTGGCAGGGCTGGGAATCACCCCCTTTCCTATATCACACTCCTCCCTGCCCACCCTGCCCCTGAGCCTACCTGGGTGTGGATGTGGCACGCAGGGGCCACCCAGGTCCACGCGGCCACTTGCCATCTGCTGCAGCCGAGGCACATCCACCGCCGTGAGCCACGACAGCGACTGCAGGTCCCCGGGGAGGTCGTCATCGCTGGTGGTGGCTAGAAGCCTGAAGAGAGGAGCAGAGAGCTCTGGCGGGAGGGGGAGCTTAGGCCAGCTCCTGGGGGTGCGTCCTGACCTCTGGAAGCATCCGCTTAATGTGCCTCATCTCCCCAAGCCACGCCAGCCCTCCAACCTGCCCATCCCCAGGTCTGGGCATGGGAACCTGGTCCCAGATCCCTTTTGGTGGCCAGATCTTTCATCCTCATCCTTCCTTCCTTCGCCCACTTAACACATCCTACTTAGCACCTACCACAAAAACAATACACGCAAATGTTTGTTGAGGACTTACTATGTGCCAGGCAGCGGTCAAGACTTTTTACACTCCCAGTCACCCTGTGAGGCAGGTATTATTATTCCTATTTTGCAGATGGGGAAACTGAGGCACAGTTGGAGCTTACCTACTATGGGACACTACAGAACAGAGCAGTCAGGGCCTGTGGCCAGGGTCCCACCTGCCAGGACAGGATCAGGCTCCCGACTCCATGTCCAGGGCAGTTTCCTGCTGTGCTGTAGCTGTGAGGAACATGGAACTTGGGAACAGTCTGCATGGATGATCCTGCCATGTGCTGAGGCAGCTGAGCGCCTGCTACCTGCCGGGCCCTGGACTCAGCACTCAACAAGCGCTATCCTGCACAATTCCCACAGCTGCTGTGAGATGTAGGGTGGGCCCATACTCCCAATGTACAGATGAGAAAACTGAGGCTCGAAGCACTGAGTCACCGCCCAAGACGACACAGAACAGGAGGTGGTGGGGCTGAGACCCAGTCAGTGCCTCCTGAAGCCTGAGCTCTTCATGTTGACCCCTGGTGGCCCTGGGAGGTTCCATTTGGGACCCATGCCCACCAGCCGCAACAGATTCATGGGCAAAACATTGCTTGTTGTGGATGTAGGATAGCTGCCCACGGAGGTGCCAGACAGGTTGGTGATCTGGGATAGCCATGTCATTCCCCAGTGCCCTGAAGTCACACTTGCCACGCGACTCCAAGAGCACCGGGTCTTACACCACCATCTGGGCCCTGTCGTGACAGTGCAGAGACCAGCCCAGGAGCACACGCCAGACCCCACATCTGCCACCCCTGCGGCCAGCGGCTTTCTGTGTCACCACCAAGAGGCCCACAGTCTAAATTCTAAGCTCCATGTTTCAAAAATAGCCTCATAGATTGAGTAGAGAGAGGCGGGACACCGACCCATCCTGCCCTGGTTTTCTGCGCCTCTCAGAGGCTCCAGTGAGGCCCGGCCCCTTCCCTCCCTCCATCTGCTTGGCCAGCTCGGCCTCACATTCTCCCTCTCCCTCCTCCTCCCTCTCTGTCTCTCTCTCTCTGCTCCTCCCCATCTCTCCCCTCTTGTGTTTTAGGGCCACAATTAGCGTTGCCATGGCCACACTGCTCAGTTGTCACAGGGCCCGGGCCCTGGGCCCACGAAGCTGGCATCAGGTGACTGCCTGGCTGCCCCCGCGATTGGCTGCCTCATAGGGAAACAGGGCCTGGAAACGATTTGAAAACGCGGCCGGCCGTGTCAGTGGCAGCAGTTGGCCCGGCTGCTGTCCGCCGGCATCCCATTGTGTGACAAACGACTGTTGCCCCTGTGGCACGTGGCCCCCATTGTCCCAGGGTCTCAGTGCAATTGTTTCTGCGGCCCCCCGGCTGCCACCCCTCCAGCCTGCTCGTAACTCATCTGGCTAAGTGACAGCCACGGCCTGGGCCTGGGTGATACCATCTGTCCCCTCAGGCCCTGGGAGACCATGGGGTGAAGTGCAGGGGCAGGGCCTGGTGTGCCACCCACTGTTGGGGGTGCTGGCTAGTCCCCACCCTCCCTTCCTCACCCACTGGCCAGCAAACCTCCTGGCGCCTGGTGGTACAAGCCATGCTCCTGTTCAGTAACCTGCTGTGACTCCCCACTGCCCTGGCCGCTCTGCTTGGCACTGCGGTAACAAGGAGAAGTGGAGCTGGGCCCCTGCTGGCAGGTTTAGCAAGGTGGCTGCCCTCCAAAGCTCCCTGAGTGAGGGGCTGTAAATGAACTAGGTTCCTAGGTGCCACTGTGGGGCAGAATCTCTGGCAGCAGGTAAACCTAGCAGGCAGTACCCGTGGTGGTTAAATGCTTGGGCTCTGGATTCTAATCCTGGTTTCCACTTGCCTGTGTGCCCTTGGGCCACTGGCTTAACCTCTCTGAGCCTCAGTTTCTTATCTGTATAATGGGGATAACAATAGCTCTTTTCTCATAGGATGTCATAAGAAATATGTAATTGCATGTAAAGCACTTGGAACAGTGGCTCATAGTAAATGTAATAAGAATATTTAGCTGCTATTAATATTAACACCAACATTAATGTTCATATTAATATTCACCAGGTCGCCAGGGGGCTGGAAGTACATTGAAGCTTTGGGATCTGGGGGTCACATCGACATGCCCTGGCCACGGCTACCACTAAACACTTCCCTGTAAGGAGCACTGCCTGTGTGCCAGACCCTGGTTTTACACTGGCCCCATTGTACAGATGAAGAAACACAGGACTGAGTGGTCACTTCAGTGCTGTCAGCCTGCCTCCCCACAGAGTGAGGATTACACGAAGTCAGGTATAAAGGGTGTAGCACATGGCTGAGCGTCTAGTTGGGCTGAGTCAATGGCGCTATCCTGATGCTTCTCTTTCCTGCTACTTGTGAGCCCCTCTGGCTCCCCCTTCCTGCAGCCCCACTCCTCCTGCAGCCCCCAGTAGACCCAGGCAGGGCTCGTGCCTTTGCGTTTGCCGTTCCTCTTGCAGGAATGATGCCCTTTCCGCCTCCTCCCCGGCACCCATGCCCACCCCTGGAGGCTTACTGCAAAGTCTGACTTCTGGCCTCTTCACCCCAGACATCCCACAGACATCACTGGACCCCACCTCTTATTTTACCTCTGGGAAGCAGAGATTGGTTTGCTCCCAATGTCACAGTATGGAAAAAGACCAGGGCTGGGGTCCTGACTCCCCATGCAGGCTCCTGCTACCCCGAGAGCAGCACTTCCGCTGGGAAGCCTTTGCCACCCAGACCCCAAGCACAAGACCCACTCTGCACCCTGACTGCTCTCTACACTTCACCAGGACCAGCGAGTCCTGCACTGTCTAGGTCTCTGCCCCATTACCCCGCCTTCTGGCTCACTGAGTGTTGGCCCCAAGCCTCATATTGCCCCATGTCGTTGCACACAGTGGGTGCCTTTTTTTTGTTTGTTTGAGATGGAGTCTTGCTCTGTCACCCAGGCTGGAGTGCAGTGGCACAATCTTGGCTCACTGCAACCTCCGCCTCCTGGGTTTAAGCGATTCTCCTGCCTCAGCCTCTTGACTAGCTGGGATTACAGATGCATGCCACCATGCTGGGCTAATTTTTGTATTTTTAGTAGAGCTAGGGTTTCACCATGTTGGTCAGGCTGGTGTTGAACTCCTGACCTCGTGATCCGCCTGCCTTGGCCTCCCAAAGTGGGTGCCCTTTAAATGCCTGCTTGGCTGGTTGAAAAAAGACTGACCGCAGGCCACCAGCGCTGAGAGTTGGTATGACAGTGATGGTCACGTCCAGCCCTTTTGAACTGACAGAGTTGTCTTCTGCCTCCTCAGGTCCTTGTCACAGCCCCAGGACAGGGACAGAGAGTAGGCAGCCCCACTTCACAGAGGGGGAAGCTGAAGCCAGCCCAGTAAAAGAAAAATCCCTTTGTTAATAAGCGAGGCAGTCAGAACTCGAACCCGGGTCTGTCTGCATGCCTCAGATTGTTCCTGTGGTACTACAGGTGGAGATCAGACATCTTCTGGGGGAGATGCCCCACCCTGGGTCCCAGGCTCTCACTTGGGGCTGTGCAAACCGGCATCTCCCAGAGAGCCAGTTAAAATGCAGAGTTGGGGCCCCAGCTCAGACCCTGAAGCCGCACCCTTGGGACTTCCAGCTATGCTCTGGGGGAAGGACAGCCCACAGGGGGCATGGCCAAAGCTCAGGCCTTGACTGGACAGATCTGGGTTCAAGTCCTTGTGACCCCTGAGCTGCATGACCTTGCACAAGTCACTGCAGGTCCCCGGGGCTCCACTCCCTGGCTGTCATAGGATCAGATGAGCCACTGTGTGATTGACTTTTGGCACAGGTGCAGTCCCCATCTCCCTTCTCAGGGGTTTGCTGTACATGCTTGGAGTTGATGGCCAGGCCCCTGCTTCCCCGCTGCCCCAGGCATCCCAAAGGTGGTCTGGTCCTCTCTTGTGCCCACTGCCCATGCCGGAATGTTCGCCTCAGTACACCTGACAGGTGGCCCCAGCCAGCACCTTGGACACCTGCAGTGGCTGTGGGCACCAGGAGCACTGTGGTGGGAGTCCACTGGCTCCGAAGCCTGGCTAGCTTCCCACTGTTTCTTAGCGTCTCTCTGGCATTCAGGCATGTCTTCTGCGTGCGTGGCAAGGGCCAGGGGCTGACGCACCAGGGCCTACCTGAGAATGTCTCATCCCCCAATCACCTGACCACTCGGACCTCTGTCCCCTGCAGAAAGGTCAGCACGTCCCCCTCTCCACAGTGGCATGCGAAGCCCCCTCCATACCTCTCCTTCATCAGTGCCTGAAGTTCCCTCATTAAAGGCGTCCCCATGTGCCCTCGCCTCACTCTCTCCCGGTGCCTCATTTGAGACGGTGTAAACTACAGGGCCCACAGCAGCTGTAACTCAGGAAAGGCTCCTTGGTTCTGAAACCACCCATTCTGGCTTCTCAGCCATAGGCCCTGGGGAGGGCACTTAATCGCCAGCCTCAGTTTCCCACCTGTAAAATGGGCGTGAGTGATAACAGTAATAGCCGCAATGCCTCATACCCCCAGGCTGGCACACTGGTGTGGAGGCACAGTGGCTTTGTGATCCACCCTGCCATCTTAGAGGGCTGGGAATATTCCCTGGTGTGTGTGTGTGACAGAGACAGCCACACAGAGAGAGACCCTGTATCAACCTCCTAAGTTTCCTGTCTACTGGAAAATGACAGGACATTTTAATTTCAAAGAGAAAGGCGCATTCCAGCCCCACTGCCCTAGGCTCTCCTCCCAAGGCCTGTTCTGCTCCCGCTCTGGGAGTGTCACTTCAGTTCCTGGGTGAGAGGAAAATTCAGCCCTGCTAACCCTGAGTCACCCATGTCACTGATGCCTGCCTGCCTAGGGTCACCTCCAAAGGAGGCTTTGAGAAGAATCAACTTCAAAAGACCCAACTCTGGCCGGGCATGGTGGCTCATGCCTGTAATCCCGGCACTTTGGGAGGCCAAGGCAGGCGGATCACCTGAGGTCAGGAGTTTGAGACCAGCCTGGCCAACATGGCGAAACCCTGTCTCTACTAAAAATACAGAAAGTAGCTGGGCATGGCGGCATGCACCTGTAATCCCAGCTACTCGGGAGGTTGAGGCAGGAGAATTGTTTGAACCCGGGACACGGAGGTTGCAGTGAGCCAAGATCTCGCCACTGCACTCCAGCCTGGGTGACAGAGCAAGACTCTGTCTCAAAAAGAAAAAAAAGACCCAACTCCTTCCACCTGCTTCCTCCACTCTCCCTCCATCTCCAACTCCCCTTCCCTCTTCTGTGTCTGTCACTGTAACTGAGGGACCCTGGGAGGAAGTCCCAGCCCTGCCCGTCAGGTTTGGTGGCATCTGGTGTGCTTCCCAACCTTCCTGAGCCTCAGTTTCCCCATCTGTAGAATGGGGGCAACAATGATGGAGGCAGAGCACCCACAAGAGCTGTGCTAAGTGCCCATCCTCTCCTCTTCCCCCTCCTCTGACATGGCGTCCAGGGTCCCCGATCTCCTATGGACCTGTCTCCACCCCACTCACCCACAGTCCCCTGCGTGGTACCAGCCCTGCTGCTGGGTCGCCCAGAGCCACTGAGGCAGGCTTTCTGGGGAAGAGGCTGGGTACCTGCATTTAATGCATCCCCCAGCCTCAGGTGGTTCCTGCACACCCAGTGCTGGGGAGCTGTGGCCCATCCCGCCCTCCTCCTGTTGAGGTGGCCCCTGCCCTCACTCAGGTGTGGTGTGTGACAAGCCTCCGTTGCACTAACGGTCCCAGTTGGGGCCAAATGTCCTTCCCCGCTTCTCCGTGTGTCTTCCTCTGGGTCTACGCGCCTTCTGTTCCCTCACAAAGGACGCCTTTCCTTCTCCCTCTGTGCGCATTTCAGTGTCTCCCCATTGAATTCCCCATTTCTCTGAGCCCCAGGGAGCACTCTAGTTGACCACAACTTTCTTCTGAGCCCAACTGGTGGCCCCAGGGAGGGCAGGGGCTACACCTTCAGGTCTTGAGGGTCCCTAAGGATCTGGCAGGGAGGAGACCAGGACAGGACAAGGGTTGAGTCCCCTGCTGGGTGCAGGCAGCCCCTAGACGCCCTGGTGCTGAAGCAAGGACCCTCACACCCCCACGGGAGGAGCCAAACTCCCAGTGCCCAGCACAGGGCCAGGCACACGAAGGCTGCTCCACAAGTACCCACAGATGAACACAGATGAGCAAACAGACCCAGCATTCTGGTTGCTCCACCCACACTCCCCTGGGGTCAGCTGTCCCCCCATGGATGTGGCATGGGGTGGACAAGCCCCTCGTGTGCGCCCAGCCCTGAGCTAAAGCCACTTTCACACTGGATCTCACATCATCCTTGCAAGAGCCTGATCACACAGGGATTGTTATCATCACCACCTTCCCATTTGCTAGATGAGAACACTGAGGCCAGAGAGGAATGGGCCTGTCTAGGGTCACCCAGCCAGGGAGTGGTGGAACCAGGACATCCACCTCCAGAGACTGGGTTGGCTACAACAACCGTGTCCTTTTCTCCCTGGCTGAAGAAGTGTGCTCTATTACAGAGGTCAACAACCTCCAGGCTGAGGACTGGTACTGGTCCGTGGCCTGTTAGGAACCAGGCTGCACAGAAGGAGGTGAGTAGCAGGTGCCTGAGCTCCACCTCCTGTCAGATCAGCAGCGGCATTAGAGTCTCATAGGAGCGTAAACCCTATTGTGAACTGTGCGTGCAAGAGATTTAGGTTGCCCACTCCTAATGAGAATCTTTTGTTTTGTTTTGCTTTGTGTTTTTGAGACAGAGCCTTGCTCTTGTCACCCAGGCTGGAGTGCAGTGGCACGATCTTAGCTCACTGCAACCTCCGCTTCCTGGGTTCAGGCGATTCTCCTGTCTCAGACTCCCAAGTAACTGGGGATTACAGGCGCTACCACGCCCAGCTCAGTTTTTGTATTTTTAGTAGAGATGGGGTTTCACGATGTTGGCCTCGCTGGCCTCAAACTCCTGACCTCAAGTGATTCACCCGCCTTGGCCTCCCAAAGTGCTGGGATTATAAGCGTGAGCCACGGTGCCCGGCCTCCTTAGGAGAATCTAATGCCTGATGATATAAGGTAAAACAGTTTCATCCCGAAACCATTCCCCTTCCTTCACCCGATCCATGGAAAAATTCTCTTTCACAAAACCAATCCCTGGTGCCAAAAAGGCTGGGACTGCTGCTCTGTGATATCTAGAAAATTCTCCCAGTGTCTCCCCAATAGGCAGCCACGAGCAGCTTTTACATTTAAGTTCATTAAAATCAAATCAATGTACAGAGTTCCTTGGCCCACCAGCCACATTTGAAGTGCTGAATGGCCACACACGGCCAGTGCAGATATGAAATGTTTCCATCAGTGGAGAAAGTTCTAGGTGGCAGTGATCTGTGATCTGAAACAATCCTTTCTATCTTGATGGGAAAAAATCTGTGGTGTTCTTACATTGCCTTAAAACAACTAGAAATTTGATTTAGATCTGGAAATTTAAGGAGATGATTTCATGGAATTTTGAGTTTTAGTATGTTTCATTATAAAACGAGTACCCCATCCGCCATCCCCACCACCAGCAAGGAGGTTGCAGGGAAGAGCTCTGTAAAAACAGGAGCTGTGTATTAGGGCAACTCACAAAGTTGTGAGCCCCCCGTCCCAGACCTATCTAAGCGGTAGCCAAGGGGATGAACTGCCAGGCCCATCCCTGTTGGATGAAGGGTCAGCCCAAGCAACCTCTAAGGTTCCTTTTTTTTTTTTTTTTCAGACAAGAGTTTCGCTCTTCTTGCCCAGGCTGGAGTGCAGTGGCACAATCTCAGCTCACTGCAACCTCCACCTCCCTGCAACCTCTGCCTCCTGGGTTCAAGCAATTCTCCTGTCTCAGCCTCCTGAGTAGCTGGGATTACAGGCACCTACCACTATGCCCGGCTAATTTTTGGTATTTTTTGTAGAGACGGGGTTTCACCATGTTGGCCAGGCTGGTCTCGAACTCCTGACCTTGGGTAATCCATCCACCTCGGCCTCCCAAAGTGCTGGGATTACAGGTGTAAGCCACCATGCCTGGCCCTTCTAAGGTTCCTTTTGATGCAAAGACCCCCGACATTTGGGGGAGAAACCTGCAGGTCAACCCCCTGGGTGCATTTCCAAAGTTCCATCATCTTGGGCAAGCACCTTTCCCTCTCCAGATCTTGATATCCCCACCTGTAAAGCAGCAGCAACAGAGTAGAGGGTTCCCTCAGGGCCACAGGTATGAGCTCCTCTTGGCTGTGTGACCTGGGGCTGGTGACTTATCTGTCCTGGGCCTCAGTTTCACTGTGTAGACAGTGGGAATAATAATAGCAGCTACCCTAAGGGAGCCACCTAAGAGAAAATGACAACAGTCCAGCAATAATTTATTTAAGCAGCAGATCAGATGAGGCATCTGTTCTGCTGAAAAGGCAGGCAGATCTATTAGTTCAGGGGTCCGTCCCCAGGGTGACTCCTGACAATGTGTCTTTCTCAGACTACGTGGGTGATCTGTCACCCACAGGGAGTCCTCATTAGTGAGCAGAGAGCTTTTTGGGCAAAAAGAACATAAAAGACCTATCTGGTGCTCCAGAGTCTCCTTGAATTCAGTAGTTCACCAGCAACTTCCCCTGCCCCTAAAGACACTTCTTGCTTTTCAAAGCTCAACCTCTTACATTGCCTTAAAATATTAAGGCCTCTTACATTGCCTTAAAAATATTGCAGGTGCATATTTTTCCTTATCAAAACACATATGCACACAGACACACACGCACACATGCACACATGTGCACACTACACATATGACGCACACATACATGTGCACACACACGTGCACACATACATATGCACACACAACACACACGTGTATGTAAACACACACATGCACACGCCCACAGACCCTAGAGACTTCATTACTCCCTTTAACAGATAGGAAAGGTGAGGTCGAGCCAGGTGACCTCGCCAAATCCCCAAGCTTCAGCAGCCCCAGGTAGCCGCTTCAGCTCCTCCCTCCTTGGGCCTCGATTTCCCCATCTGGGATGCCACCAGAGCCCCTTTAGGCAGCCCCCCCTTTGCCAGGAAGTAGGGGGATGCTGAAGGGTTGGGTCCCTTTTGAAAGAACGGAGCATGGAGCATTCAAGGTCTGAGACAGATCCGGGCTAGGATTGAGGGTGGCACCCTGGGAACATCAATGTCAGAATAACACTCTATCATTGGTGTAATCCATTTCCCAAGTACCTCCTATGTGCTTATGACTTCCTGGGTGTTACCTGTGTGCCCTTCTGAGTTCTGCAATGCCACATCCTAAGCCCATCCCAGCTGGGCAGCCCAGCCCCGGGTCCCCCATTGCTCTCTCTGTGGCACTGCAGTGGAGTGCTACCCAGGTAGGCTTTGGGGGTCAGTCAGGCCTAGGTCTGGCCACTTAGCAGCTGTGAGAATTGTCTGCAGCTGTGTGCCTCTCTGAGCCTCAGTTTGCACATCTGTAAAATGGGAGGGCTAATGCTCATCCATCTCACGAGGTATGGTGAGGATTGGACGAAGGCACACAGGAGGGCCGCTCACCCCAGTGGTGGTGGTCCCCTTCTAGTAAACCTCTCCTGACAGTATGGAGGAGTGAGCCCCGTGAAGACAGCCAACAGCAAGGTGTCCGGCACTCGGGAAGTGTCTGCTTTATTCCGCAGCATTTCTTGAACTCTTACTTGCCAGGCACTGTTCTGAATGCACAGGAGAGACCCCTGCATGGGATGCCACCTTCCTGCCAACCCCCTAGGTCCAAAACTCCCCAGTCTCCTGACAGCCTGTGGGGGCAGCTACCTGTCATCCTCATTTCACAGATGGGATGGCTGAGGCCCAGAGAGATGAGTGACACGTCTCAGCCACATAGCATATCAGCAAAGGAGCTGGGATTTGAACCAGGGATGCACTGAGAGCCTGGAGCCTCTTCACGCAGCTGCTCTACCGGTTTGGTTGAAATGCAGGAAGGGCAAGCCCTCATCATATCATTTATTTAAAAACTCAGAGTGTGCCCAGGTGTGATGGCTCATGCTTGTAATCCCAGTACTTCGGGAGGCTGACACAGGAGGATCACTTGAGGCTAGGAGTTCATGACCAGCCTGGACAACATACTGAGACCTTGCCTCTACAAAAATGTTTTAAAATTAGCCAGGCATGGTGACATATGCCTGTAGTCCCAGCTACTTAGGAGACTGATGTGGGAGGACTGTTTGAGCCACAAGTTTGAGGCTGCAGTGAGTTATGATTGCACTGCTGCACTCCAGCCTGGGTGACAGAGCAAGACCCTGTCTCTTAAAAAGTAAAAATGAAAAATAGAAAATAAAAAAATCCAGCGCCAGGTATCCCCATGGTGTCACAGCCACTTGTCAGGGGACCCTGTGGTGGCTCTGGGCAAGGCAAAATGCCACTGGAGTCCATGGCTTCCATCCTATGCTGACTAGGAGACCAACCCAACCCACTTTAATGGACAATGTCCTTAATTAATCAGTCGTGTTGCTGGAGGGAGGAAAGAAACTGGCAGGGAACAGGAGGACAGGGACCAGGGGGAGCTGCATTCCAGTCCAGCTCCACTCCTGATGGGGAAATCTTGGGCAGATAACTCAATGCCCTTTGAACCCCAGCATTCTCATGTACCGAACAGAGGTGAGAACAGAGCCTGCCTCTTAGTTTGGGGTAGGCAAACCACAGGTGCCGTGTTTGGCTCCAGGTAGGCACTGGAGAACTGTTTGTGGAATGGATTTAACACCCAGCAGCCAAAGTGACCTTTTACAAGGGACATTGGAACCTGTCATTGTCCTTAAAACCCACCAAGAGAGTGCGAGTTAAGCTCCTCACCTTGACCTGACACTCGGCCATCTCCTTCCCCACCTCTCTCCTTCCATTCTCTCTGCTCTAGCAACCTGTCCATCTCTCAGTTCCTCAAACATTCTAATTCTCACTCATCTTAAGATCCCTGCACACACTGTTCCCTCTGCCTGGAATGCTGTTCCATGCATTCATTTATAGCTGGTTTTTTCTCAGCCTAAATGATCTCTCCTGCGAGAGGCCCTCCCAGACCCTCCCTATCTCTTCCTGTGTGTGTCCACAGAATACTTATTTTGCAATGAGATATTTACTTACACGTTTCCAGTCTTTCTGCCATAGGATGGCAAGGACCAGGAGGCCCTCTATTTTGTTTAGCACCTGGCATAGGACCCAACACCCTGTGGGCATCTATAACATATTCTCAAGTATGAAAGCTAGAGTCAGAAAGGGAGGAAGAGTCCTCAGCCCAGCCCCAACATATCTTGCATTCTTCAATCTCCATCCATTTTCTGCCCAGCTTAAATATCACCTCTTCCAGGAAGCCCTCCCAAACCAGTCCAGCATCTCCCAGTCTTCCCTTGTCCTGAAATGGTTAGAACCGTCAGTATCTACACATAGCACAGACCACTCATGGTCACCCACTAATATAACCCAGGCATCTGTTCTTACCCACTCCACCCTTCTAGATACTAAATGGCAGGAGGACAGAGATGGATGTGTCTTACACCTCATTACAAGACCCATAGCAGCCAGCTCTGAGCCTTTCATTTGACAAATATTTGAACTGAACCCCCACGGCCACTGTCCCATGATTGTTGCCGTAGAGGTGAAATGCAATGAACTCGCCAAAGAGCCTGGCAGGTGCCCACACAGGGTCACACATATTTATGGATGGATTATGGTTTCTGGGGAATCCTTGCCTACCTAGCTGAAGTCCACAGACCACAATTAACTCTTTATTTCCTACCTTGGGATTCCTTAGGTTGATACAGCAATTGTGTAGAGGAAAGAATATCCATCTTGATTTAGTTGAAATCCCATCTCAACCCCTTTGTAGCTGTGTGATTTAGGGCAAGTTACTTCACCTCTCTGTGCCTCAGTTTCCTCACAAGTAAAATGGAATAATAATTCTCACCACACGGGGCAGATGCGAGGATAAGATCAGGTAACCTCTAAGACAAAGCCAGACACATGGTAGGTACTCAGACCACATTTCTCTCTTCCCACTTCATTCTCTCCTCTGCGTTGTCATTTAGGAGGGGTGTGCCTGACAAATATTGCCTCAGAGAGGGGGTCAGATCACTATTCCAGGGATTCAGAGACACGCCCTGCCCTACCTGGGCGGCAACTCCACCCTGATTACAAGGTTTTGCCTGCCTTATTGAGATGTGGTTGGTAAGAAACTGTTACATCACTGAAAGCTGCTCTTGTTCCCGATCCAACCATTACACAAAAAGGGATGAAGCATTTCATGGAGGTGTTTATTTAGCTAACACATCTTTTGTAACCATGTACAGGAAAAAGAAAATCAAATACAATTTAGCAAGCTCAGAAATTCGCAACTTGGCCAAGGGTCACTGTAGTGTGAAATGATTTGATTAGGAATTTGGCTAAAAGAATCTTTCCTTTCTAGAACAAGGGTTGACTTGGGACTTAGAATGTGCATGTGTGTGAGAGTGCATGCACACATGTGTTTTTTAGGGATGAAACTGCAAGACCTGGAAAGAGTCGGACCGCAGAGAGGCTACCTCTCTTCCTTACCCATAAGGTCACCTGAGGAGCTGTTCTCTCCACCCTGAGGGTGAAGGGATGAGAAGACATCGGGATGGTTACTGCCCCTCAGAAACAGAGTCCCTTCCAAGGAGATCACAACTGATGGGTGAAGTCACCTGATATGGGTTAAACTATCCCCACACGTAGTGTGAGTTCAAGAGAAATTTATCATCCCTTGAGCATGAAGCCTCCCTGTGTTTCCATGGATGTGTTATTTTCATGTGCTATTTGTCCATTCATCCATCTATCCAGTACCTATGTGTTAACTTTTATCTACCATGTGCGCAGCATTGCAGTCCACAGATAAGAGAACCACCATCCAGAGAGGAAGGGCTTTTCCCCAAGGTCACCTCATTTCTGAGAGAAGGGACTGAGATTTTGGGAAGTGAACATCCAGGACGAGGATCCGGAAGGAGGACCACTGAGCCTCGTGGCCCTGGGAGAAGGTGAGGGTCCAAGAAGTCAGAAGCCTGCCTTCCATCATCTCACTGGGCCTCAGTTTCCCAATCTGTAAAAGGAGCTTGTTGGACCTGACCTCCAAAATAAATTCTAAAAGGTGGGGGCAGGTGATTAATAATTTAAGTTCTGCCCCTTCATAAATATGTGCCTTTGAACAAGTCATGTCTCTTGACCTCAGTATCCTTATGTGTAGATTGGGATAATGTCAGTACCTGTCTCATAGTTGTTACTATAAAGAAACGGCACGCCTGTAATCCCAGCACTTTGGGAGGCTGAGGCAGGTGGATCACTTAAGGTCAGGAGTTCAAGATCAGCCTGGACAACATGGTGAGACCCCATCTCTACTACAAATACAAAAATTAGCTGGGCGTGATGGTGGGCATCTGTAATCCCAGCTACTCGGGAGGCTGAGGAAGTAGAATTGCTGGAACCCAGGAGGTGGAAGTTGTAGTGAGCTGA
The DNA here is from genome assembly GCF_008728515.1 of Papio anubis. NCBI lineage: Eukaryota > Metazoa > Chordata > Mammalia > Primates > Cercopithecidae > Papio > Papio anubis. The sequence continues at coordinate 103,589,743 of NC_044984.1, forward strand.
GATTGTGCCACTGCACTCCAGCCTGGACAGTAGAGCCAGACTCCATCAAAAAAAAAAGGAAAGGAAGGAAGGAAGGAGGGAGGGAGGGAGGGAGGGAGGGAAGGAAGGAGGGAGGGAGGGAGGGAGGGAAGGAAGGAAGGAAGGAAGGAAGGAAGGAAGGAAGGAAGGAAGGAGGAAGGGGAAGGGGAGGGGGAAGGGGAAGGGGAAGGAAAGGAAGAAATGGGACGCTACCCTTGCTAAGATGTTTTGCAGGTGCCTGGCACACAGTAGGTACTTAATAACTCTGTTTTAGCACCTCTAAGGGTGGACTTTCCTCCCACCCCCTGAGCTAGAGAGAAATCCAGCTAACCCAGGTTCAGCATGAGCCCTGTTTACCGTTGCCCAAGAGGTCAGGACCACCCCCGGTCCCCTGCCCCTTCGTCAGCAGCGGGGCTGAGAGGCTGCTGCCAATTTGCTGTCTAGGCTCCGCCACTGACTCCTGACAGCTCCCCAGGGACAGGGCAGCCGCCTCTAGCTGCTGCCCCCGCCCTCCTGCACACAGCCATTGAAAATTAACGGCCAAACTCGGCCCCAGGGGGATGGAGAGCCAGGCGGCTGCACAAGAGGCTGGACCCACAGCCTGCGTGGTCCTTGGAGCCCTTCTCTGGAGATGTGGGAGGGTGAATGAGAAGCCCATACACTTCTCCTGGGCTATTATTTGGGGAGAAAAATGGGAGTGGTTGGAAGCGGGAAGTCACTGTGTAATCATAAAACTCCCTCCGTAAGAAAGCACTCTCTCCCAGGCCCCTCTGAGTGCCTTGACCCACTTGAGATACAGAATCCTTCCAGCAAACCTGCAAATTGGGTGGCTCCATTTCACTGATGAAGAACCTGAGGCTCAGAGAGAGGCAGTGACTCATCCAGGGTCACACAGCGGTGAGGTGATGGAGCAGCTTATTCTGTTCCAGCACCCATGCTCATGGCCAGTGGGACTTCGGGCCAGTGGTCACAGATGGTGGAAACAAATACTCTCAGGGTGCAACTGCTTTGGGGCCAAGTCTCCACTGTATCCATGACAAGCTGTGCCAACTTTTAAGCCATATAAACAGGCTCAGCCTTGGTTTCCTCATTCACCAAATGGGCCCAAGAGTGGTACCCTCACGGGGTGGTTTTGGGGATTTGATGGGATTTGATGGGGATTTATGCCAAGAGCCTGGCATAGGCAAGGCAGGCAGTAAAAGGTTAAGAAACCACCAGCTGCTATTATTATTGTTATTATTATTATGTTATTTTGCCTTTCTGGATACTCTGGCCGTTAGATATAAGAAAACACAGATGGGCATGGTGGCTCACGCCTATAATCCCAGCACTTTGGGAGGAGGTCGAGGCAGGTGGATCACTTGAGGTCAGGAGTTTGAGACCAGCCTGACCAACATGGCAAAACCCTGTCTCTACTAAAAATACAAAAATTAGCCAGGTACAGTTGCTCTCGCCTGTAATTCCAGCTACTAGGGAGGCTGAGGCAGAATTGCTTGAGGCCGGGAGGTGGAGGTTGCAGTGAACTGAGTTCACATCACTGCACTCCAGCCTGGATGACAGAGTGACTCACACACACACACAAAAAAACAAAAACAAAACAAACGAACAAAAAAACAGCCCTGAATCCACGTGAATAGGAAAGGCTTGCACCAGACCAGGAGCCTGGGCACCTCTGGGTCCAGTGCTGATGGGAACAGGCCTGCTTCTCCTCCCCACTCCCCTACCCCTGACCCCTGCTAGCTGGGCAGTGGACTGGCTAGGCATTGCCAGGCCCCCAAGACGCTCTCTGCTTGCCCTGCCCTGTTTTTGGAGAAGGCCAGCTGCTTAGCGCCCCAGACAGTTTGTCAGCTGGGTGGCCCAGATGAATGGGGCCAAGACTCCGGGGCGAGTCTGGTGGGAGCCCCTCCTGGGCAGCACCTGGGCATCTGGATTCAGGGTTTCTCCCACCCTCCAAGTTCCTCCTCACTTCCCATCGTGAAAGCCCTCCATAGACGTGTCTCTTGCAGGAAGCCAGACTCTCTAATGTAACTAAGTGGTAACAGCAACAGCAACTACTGATTATGTGTTTCTTGCTCTACAAGCTTTATTTACTTAATCCTCCCAGCAACTGCATGAGGGAAGAGCCATGATCATGCCCATTTTAAAGATGAGAAATGAAACCAAGTCACTGGCCCTGCCTAAAGCTGGCCTTTGAACCTGCATGTGTCTGAATCCTAGCAATTGTTCTCACTCTCTGACTCCCCTATCTCCAGTGCTTTTAAGGGGTGCTTTTAGGTAACAGTAAGATTCAATGTCTTTGAGCTCTTAAAGCCACCCTGGAGGAAGGATGAGCTCGCCCAGGCTTGCAGCTAGGAGGGCAGAGGTAGATTCACCCTGGATACGTTCTGTGCCTGCTGGGTGTCAGGTACCTTCATAGATAATATGATACATATCTCACTTAACCCTCCAGAGCTAGCCTTTATTATCCCCGTTGCACAAAACTATGAAAGTTCACAGGTGAATGTGCTCATAATTGGTGAACGGCAGAGCGAAAAATGATTACAAAATTGTCATAACAACTCCATGCAGTGGGTACTATTTCTATCTCCATTCTACAGATGAAGAAGCTGAGGCTCAGAGCTCCACACGGCCAGAGAAGTTGGGATTATAATGGACTTGAGAGCCCAAGCTGCTAACCCTTACACTGCCACTAACTCACTCGGCATTATTTAAACCCTGTGAGTGCTGGAAGGAAGCCTAGAGGCCCTTGGCTGTGTGATCTTGGGAGAAGCCATTTCATTTTTCTGAGCCTCAGTTTCCTCACCTATACAACAGAGCTCATCAGAGCCACCTCCTGAGATGAGGTGAGTGATGGGGGATGGCACACAGTAGGTGCTTGCAAACTGCCATGTACCTGGCCCCAGCTCTGCACACAGCAGGCTCTCTGCAAATAGCTGTTTGAATCTGTGTCCTCATTTGGATCTCAGAAGGCAGCCTCCAGGCCCACAGCCCTCAGGAAGCAGCCTCCCTCTAATTGGGGACTGTGGTCTGCCCCAGCAGGCACTGCTGGTGAGTTGCAGTGACCCCGGGGGGCCAGACAACCCCTGGGTAAACAGGGCTGATAGGAGGTGACAGCCTGCTCTTCCCAGGCCGGCCCTGGTCCTGTCCCCATTCTGTAATCTGGACTGTGCCCCCTCAGCCTACAGACACGTTGCTTGCTTTGTCGGGGGAGCCCTGGAAACCAGGTCAGGGCTCCCTGGCCTCAAGGGAAGAAAGGCCAGGAGGGGACTCCAGGTCCTTCCTTTTCTTCCTTTTCCCTCCTGGAGACCTTGGACAAGCCCTTTCTCCTTTCTTGGCCTCAGTTTCCCCAACTGTAAAAAACAGGGGGTGCACAGACTGGTTGACCCCCTAAAGGCCTTTTCGGCTATGAGGTTTGAAGACAAAAAAAAAAAGAGAAGGGCTCTGAAGCCTTCCATGCATCCTCTCACTTGTACCTTGCTTCACCCTGTTTCAAGAAATAACTTCTTTGGCCTCAGTTTCCATCTAATTTACTCTTCAAACACATGAGGCCTAGAAGAGACCTTAAGATCGTCTAATTCAACAAGATCAATTAAATGATGAGGAAGTGAGGCCCAGGGCAAAGAACTTGCTGAATGTCACACAGACTGGCTGAGAACCTAGCAGATCTGACTACTTTCTTAACATGCATGGAGAGGATAGAACCCAATTCCTCCCAGAAGGGTGTTTTTTTTGTTTTGTTTTGTTTTTTTTTGGCCGGGGGGGGGGGGTGGGGAGCATTTCCCATTAAGGCCACTGTAGGGGAAGCAGTAGTTCCTATTGTCATCTTAACATTCACCAGGAAGCCCAAACAGTATCAAATGCAGAAAGGGACCTCTTTTGGAGGGGACAGGAGACAGAAGGCATTTCGTGGTCCCACTGGGCCAGGTTGTGGCCCAGACACCCTTAGCAAGATCAACATTGAAATCAACACCTTCCAGCTCTCCTGCAAAAATCACAGAATCGGACATAACAATAGTTCTTGGGCAGTTTCAGAAACCATAAACAGCATATAAACACTCTGAGCAATTAAAAAATACACAGTTTGTTATTGTTGGAGCCCTCACCTGTATTCCTGTGGAGAGGGGTGGTGATTTTGCCCTGAGTTTCGAATAATTCCTGACATTATGGATGAGATGTCACTTTCTATCATCTCCTTGGGAAAAGACAAGCAGAAAACAAAGCTCCCGTCAGCGACGATATGGACAAGGCAGAAACCCACACTTTTCCCGCAATTCAGAAAGATGGAGTGCAATCAACTCACAGAACACTCTTTTTTTTTCTTTAAAGAAAAAAGTTCTAGAGGATTCCTGGGCATCTCAGGTCACTTTCCCAGGGCAATTCTACAGGGTTTTACAAGCAAATGAAGAGAATGAAGTGAAATTCCCGCTTCTTTCGAATTAATGGGGGAAGAGCAGGGGAAGCCTCTAGAATCCAAACGTCAAACCCCGGAAATTGTGGACTCACAAAATAGGAATCAGAAAAACCGATCTCCTTCCAAGCCTTATATTTTCAACCTCAGTTTGGTTATGATCACTTTGAAAATAAGGGGCAGCTGGATGTGACATGTGTATTTCTCTGGGGGAACAAATTCCCACTTGCAAAGGGAATAATCCCCGCAAGCTCCTGCCCGGGAAATGCCTTCAGAAATGCCACAAGTCCTTACTGGAAAACCAGTCCAACCACCCCCACCCCCGCAACACACAAACACTGCCTTAAATTAAAAAATAAAAATATTTGAGTTCCCTAAGTTTCTCAAACTCCAAGCCTGAACCAACATAAAAGCCCACCAAAGGCTCCCAGTTCTGCCCCCAAAGCCATCGAAGGATTCCCAGGAAGGAGGAAAAGGGAGCAGAGGGAGGCGGCCCCGCAGCCCCTGCGCCCGGGTCTCTACCCTGGAAATGCAATGCCCGGCATTGCCCGGGAGGAGGGAGCAAAGCCGACCCTGCAAGGCGGTACCTGGAGCCGATCCTCGCGGGGCCGCCGCTGCCGGCACTCCGGGGGCGGGCAGGGGTTCCGGAGGGGGGCTCCCTCGCGCTCGCCCCTCGCGTTCCGCAATTTGGCCGCCGTCGCAGCTCGAACCGTTTTTAAATTTCCCTCTCTGGAGCTGTCCAGCTCAGAGCATGCGCAGTAGCCGTGCGGGGGGCTTTTCCCCAAGGGTCAGTTACAGGGCAGGGTCAAGGGGATTGCAGCGGGCGTTTCCCAGCAGCCGCGAGCCTTGCACGCCCCGGGGTTCTGGGGGGTGTGTGTGAGGGGGGCGGGGCGGAGGGGTGCAGGGGTAGGGACCCCTCTTCAAACTTTGCCAACAGGGACAACAACTGCATGCCCGCGAGCATGCGTTGAGCAGTGGGAGGGTGATTTCGGCCAAGGGAATTAAGTTGCAAAAGGAGGCTGGGTGCATTAAAACTTGCAATCCCGTCCCTGGCCTGGGGCAAAGGACGTGGGCGGGCGGAAAAATCTGTTGCAACCCCCTCTCTCCCGCAAAGTGGGTGACGGGCCAGGAGGCAGAGACGGGGCCCCAGGTGGACGCGGATTCGGGCCACCTGTCCCTTTAAGAAAGTTGCGCCCGCGCGGGCTGGCGTGCGGCGGGAGGGGGCTGCGGAGCGGATAGGGGGGCGCGGGGCGCCTCCACCTCCTGGGGCCGCGAGGGGGGGCCCGGGCCGAGCGCGGCGGCTAGGCGAGGAGGGCGCCCCGGGACTGCGCGCTGCGCCCCCCTGTCCCGCGGGGAGGGTGAGCCCGCCCGGAGCGAGCGCGGCGGGGCTCGGCCGCCCAGGGAGCCGCGACGACGGCTGTAGCAGTGGTGGCGGAGGCTGCGGCGCTCGGGGTACGGCGCCGCGAGCCCAGCGCAGCCGTTGGGGGCAGTGGCCCGCGGGTGCAACCGCGCTCCCGCCCTTCCCCGCCGCCCGGCCCGCGCCGCTGCTGCCCCGCCCCGCCTGGAGCCCGCCGCGGGAAAGGTGGCGCGGACCGCGGACGGCGGCGGGGCCCAGCGCGGGCAGAGGTCTCCACAGCCCCCTTAGGAGGCTTGGATGAGTTTCGTCCCCTGGAAAGTTTGCGTTTCTGACGCCCTAACTCTCGAGCCTCCGTTGCAGTAATTGCCACGGCAGCGACGATATTAGGAACGGCCACCCCTTTTCTTTCGTTACTTATTGATGCCTCCTTCTGGGTTTTTCTTCGCATCAGCCCTTGATGACATAGCATGGTCCCCCTTTTGCATGGGGGGAACCCGAAGCCCCGAGCGGCAGTGAGTGGGTCGGGGGCGCACCGGCAGATCGCGAGCTCCCGCACCGCCCCAGCTCGCGTACTGCACGTGGACGTCTGCGCCGCCCCCACCGAGTGAGGCTCAGGCACCCGAAGCGTCTGGAGTTGTTTTGAGGCTGTCCTCGCGTTATCTACTTCGCAGCGGGTAGGGGACCAGTGTCCCCGCACCTGTGACTGTGAAACTTTTTTTTTTTTAAACCCGGTGTTTAAGTTCAGGAAGAACTCAGGGCTCCCCTGGACTGGGTGTGCCTGGATTTCAAGTTCTATTCAGGTGGGCTGTGACCTTGGCACTGGTCCATGTCCTCACAAATGGTTTTCTGGTAGCACCTGGACGTCTTTCCTCCTTTCTTCTCTGCCAGGAGTAAATAGATCAGCTTTCATTCTCTAGGAGGAAAAAGATGTAGTTTACAGATGTTAGTTGAGGTCACAGTCATGAAACTTTCTCAGTGTTCATCTCCCCCGACCAGCATGTATTTAAAATGTGTGTTTTGACCGGCTAGGAAAGTGGTTTACATCGTTTATGTTGCTTTGAATGACCCTGAATGACACATAATTAATTCACCAGTCAAGTTGTAAGCATTCAAAGCATTTGGGTTTATTTCTGTTAATCCTTCTTGGAGTTGTAAGGAAACGTGGGTGACTTGACAACCTCCTTTTGAGGTCACAGTCCTTTTCATTAGGTATAATTTTGTATCTTCAGAATGATTTGGAAAGAAATTGTCTCTTCTGAAAGCTGATGGATTCAGTCAAGTTTTTAAAATAAAAGGCATCCAGTCTGAGTTCTGTAGACTCATGAAATATGGAAAAGAAAAGCAAGAATCCTTCACTAAAAGACAGTCCCTCCCACCAGCAAAGGAGTGGGGCGGGAGGTTGAGGGTGTTTGGGGAGGTCATTTAATTAAAAAATTGAGATTTTTTAGTTCACTGCTTCAGGACTGGTTGGTAAAAATATTGCCACTAAAACACCTACTGCTACAAAATCCAGGAAACTTAACAGAAACCCTGCTTTCACTTTGTTACATCAATCTGTTTTTCCCTTTTATAAATACATGGCATTTTTCAATTGTAGGTCACCTGGGGTGACGTCGGAACCATAAAATGCAAGGCTTAGGAATCTTTATTTTTTAACAAGTGCCTCAGGTGATTTTATGGTCAAGCAAATGAGGACACCTGTACTAGGTGATGCTTTCACCGAGCTAAAGGCGGCCAATAACCACCTTTTTTTTTTCTTGTTTAAATGAAAGAATGTGAAATTCACCTGCATCCATAGCTTCATTACACGTTATCCTTTGCTCCGGTGTAGGGAGAGGATCCCGGGCCTTATATTGGTCCTGATTTCTTCAGATTCCCTCATAGCACGTTTTCTACGAGGCCCAACATAAACCGAATTTACCAGACCTCTGATTGTACAGGAAATCTTGCAGAACAAAGAAAAAGCAATAGGTATGTGGCTTTGGCTTTCCTTTCCAGTTCTATGCAGTGGAAAATGCTCTAATCTGCGTCTTGGTTGCTTAGGTTTGATAGTTAAGAAGTGTAGTTATCTGCCTGATCTGTTATCTGCATGGTCTGTTCAACGCTAAGGTGCCCATGGCTATGTAAGAAATATTTGTTCATGATGCTGATAAGCTTATAAACCAACTCAATCATAACTGGGAACACCAGTTCCTCACATGTAATGTGTAGAAACAGTGTTTATACTGAAGGATTAAGATTATTAAGTCACTTGGCAAGCTGAAAGCAGGTTTTATTTGATCAAGAAATTCAGTTTTTTGTTTTTTTGTTTTTTGGGTTATTATTATTTTTTTAATCGGAGTCTGGCTCTGTGGCCCAGGCTGGAGTGCAGTGGCATGATCTCGGCTCACTGCAAGCTCCACCTCCCAGGTTCATGCCATACTCCTGCCTCAGCCTCCCGAGTAGCTGGGACTACAGGCACCCACCACCATGCCCGGCTAAATTTTTGTATTTTTTTTTTTTTTTTTTTAGTAGAGACGGGGTTTCACCATGTTAGCTAAAATGGTCTCAATCTCCTGACCTCATGATCCAAAAGTGCTGGGATTACAGGCATGAGCCACCGCGCCCAGCCTAGTTCAGTTTTATTAACAGATCATGACCATTTCTTCTGCTTTTTCCCCAAGTCCTTGACTTTTGCGTTGCTTATTGGTCTAGTTTTCCAATGGTGAGGAGGAAAAGGGAGTGAGGTCTGGAATATGTGATTTGTAGTAATGATCAGGTCTCTTTCTTTGACCCTGACCATTGGCTTGGTCTGGTGAACTGCAGGGCATGTCTATGAAGCAGAAATACCAAGGTCTTTTGTTGTTGTTGTTGTTTTTTCATGAACCATTAAACTAGAACCCTCCAGGGCCACAGCACCCTGGGCTGTGTCTGGCACATAGTAAGTACCCTGGAGATTTATAGGCACTTTTTCCCCTTGCTTTGTCAATTCCTAAAAGCTCAGTGGTATTTTCTTATAAGAAAGTTCTCAATGGAGGCTGGGTGTGGTGGCTCAGGGCTGTAATCCCTGCACTTTGGGAGGCCAAGGCAGGTGGATGCTTGAGCTCAGGAGTTCGAGACCAGCCTGGCAACATGGTGAGACTTTGTCTCTACAAAAAAGAAAATTAGCCAGGCATGGTATGGTGTGGTGCATGCTTATAGTCCCAGCTACTTGGGAGGCTGAGATGGGAGGATTGCTTTGAGCCCCTGGAGGTTGAGGCTGCAGTGAGCTAAGATTGCACTACTGCACTCCAGCCTGGGCAACAGAGTGAGAACCTGTAAAAACAGACACAAGAAAACTCACAAGTTCTCACAGAGTTTATCCAGTGCCCCCTCTCCAAGGTGCATGCCAGTAATTTCAGATTCTGGTTTCCTAGATGTACAGTTCTGTAGCACTGTGGAGCCACCATTTAATGTCCAACAAACAACTTTGGAAGATAGGAGCACAGATTATTTTTTCCCCTTTAGGAGACCATGAAAATACACTGGTCATTGATCTCCGCTGCTGTTAGCATAACTGGTATGTGTATGATCGTTCTCTTTGGAAATGCGATTGCAGAAGAGCTGCTTATCATTGTTGTCATATGTATTATTTAATAAGAGGATGCTAAACCCTTGGATGTTTCCAGGAAGGGAAGACTCTAATGTCTTCGCACCTTTGTGATATCCTGCCACCTCAGAACTAGGTCCATCACTGTTCTTTTCTACTTCCCAGAAAAGTGGACAGCAGCTAACAAAATCAAGCCTGTTATGAACTGTGATCCACAAATGTGCACTGGGCAAGTTGCAAGAGTATTTTTAAAAATTCTTTTCCATCCTTTTATAATAACCTCATTTAATTTTGTGGTTGTTTTAGTCACTATGTCCAGGCATTCCTTTATGAAAAGTGTTTTCTTTGGAGTGTTTTTTCTTTTCTTTTTTTAGACAGAGTTTCGCTTTCTCCAGGCAGGAGTGCAGTGGTAGGATCTTGGCTCAATGCAATCTCTGCCTCCCCGGTTCAAGTGATTCTTCTGCCTCAGGCTCCTGAGTAGCTGGGATTACAGGCGTGCACCACCATGCCTGGCTAATTTTTGTATTTTTAGTAGATACGGGGTTTCACCATATTGCCCAGACTGGTCTAGAACTCCTGACCTCAAGTGATCTGCTCGCCTTGACCTCCCAAAGTGCTGGGATTATAGGCGTGAGCCACCGTGACCAGCCTTTTTTTACTTTTTTCTTTTTCTTTTTTTTTTTTTAAGCTTTTTAAAAAAATCTGGGCTGTCTCTTGGCTGATATTACTGAATATCTCTCTACATTGTTATACTGCTAATGGATACTCACCAGGCCCTGGAAAATTCTGAGATATCTTCTGAATCATCAAAGACATGACAAATTGGCATCATCTTAACCTTAAGCACGTTTTATTGTTGGCAAGTGAATAATCCATGTCATGTTAACACAGTGATTCCATATGAATTAGAATATTTGCTCAAAACCACCCATTCCCCGCTGCTGGCAGACTCTCAATGGGGTGACAGCCCTCTAGGAAAAGGGCTTCATGATGGCTCCGCTGTGAGGCAGACCAGGTTCAAGTCTCAAAACTGTCCCTCCCTTAGTCCCCCCTGGCTGAGTGTTTCTGTACAAGTTATTCCCTGCACTCTCACTTCCCCATCTCTCAAAAAGGAATACCAGCACTCATCTTTCAGGACTCTGAGAGGCTTAAAGACAGCACCTGATGCTAGAAGGTGCTCAACAAGCAAGGGCTGTGTTTCCAGGCGACTGTGTTTCTAATGGCGCTTCTCCTTGTTCTGTAGCTAGATTGGCCCCCAAAAAAGTAAAAAATAATCAAGTTGGCTGGGTTCACACCTGTAATCCCAGCACTTTGGGAGAGCGAGGTCAGCAGATCACTTGAGCCCAGGAATTCGAGACCAGCTTGGGCCACATGGTAAAACCTCACCTCTACAAAAAATACAAAAATTAGCCAGGTGTGGTGGCGTGCGTCTGTAGTTCCAGCTACTCAGGAAGCTGAGGTAGGAGGATTGCTTGAGCCCAGGAGGCGGAGGCTGCAGTGAGCCATGATCACGCCACTGCGCTCCAGCCTGGGCTACGACCAAGACCCTGTCTCAAAAATAAAATAAAAAATACTCAGGACCCTTGTCTTCCGTCCTGAATCCATCACCTCACCCAGTCTAAGACCTTGCCTTCATTTTCCACCAGGAAATTCCATTCACCAATCACCAATCAGGGAAAAGCTGTCTTGCCTCTGAATTCTATAGCTGATTGAATTTGGCCACTTTGTATATCTCTTTTAGTGTTATTTTCTTATATCGTGCAGGATTATTGCTCTAGTCCTTGAACCTATGTTATAGGTGCAGTTATGTATAATTCCATATCTAATCTGGGTCTACATTATTAGACTGGGACTATTACTCTATTCTATATTCTATTATCTTTGTATTTGTTTTTCTGTTTTTTCAAATCAGGGATCCTGAGCCAGGGAACTACACGCCACATTCAGCCACAGACAGGCTTTGTCTGACTCACAGGTTTTCTTTTAAAAATTTGAATTAGATGCCAGCATTTTAAAATTCTACACGTTGGGTTTTTTCTTTAAAAATCGGAAAGTTGGCCACACTAGGCCCACGATCCCTCAAGATAGCTATCAGCTGGGACCAAGTGCAGCTTGTCTCCTGTTACAGGGCTGGTCCCAGGGTTTTCAGTATGCCCCAGACCCCACCAGTCCTTATCACCCAATCCCAAGACTTGGGCCTTTGCCATTTGTCTTGGAACATGTCTTTCTTTGGTCTTATAATACAGTGGAGACAAAAATAAAATATTTTCTGTGTCCATGTTGCTGTCACAATTTCAGAAAAATTGTCAGTAGCTAATAAGAATAAGCTATCCTTTCAACAGTGTGCTAAGTTCTGTACATCTTATTCTGACTTCCTGATGATGCTGTGAGGTGGGTGTTTGGCGCTCTTGCTTTGTTTAGACTTGAATTTCAAATAAGTATATTCTTCTGTGTAATGCATTCTGAAATTCATGGTAACTTTTGATTGGAATAATATCTTCGTGGAATAAACTAAGACAAAAATAAGAGTGTTACATGAAAATGCATAACTTGTCTGCATGCTTCAAGCCACCTCTTTTTTATGTCACAGATTGATTTACATGGGGGGGAGCTCTTCCTTTGTCCACAAAAGGGCCTTTTTAAATAGTTCGTTGCTCAACAGAGAATCCAAACTTGTACTTTTCACTGCAAACAGCTTTATCCTGCAAACACCCAGCAACCCTGAGTGGTTTTAAAGAACTGCTTAGAGAACCTTCTTTCAGTCTTATCACTATTGTGTGTTCAGATCATGCTCACCAGTAACAAAAAAGCGGCATGTTCACTTACCAACAGCCCATTCCCAAGGTTCTAGATGGGGCTTTTCCCATCTCTGCCCATTTGTGTCTGAAGTGAGGTGAACGTGAAACCGTGGCATATAAACTTGTTCCAGTGTAGCACTCCCCAGATACTTGCCTCCTAACAATCCTGGCTGTTTGTTTTAGAAATGGTAATGTATCATTGTAACAAATTATACTTAAAAATCATTTAGTGTGAAATTGCAGATTAATCCCATAGGGACGGGGTATTAACAATCCCCCAGCCTTTTGGAGCATACAGATGGTGAATCTGGGATTTACAATAGGAACAATCGCTGATTACATGCATGGGTGTAACGGACAAAAAGACCTCCACAACTTGGGCCTGGAGAATACGGTGGAGGTCCTAGCGCCTGACTTGTTTGGGACCCTCAGGTCCCTAAGAATGTGTGTTTCAACACCTTGCATTTGTGAAATTCTGTGGTCTGTTCTGTGAGCTTTGAAACCTACCAAGTGCGTATATAGAAATGTTCTTTCAGTGTGCTTAGCTTTAATGCTTAGATTCCATTCGAATTTCTTTAAAGAGCAACTGCACAGTGGAGGAGGCAGTGAGGGTTTGGTAGATGTGCTCTGCTGATAGTTCATTATCAAAACCAATACCTGCAGATTCACTAATCATCAGGAAGGAAGTTGCCATGCATTGCATGAGCTGGGATGTGTTGATTGCCTCAAAAATTAATCTGCCCTTGAGATGAAAAGGACTGACTCTGAAGTACAATTCTCCTGATTTTGAAACTGTCACTTGCCTGAGTCACTGTAAACTCCATGACATGCTTGATGTTGAGAATGAAAATGGCACGCTTATACACACAATCTTGAATGCCGATCACTTTACAGTAGTGGCCAGCCAGTATGTGCTGGAGACTGAAATAACCAAGTAATAAGTCTGTTTCCATTTAAATAATTTTTTAAAGAAACGGTGTCTCATTACCCAATTGTTCACTGAAAATTTAAATCAGAGAATAACCATTTCGATAGTAATTTAAGTTCAAATAAGTTCTCCTAATCTCTGTTTGATTTCAGATGCAAAGATAAGAAATAGCTTTGCAATCAGGAGAATACATTCTCAGAGAAAAACACACTTCCCCTGGCCTTTTTCAGGGTTTCTCAAGAAACAAACCCTTTATTCCAATGAACTGTTGTTTATCCTAAATATTCTTTTTCCACCCACCTTTTTGATGTAGGGCTCACAGCAAAATAAAAATACAGGCGATGTTGCACCTGAATGTCTGTGTCTGGCTGAAGACAGAGCTTTGTTTCCTTTTCGGGATACAGCCTCCACCCTGGTTTTATGGCTTATCCCTGAACCCAGCCAGGGATTTGGGACAGCGTTGGACCAGCTGAGTGTTAATGACAATGTCCTCTCTATTGGACCAATTAATTATCCTCCCAGAAGGGTTTTACAGCTCTGTCTTGAGAGGATGCTTGTAAGCTTCTCAGGGTAATTCTAGAGGTGATGTGCAACTGGTCCTCATTTCAACTGTGTCTCTCAGGCACTGGGTGTTTCAGGCACCAGGTTTGGATAACATCTTGTTCAGAATGACCAGGGTAGCCTTTATTGTCACGGTTATCAATGACATTTATGACATTGTGCAGCAAGATTTATTCCCTGGAAAAAGTCTGTTTCTATCAGGTTTAGAACATACATTAAAGTATCGAACAAAACATATAGTTGTTGGTACATAGCTTAAAAAAGCAAGGAGTGGTCAAAGCTGAACAAATTTAGGTTAGAACCCAAAGTCTAAAACAAGTATCTGTGAGTAAATGCTGCTTAAAGAAATATTTACATGGAGGAGAAGAAACAAATATTTCTTAGAATCCCAATGTAGCCATATTTCTTATGCTACATTGGAACAAGTTTATATTTATTATAAAACAAATATTTCTTATAAAAGAGTTTATAAATATTCCTTATAAATGTGGATGCTCCTTCCCCTAGGAAGTGGAGGCTAATTTTCCCTTCACTCCTTCCCTTCACTGTTTGGCTGGTCTTGGTGACCGGCCTCCAAAGAACAGAGTATGGAGAGGAATAAAAAGTAGCTTTGCAGTGGAGCAGGTTGGCACACATGACCTTGACCAGGTGATGAAGGTTAAGGTCAGCAGCGGTGTCAGTGGCTCTCATGCTTCCCCGGTAAATGATGAAGGCAGAGAGGTGCTTCACCTCCATGCTATTCTTCCCCGAAATCTATAACCCCAGTCAACTCATGAGGAAAAACATCGACAACCCCAAGTTGAGGCACATTCTACAATAGACCGGACCAGCACACTCCAAAATTGTCAAGGTCATGAAAAACAAGGAAAGCAGGAGACACTGTCCCAGACCAGAAGCGACTGGGCGGGCGTGACAGTGAAATGCAATGCGGTGCCCTGGGTTGGATCCTGCAGCAGGAAGAGAACATTTCTGGGGAAGGTGGTAAAGTCCAAATCAGGTCTGGAGTTTAGATAGCAATGTACCAAAGTGGATGTCTTGCTTGTGAGAAATGTACCATAGTCATGTGAAATGATGGACGGGAGTGAGGGGAGGGGAAGTCAGGTGCGAGGCATTTGGGAACTCTCTGTATTTTCTTTGTAACTTTTCTGTCATTCTAAAATCATTCAAAACCAAAAAGTATATTTCATCAAGAAACTGATACATCCATGTTCTAAGCGTATACCTAAAACAATGGAAAGCAGGATCTCAAAGAGATATTTGCATATTCATGTTCATAGCAGCATTATTCACAATAACCAAAAGTGGAAGCAGCCCAACAACCCAACTGCCCATCAACAGATGAATGGATAAACACAACGTGGCATCTCCATGCAATGGAATATTATTCAGTCTTAACAAGGAAATTCAGGCACACGCAAGAGCATGGATGAACTTTGAAGATGTTACACGAAGGGAAATAAACTAGTCACAAAAAAGACAGACTGCATTATTCTACTTAGATATGCAGAGTAGTCAGACTCAGAAACAGAATGGTAGTTGTCGGGGGGTTGGGGGAAAGGAAAAAAGGGGAGTGCTTGTTTAACAGGTATAGAGTTTCCAATTTTCAAGATGAAAAACTTCTGGAGATCTGGTGACAAGGTGAATGTAACACTAATGAACTGTACACTTAGAATGGGTAAGTTGGTAAATTTTGTTAGGTGGTGTTTTTTTTTTTTACCACAATTAAATCAAGGAAATGAATATAACAATTATACAAGTTAGGAAAACCTTTGCTTACCATGAGAAAGACCTATGGCAAGAGTTCTCAGTCTTGGTGTTAAAGACATTTGGGGCTGGATCATTTTTTGTTTGGGGGCACTTTCTGAGCATTGTGGGATATTTAGTGACTCCCTGGGTTCTAGCCACTAGATGTTAGATGTTGCCCACATCATGACGAGCAAAACTATCTCCAGATAATGATAAACGTTCCTTGGGGCTCAGGAGCAAAATTGCCCCCAGCTTAGAACCACTGGCCTTAGAACACTGGAGAGGAAACAAAATAGATTTTTAAAATTACTAAATTGGCTAGACTTTCATAGTCTAATATAGTAGCGTTAACCCACAGGGGGCTGTGTAAATTTAAAATAAAATTTATTGGCCAGGCATAGTGGTTTATGCCTGCAATCTCAATGCTTTAAGAGACTGAGGTGGGAAGATCGCTTGAGCCCAGGAGTTTGAGACCAGCCTGGGCAACTGAGAGATTGTTTCTACAAAAAATAAAAATTAAAAATAGTTGGGCATGGTGGGAGGTTCCTGTAGTCCCAGCTACTTGGGAAGCAGAGGTAGGAGGATCACTTGAGCCCAGGAGTTTGAGGTTGTAGGGAGCTGTTATTGTACCACTGCACTCCAGACTGGGTGACAGAGCAAGACTCTGTCTCAAAAGGAAAAGCTGGCCAGACATGAGGGCTTATGCCTGTAATCCCAGCACTCTGGGAGGCTAAGGTGAGGGGATCACTTGAGGACAGGAGTTCTAGACTACCCTGGCCAACATGATGAAACCCCATCTCTATTAAAAATACCAAAAAATAAAAATAAAAAATAGCCAGGTGTGGTAGCATATGCCTGTAATCTCAGCTATTTGGGAGGCTCAGCCAGGAGAATCACTTGAACCTGGGAGGCAGAGGTTGCAGTGAGCAGAGATTGCACCACTGCACTCCAGCCTGGGCAACAGAGCATGACTCCGTTTCAAAAAAAAAAGAAAAAATGCTTTTGTATGTGAAGAAAAATAAGTTATTGCCTCATTTCATATACAAAGGTAAATGCTAGAAGGGTTTAGAAGACAAGGATTAATATCAGTCTGAAACAATATATAATATAGAAGAATATTGGGTAGGACTTGTTAAAGAAGATCCTTGGCTGAGCGCGGTGGCTCAAGCCTGTAATCCCAGCACTTTGAGAGGCTGAAGCGGGCGCATCATGAGGTCAAGAGATCCAGACCATCCTGGCCAACATGGTGAAAACCCGTCTCTACTAAAAATATAAAAATTAGCCGGGCATGGTGGTGGGTGCCTGTAATCCCAGCTACTTGAGAGGCTGAGGTAGGAGAATCGCTTGAACCCAGGAGGCGGAGGTTGCAGTGAGCCAAGATCATGCCAATGCACTCCAGCCTAGGCGACAAAGCAAGACTCCATCTCCAAAAAAAAAAAATCACCCCTGCAATCCCAGCCCTTTGGGAGGCCGAGGCGGGCAGATCACGATGTCAGTAGATCTAGACCATCCTGAGATGGATGAAACCCCATCTCTACTAAACATGCAAAAATTAACTGGGCATGGTGGTGTGTGCTTGTGGTCCTGGCTACCTGGGAGGCTGAGGCAGGAGAATCACTTGAATCCAGGAGGCGGAGGTTGCGGTAAACTGAGATTGTGCCACTGCACAGCAGCCTGGGTGACAGAGCGAGACTCTGTCTCAAAAAACAAAAAAAGACAACAAAAAACTATACCCATAATGAATTGTCTGTAATTCCCAGGGTCAGTTTCTTTATTGTGGAATCGGGACTTAACATGTGCAAAGCAATCTGAGTACAGGATACCTTCTAGGTTTTTATCCTAGATCTTTTACAGTTTTCTCCCCTTACCAAATTTAATGGAAATTAACTCACAGACTGTCTTTGTAATACACACTGAAAGATGTCTATGCACTTGGGTTCCATTGGTTTGTCTGATGTTGAAATGAATTACTTAATTAAAACAGCAAGTGTCATGGGCACAAAAACAGAGCAT
Organism: Papio anubis; assembly: GCF_008728515.1. Classification (NCBI taxonomy): domain Eukaryota; kingdom Metazoa; phylum Chordata; class Mammalia; order Primates; family Cercopithecidae; genus Papio; species Papio anubis. The sequence continues at coordinate 103,607,140 of NC_044984.1, forward strand.
CCATGCATTTCTGTTCCCACCAGCTGAGTTGAATTCTTATGAGCTGCCTGTATTTGTTGGTGGGAACAGAAATGCACAGATGTTCTAGGGAGCCTGTTTCTCAAACTTGCCAGTGTCCTTAGGTCCCCTGGGGATCTTATTAAAAAGCAGATTCTGATTCAGTTAAGTCTGGGAGAGGATCTGGGGTTTTTCATTTCTAAGCGCTCCCAGAGGGTACTGATGCTGCTGGCCCCAGACCTAAGGTAAGAAAGTTCTAGAAGATCTACTGTTTTTGACAGTTCAGCATGCCTGGTAGCATCAGTGTGTCCAACAGGGTATGGAAAGCAGTAACGCGTCGGGGTTTGATTCATAGAGGTCAGTTAAGAAAGTCTATTCCTTATTGCTTCAGTTACTCCTGGGGAGTAATAAACCACCCCAAACTTAGTGGCATAAAAATCACCCTTTTATTCTCACCAACTTGGTGAGCAAGGAATTCAGAAAGTATATAATGGTTGGTCAGGTGTGGTGGCTAATGTTTGTAATCTCAACACTTTAGGAAGCTGAGGCGGGAGGATCCCTTGAGCCTAAGAGTTTGAAATTAGTCTGGGAAACATAGTGAGACCCTGACTCAAGAAAAAGAAAAAGAGAAAGTGTTCAACAGAGTTGGCTTGTCTTCAGTCCTCAATGTCTGGGGCCTCCGCGGGGAAGAGCCCAAGGCTGGGGTGGGAGTGACTTGATAGTTGATCTCAAGTCATCCTAAGACAGACTCACGGTCATGCCTGGCTCCTGGACTCGGGGGACTGGAGGATGAGGCCACCTGACCAGAATGCCTACAGGTGTCCTTTCCATGCGCTGGGCTTTCTTACAGCTTGGTGGCCTCAGGGACCAGATCCTGCAATGGAAGCTCTGTCTTTGATCTAGCTCCGGAAGCCACACAGTGTCCCTTCTGCCACATTCTGTTGGTTACAAGCGAGTTACAAGCCACCTAGATTCAAGGGAGAGACTTGCACTCTACCTTTTGATAGGGGAGTGGCAAGGTATAGAACAAGTAGGATGGGAGATACTGTTGTGAATATCTCTGGAAAATCTAATCTGCCAAACTTATTTTATAAGCTGCCCCTGCCATGATTAAGATACTTTTGACAAAACACCACACCTCTTCAACACGTCTCTTAGATATTAAAATTGTCTAATTGATATTAGGGTCTAAAATTCTGCTCAGGGAGCCAAGAGTGAAGATAATGGGTGAACACTGATTTCTTTCTAGATTTGTCACCTTATCTGAGAAAGTCTCCGATCCCATTTCTTTTTTTTTCTTTTTTTAATTTATTTTTAAGTTCCAGGATAAGTTTGCAGAAAGTGCAGGTTTGTTACATAGGTACACATGTGCCATGGTGGTTTGCTGCACTATCAACCCGTCACCTAGGTTTTAAGCCCTACATGCATGCAGTATTTGGCCTAATGCTCTCCCTCTCTTTTCCCCACTCTCCGACAGGCCCTGGTGTATGATGGTCCCCTGCCTGTGCCCATGTGTTTTCAGTGTTCAGCTCCCACTTATGAGTGAGAAAAGGGGTGGTTGGTTTTCTGTTCCTGTGTTAGTTTGCTGAGGATAAGGCTTCCAGCTTCATCTGTGTCCCTGCAAAGGACATGATCTCAGTCTTTTTATGGCTGCATGGTATTCCATGGTGTATATGTGCCATATTTTCTTTAGTCTATCATTGATGGGCATTTGGGTTGGTTCCAAGTCTTTGCTATTGTGAATAGTGCTGCAATAAACATATGTGTGCATGTGTCTTTATAGTAGAATGATTTATAAACCTTTGGGTATATACCCAGTAATGGGATTGCTGGGTCAAATGGTATTTCTGGTTCTAGATCCTTGAGGAATTGCCACACTGTCTTCTACAATGGTTGAACTAGAACAAGCAATGGGGAAAGGATTCCCTATTTAATAAATGGTGCTGGGAAAACTGACTAGCCATATGCAGAAAACTGAAACTGGACCCCTTCCTAAAAACATCTTATATAAAAATTAACTCAAGATGATTAAAGGCTTAAGTGTAAAACCCAAAACCATAAAAACCCTAAAAGAAAACCTAGGCAATACCATTCAGGACATAGGCAGGGGCAAAGACTTCATGACTAAAACACCAAAAACAATTTCAACAAAAGCCAAAATGGACAAATGGGATCTAATTAAAGAGCTTTTGCACAGAAAAAAAAAAAAAAAAAAAAAAAAAAAAAAAAAAAAAAAAAAAAAAAACTAGCATCAGAGTGAACAGGCAACCTACACAATGGGAGTCTCGCTCTGTCACCCAGGCTGACGTGCAATGGCGCGATCTTGGCTCACTGCAAGCTCCGCCTCCTAGGTTCACGCCATTCTCCTGCCTCAGCTTCCTGAGTAGCTGGGACTACAGGTGCCCACCACCACACCTGGCTAATTTTTGTGTTTTTAGTAGAGACAGGGTTTCACCTTGTTAGCCAGGATGGTCTCGATCTCCTGACCTTATGATCCACCCGCCTCAGCCTCCCAAAGTGCTGGATTACAGGCGTGAGCCACTGCACCCAGTCAGTTCTCATTTCTTTAAGGCTTACACAAGACCATCCCTGATAGCAGTCCTTCAGTATTGAGTAAAAGCCCTATCTAGAAAGTATTTTCTGTGGTCCAAAGAGGCTGGTATCTGAGGCCCTGTCAGCATGCAGCAGTGCTTACCTGAAGAGCGAATCGGACTTCTCGGGCACAACCTGGTGGCCTGTCTGTGCCTGTCCAGGCATCCTCCTCATCCACCAGGTGAACGATTCCATCACTGTCCAGTGGCTAGATCATTTCCTGCTGCATCCCCTCTCCCTACTTCCATGCTGTCTGTCACCCCTTTTTGGTCTCTCTTCTCCCATTCCCAGGCTAGTGGGTCTTGGAACACATCATTCCTCCACATGGGGGATAAGGAAGGAACTCTTCGTCCATGCTACCCCACCTTCTATTGGTTACAAGTGAGTAACAAGCCACCTAGATTCAAGGGAGGGAATTAGATTCTACTTTTTTTTTTTTTTTGAGACAGCATCTCACTCTGTCATTCAGTCTGAAGTGCAGTGGTGCATTCTTGGCTCACTGCAACCTCCGCCTCCAGGGTTCAAGTGATTCTCCTGCCTCAGCCTCCTGAGTAGCTGGGATTACAGGCGTGCCACCATGCCCGGCTAATTTTTGTATTTTTAGTAGACATGGGGTTTCTCCATTTTGCCCAGGCTGGTCTCAAACCCCTGGAATCAAGCAATCCACCCACCCTGGCCTCCCAAAGTGCTGGGATTACAGGCATGTGCCACCATACCCAGCCTAGACTCTATCTTTTGATGGGGGAATGGACAAGGTTTAGAAGAGCAAGTGGGATGGGAGGCACTATTGTGACCATCTTTGGAAAATCTATTCTGCCAAACTTATAAACTTTCCCCCCACTCTATGATTAAGATACCTTTGACAAAATACACCTCTTCAATACATCTCTTAGATATTAACACAGTTATTACATTAGAGTTTAAAATCTTGCTCAGGGAGCAAGGATGAGGAGGGAACTCTTTCTTTATGCTACAGTAGAATGTGCCCCAGGTTCTGTAGTTATTTAATTTTTTTTTTTTTTTTTTTGAGACAGAGTCTCCTTCTGTCACCCAGGCTGGGATACAGTGGCTCGATCTCAGCTCACTGCAACCTCTGCCTCCCGGTTCAAGCAATTCTCTGCCTCAGCCTCCTAAGTAACTGAGATTATGGTCACCTGCCACCATAATCTCTGGCTAATTATGCCAAAAAAATGCCTGGCTAATTTTTTTGTATTTTTAGTAGAAACAGGTTTCACCATCTTGGCCAGGCTGGTCTTGAACTCCTGACCTTGTGATCCACCCACCTTGGCCTCCCAAAGTGCTGGGATTACAGGTGTGAGCCACTGTGCCTGGCTTTCTGTAGTTATTTTTAAAAGGAAGAAAAAGTGCCGGCTGGGCGCGGCGGCTCACGCCTGTAATAACTGCACTTTGGGAGGCTGAGAGTAGATCACCTGAGGTCAGGAGTTTGAGATCAACCTGGCTAACATGGCAAAACCCTGTCTCTACTAAAAATACAAAAATTAGCCAGGCGTGGTGGCAGGTGCCTGTAATCCCAGCTACTCAGAAGACTGGAAGCAGGAGAATCACCTGAACCCAGGAGGCAGAGGTTGCAGTGAGCAGAGATCGTGCCACTTCACTCCAGCCTGAAAGAGAAAACTGTCTCAAAGAAAAAAAGAAAAGAAAAAGTGCCTCTTCTGCCTGATATGGTGTCTCTAAAGTGCTTTCTTCTAGAATTCAATTCAACTTAAAAATATTCTGGTCACTCGTAACTTAACAATAGCCATAATAATAACTAGCAATTATTGACTGTTTGCTCAGTGCTGGGTCCTGTCCTAAATGCTTTCTATATATCAACTCTTTTTAGACTCCCAAAAGTATTTTAGGTTGATTGCATTGTTTGATATACCACTTAGAATTATTTAAAGCTCAGAAGACGGATGGTGATAACTAAAAAGTCCCATCGCAGGTGCTTCACTATTGTCAAGATGTTTTGGTCTCTGAGTAAAATTCTGAGAATAATCATTGGGGATCATAACGTAGATATCAAAATCAACTAATAATAATTAACCACATATACATGATATGTGTGTGTGTGTGTGTGTGTTATGCATATGTGATTTACCTTAGCTTTTTTAAATTGGGGTGAAATTCTCATTACTGTAAAATTAGGTATTACAAAGTGAACAATTCAGTGGCATTTGGTGCATTCACAATTTTGTGCAAGCAACATGCATTAATTATTAATCCTTACAACAAGCCTATGAGGGAGATGCTGTCAGTTTATTTTATCTTATTTTTTAAGAGATGGGGTCTTGCTTATGTTACCCAAGCTGGTCTTGAACTCCTGGGCTCAAGCAGTCCTCCCACCTCAGCCTCCCAAAGTGCTGGCATTACTGGTGTGAGCTGCTATACCTGGCTTTAGTGTCCCTTTTAAACTGATGAGACAGCTGACACCCTGTGAAGTTACAGAATAGATGACAGAGCTAGGCTGTGATAATGCTGGCTCTGAACTTTTTGTTCCTTTCCCCTTCTGCATTTCATGCTTTTTAATAAACCCAAAACAACAGTGAAATTATAAAAATAACATCTCTAAAAAGGGATTTTCTTCTAATGTGTTTCCTCTGTTTTGCAGAGACATATCTTTTTACCTGCATTTTCGCTAAATATTGTATCACAAGTATTTTCTTTTTTCCAGCTGTATTTGAGGTGTTATTGACACATAAAATTGTATGTATTTAAGGTGTACAATGTGATGTTTTGATATACAAATATTTTGTGGAATGATTAGCATGATCAAGCTAATTAACACATTCTTGAAATTCGCAGAGAGAGTAGATCTTCAATGTTCTCACCACACATGAAAAGTGGTAACTGTGTAAAGTGATGAGACTTTTGTTCCTAACAGTTATAGTACATCAGCTCTCAGTAAAATAAAATCACTTTTCTTTTCTTTTTTTTTTTTTTTTTTTTTTTGCAAATCTGTCTATGTTTTTAGGAACCTCCTTTCTTTATATGCAAAAACTCTCTTAATTGGATGGTATTTTCAGTTTTGTACCTGATCTTCTGTTCCATGTGTTTATTGTATATATCTGTGTAGTTTATATGCGTGAGTATGCCCTAGATTGAAAAACAGCCTGTGGCCCACTGCTTGTTTTTATAAATAAAGTTTTATTGTACAGCCATGTTCATTAGTGTACAATATTGTCCATGGCTGCTTTTCAGCCACAAGAGCAGAGTTGAGTAGTTGTAACAGAGCCCTTTATGACCTGGAAAGCCTAAAATATTTCCCATCTAACTCTTCCCAGAAAAATTCTGCTGAACCTTGCCTTAGGTAGGATTGCTTTCTCTCTCTTGGGCTTAGGAAGGCGAACAGAGAGGGAGAGAATCTTTCCGAGGGAGGCTCTGGAAAGAACAGATTAACCAGTCATCTCAATAGGTGCTGAGATGAATTTTTGACTACTCAGGGATTGTGAGCTAGCCTTTTGTTACTTCGTATGCTAGAAAATGATTCAAAGAAGGCTTAAATGCAGGTGGTTGAAATAGCTCAAAACCAGGAGCTGCCTGTAGATCTTTTGGTTCCTGCCTTCCCTGAATAATGGCTTTTCCTTTCACTCATTCAACTAATAATAATTAACCACTTGCCAGTGCATGTTCTTATCATGATGCTGTGCTCCTTAAAAACAATTCAACCTCATACATCATGTGCCAATTATTATGCCAGTGATTATGCCGAGGCCTTGACAATAGAGCCTCCTACACACTTGGACAATAGTACGCATTGGTTCCTAGAATTCCACGTAGTGATCAAGGCTAAGCCCTGGGGGTACAGCTGTGGACAGGACAGCCGTAGTCTCTGCTTTCGAGGAATTTATGGGGGAGGAGGCAGATGAGGAGTAAGTAAACAAGTGAATGGCAAGATAGTTTTGGACAGCACAGTGGTGCCCCGGATTGGGGGCCTGGGACAGAAAACAAACATTTGTGGCAAAACTGGTGAAATCTGAATCAAATCGGGAGTCTAGTTAACGGTAATGTTAATTTCATTTCTTAGTTGTTCCCAGTGTACTGGGTTAAGTGAGATGCTAACATTAGGGGAAACAGAGAGGGTATGTGGAACAGCCTGCACTGTGTTTGTAAACTCTCTGTAAGTCTAAAACTACTCCAAATGAAATGTGTGCGTGTAGATACGTGCGTGAAAACATGCACACACACATACGTGTATACATACACACATGAAGCTGGCTATACTTTTCAGTATTTTTTAAGCAATTACTTAAATGGTACTGTTGTTATTATAAAATTTTTAATAGCAACAGACATACCATTTGGCTAACGATGTATATCCGAATGTGCCTGATGGGCACATGTCTCGCAAGGTTACTCCTGTGCTTTAGAAGCTAAGGAACTTCCCACTTCCTCATTTAATAACTGGATTCGTAAGGGCTTCGTAAGCTTGAGTGACCCATGCTTTGTTACCAGGTCTATTCCAGTGACCCCTACCAAGACCCCTGTCCCAATTCGTATATCAGAGAAAAATGAAATCTATTTCAGGAACCATCAGTCCTCATTATCTCTAATTGGGTCTGGCGGCTGGAGACAGGCCTCATTATTTTTAATTGGGACCCATAGTTCTAGAACGAAACACCACCCAGTTTCATGCAGATCATGCCTGGATATTTGCTTGCAAGTTCAAAGTGAAATTGCATTGTGGGATTTCCAGGAAATCACACTATTTTTCTGCCCCCTTTTTCCCCCAGCTAACTTTACAGTCATAGTCTTGGGCTATCAGACTAAAAATAATATTTGAATGGGGACCGTCCGTGTTTATGTCGGAGGGGTTTTTAGCATCTGGGTGGTGGTCGTGTAGATTTTTCTTTCAAAATTAATGAATATGATAATATGCAGCAATTTGACAGATTGCTCACTTAAGTATCATTTACATACTGCTTTGGGCATGGCGTTACGCCACGGATAAATTTCCCTTGCTTAAAGACACTCATTTTTGCTAATTTTTCTAATTTACTATAAAACGGGCAATCCTTCACAAATATATATGTTTTCCTGATTTTTCATTGTTATCCTGATGTTGCTAAAATCGGTCAGCACCAGAAGTAGGAAACTCATCTTAGAAAATCCATAGCGGAGTCTGTCTTCACTCTTGATTAGAGTTTTTAGTTGTCCCAGCTCTCCTAATATTTTAACAATCCAAGGTAGCAACACATTCTCTTTTTAATTTTTAACATGCTCTTCATCCCACCACATAGACACTGACCTTTCTTTAACAAGCTTGAATGCTTTCCAAGGCCTTTTGAGGACTTGCTTCCACTAGAGGTAGAAGTTCTGAGATTTGGCATGGGCCATATCCCTTGAGAGAGTAGGAGCAGACTGGGGTGCAGTGGGGCGGGGGTGGGGTGCTGAGAGCCTGAGACATTTTGCCAAACATTCAGACACAAAGTCTGGGCCCTCCTCGGAGCCAAGAGCTTCTTGTAAGAAAAGAAGACCACCCTGGAAGGAGGACTTCGGGAGCGGCAGCTTTCACTCTCTTTGGTTCCTCGGCGACACTTTTTAGACCTTTCAGGAAAGAGAAAAAGGCTGGGGCAGTCATTCCAGGGAATGTGAAAAGATGGATGGGGCAGTGGTCCATCCCTGCGGTTCTCCTGTGCAATTACTCTCCCTCCTGCAAACAGCTTGAAAATGTAGCTCCTGCATAACAGCTGGAGATAAGTTGCTTTTGTCTAATTTGTTCCTAATGCTTTTGCATTTAGTGCAATTCTGCAGTGTATATACAGCCTAACCCTCTCGTGTTTGAGATCCTCTTGAAATCTCTTTTTGTCTCCAGTCAAAGATCAGATTTTGGTGATGTGTGCCTTTGGGTAAGTTATTTAACTCCTCTGTGCTTTCATTTCCTTAATTTGAGCACAAGAGTAACATTATAACCGGATCTATCTTATGGGGTGTTGTAAGGAGCAAATGATTTAAAATGTATAAAATACTCCGGACAGTGTCTGGCAGAGAGCAAGTGCTGTACTGGGATTTGCTATTTACCAGAGAGCGGTAGGATTTTCATGAACCTCAGTCCAACTCCCAAGTTTAAGTTAGAATTGGTCGGCTTACTTGGAAAACAGTCTAGTATTTGGAAATCAAAAAGTTCTACGGTGATATGTCTACCAGACAGCTAGAATCCTCCAATAGTGGTCAGAGCCCAGAAACAGGAGATGGGAAGAAGAGCCCTTCTCTCCTGCCCTTTTCCCCAGGACCAGTTTTGTTTCATCCCAGGCTTGAGGCATTTTGGATGAAGGGGTCCTGCCTTCAGACACAAGCTCTTCTGGCCCTTCCTCGGAGCAGACGTCCTCATGTAGGGCTTAGGCCTAAGGCTGGAGACCAAGAGCTCCTTGTGGCCTCAGATGAAGTGCCCTTGTGGCCGTTCCTGTCAAGGTCATCCATCTGCTACTGCACTGTGCCCTGGTGCAGATTTTCATTTTTATTTTTATTTTCTTACAGACCAGAGTCTCGCTCTGTTGCCCACGCTGGAGTGCAATCCTAGCACACTGCAGCCTCAAACTCCTGGGCTCAAGTGATCCTCTTGCCTCAGCTTCCTGAGTAGCTGAGACTACAGGCACATGCCACCACATCTGGCTAATAATTTAAAATTTTTATTGTAGAGATGGGGGTCTCACTATGTTGTCCAAACTGGTCTAAAAGTCTGGGGCTTAAGCAATCCTCCTGCCTTTCTTCCCAAGGTGCTAGGATTACAGGCGTGAGCTACTGTGCCCAGACTGGTGCAGATCTTAATGCACATTTTTCTACACAAATGTTCCCCAAAGCCCAAATTTGGTGCCAGGTTTTATATGCAGGTTGCCATAATTTGTATTATGACCACAATTCTATGAAGGTTTTCTTTGGACTTGTTAATTTAAAAAACAATTTAAAAAGGCCGGGTGCTGTGGCTCACGCCTGTAATCCCAGCACTTTGGGAGGCAGAGGTGGGTGGATCACCTGAGGTCAGGAGTTGAGACCAGCCTGGCCAACATGGTGAAACCCCATTTCTACTAAAAATACAAAAATTAGCCGGGTGTGGTGGCAGGTGCCTGTAATCCCAGCTACTTGGGAAGCTGAGGCAGGAGAATCGCTTGAACCTGGGAGACGGAGGTTGCAGTGAGCTGAGATCGCACCATTGCACTCTAGCCTTGGAGACAAGAGTGAAACTCGGTCTCAAAAAAAAAAAAAAAAATGTTCAGATGTTACCTAGAGGCCTTAGGGACCTTATGTTGCATCGTGTCCTCTCTGAGAACTCATGGATGCATGGATCATCCATTGCCTTCTCTTGCTTGCTTGTTCATTTCTGGTTTTCTCTCCTCCTCTGTAGGCACCAGTCTCCTCTAAGGTTCTTTCTCTCTCCACCTTTGCCTTTTCAATCTAGTCCCTGCTGCCTTATTTGTCTCTAAGAGGTGCACTGAGACTGCAACCAGAAGCATACAGGAACACGTGACTGTGGGCAGCATGAGGAGAGGTCCTAAGTGTGTGCCAGGGCCTGGAGACAGATGGTTCCTGACTTGCAATGCTTCAACTTAGGATCTTCTGACTTTACAATGATGCGAAAGCAATACACACCCAAGCATGCTCCTCTACTTATGATGTGGCTACATCCGGATAAATCCATCATAATTTGAAAATATCAAGTGGAAAATGCACTTTGGACTTAGAATGTTTTCAGGTTACGATGGGTTTATCGGGATGTAACCCCATTGTTAAGGGGCACCTGTGGAAGTCACCCTCATGAACCCTCCTACCAACCTGGGGAAATTTCACTGATTCATTTTATTTGTTCTGAGTTTATTTATTTATTTTAAATTTTATTTATTACTTATATATTTACTTATTTATTTATTTGCTTATTTACTTGTTTATGTACTCATTATTTACTTATTTGTTTACTTTTCTTTTGAGACAGAATCTTACTCTGTCACTTAGGCCGGAGTGCAATGATGTGATCTCGGCTCACTGCAACCTCCACCTCCTGGGTTCAAGCGATTCTTCTGTCTCAGCCTCCTGAGTAGCTGGGATTACAGGCACGCACTACCATGCCCAGCTAATTTTTGTATTTTTTTAGTAGAGATGGGGTTTCACCATGTTGGCCAGGCTGGTCTCAAACTCCTAACCTCAGGTGATCTCCCTGCCCCAGTCTCCCAAACTGGCTGGGATTACAGGCATGAGCCCTACTTATTTGTTTACTTATTTACATGTTTATTTATTGTTGGTTGGTTGATTGACAGGGGTCTTGCTATGTTGCTCAGGCTGGTCTTGAACTCCTGGCCTCAAGCAGTCCTCCTGCCTCAGCCTCTCAAATAGCTGGGATTACAGGTGTGAGGCACCATGCCCGGCAAGGAAATAGATATTATTGTCCACATTGTTGTAGATGAGAAAATAAGGCTCAAAGAGGTTAAGCATCTAGGAAAGCCAGGACCAGATCCATTGAAATTGCCTGCTGAAGCTATTACACTTCTCACCAGCTCAAGCTTCCTTCTCCTTTTTAGCAGGGTATTTTTCTTGGCTGTGTATCTCGAAGCCTTTGTTTTACTTACAGATATTTTCCCTCTTCTTATGTTTAGCATTCTTATTAGTTCTGTGATCAATTTTTTCTTCCTGGCTTGTTATTTTTGCTGCTTTTAAAATAAAAGCTTTGACAGAGAATTCACATACCATAAAATTTGGCCTTTTAAAATGTACAATAGGTTGTAAAAGGGTAGTAGGTTTTAGTATATTCACAAAGTTATGAACTGTCACACTATTCAAGAACATTTCTGCTCCCCGCAAAGGAAACCCTGTACCCATTAGCAGTCTCTCCCTTTTCACCACAGTCCCTGGCAACCAGTAATCTATTCTGTCTCTACAGATTTTTGTTTCTATGGATTTGCTTATTCTGGAAATTTCATATAAGTGGCTTCTTTAGTTTAGCGTAATATCTTTAAGGTTCATCCATGTTGTAGCATGTAGCAATACTTCACTCCTTTTCATGGCTGTATGATAGTCCATTATAATAATATATCACATTTTATTTATCTGTTTGTCAGTTGATGAAAATCTGAGTGGTTTCTGATTTGGGGCTATTATGAATAATGCTACTGTGAATATTGATGTTTCTGGGGAGGCCTCAGGGAACTTACAATCATGGCAGAAGGCAAAGGGGAACCTAGCATTTCACATGGCCAAAGCAGGAAGCAGGTTGGGGAAGTGCCATATACTTTGAAACAACCAGAGCTCATGAGAACTATCGTGATGACAGCACCAAGGGGGATGTTGTTAAACTATAAGAAATTGCTCCTATGATTCAACCATCTCCCACCAGGCCCCATCTCCAGCATTGGGGATTACATTTCAACATGAAATTTGGGTGGGGACACCAGTTCAAACCCTATCCCCACTCGAGCATACTCTTTATTTTCAGCTATTACAATCTGTTTATTCTTTTTTTAAAAACCTGATATTTTGCCAGTTTTCAAAAATGCATTGACCTGTGAATTGGAATTGCATTAAGTCTATGTAAAATTAGTTGGGGGATGATTGACATTTTTAATAATATTCAGTCTCTTCACCAGGAATGCTGAAGCCATCTTTTATTTCTCTTAGTAAAGTTTTATAATTTTCTTTATAAGGCTCCTATGCATTTCTTTCCAATGTTAGTGTTAGATATTTTATTGGCTATGTAGGTGACATTTTCTTCCCATTTTCTGTTAATAAATCAATAGACAATTTAAAAAATGTGTTTGTCTTATATTCAGCTACTTTGCTGAGCTTTCTCATTAATTCTAGGGACTTTTGCATGATTTCCATTAGATTTTCTAAGCACATCATTCTTTAATCTTCAATCCTCCATTTTTTCTTTCTTTCTTTCTTTTTTTTTTTTTTTCTTTTTGAGACAGAGTCTTGCTCTGTTGCCCATGCTGGAGTGCAGTGGCACAATCATGGCTCACTACATCCTCAAACCCCTGGGCTCAAGCAATCCCAATCCTCTTAATTTTTAAAAGCTTCAAGTGACACAGCAGTCAATGTTCCCTCTTATATGAATCCACTTTGCTGTTCCTTGATGTTGTCTGTCATGTCTCTTACTTTTACTTCTCCTTGTTCTTCCCAAGCCCTAAGACTCTCCTCCAGTCATAGACCTTTCCCTATTTAGCCCATTCCTTCTTCCTTACTTTTCAGTCCACCTTGACAACTTCATTGCCTTCTAACCCCTGTTACCACCACATCTTCTGGAATCATATTTGTATTCATTTAGAATGTTAGGGGAGAGAGAGAAGAAAATGAAAAAAGTTTAACTCAAACTGGCTTAAGTATTAGAGTATTAGACTGCACTTCTGAAAACTTGGCTAGATCACGGGGTTCAATACTGACATCAACACTTGGTCCTGAGCTCTCTCTCACCTCTGTTCTTCCTCTGGTGGTTATTCTCAGGCAGATTATCTCCTTAAGATGGTCTCCATATACTATAGGCTAACTACTAACAGTTTAGCAATTTCAGTAGAAAAAATAAAGACTTTTGTCTCCCAGAAATTAAAATAAAAAATCCAGAATGAACTGTCGTCAGAGTGCCTTGGGGCACTAGTTAATTAGTTAATTCCTGAACAATCTACTCTGGTTAAGAGGTGATGCAGAACTCTGATTGGCCAGGCCTGGGTCACATGCCCATTCCCCCATCAATTACTATGGTCAGATATGTCGCAGAACTCTGATTGGCCAAATCTGGGTCACATGCCCATTCCTGAACCAATTGTCACCATTGTCGTAGGTGATAGAGGGCTCTGAGTAATGGTGCCTTTTTTTTTTTTTTTTTTTTTTTTTGAGAGGAGTCTCGCTCTGTCGCCCAGGCTGGAGTGCAGTGGCATGATCTCGGCTCACTGCAAGCTCTGCCTCCCAGGTTCACGCCATTCTCCTGCCTCAGCCTTTCAAGTAGCTGGGATCACAGGCTTCAAGCCACCACGCCCGGCTAGTTTTTTAGACATTTTTAGTAGAGACGGGGTTTCACTGTGTTAGCCAGGATGGCCTCGATCTCCTGGATTCATGATTCGCTCCACCTCGGCCTCCCAAAGTGCTGGGAATACAGGCGTGAGCCACAGCGCCCGGCCGGGTCATGGTACTTCTTTGAAGCATGAAGTTGTCTAACATGGAGTTGGAGGCCTGGAGTCAAGGCAAAGGAAAACACACTTACTAGAAGGAGGGAGGCTGATGGGCAGACCAAAACAAGAACCTACTACCCCATCCCAAAACTAAACCCATCCCAAAAAGAGGTTCAAGACACTTCTAGAACCTCTTTTCTATCTTTCAGCCGGAACACAGTCATTTGAGGGAAGGAAGAAAGCACAGAGATAAATGACAATGACTATGATACGTTGTAACTTTTCATGTCCAGTTTTGCTTCTAGGGGTTAAGAAACCTGAAAGCATTTTCTCTTGTGATTTCCAGAGAGCAGGTTTTTTCCCCTTTTTACTCTCAAAGAATTGAGACAATTGAAAGATACTAGCTTTATATATTCTTATAATTCAAATATGAGGAAGACCATAACTGTAGTAACAGCATGCCCACTTCTGGGGAACCATGCAGAGAAGTATCAGTGATAAATGTGAATCCCACCTCGATAGGGTGTGTTAGTCTGTTCTCATGCTGCTACTAAAGACATAATGCAAGGCTGGGTAATTTATAAAGAAAAGAGGTTTAATTGACTCACAGTTCCACATGGCTGGGGAGGCCTCACAATAGTGGTAGAAACCAAAGGGGAAGAAAACACGTCTTACATGGCAGCAGGCAAGAGAGCATGTGCAGGGGAACTCCCCTTTATAAAACCATCAGGTCTCGTGAGACTTATTCACTATCACGAGAACACGTGGGAAAGACCTACCCCATGATTCAGTTACCTCCCACAGGGTCCCTCCCATGACACGGGGGAATTATGGGAGCTACAATTCAAGATGAGATTTGGGTAGGGACACAGCCGAACCATATCATAGGGGTTTGACTTCTTCTGGAACCCTGCTTTTGGGAGGAGTGAAACCTGTTATGTACTCATTTGTGATCACAGAAGCCTTAATCTGAGAGCAGTACAATATGCACAGACCTAGCTGATCAAACCATGAATTTTCCAACTCAGTAGACAGTTAGGATGTTTGGCAATGATTTTCGGAGATCTTTGCGAATGTATATGTGGAACTCTACATAGGTACAAAAAGCTCCCCAGACTTCAGCAAGGGTTTAATTTAGGGGTTGCCTGTATCAGAAACTGGAAAGCTAAGAAAAAAAGGGAAATGCCTCCCAAATGCTTAAACTCATTTATTTGATGGATTTTTTGTTTGTTTTTGAGACAGGGTCTTGTTCTGCTGCCCAGGCTGGAGTACAGTGGCGCCATTATGGCTCACTGCAGCCTTTAACTCCTGAGCTCAAGCAATCCTCCTGCTCTGGCCTCCCAAACTGTTGGAATATAAGTATGAGCCGCTGCACTCAGCCCTTAAAACCATTTAAAATACCAACCCCTCATCAAACGAGATACTTTCAAGCATTGTACTTTAACAACCTAGAAAAAAGAAGCTATAGGCTCAGTGTTTCTCTTTCAACTAAAGCTGTATAGCTTTAACAGATGGCAATTCATAGCGCAAAAACAGACGTCTGAGGGCTGGCTTCTGACCACCCCTGTCTCTCCAAGGCCACATTTCCAGTCTGACCTCTCTTGGGTGTCTTGATCACATCTAAAGTTAATTTTCTGGCTGGGCATGGTGGCTCACACCTGTAATCCCAGCACTTTGGAAGGCCGAGACGGGCAGATCACTTGAGGTCAGGAGTTTGAGAGCAGCCTGCCCAACATGGTGAAACCCCGTCTCTACTAAAAGTACAAAAATTAGCTGGTGTGATGGCACGCGCCTGTAATCCCAGCTACTCAGGAGGCTAAGGCAGGGGAATCACCTGAATTGGAGGTGGAGGTTGCAGTGAGCTGAGATTGTGCCACTGCACTCCAGTCTGGGTGACAGAACAAGACTTCATCTCAAAAAGATTTCTTTTTCCTTGCTTTCGGCTTCACTTTCTGCTTCAAGTCCATCCCTTCCTTCCCTCTCTCCTTTCTTCGTCTCCCCTCCCTTCAATCTTCCTCTTCCTTTCTTCCTTCCCTTTTTCTTACTTCAAAGATTTGGATTATAAGTGGCTGATGGGGCTTAGTGCCCTGGAGGCAGGGCGCTTTATGGCATATAGAGGGGCTTGGAGGGCGGTTCTGTCTGAGCTTCACGGTTGCCAAGAGCCACATGATTAGATTTTGGATACCATCTCCAAGTAAGGATGTGTGTGTGTGTGTATATATATATAAAATAATTATATATTTTATATATATAAAATAATTATAATATATATTATATATAATAATTATAATATATATTTTATATATATATATAATCACAAAGAAACACCAACGAGACTGAAAGAAGGTAACCATGGTTCAACTTACAACATTTCAACGTGTAGTGCAGTGGTCCCCAAGCTTTTTGCCACCAAGGACTGGTTTTGTGGAAGACCGTTTTTCAACAGACCAGGGCAGGGAGGGGCGGGGGTGGTTTTGGGATGAAACTGTTTCACCTCAGATCATCAGGCATTAGATTCTCATAAGGAGTGTGCAACCTAGATCCCTTGCATGCGCAGTTCACAATAGGGCTCACGCTCCTGTGAGAATCTGCTGCCGCTGATCTGACAGGAGGTGGAGCTCGAGGGTAATGCTTGCTTACTCACTACTCACCTCCTGCTGGGTGGCCCGATTCCTAACAGGCCACAGAACAATACTGGAGGTTGGGGACCCTTGCTGTAGTGTACCAAGAATTTATTATTAGATTATGAATCCTGGAATTATCTTGAAGAGCACAGTTACATTACTTTGTGTTTGGTTTTGTGTTTAAAGTTATAACTTACTAAACATAAACAATTATTCTAACAAAACCCTAATAATCAACTGAGATCTTTGTGACTGCATACGTGGCTATCTACGTAGATATAGAAAGCTCCCCAGTCCTCAGCAAGGGTTCAATCTAGGGCCTGTCTGTATCAGAAACCAGAAATGCTACGAAAAAAAGGGGAACTGTACCCCAAGTGATTGGGGAATGTTAATAAAACACTACTAATTAATAGGGGTTTGTTAGAATAATTGTTTACTTTTAGTAAGTTATAACTAAGTAGGGTGTCATTATTCCATTTGACAGATGGGGATACTGAGACACAGAGAGGCAAGGTGACTTGTCCAAGGTCCCAGAGCGTGTGGAGCTGGGATTTGAACCCCAGGGAGTCTGGCTTTAGAAGTCTCCAACCACCATGTTATGTGGACTGTGACAAAAGAGAAATGATTGTGCTTCTGTTTTTGGCATTGCCTTGTGGTTTGCACTACCTGAAATGTCAGAAAACTTGAGTGGCCCAGGCCCCCCTCGACCTCTGGAAGGTCTTGAGTAGAAGGTAAAAAAGCAAGTAACTATATTCCTGCTCAGAAGGAGCCTACAATTCAAGTGGAGACAGAATGAAATTCAAATTAAGTAAACTACAATAATTCATAGAATATAAAATGTTGCGGCACAGCATGTCTAATTTGGATACCTTTGGGGACTCTGACCCGCCAGATGAGTTTTGGTTGCAGACACAGCCAAACCATATCAGCTACTGAAACAGAAACTCCAAAAGGCAGAGCCTCAAAGAAGGTAAAACCTATTTCCCTCTCCCATTAGAGGCAGGTAAGTGGTCCAGTGTTGGTAGGTATCTGTTCCGCCACACTATCCAGGATCACAGATACCTTCCATCTTGTTGTTCTGCTGTCTCCTAGGAGTTGTCCTTGTCTGCATAGTCAAAACCAGTTTACCACAAGATACATTAATATAATCCAACCAATAGGAAGGGGAACAGTGAGGGGTAGAAGCCAATTTCCTTTTAAAGAAAGAGATATGGGGCCGGGCATGGTGGCTCACGCTTGTAATCCCAGCACTTTGGGAGGCTGAGGTGGGCGGATCACTCGAGGTCAGGAGTTCAAGATCAACCTGGCCAACATGGTGAAACCCTGTCTCTACTAAAAACACAAAAATTAGCCAGGTGTGGTGGCGGCACCTGTAATTCCAGCTGCTCAGGAGGCTGAGGCACAAGAATAGCTTGAACCCGGGAGGCAGATGTTGCAGTAAATCGAGATTGTGCCACTACACTCCAGCCTGGGCAACAGAGATACAGAATGTGCACTCTTCACTCTGCTCACATCCCATTGGTGAGAACTGGGTCACATGGCCATACCTGACTGCAAAGGAGCTTGGGAAATGTAGTTTGCAGCTGGACAGTCACGTGCCTGGCCAACAGTTGTGGAAGGGGGTATATTCCTAAAAAGAAAAGGCGGAACAGGCCACATGAAGTCCCAGCTGTTTGCAACATGAAGTTAAGTGAAAAGAGAGATGTATTTTCTACTGGTGAAAGACCTTAGAAGGGATCACAGCTGACTACAGCTTACCTGTCTAGCCACCGCTTTCTTCTAGGTACCCTGTACTCCACTGTAATCTAAACGTTGGCTGATTTTTCTGCCAATTTTCTAGTTCCCTTTGCCTCAAATCATTTCCTACCCCATCCTTCAGGGACCATCTCAAATATCCCCTCCTGCATGAAGGCTTCAGATGGTTCTTGACCCTGGCAGCCATTTTGCTCATCTCTTTCCCTTGCCCTGGTATGTTGGTGACGTGTATTTTTGCCTCACCCAATCATATTGCATTTTTATGCTCTTCAGTCATGTTTCTATATTTCCTGCCTCCTGTAGGGTAGTTGCTTAATAAATGGGAGTAGCTGACTTTGTCCTCACTTCCATTTAAATCAGTAGTAGTGTGTTTGTGATGGGCCAGGAATCATGCTACACTCATGGGTTAATTACCTCATTTAATCTAAAGACAACCCTGCAAGGTAGGAAATATCATTTGCTCCCATTTCACAGACATAGAAACTGAGGCTTAGCAGGATTCAAACATTTTCCAAAAACCACTCAATGAGGAAGTTGTGGAGAGAGACCTCACACCCAGCTTGTTGGATTCCAGAATTCTCAGGCCTCTGACCCTAGAGCCTGTCCTTATTTCTTGAAGTGAATTGATAAAGTCTTGTCCTTTTGCGGGGAGGCAATAGGGTTCCTGTTATGATGCTCAAGCTTACAGGAGGCTTTCAAAATCTTTTATATTTTTCCATAAGAGAAGAGTTTGTTCCTAACACCGTATTGCTTCATATGTAAATTTTCAGGAGGAAAGAAGTGCTTCTCATTAATAAATTAACATTTCCGGCCAGGTGCCGTGGCTCATGCCTGTAATCCCAGCACTTTGGGAGGCCAAAGTGGGTGGATCACTTGAGATCAGGAGTTGGAGACCAGCCTGGCCAACATGGTGAAACCCTGTCTCTACTAAAATTACAAAAATTAGCCAGAAGTAGTGGCAGGCACCTGTAATGCCAACTACGCAGGAGACTGAGGCAGGAGAATTGCTTGAATGTGGAAGGCGGAGGTTGCAGTGAACCAAGATAGCACCATTGCACTGCACTCCAGCCTGGGCAACAGAGTGAGCCTACTCCTCAAAAAAATAAAAATAAGTTAACATTTCGACTTTTAAGCTATTGTTATGCTTAAAAGACTACAGAGAATGTTTGGAGTGGCAAAGGCCTTGATGAACAAAATTCTAACCTAGAAACCATTAAGAAAAAACCTCTGACAAAAGTTATGTACAAATTGAAGACAAATTTTGAAAAATCCTAAATAATGTCAAAGGGCAAGAAACAAACTGGGATGATTATTTGTAGCACATGACAAACGACTAATTGCCTTAAGATGTAAAGAGCTCTTGGAAATAAATTAGAAAAGACCAACAATCCAAAAAAGTTGGGAAGAAGAGAGAAGACAAAAGCAGGGAGAGGAAGGCTTAAAGATAAATTCAGATGGCTTTGAAGCATAAGAAAAGAGGATCAGCCTTCCTTACAATTATGAAAATCCTGAAATAGGCAACAATCAAGACTTGATAATACAAAGTGATAGCCAGAGTATAGAAGAGAAATATCTTTGTGCACTGCTGGGAATGTCAATTCGTTCATCTTTGATGTAAGGCATTATGACAGTGTTTAGCAAAATATTTAATGTCATGTAAACCTTGACTCAGTAATTCAACTCATAGGAACTCCGTATCCTACAGTTTTCCATATATGCATGCCTTAGAGTCAGATTACAGCATTCTTTATAGTATTAATAGCGTAACTTGAAACAATTTAAACACTAACCTCTAGGACCTAGTTCAATCTTCTATGGAGAATCCACACAACATCCATTTAAAAGTACATTAGGCAATACGGTGGCATACCTACAGTATCACACACCTGCAAGAGTTCATTTTTATTTATTTATTTATTTTAGATGAAATCTTGCTCTGTCACCCAGGCTGGAGTGCAGTGGCATGATTCTCGGCTCACTGCAACCTCCGCCTCCCAGGTTTAAGCAATTCTCCTGTGTCAGCCTCCCAAATAGCTGGGATTATGGGCACCCGCCACCATGCCCAGCTAATTTTTGTATTTTTAGTAGACATGGGGTTTCACCATGTTGTCCAGGCTGGTCTCAAACTCCTGACCTCAGGCGATCCGGCTGCCTCGGCCTCCCAGAGTGCTGAGATTATAGGTATGAGCCACCATGCCCGGCAGGAGGTCATTTTTAACACGCCCCTGTTCTCTACAACAAAATTATTTTCAGCAATGGTCATGAAATGACACAAGTAACGCTAATAGCCAGAGAAGAAGTAGAAACAGTGAGATGTTTCATTGAACTTCGGATATATAAAATCATGCAGTAAAAGAAACAAATTCAAAATTAAATATTGCAGTACAAAATGGGAGTAGTAGTAATGGATTAGTCTTTTTAAATTACATTCATGTATTTTTTTGACAAATGATAAAAAAAGTTTTATCTACATATCTGTCATTAGTTTCTGTTTTCAACTCTGGCAAGTCTGTCAATGATTTTATCAATATCGATCCTTTTTGCATATGCATGTTCAATAGACAGAAAGCAACAGATATATAAATAGTTGGGGAAAGTCTTAAGGATAAGGTTGGTAGAGATTCATAAAAATTCCTTTTCATCACCAGGCTTGGTGGCTCATGCCTATAGTCCCCGCACTTTTGAGAGGCTGAGGCGGGCGGATCACTTGAGGTCAGGAGTTCGAGACCCTCCTGGTCAACATGGTGAAACCCCATCTCGACAAAAACATAAAAATTAGCCATGTGTGTTGGCGGGCACCTGTAATCCCAGCTACTCAGGAGGCTGAGGCAGGAGAATTGCGTGAATTCGGGAGGCGGAGGTTGCAGGAGCTGAGATTGTGCCACTTGAACTCTAGCCTGGGTGACAAAGCGAGACTTCGTCAAAAAAAAAAAAAAAATTCTTTTCACAGCACATTCCAGAAATGGTAATATTGTCTATATTTTTGTTTCTTCAGATTAATTCTTGCAGTTTTCACATGCCTCTATTATTGAAAATTTTCCACTAAGATGTCTTCACTACAGAATTCATCTTACATTTCTATTATATTTGCTAAGAATTTCTGCAAAAAATCAGATAAAATGGCTGAATGATAGCAATTGTGGAAATAAATGAAGACCAACAAAATGAGAATAAGCAAATATTCAGAGATTGCTATAGCAAGGGAGTCAGCTACCATCGCATGCCTTTGTGGCAGAGACTCAACGGCAGGCAGAAGAGTAGGAAAGTTTCATACTGGGGAAAAGAAGGACAGCTTCAGGTGTGCCCCAGTTGGAGGCTGTTTGCAGGGAGGAAGCTGTAGGTGGGCTAGCCAGAAGCAGGGCATCCTCTGTGATTGGTTAGGGGTGCATATTTGGGCTACTCTAATTGGTTCTAAATAGAAAGCAGGGATAAAAACTAGGGAAGTTGTCGGTGATGAATCAAGTACTGGCTACCTTGGGCTGATTGTTCTAAGGCTTATTGTTTGACTCCCTGGGTGGTTACTAGAGTTAGTGGTCTGATTTCTTACAAGTGTGATGTGTTGTCTGCTGGCTTCTTGGTCTGGTTACTAGCTTTCTGGGTAGGTCGCTGCAGGCTGTGGGTGAGATTTCTGGTTTTATATATGGCCTGGTCATTGATCATCTGTATATTCAGTCTTCCATGGAGTTGATATTATTTTGTCCTTTGTTTCCGAACATGTTTCAGAAATGATCAAAGCATTTAAATACTTATTTGATTTACTTCAGTAAAATCAGTATATTTTGTTGTTTTTCTGTCACTGTTCTTTGAAATTTGAATCTTTTTTTTTTTTTTTTTGAGACAGAGTCCATCTGGGTGACTCTGTCACCCAGGCTGGAGTACAGTGGCACAATCTTGGCTCACTGCAACCTCAAACTCCTGGGTTCAAGCAGTTCTCCCGCCTCAGCCTCCCGAGTAGCTGGGACTACAGGCATGCGCCACTGCGCTCGGCTAATTTTTATATTTTAGTAGAGACAGGTTTCACCATGTTGTTCAGGCTGGTCTCGAACTCCTGACCTCAAATGATCTGCCCACCTTGGCCTCCCAAAATGTTGGGATTACAGGTGTGAGCTACTGCATCCAGTCTGATTTTTAAAAAAATGTATATGTTCATTTCCTTTTATTTTTCTGTTGCATGGTTTATGGTTTTCTCTACAATTTCTCTGCAGCCTTGATCTGTGTTCAAGTGATCCTCCCACCTCAGCCTCCCAAGTAGCTGGAGCTACAGGTGCACACCAACCTGCCTGGCTAATTTTTAAATTTTTTGTAGAGACAGGGCCTCTCTATATTGCCCAGGCTGGTCTCGAACTCCTGGCTTCAAGTGATCTTCCCACCTTGGCCTCTGAAAATGCTGAGATTATAGGTGTGAGCCACTGCACCTGGCCCAGAGACCATTTCAAAGCTTGGTGGTCAGGCTGATTCTGCCTCTTCCCAAATATTTTTATGACTGATTAACCTCATTTAAAACATCATATAAGGGCCAGGCACGATGGCTCACACTTGTCATCCCGCACTTTGGGAGGCCAAGGTGAGGAGGATCACTTGAAGCTAGGAGTTCAAGACCAGTCTGAGCAAAAAGCAAGATCCCATCTCTCTCTCTCAAAAAAAAAAAAAAGGCCGGGCGCGGTGGCTCAAGCCTGTAATCCCAGCACTTTGGGAGGCCGAGACGGGCGGATCACGAGGTCAGGAGATCGAGACCATCCTGGCTAACACGGTGAAACCCCGTCTCTACTAAAAATACAAGAAAATTAGCCGGGCGAGGTGGTGGGCGCCTGTAGTCCCAGCTACTTGGGAGGCTGAGGCAGGAGAATGGCGTGAACCCGGGGGTGGGCGGAGCTTGCAGTGAGCCGAGATCGCGCCACTGCACTCCAGCCTGGGGCACAGAGCAAGACTCCGTCTCAAAAAAAAAAAAAAAAAAAAAAAAAAATCACATAAGCAAAAATTAACTCTGAAAAAGAAAAAATTGCATCTAGCTATCATGCTTTATTTCTAGTCTGGTGTCTGATGTATAAAGTCAAAAATATACAGCATCACAGGGACTAGAAACACAAATAATGCCTGAAGTAAGCTCAAACAATGTGAATTCGATAAGATCTTGCTCAGAAAATGAACACACATAGGTAAGTTTGTATGTGCCAGGGGATGTTAGCATAACTAGAAATTCTCCAGATAAACTTCTGTGTAGAATGCAATGCTTTTTAGGGGAAAATCAACAAAATGAAATCATGTGAAGTTTATATGTCCATTATTATAACTCAACAGAAACCACAGCAATCACTTAAAACTTGGATCAACAAAAATATTCTTTTTAGGGAGGAATTTTTTTATTACTGACATTGCTTAGAATTGCTAGTGCCTGGTGATAATACAAAGCAAGCTGACTTAATTGTTTTATTATGATTTGTAAATTTCCTACAGATACCTAGGTACTCCTGTTATCCCAAACCCCTAACCCATATGCCGCTGGAGATATTTTAACAGAATCGAATGATCACAATGAGAGAGTAAGGAAAAAAAAATCAAAAGCAAGGACTAGAGTGTGTGTATATTATATGCTCCCACTTGCATGTGTTTTAAACAATAAATGTACTTATATATGTATATACATATTGATGAATGGAATGACTGAAAGAACATAGAAGACATTATTGAAGTGGTCACTTTTCAAGGGGAAGTCTGGGAAACTGAGGAGTGGGATGGGAGCTAGTCTCTAGCTAGCTGACTCTCTTGGGACTTCTGTTCATTGAGCAATGTACAAGGCATTGCACTAGGTGTATTACATAAGCTATTTCTTTAGTTTTTACCTAATGCCCTTTTTCTTTTCCATGATCCCATACAAGGTACATTCCATTTAGTCATAGTGTCTCCTTTGGCTTCTCTTGGCCGTGATAGTTTCTCAGACTTTCGTTGTTATGGATGACCTTGACAATTTTGAGGAGTGCAAGGCAGGCATTTTGTAGGTTGCCCCAAAATTTAAATTTGTCTGATGTTCTTCTCATCATTATATTGGGGTTATGGATTATTTGGAAGACCACAGAGGCAGGGTGTTATTTTCATCACATCACATTAAGGGCACATACTATCAACATGATATATGACAGTTGATGTTGGCCTGACCTCTTTTTAAAGTCAAAAATATTTTATGACACCAAGAAAACTGTTACAGCTAATAAATGAGTTCAGCAAAGTTGCAGGATACAAGATCAATACACAAAAGTCAATTACACAAAAGTCAATTATATTTTTGTGTGCTGGCAATGAACAATCTGAAAATGAAATTGAAATTAAAAAAATAACTCTACTTACAAAAGCATCAGGAAGAATAAAATACTTAGGAATAAAGTTAGCAAAAGAAGTGTAGGACTTGAACACTGAAAACTATAAAGTGTCATTGAAAGAAATTGAAGACCTAAACAAATGGAAAGATATCCTATGCTCACAGATTGGAGGACTTAATATCTTTAAGATGTCAATACTCCCCAAATTGACCTACACATTCAATACCATCCCTATCAAAATTCTATCTGATTTATTTGCAGAAATTGATAGGCTGACCCTAAAATTCATGGAAATGCAAGGAACCCAGAATAGCAAAAATCACCTTAAAAAATGGAAATGAAATTGGATGTTTTACATTTCCTGATTTTAAAACTGACTACAAAGCTACAGTGATCAAAACTGTGTGGTACAGGCATAAGGACAGACATATAGATCAATGGAATAGAATTAAAAGTTCAGGTGTAAACTACTATGTTTATGGTCAACTGATTTTCAACAAGGGAGCCAAGATGATTCAATGGGGGAAAGAATAATTTTTCAACAAATGATGCTGAAACAACATGCCACATGCAACATAATAAAGTTAGACCTCACCTTCACATAATATACAAAAATTTACTCAAAATGGATTAACTATAAAACTATTAGAAGAAAACACAGGTATACATCTTTGTGACTTTGGATTATGCAGTGGTTTCTTAGATATTATACTTAAAACACAAGAAACCAAAGGGGAAAAAATAGATAAATTAGGCTTCATCAAAATGTAAGTCTTTTGTGTTTCAAAGAATACTATCAAGAAAGTGAAAAGACAACCTACAGAATGAGAGAAAATATTTGCAAATCATATACAGTGTCAGATAAAGGTCTAGTATCCAGAATATATAAGGAGTGTCTACAACTCAACAACAAAAAGACAAAGAACCCATCTTGAAAATGGGCAAAGGATTTGCATAGACAGTTCTCCAAAGAAGGTATAGAAATGGCAAATACACATGAAAGGATGCTTAGCATCGTTAGTCATCAATGAAATGTAAATCAAAACCACAATGAGATACCACTGCACATCAATGAGCGTGGCTAGAATAAAAAAGGTGAACAACAATAACACGTGTTGGCAAGAATTCAGAGAAACTGGAAACCTCATACCTTGTTCGCGGGAATGTAAAAGGACATGGCCAGTTTGGAAAACAGTTTGGCAGGTCCTTAAAAAGTTAAACATAGAGTTAACATGTAACCCAGCGATTCCACTCCTAGGTATATACCCAAGAGAAATGAAAACAAGTCCACACAAAAATTTGCACGTGAATGTTCATAGCAGCATTATTTGCAATAACCAAAAAGTGGAAAAATCCCAAATGTCCATCAACTGATGAATAAGCAAAATGTGGTATATCCATACCAGAGACATTATGTGGCAATAAAAATGAAGTGTACTGGTTCACGCTGCAACATGGATGAACCTTGAAGACAAAATGCTAAGTGAAAGAAGCCAGTCATGAAAGGTCACATATTGTTTGACTGTGTTCATATGAAACATCCATGATAGGCAAATCTATAGAGACAGCAGATTAGTGGTTTCCAGGTGCTAGGGTGGGGAAAAGGGAGATCATAGATAATGGATATAGTGTTTCTTTTGAGGGTCATGAAAATGTTCTCAAATTAGATAGTGATGATGATTGTACAACATCGTGAATCTACAATAGTCCCTCTGTATTTATAGGTTCCACTTTTCCACTTCCGTGAATTCAACCAACCTTGGATCAAAAGTATTCGAGGAAAAATTTTCATCTGTATGAAGATATACAGATTGTCATTGTTGCCTAGACGATATGGTATAACAACTATTTACATAGCATTTACATTCTATTAGGTATTATAAGTTACCTAACAATGATTTAAAGTATACAGGAGGATGTGTATAGGTTATATGCAAATACTATGCCATTTTATATCAGGTACTTGAGTATCCATGGATTTTCGAAGGTCCTGGAACCAATCACCTACGGATACTGAGGTACAACTGTACTTAAAAAATGAATTGTATACTTTAAATAGGTGAATGTTATGTTATATGTGATTTATATTTTAATTAAAAATATATTTCAGACATGCAAAAATGTATAAAGAATCATATAGGCCAGGCACGATGGCCCACACCTGTAATTCCAGCACTTTGGGAGGCTGAGGCAGGTGGATCACTTGAAGTCAGGAGTTCGAGACCAGCCTAGTCAACATGGTGAAACCTTATCTCTACTAAAAATACAAAAATTAGCTGCATGTGGTGACAGGTGCCTTGTAATCCCAGCTACTCAGGAGGCTGAGGCAGGAGAATTACTTGACCCTGGGAGGTGGAGGTTGCAGTGAGCTGAGATCCTGCCACTGTGCTCCAGCCTGGGTGGCAGAGCAAGACTCCATCTCAAGAAAAAAAAAATTAAATTAAAAAATTGAAATACATGTATATTATATATTTTAAAAAATATTTTAATATACTATTTCTGGTTGTCCCTTTGTAACCAAATCAAGGATATGTTACATTACCTATTCAATTACAAAAATGGAACTGTTTCTTTAAAAAAGATCAATTGATCAAAAATTAGAGTGTCCAAAGAATTATGAGCATGTTTCTGCTCTTGTCAAGGCTTGTGTTAGGGGTTCTCCAATAGGATATACATATATAGAGAGAGATGCATGAAATGGGATTAATAAATCAGATCCTGTCAGTCGCCACCCCACAGTCCTCCATCCAACAGGGGGTGCTGTCTGGCTTCGAATGAACCCAGCACTGAATCCACTGTCCATACTCTTAGCCACGATCACCTTGCAGTAGCAGGCTCAACAAGTTTGGGGCCCGAGGCATACAATGTGGTTGGGTAATGGGTGGGATTCTCTGAAAGAACAAGAATACAACTTTATAAATATACGATGAGGTCCAGACCAGGAAGGGGTGAACTCTGAGCTTCACGGTAAACCCATCTGTAACTTAACCACCTCCAGTATCAGCAACCTTGTGATTTTTAACGAGATGATAGTACCCCTGCCTTACTTTATCATCTGAAAATAATAATGAAAGGAAAGTAAAGTCCAGAGTCTCCATATTATGAAACCTTGAAGTTACCCAATCAACTTGATTCCCTGAAGATTAAGGATATAAAGTTTTCCAAACAGAGCCAACAAGTGCTTCCAGCAGGAGTTCCCTATAGCTGGATCCTAAGTTAAGGGATTGGGAGAATTTTCTTCTCCCTCCCTGCTTTCTTTCTTTCTTTATTTTATTTATTTATTTATTTATTTATTTAGCATAGCTCACTGAGGGTCCTGCCATTATTTCAATACTCAGCGACTGGTCAGGAACATAAGCAACTAATCAAAGATCAGCAGTGTCTGTAACATAATCTCAAGGGAGGTCGGGTTTCCAGTTCTTATCTCCCTGGAGCAGCCCTGTATGCCTACAGGTAGATGGCCATAAGATGCAGTCTCTGCCTCCCACTGTAAATTATTAACTCAGCTCCGCCCCACAAGCTAGAATCACCTCATACCTTGTTGCTGGGTGTCATGCATCACAGAATCATAAGTCAGTGGGAAGCAAGTTTTGAATGGCTCAAGAAGAATAGTTGTTAACAACCTGCTCTCCCTCTGTGCATGATGGAATCCAAGGTAATGTGACTTGAACACTTGAAGGTGGTCACACCTGGTGACCTCTTTTCTACCCAGAACTTTCCAAATGATTATAATGCTGGGCCTCCGCTAGGCCTGGAGAGAGAACTGGGTTTGTGAATAAGATTTTGAATTTATTTAATGAAAGATTGTATTTAAGATGATCATTTAGTTGTCTCCCTTCTGTTAGTGGGGGCTAGTATGATGATTTAGAACCAAAGAGTGGGAGTGTTACCAATTCATTTCAAATTGGTCTAGAACAGGGTGCTGTTCAATAAAGACAGAAATGGTCTCTGTTAGTGCTGCCTACTGCAAGAGCCATTGGCCACGTGTGACTACTGAGTGGTTGAACTGAGGCTGGTGCCTGGGGAACTGAATTGTAAAGTTGACTGAATTTTTACTAATTTAAATAGCCACATGTGGCTAGTGGCTACTGTGCTAGTGCGGTTGGATCTTAAATAATAGATGGTGAGCTCATGTAGAAGGAAATAGTAGGTCATGTAAGACTATTGGTACATTTTCTTCATTACCCTAGATACCTTGTGTTTCCTTTTAAATGTGATAAGCCCAACTTTGTCCCAGGTAACGATCATTTTAAGAAGCTAAAACTGAGCTGTTTTTATTGTGGTATTTTATTACCATTATAGACAATGGTAAAGCTCTCCTGGGAAGATGGAAGACAGAACTTGAGTGTCAAACCTATTGCTTCTTTCCAGGAGTTAATTATAGGCATAAAGACTTCCAAGGACACGTTTTCTGGGTTTCAATAGCATAATCATCTCATGTGTTCTCTATTTAGAAAACATTATCTGCTGAAGGATTGTTTCTTCTCCTGCCTAGACAGCCAAAAAGCTTACAGAAACATTTGTGGATGTAGTTAGAATAATTTAGTAGCTGTTCACAGAAGCCTCAGGCACCATGAAGAAACCCTAGCTACAGCTTGTCATAGATCCATTCAGTCAATTACCCATTTCTATAGCACTGAATACTGTCACCTTGGCAACTGGTAACTCAAAATGGTACTGTCCTTGACCGAAAATGTATCTGAATGCCCAGAACAAAGTCCTGGTTTTAGTTGCCATTCTTGCATATCTCAAAGTGGTAACTCTAGGAAGCATGATTCATTGGGAGAAAATAATTTAGCTGATGGACAGAGAGGAGTATTCACTATAGGTCCCGCAATGAAAGAACAGATGGGCCTGTCCTCAAGGTCACATGTGCCTTTTGTTTTATTGTCATGGCTTTACAAAATGCATGTAGAAGTAACCGTGCAGATTGACTTATACATAGTTACACTTTTTTGAAAAATGTATGAAGCTCTTCCTTCTTATGAATTAATTCCCAGATTCCTTTGGTAAAACATTATTTGGATGGAGTTTACTCCAGATTAAAAAAGAACAAACTGGGCTGGGCATCGTGGCTTGTGCCTATTAATCCCAGCACTTTGGAAGGCCGAAGTGGGACGATCTCTTGAGACTAGAGTTCAAGAGCAGACTGAGCAATATAGTATGACCCTCCTCTCTACAAAAAAATCAAAAAGTAGCTGGATGTGGTGGTACATGCCTGTGGTCTCAGCTACTCCAGAGGCTAAGGTGGGAGGATCACTTGAGCTAGGGAGGTCAAGGCTGCAGTGAGCTGTGATCATGCCATGCACTCAGCCTGGGTGACAGTGTGAAAACCTGTCTCAAAAAACAAAACAAAACAACAAAAAAAAACGGGTGCAGTGGCTCATGCCTGTAATCCCAGCACTTTGGGAGGCCAAGGTGGGCAGATCACGAGGTCAGGAGATCGAGAACATCCTGGCTAACACAGTGAAACCCCGTCTCTACTAAAAATACAAAAAAATTAGCCGGGCGTGGTGGGGGGGCGCCTGTATTCCCAGCTACTCGGGAGGCTGAGGCAGGAGAACGGTGTGACCCCAGGAGGCAGAGCTTGCAGTGAGCAGGGATTGCGCCACTGCACTCCAGCCTGGGTGACGGAGGGAGGCTCCGTCTCAAAAAACAACAACAACAACAAAAAATGTTAATTGGAAATATTAGAGATGGAGCCATTCAGAAATGACCTCAGAAGGAGCTGAGTTTGATGAACAAAGCAAAATGAAGAGCTGAAGCACTATGAATAACAATGCTGATTTTAGCGAGCATTTGCTTCGTGCCATTGATAGCCATTGTCCACATGGTGGCATATTTAGTTTGTAGGTGATTCATTCAAAAGCTCACTTTATGCAAATCATCTGGGCAGTTGCCTCTTCTCTCCAAGTTAGTTGGGTTGTAGGGAATCCATAAACTCCTGATATGGTTTGGCTGTGTCCCCACCCAAATCTCATCTTGAATTGTAGCTCCCATAATTCCCTTGGGTTGTGGGAGGGACCCAGTGGGAGAGAATTGAATCGTGGGGGCAGTTTCCCCCATACTGTTCTCATGGTAGTGAATAAGTCTCATGAGATCTGATGGTTTTCTCGGGAAAACCCTTTCACTTGGCTCTCATTCTCTTCTCTGCCACCATGTGAGACGTAGCTTTCACCTTCCACCGTGGTTGTAAGGCCTCCCCAGCCATGTGGAACTGTGAGTCCATGGAACCTCTTTCCTTTGTAAATTGCCCAGTCTCAAGTATGTCTTTATTAGCAGTGTGAAAACGAACTAATACAGCTCCCTGTCAGATAATGAGGAAGAGACTCATGGCTTATATCCATGTTCATTCAATGTTTATAGAAGGTGACTTCTACTGTTTCAGCTGAGCACTTTTCCATGGTTCCGATATATTTTCCTGACTTTATAACACATCAAAGAATCAAAGTGATATAGGTAATTTTAAAAAGATTTTTATTTTAAAATAATGATAGACTCACAAGAAGTAACGAAAATAATACAGAGAGATCTCAAATATCCCTCAATGGTTACATCTTACATAATTAGAGCACAATATCTAAACCAGGACAAATAATGTTGGTACAATGTGCGTATACAGTTACATGCCATTTTGTTACATCTGTAGATTTGTGGAACAACCGCAATCAGTAGTAATTATTTTTACCCTGAGTGTCTTAAGTGCTAATTAATTAAGCTCATTAAGCCTTGAATAGACTCATTCTCATGTTCCATTCGTAGGCAGGTTCACTAGAAGATGGGTGAAGTGGTGTACAAGTAATATGTTGGGTTCAGCGCATAACTGGGTTAGACAAATTACTTCTTGGATCTTATTTCAGAGACCTTTAGTTTTAATTTTGCAACTGATCTTACTATTGCTGATTTTCACATCAAAGCTTGAATTTAAACCTGGCTAGGATGTTTTTATATTATTACTGTAAAGACTCTTATGCCAGGTAAAAATATGAAAACTTTCCTCCCATCAACCTCCACTATCTTACCTTATCTTTTGACTAACAGAATTAACATTTTTATATCAAAACCGTGTACAGAGGGAAGCCAAATTACACATTTTCAACACAGACACTTACGACAATATTTTAAGTAACTTCCTAATTAACCACCTTCTTATTGGTATCTGCTTAAAAGCCATCTAAAAGATTAGACATTGTGTCCAGAACTGGTGCCTTGTTCACTGCTCCTGTAATTGCATTATATTTCTAAAGAGACTGTAAATTCCTGGGGACCAGGTACCTCCTATAATGCCTGGCACACAGTAGATGCTCAGAAAATATTTGCTGAGTGGTTGTTCAGCATCTGGGTTCACTTGCAAAATAAGAAGAAAGCCCCCATGGCTAGGATGATTGCAATCACATTCATGTCCCTATTAGAGTCACTCAAATTTCCAGTGTGATCATTTCCTTCTTAAGCTGAAAACACAGATTCCGGGGTAAACGTTTCTAATAGTAGTTTTTGCAGATGCCACAAAATTATTTCATTTAGTCTCTGCTTGGTAAAAGCACCATCTAGTGTGGAAGATTCCATGGTGGTTGGAGATGCTGCTTCAAATTACTGCATGCTTTTACTCATCACTGTCATATGTAGAAAAGGAAACTCTATTTTCCCTTCCATGTTATTTTCTAGACATTCAGGATTCCATAAGATATGCTTTGCTCTCTTTGCTTCAGAATGTAACTTTTACTAGAGAGTGGGACAAAAGTTTCTCTCAATAAAGTCCAGAAGATGAAGCCTTTTTTCTCTTTTGGGGAATAGATTCCTTGTCATCACATAAGCCTGGCTCTGTTCATAATACCACTTTTGGCCGGGCGCGGTGGCTCAAGCCTGTAATCCCAGCACTTTGGGAGGCCGAGACGGGTGGATCACAAGATCAGGAGATCGAGACCATCCTGGCTAACACGGTGAAACCCCGTCTCTACTAAAAAAAAATACAAAAACCTAGCTGGGCGAGGTGGCGGGCGTCTGTAGTCCCAGCTACTCGGGAGGCTGAGGCAAGAGAATGGCGTGAACCTGGGAGGCGGAGCTTGCAGTGAGCTGAGATCCGGCCACTGCACTCCAGTCTGGGCGACAAAGCGAGACTCTGTCTCAACAACAACAAATAATAATAATAATAATAATAATAATATACCACTTTTATTTTTACCATAAAAATAGCTTTTTAATTACATAAATGATAAATGATCATTGTAGAAAGGTATAGGAAATTGTAAGAAAATGACAAGGATCTGAAATTCTGCCAACCCTGGTTAACCGCAGCACATCGAGGCCCATGCATCTTGCATTTCTTCATGTGCATAAGCATATTCAGCCCTCACCTCTCACCTCCCACTCTCCACCTCCTTCCCCCAGGGTCTTTATGTAATTGTCTTCATGGTCATAGAAACATATGGGGCTATTTGGGTAGCTACCCACATACATATATGAATGTATTTTCATCATTGTTTATTCTACAAAACTAGAATCCTTATTACACACACTTTTGCTACGTCTTGCATGTCTCATTATAGACATCCCTTGGGCCTTTTAGCATAGATCTGACAGATTATTTTTCTCCCTGACACTGTATGATGAAGCATGTTAAAAATACAGAAAAGAAGAAAATGTACAGAAAACACCCACTACCTAGATTCTACCATTAACCTATTACTTATGCTTATTTTTCATCTATCTATCCCTGTAACCACTAATCTATCTTATTTTGGGGGGATAGATTTCAAAGAAAGCTGCAGACATCAGCATACTTCCCCCTGAATGCTTTGCACACCTGCCATTAGTCAGTGTTCAGTGTTTTTTCTTTCAAGGTAAATAGTATATACAATCTAAAGCACTAGCCTTGGATATATCATTTGGTAAGTTTTGATGAAGGTATATACCTATGTGACCCAAATCCGTATTGAGACACAGAGCACCACTATTACCCCAAAAGGTATTCTCATGCCCCCACCCAATTTAATACCACTTTTAGTAGAGTCTTTAAGTGGTGACATTTGTTGATGAAAATAATTGTAGTCCTTAATATTAATCCTATAATCAAGGGTACTTGCCCCAAATGCTCATAAACAATATTATTGTGAGGCCGGGCACAGTGGCTCATGCCTGAAATCCCAGCACTTTGGGAGGCCGAGATGGGTGGATCACCTGAGGTCAGGAGTTTGAGACCAACCTGGCCAACATGGTGAAACTCCATCTCTACTAAATACAAAAATTAGCCAGGTATGGTGGTACACACCTGTAATCCCAGCTACTCAGGAGACTGAGGCAGGAGAATTGCCTGAACCTGGGAGGCGGAGGTTGTAGTGAGCCGATATTGCACCATTGCACTCCAGCCTGGGTGACAGAGCGAGATTCCATCTCAATAAATAAATAAATAAATAAATTTTAAAAATATTGTGGTTTCAAGCCTGTAATCCCAGCACTTTGGGAGGCTGAGACGGGTGGATCACGAGGTCAGGAGATCGAGACCATCCTGGCTAACACGGTGAAACCCCGTCTCTACTAAAAAATACAAAAAACTAGCCAGGCGAGGTGGTGGGCGCCTGTAGTCCCAGCTACTCGGGAGGCTGAGGCAGGAGAATGGCGTAAACCCGGGAGGCGGAGCTTACAGTGAGCCGAGATCACGCCACTGCACTCCAGCCTGGGCGACAGAGCAAGACTCTGTCTCAAAAAAAAAAAAAAAAAAAAAGTGGTTATAGAACTTATCGGGAAATAAACTGTTGCTTGAATTTTGATTCCTAAACTTGTAATTCTAGATGTTTCAAATCTAAATGATGTGATATTTGAAATACATTTAGGTGTGTCGTTCTTAATTTATGAAGATGAATCAAGTTATTTTAAAAATGATCTAAAGCCATATATAAAATGTTTTCCCAGTATTATTTATACACACACACACATGCATGGAGTGGGGAGAACCAGAAGGAAAATTCCACAATAAGCAGCCTTGCTTTGTCACCCAGGCTGGAGTGCAGTGGCGTGATCTCAACTCACTGCAACCTCTGCCTCCCAGGTTCAAGTGATTCTCCTGCCTCAGCCTCCTGAGTAGCTGGGATTACAGGTACCCACCACCACACTTGGCTAATTTTTTTATTTTTAGTAGAGACGGGGTTTCGCCATGTTGGCCAGGCTGGTCTCTCAAACTCCTGACCTCAGGTGATCTGCCCACCTCAGCCCCCAAAGTACTAGGATTCAGGCGTTAGCCACCGCACCTGACCACCAGTGGTAATTTCTGAGCAGTGGGATTATGGATGATTTTTATTCTCTTTGTTGCATTTTTTTCAGAATGTCTAAAATAAAGGTGTAATTCTTTTGTAATAAAAAAATCCCATTTTAAAGAACTTTAGGGGCTTTTAATAGCTGTTTATTTAATAAGTATATTTTTCATCCCCATCTGTCTTATCACAAATCATTCAGTGCAATAGCAAAATTCAGAAAAGTAAAATTGTAAGAATTGTACACATTTATCTTTATTTCTTACATATTTGTTACACAAGGGGTGACTGTGTATGCTCTTTCTTCGTCTTTTATTCTCTGTCTCCTCCCTTGCCATAATAAGCTATAAAAATCCCAGCCTGAAGCCGGGCACGGTGGCTCAAGCCTGTAATCCCAGCAGTTTGGGAGGCTGAGGCAGGTGGATCATGAAGTCAGGAGATCGAGACCATCCTGGCTAACACAGTGAAATCTCTTGTCTCTACAAAAAAAAAAAGAAAAAAAACCCAAAAAATTAGCCAGGCGTGGTGGCGGGCGCCTGTAGTCCCAGCTATTCAGGAGTCTGAGGCAGGAGAATCACTTTAACCCGGGAGGTGAAGGTTGCAGTGAGCTGAGATCGCGCCACTGCCCTCCAGCCTGGGTGACAGAGTAAGACTCTGTCTCAAAAGAAAAGAAAATCAGCCCTTGCTTGGTGGCTCAAGCCTGTGATCCCAGCACTTTGGGAGGCCGAGGCGGGTGAATCATGAGTCAGTCAGAACCATCCTGGCTACTACAGTGACTTCCGTCTCTACTAAAAAAATACCGAAAAAACTAGCCGGGCAGGTGGCGCCTGTAGTCCCAGCTACCGGGAGGCTGTAGAGGCAGGAGAATGGCGTGGACCCGGGAGGCGGAGCTTGCAGTGAGCTGAGATCCGTACTGCACTCTCAGCCTGGGAGACAGGGCAGACTCCGTCTCAAAAAAAAATCCCAGCCACTTGAATTCCCAGGTTACCACATGCCCAGGATAAGTGCCCAAGATGTCTGCCCTTTAGGGAATGAATGCTTCCAGTAAGCATAGCCAGTTTCTGGCTAAAGAGCTTGTATATTTTGCTTTTTATTTAAAAATTGGGACAGAAAAAGATGTATTTCTTCAAGAAGAGGGATCTTAGGAATTAGCAGTATCTTTTTGGTTTTGGTGTCTGTCTAGCCTTTACTTTTACAGATTTGAGATTAGACCTTTTTGGCGCAACTCTCCAGAAGGAAGGGAAGAGAATAGGGGACCTGTCCTCCTTGGCAAGTTTAGTATTACAAAAGAGAAATAGCCTGACTTGCATTTGATGTGGAGGAAAAGGGGTTGGAAAAATTCTAATAAGGTCTAGTTGTGGGAAAAGAAGGAAAAGCTGGCCTTGCCATCTGCACAGTCAATAGGCCCTGAGTCCCTGGTAGCCAGAGCTGGCAGAAGTCTATCCTGGTGGTTTTCGTTCCTTCCTCCCTCCTCTGTGAGCCCCCTTTTCCACCGCACAGTGTTTGGTGGAGTTTTCTGTCTCTGGTGGTCTTCAACTTCAATACGAATGTTTCTGTATTCACACGACTTCAGGGGAATAGCAATTCCCCTTACATTCAATCTTCCTTAACTTAATCTTTAAATTTTCCCTAGATCACTGGGGAAATGTATGACTGGGTCATATTCACACCCATGTAATTTAAACAGCAAAGTGCCCCTGAATCACCTCGGGGGACTTGTTAAAATGCAGATTCTGACTCAAGCAGGACCTATGGATGCTTGAACTGCATCCATGGACCACAATTTAAGGGCTTATAGGTATGGGCCTGGGATACCCTTACAGAAATGATCTACGATGCCTGTCAAGCATGCAGCTTCCTGGGCCCTCTCGTGGGTTTTCTAGATCCACCAGGACGCTAAAGTTTGCATCCTGCATGTAAAATTCCTGCATGCTGAGGTTTGAGAACCACAGCCTTAGGTTTTTGTTTTTTTGTTTTGTTTTTGTTTTTTGGGGATTTTTTGTTTTTTTGGTTTTTCTTTTGAGACGAAGTCTCACTCTGTCACCCAGGCTGGAGTGCAGTGGCCTGATCTCGGCTCACTGCAACCTCTGCCTCCCCAGTTCAAGTGATTCTCCTGACTCAGCCTCCCAAGTAGCTGGGATTACAGGCATGTGCTGCCACACCCAGCTTTTTTTTTTTTTTTGTATTTTCAGTAGAGATAGGGTTTCATCATGTTGGCCAGGCTGATCTTAAACTCCTGACCTCAAGTGATCTGCCCGCCTCAGCCTCCCAAAGTGCTGGGATTACAGGCTTGAGCCACCACACCTGGCCACAGCCTTAGCTTTAAGTGGTTTCTAAATGTGCGTCAAGTCACAACCACTTTTAACCAAGTATTATTTAAACACCCCTTTTTGGGTGATGAATAATTTAAAAGCCATGTTGAAAGCTGTCTACTGTGTGAAGTCTACTAATTTTCTTATTAACCCAAGGGACTCAGACTGAGATGAAAAAAAAAACAAAACCCTGAAAAAAATTTGCCTTTGATGGTCCAAACAGGTTTTAACATAATCCATTGTCAATATCCAATATCTACTGAGTGTTTGCAAGGCTCCCAGACCATGAAATATCTATCTTTTGTTCCAGGGAAAGATAGCTGCAGACACCAGGAGGATTCTCCTTAAGGCAAGAAAAGCCCCCTTTTTAAAATTTTTTTTTGTTTGTTTTACAAGATCAGTTACAAACTCTTTTAGGTAAACAACTTCAAAGAACTTCATGGGCTCTGGGAAGGCTTAAATGTGATCAGAATATATATCCTGTGTTTAAAACTGCTATAAACTTCCAACAATCTTTTTTTCTAACATTTATCAGTAGGAAGTAGTACAAGAAGACTAGGCTTTGCATTTAATGTTTTTTAACCCTCTATTTATGCTGAAAAAGATGGTCATGTAATGGCATGTGTTTTTTTTTTCCCCCTCCACTTATAACTCCCATGGGCCAATTAAGACTATGAACTGCTCTCATTTTTACTAGGAGACTATTTAATCCCTAAGGTAATTTAGAAGCACTATTCTGTTTGCTGATATTCATAATTATACGCATTCAGTGGTGATTAAGAGGCTGCAGCTGGATAATAAAACACCAACAGTCTCCTTGTTGTTACATAAAAAGATAATCCTTCATTTCAACTGTACAGCTGTCAGTGTTGGGTAAATCAAACACATAAAAACTTGCAATATTATCTTTCTCAGATTTGATCCTTGTAAATTCCATAGCTAAGACCCCTTGAATCAAAGCATCAGACCATGCTTCTTTCTTGATGTGTGTTTGGTTTACATTTTTAGCTGCCACTGAGTATTATTCCAAACTGGGGACAGCACCTTCTGAGGGGCTTCCTAGAGAGCAGTCCTCTCCGTCTGGTCATTGAACAAAAATGCATTCAGTTATATGAGGAAACTACTGCCTGCTCTTTG
This sequence comes from Papio anubis, assembly GCF_008728515.1. Lineage (NCBI taxonomy): Eukaryota > Metazoa > Chordata > Mammalia > Primates > Cercopithecidae > Papio > Papio anubis. The sequence continues at coordinate 103,645,208 of NC_044984.1, forward strand.
CAGCATTAATTTCTGGTTTGTGTTTGGTGAGCCAGGAAGCAATCATGGGTCTGGAAAGGTGACGTCTCAACTCGGGTTCTAAATAACATTCTTTTTCAACACTGTTAGGTGCTGTGAACACAGAGCTGCTGGGAATAAAAAAGGTCCTAATTTAGAAGTATCCCAACTCCACACTTGAGGGATATATTATAAACCATTAAACATCGATTGGAAAAGGGTTATATTTGAAATTCCACTTTGCTTCTCTTGGTGTGTGCAATTTTAAAATACCATTGATTCAGGAAATGGTAAGGAAAGAATGATGTGTGCTAAACAAGACATTGAACAGGGCTGGCATACTTTTTCTGTAAAGGGCCAGATAGTAAGTATCTTAGACTCACCTCTTTGTAGCATAAAAGCAGCCACAGGCAAACATAAATGTGTCTGTGTTCCAATAAAACTTTATTTATGGATACTGAAATTTGAATTTCATATAATTTTCTCATGCCATGAAATACTATTCTCTTGATTTTTTTTCCTCCCAACCATTTAAAAATGTAAAAGCCATTCTTAGCTCAAGGGTCATTCTAAAACGGGCAGTGGTCTGGACTGGGTCCATAGGCCGTCATTTGCTGATTTTTCATGCAGAGCATCAAAACTGTTTTTGCTTTTTGAATTTCCTTGACTACTCACTGAGTTTCTACAATTGGCATCATTATGAATATTGCTTTCTAATTAAGCATCCACTGATATCTAGTATGTTCTTAGGTTTGGCTCAATGACCAGAGGCAGTTTTCAATAACACATCATGACAATTACCAGAAGCAAATGTAATGTGCAAATATCAGGATTGCTGTCATAAGAAAAATAACAATACAGTGACACAAGTCATTTTTTTAGAAATGTAAAAAGATTTACAAGACTGTAAACCTGAAGTCCTGGTTGCTTTTTAAGCTTTAGACATGAGGCAACCACAGGATTCTGTGTTGGGGAGAAGTAGAAACAATAGTCTCCCCTTTTTGATGGTATAATCAAGTTGATCTCTTTTGGTTTTGCTATTTCCCTGCTGTCTCCACAAGGCTAACTCATTTTCAAAGCTAACTAAAACAGGCTTCTCACCTACTTGGCTTCCCCAGCTGTCATTTTATAAAGAGTAAGTTGAAAACGAAAGTGTGGGCTTCGTCTCCAGGACTGTTGTCCTAATTATTTTGTTTGAGGGAAAATACAACAGAATTTTGTCATGCAATGTTTTTGAAAGGCTTTTTATGAAAGCCAGTTCCTATTCTGACTCACTGGTTTCCTCTCAGTGCGTTCTGCGAGCCTCACGAGATAGTGTGTTCTCTGCAGTATGCAGAGTAAAAGCGATACCATGGGCGTTTTAGGTCTGTACATATTCCTGTAGAGTTAGTTCCATCAGATAATCTGGCGAGGCTTTACGATTTCTTTTTCCTCCACCACTTCTGGGGGAAGGATCCTGTGGTGTTTTTTTTTTTTTTTTTTTTTTTTTTAAAAGGCTCTGAAATAAATATTTCCCAACCTTTCCAATAGGGTTTTGGGCCTTCGGGTATGAGTTTTTAGTAAAATTTTTAAACACAGGCATTCAAGGAATATACACCCAGCCGCCCATTGGGAGTTGACATGTGGTCCCTCGCTAATGTATAGCAAGTGTTTCAAACTGTTGTTAGCAAAGATGGTTTTCGGTGTCTGTGCCCGGGAGATGGCCTTCCGCTACGGGAGGGCAGGAGGTGGCCGGGGATCTGTCCCCGCTCACTAACCTAACCGTGGTTCGGATTTCTGGCCTAAACCCAGACATTTGAGCGCCTCATAGCTCATGGGGAACCTGACAGGCAATTGTATTATGAAAGCTGACATGCTGAATGGACCCTTCTTAACGATATTCTTTACCTGTCTCTTTGTGTTAAAGTGGGAACAAGCAAAGTAGCAGAGGAGAGAGTCGACCGAGGCGGGAGGGAGGTGGCAGGTGGAATGAAATATCGGGCAGTTTCATGTGCGGAGCTGATGTCGCCGGCATAACAAGAAAGGGTTGCACAGAACAAATCTCTATTGTTCCCTGTCATCTTTAAATGAGTGTCAAAGTAGGCAGGGGGGCTTTGACCGTTAACCGCACAATTTAGCCTGCCTGTTGTGTCCCGCGGGCCCCACCTCCTTGGAGTTTCTCAGATTAGAAAAGAAGGCCCCAGCCCCTTATAAATGGGCCATCTCTTGTTCTTTGTGTCCGGACTGCCTAGTGTGAAATCCACAGTGACGTTAAATGTTTTCTAATGAATAATTACTGAAAGGAAATGGAGGGCTATATGTGTAATGGATTGTAGCGCATTAAAATGTTTTATTTTGCGCACAAAAATGTTGTCCTTCACAAGCACCATGATTGTTGCGAAAAGGCCTTTGTGCGGACCTGTTTCAATGGATTATCTGCAAGCGTTTCCATCCCAAATGGGAATCAAAGGGCGTCTTTGGCAAACTAATGTTTTTCAAGATGGCAGCCATGAAACGCAGTTAGTATTTAAAGTTGCAGGGTTTAAAGGAATGTTTGAACTCGGGAGATTTTCTCACTTACTTTCCCCCCTTTTGATTTGGGAAAGTGAAGCGACTCCCCCCGACCTCTGTCCTGTTCCGGCGGCCGGACGGTCAGCCCTTTACAAGATTCTTGGAGCCTATTTCTTAGGAACAAGCTAGAGGTCCCAGGAATGGGGAGCTGGCACTTTCTCTTGGCTACACTTTTTTTTTTTTTTCTTTTTTTTTTTTTTTTTTTTTTTTTTTTTTTTTTTTTTTATAATTTCTTGGATGTATGTGGATAAATATGAGTACTGCAGGGAATTTCAAATGTCACCTCGTTGTGAACTTATTCAGATTTTCCCAGTGGGTTTTACTGGGGAAAGTATTGGGATTTGGGTGGCTATTCATTGTCTCTCTAAATACTGAGACCCTTGAGTTCGTGTACCAGCTCTAATCGGTTTATGACAAAATTAATGGGAGTTTCTGGTGCCTCATGAATCAATGTGAACTTCAGAGTTTCAATGACGTTTTGTTGCCAATTAGGCGACCACCATAGCCAGGGTCTAGCCTGCCCCCATCTCTCTTCTCTGTCTCTCTCTCTCTCTCTTTCTTCACTAATAATAATGAGGACTGAAAACAAGAATAGCTGTGGTTTTCTGATAACTGTAGGCTAAACATTTTGTGAAGCACATAGTTTTCTAACTTCTCACCATCTGCCTTCATGAGGGGAGAGAGTAGGTGTGTTTATTCCATGGAAAATATTTCCTTGGTCCTCATGGAAGATGTGTGAACTGGAGTCAAAAGAATCTATAGTCTTGCTCTTTCTCCATGAGAACAATCATACTGAACTCCATAAAGAAAAAAACAAATAAGCATTTCTCAACTGTGAATTAGAGAGGTTAACAGAAATAGATCTTGTTTGCAAGACTGTGCCTGAAATCTTGGTTGGTTTTTACATTTTAGGCATGAGACAACCACAGGATTCTATGTTAGGGGAGAAATAGAAACAATTATCTACACCATTGGAAAGTATAATGGAGTACTGATAGAGTCTCCTTCCCAACCTAGGAACAAAACTCATGTCTATCAAGTTGTTCTCTTTTCCTTTTGCTATTTCCCTGCTGTCTCCACAAGTCTAATTTTCTAGATAAAATAAGACTTCTCACCTACTTGGTTTCCCCAGCTGTAATTTTATAAAGAAAAAGTTAAAAATCAAAGTGTGGCCTTTCTCTGACTATTGGAACTGTTGTCCCAATTCTTTTCTTCAAAGGAAAATACAACAGAATTTTGCCATGCAATGTTTTTAAAGGCTTATTATTGTAGGACATAACCCATACACTGAAAAGTGCATAAAATAAATGTGCAACTTAATAAATTATTATAAAGCATACACCCATGTGGTAACCATCCAGGTAAAGACTAGCACCCCAGAAGCCCGTTGTGGTACCTCCTTCATTTAACTCCCTTCATACCCACTAAAGATAACCACTATTTGGATTTTCATGACTCATTTTTGAGTCATTTGCTGAGGATTTACCCTAAAAAAAGGCCTGAAAAAATCAAACTAGTTTCACAAAGTGAAAGCATCTAGATGATTCTAACTGGCATAGAGATGAGCATAGTTATGTCTTAATACGTATCACAAAAACTAGCAGGCCAGGTGCAGTAGCTCATGCCCATAATCCCAGCACTTTGGGAGGCCGAGGCAGGCAGATCACTTGAGCTTAGGAGTCCATGCCCAGCTTGGGCAACGTGGCGAAACCCTGTCTCTATGAAAATTTTTAAAAAATTAGCCAGGTGAGGTGGGACGTGCCTGTATGGTCCCAGCTACTCGGAGGCTGAGGCAGGAGGATTACTTGAGCCCAGGAGGTCGAGGTTGCAGTGAGCTGTGATTGTGCCACTGCACTCCAGCAGCCTGGGTGACAGAGCAAGACCTTGTCTCACCAAAAAAAAAAAAAAAGAGAGAGGAGAACTAACCAGCAAATCCAATGCTTTGCTCTATAGACACTATTACATACAACAAGATGAAGGGAGACGCTGTTGTTAATCTTGCGTCAGTGCAAAGAAAACAATTGAGTCAATAACAGAAAAGGTGAGATTCGGACAGAGCAAAAATCACAAGTGAATCTCACAGCCATGGGGGTCATTAATAATTGTCTTTGGATTGGGGCAGCTTGCCTTCTGTTTAAGTTTGGAAAAAGAAAGCAGATAGCCAATATCATTTATTGCTCAGCCACCCAGAGGTTTAGTAATTCTGTCAGCAAAAATGAGAGCTCTTCCTTATAAACCACAAGTCACCAAACAATTGTTGAGTGACATCAACATGTGCTGTGTGTCCTTGATTATTTTGTTGGGAGAAGGCAGGACTCCGTTGACTGTGAGATGTATTGAAAGGACATCTTCCTGTATTCAGCCTTCTAATTTTGATTTGAATTCTGGTTTGAGCCAAAAGATAATCTTTTTTCTTCTGCATTTAAATTTTATTATTGAAAATTATGTCATTCACTATGTTTTGTTGTATAGGGGAGAAAAGGCACTATCTTTTTGAACTTTACAGGTTCATCGCTGAGACACCAATTACAAAAGACAGATTAACAAGAGAAAAGTATATAATTTTATTGAATTTGTTTAACACATTACAGGAGCCTTCAGAAATGAAGACCCACAGAAAACTGTATATTTATGCTTAGGTTTGATGAAGAGGGGACAATCATGTAGAAGTAGGACTGGACAAAAGAGGATGGGTTTGATCTAATGATAATGAACTGGGGGGAACTTAGCAAGGCCTGTTTATCTACATTCTTCTTGGTATTTCTGTGTCTTCACAGTTGAGGACATTCCTTTCCTCTGTGTATAGTAAAGACTCCTCTGGAATGAGGGTCTTAATCGCCTACTTTTTAGGGCAAAGTCACCCAGTTTCTATGGCCTGTTTTGGCTCCTCTTTCAAGTGCCAAGGTGCCATATTTTGGCATAGCATATCTTGAAGTCCATCAGTTCCATTGGTCAAGAGCAACAGAAACAACCTAACTTATGCCAAGAAGGAATAAATTGTTTTCTTTTGGCCTTAGATGCAGGGAGTGAAGTTGGAGAGTCCCTCATTCACAGCACACAGCCATTTTGCTCTTTCCAAAGCCTCTCTCCCAATGTCTTTTCCTTCTTTCATCTCCCTCAGTCATCTCTGCCATTAGAGACTCTTTTCCTCACCAGCACATTTGATATGCATCCTTTAATATGCCCATATCGGCATGCAGCATGTTGCTTTGTTTAGCACAAAAAAATTACATGCTAGTTAAATAGTAAATGGTTTCTTTTTTCTTCATAATACATTTAATATCTTTCCTAGATGTTGTGAGTACATTTCATTTGTTGCCCCTGACCAAGGGAGAGTATTCCCTAGGGTGCTTCTCCCACTTACCTGGTCCCAGTGGTAGATATCTTCTTTCTTCATGCCCCTGAAATACAGACCTAAGTTGCTGAAGAGAGGAATCCAGAAGTCTGAGCTGTGTCTTCCACCTTCCTCTTGGCTACAGAAGAGGGAGCGTCTTGCTGGCCAGTGCACCTGCGAGAAGATGCACCTCTGGGAGAAGTCAGAGGAGGAGGCGTAGATGCTGGCGGAGGAAAAACAGATATGTTTCCTCCGAAAAAGAAAGAAACACGAAAAAGAAAGAAAATACTCTTGGACCCAGCGTCTGACAAGTCAGCGGGGAAAACAGACAGACATCAGAAGTGGGTCGGGCTGGGAACAGGGGCTCAAGCCTGTAATCCCAGCACTTTGGGAGGCTGAGGTGAATGGATCACTTGAGGTCTGGAGTTTGAGACCAGCTTTGCCAACATGGTGAAACCCCATCTCTACCAAAAAATATAAAAATAAAAATAAATTAGCCAGGAAGTCTGAGGCAGGAGAATTGTTTGAACCTGGGAGGCAGAGGTTGCAGTGAGCCACGATCACGCCACTGCACTCCAGACTGGGCAACAGAGAGACACCAGGTCTTAAAAAAAAAAAAAAAAGAAGAGGTGGGAACAGCATGGGCAATCTAGTACCGTACTTCCTGCCTCATGTAACTGTCCAGTCCAGTCTGTGTGGATAAGCATATAAGCATACACATACATATTTAATAATCCTAGTGTCCATATACATTGTATTCTGCTCTTCTTTCTGAACAGGATCTCACTTTTTTTGCCCAGGCCTGGAGTGTGGTGGTGTGAACACTGTTCACTGCAGCCTTGACCTCCTGGACTCAATCCTCCCACCTCAGGTCCCCAAGTACCGGGGACTACTGGGCATGCACCACTATGCCAGGCTAATTTTTGTATTTTTTGTAGAAATGGGGTTTCTCTTGCCTAGGCTGGGCTTGAACTCCTGAGTTCAAGCAACCCACCTGCCTCAACCTCCCACGTTCTTTTTTAAAAGGCAGAAAATATTGGTTACATAATGTTCATTGGCATTACTATTATGTCTTATTATTGTAAATTTAATGTAAATCACCATTTTAGATAACACCATAGAAACACACATAATTTTTGTAATTGCTTAAACTATTTCCCTCGTCATAGTCCTAAGGAATAGCAATACATTTTTTTTCCATATGATAATGTTACCTTTCAAAGGGATAATCAAAATTTACAATGCTACCTCCAGTGTGTTTGGGTTATAATTTCACCTCATCCTTGTCAGTATTAATTAATACACGAGTATTATTCTTTCCCTTACTTGTCAACTTGGTACTGCTGATTTAATTTGCATACCTTTGATTATTACTGATGTTGAGCATCAAAAGGCAATCTTCAGGCAGGGTGTGGTGGTTCACAACTATAATCCCAGTGCTTTGGGAGGCTGAGGCGGGAGGATCGCTTGAGGCTAGGAATTCAAGACTAGCCTGGGCACCATAGGAAGACATTGTCTCTACAAAAAATTAAAAACAAGGCTTAGCTTGACGTGGTTATGTGTACTTGTAGTCCCAGCTACCTGAGAGGCTGAGGCAGGAAGATCACTTGAATCCCAGAGTTCAAGACTGCAGCGAGCTATGATTGTGCCACTACACTCCAGCCTAGGCAACAGAGCAAGACTCTGTCTCTTAAAATAAATAAATAAATAAATAAACAAGATAATCTTTGAACAGGAACCGGCAACTGAACTAACAGTAACATAGCTCAGCATGGGCCAATTCCAGTTCTGTCATGAAACTGAGACTACTTCCCAGGCAGATGGCTGTATCTAGGCAAAACTGAAGTAGATCAAGCATCTATTTAGAATTATGGCTTTGGGGCTGTCTTCTCAGCCTCTTTCTTCTGGTACTTTTCCCCTCCCTCTGATACTTGGAGCCTCAGTGGAGGTGGTGAGCTTGGTTGGATGCTGGTTGGGAGCACAGGCTCTGGAGTTCAGCTGTTGATTTTGAATCCTGCCTTTCTTGCTTACCATCTGTGGGTCTTAGATAGTTAAGCCTTAGTTTGCTCTTTTGACAAATCGAGATAACACCTATTTCACCGGGGGGTTGTGAGGATTAAATAAGATGATGAGGTGATCAACGTGAGACCATGGCCTGAGCCAGCATGTAGGCTGCATGATGGAACAGGAGGCCTAGAAGCTTCTGTGAGCTCCTACCATTTAGATCAGGGGTACCCAATCCCCAGGCAGTGGACTGGTACCAGTCCGAGGCCTGTTAGTAACCACACAGCAGGAGATGAGCAGTGGGCGAGCTGACATTAATGCCGACATTCTACCTCCTGTTAGATCCGTGGCAGCATTAGACTCTCATAGGAGTGTGAAGCCTGTTGTGAACTGCACATGTGAAGGATCTAGGTTGAACGCTCCTTATGAGGATCTAACACCTGGTGATCTCAGGTAGAACAGGAGTTTCATCCTGAAACCCTTCCCTCCCTATTCTCCCATCCATGGAAAAATTGTCTTCCACGAAACCAGTCCCTGGTGACAAAAAGGTTGGGGACCACAGACCTAGACCACCCAGATGTGCATTCTTCAGAACTTCTTACACTTTTTCTTTCCAATCATTTCTTTTTGCAAAATGTCCCAAACCAGTGTTCCGTCAACTTTAATCTGTGTACCAATGTCCCATTAACTTCAACCTAAGTCCTGTCGACTTCAATCTGTGTACCAACGGCCCATCAGCTTTAAGTGCCTGAAGTAAAGGGATCCAGGGGCGAATGGTTAGCCAGTGCTATAGTTTATTCAAGATGGGGGCAGGCTTGGAGAAGTCAGGGGCCTCTCAGTACCCCTCAAGGCTAACCACGTAAGAATCCTTGAAACAAATGTAGAACTGGCTTAAGACCGTATAGCTGTGGGGTTTGTTTCATGGTTTAAGAGGACGAGAAACCGTACTCAGGTGCCTCCTTCCGAACTTCCAGAACGATCTCCTTGCCAAAGAATGGGAAGCTCCCTGTGCTAAACTAATCAGTGAGTCTCCCTCAGATGCAGAAAAACTTATTATAAATGCAAAGCAACAAAGTGAAAAATAAAATTGAGCAGTGAACAGATGCAGACAAAACATTTGCATTTTGATATATAAAAGGCCAAACTGGGCCGGGCGCGGTGGCTCAAGCCCGTAATCCCAGCACTTTGGGAGGCCGAGATGGGCGGATCACGAGGTCAGGAGATCCAGACCATCCTGGCTAACCTGGTGAAACTCCGTCTCTACTAAAAAATACAAAAAACTAGCTGGGCGAGGTGGCGGGCGCCTGTAGTCCCAGCTACTCGGGAGGCTGAGGCAGGAGAATGGCATAAACCTGGGAGGCGGAGCTTGCAGTGAGCTGAGATCCGGCCACTGCACTCCAGCCTGGGCGACAGAGCGAGACTCTGTCTCAAAAAAAAAAAAGGCCAAACTGAGTAGAGGCAAGAAGGATGAGCATGAAGCCTGATGGACGGGGATTGAATCTTAGCTCTGCCGCTTACCATCTATAGACATGTTGTTACTTATTATTACAGATTGAACTTCCCAGATCCAAAAATCCAAAATGCCCACAAATCCGAAGCTTTATGAGTGCCCACTTGATGCTCAAAGGAAACGGTCATCGGAGAATTTTGGATTTCAGATTTTCAGATGTGAGATGCTCAACCAGCAAGTGTAATCCAAATATTCCAAAATCAGAAAAAGTTCAAAATCACATATATTTCTGGTCCCAAGCACTTCAGATAAGGGATGCCCAACCTGTACATTAATTGTTATTTTATTATCTGCTACTTCCAGGGGAGGAAAAACTCATTTTTACGTAGTTACCTTCATCAGATATTTCTCTGCAGGAAAAGTTTCATAAGCAAAGTCAAAAGACAAATGGGAAAATGGGGAAAAATATTCATAGTGCATAGGAAAAGGTTAGTTTCCTAACTTTACAAAGAGACTGTTCAAATAAAAGACAAAAATAAGTTCTCATTAGACCCTTAGGAAGGATATGAGTAGGTGGATGATAGAAAAATAGATACAAAAACCCATTATCTATACAAAAATATGTTCTCTCCTGCTTGCAATTCAGGGAATGCTTCCATCTCCAGCTATGTTGCTGGAGAAAATTTTTAAAAAGACCCATAACACAAGTACTAAAGAGATTTGGGGGGAAACTGCATTTTCATACCCAGCAATCTTTTTTAATTTAATGTTATTTATTTTTTAATGTTTAATTTATTTGTTTGTTTGTTTGTTTATTTATTTATTTTGAGATGGAGTCTTGCTCTGTCTCCCAGGCTGGAGTGCAGTGGCGCGATCTCGGCTCACTACAAGCTCCACGTCCCAGGTTCATGCCATTCTCCTGCCCCAGCCTCCCGAGTAGCTGGGACTACAGGCACCCGCCACCACGCCTGGCTTATTTTTTGTATTTTTAGTAGAGACGAGGTTTCACTGTGTTAGCCAAGATGGTCTCGATCTCCTGACCTCGTGATCTGCCCACCTCAGCCTCCCAAAGTGCTAGGATTACAGGCGTGAGCTACTGTGCCTGGCCTATTTTTAAATTATTTTTTAAAGACAAGGTCTCGCTCTGTCACCCAGGCTGGAGTGCAGCGGCACAATCTTGACTCACTGCAACCTCAAACTCCTGGGCTCATATGATGCTCCCGCTTCAGCCTCCTGAGTCGCTGGGACTACAGGTGTTGTACCACCACTCACGGCCAGCAGCAATCTTTTTGATGAATATTTGCTAAGTAAGCTCTCCAAATTGTCTTGACCTTGCAATTCCTCCTTTGCAAGTATCTCCTACTGGTTCTCTCTAATAAGAGGTCAAATTAGAAGCAGGAAGATGCCCGTTACAAGATGGTTTGTGACATGCAAAACTCAAAACAAATTAAAGTTTGTTTATAGGACTGTCCGCTCCTCAAGGACAGGGATATCTTTCTGGCTTGTTCTCTGACATATCCCAAGCAAGTGCCTAAAGCAGGGCTTGAGATATAAAAAAAAGCTCAATAGACGTTTGGCAAATAATTGAAGGTAATAAACAATGGTACAATGTACAGTCATTAAAAAGAATAAGGTAGGCTGGGCACAATGGCTCATGCCTGTAATCTCAGCACTTTGGGAGGCTGAGGCAGGCAGATCACCGAGGTCAGGAGTTTGAGACCATCCCGGGCAACATGGCGAAACCCCACCTCTACTAAAAATACAAAAATTAGCCAGGTGCAGTGGCACACACTGTAATCTCAGCTACTCAGGAGGCTGAGGCAGGAGAATTGCTTGAACCTGAGAGGTAGAGGTTGCAGTGAGCCGAGATCAGCCTGGGCAACAAAGCAAGACTCCATCTAAAATAATAATAATAATAATAATAATAAGAGAGGCCTTGCTGATAGGAAAAGATGTTAAGGATATATTGGGGTTTTTCCAACTTTATTTTAGATTCGGGGGGTACACATGCAGATTTGTTACCTGGGTTTATTGTGTGATGCACAGTACCCAGTAGTTAGTTTTTCAACCCTTTCCCTCTCTCTCCCTTCCCCCTCCAGTGGTCCCCAGTTTGTGTTGTTGCCATCTTCATGTCCATAAGACATGAAGCTCCCACTTGTAAGTGAGAACATGCCGTATTTGGTTTTCTGTTCCTGCATTAATTCACTTAGGATAATGGCTGGTAGCTGCATCCATATTGCTGCAAAGGACATGTTTTTTTTTTTTTGGTTTTGGTTTTTTTTTTTGAGACTGAGTTTCACTCTTTTCACCCAGGCTAGAATGTAGTGGTGTGATCTCAGCTCACTGCAAACTCTGCCTCCTAGGTTCAAGCAATTCTCCTACCTTAGCCTCCCCAGTAGCTGGGATTACAGGTATATGTCACCACGCCCGGCTAATTTTTGTATTTTTGCTAGAAACAGGGTTTCACCATGTTGGCCAGGTTAGTCGAACTCCTGACCTCAGGTGATCTACCTGCCTCAGCCTCCCAAAGTGCTGGGATTACAGGCGTGAGCCACCGTACCCGGCTCATTCTTTTTTATGGCTGCACAGTATTCCATGGTGAATATGTACCAAATTTTCTCTATCCAAGAGAATATATTGTTAAGGAAGAAAAAAGCAAAATGCAGTATGCTGCATCTTATGTGATTCTGTCTGGGTAAATACAAAAACCAAATGATATTGAGGCATAGATTTTCAGGAAGGATGCACAATGAAGAGTGGTAAACCTCTGGGGAGAGACTGAGGTTCAAAGAGATGAGAGTGGCTTTTGCTTTTCAGACTGTTTGACGCTTAAAAACTGGATGGGAATTAATGATAATATTTTAAAATCTGTCTCACACACACACACATACACCCATATACATGCATGTACATGTGTGCCATGTTTCAAGACATATGGCCAGATCTCATGGGAACCAAGAAGTTACCAGGCTGTTAGAGTCTGTGTCTGTCTGTCTTTCTATCTCTGGGATTGCAAACTGATGTCTGTGCCTATGCATTGGCCAGTATGGTCAGCAGCATAGGTCGTCATAACCTTGTAATTCACTTCTCCATGACAAAATGAATTAAGCCTCATAGGCTCCCCTGTATTAGTCCATTTTCATGCTGCTGATAAAGACATACCTCAGACGGGGTAATTTATAAAGAAAAAGAGGTTTAATCGACTCACAGTTCCACATGGCTGGGGAGGCCTCACAATCATGGCAGAAGGCGAAAGGCACATCTTACATGGCAGCAGACAAGAGAGAACTTGTGCAGAGAAACTCCCCTTTATAAAACTACCAGATCTTGTGAGACTTGTTTGCTATCATAAGAACAGCACAGGAAAGACCTGCCCCCATGATTCAATAACCTCCCACCGGGTCCCTCCCATGACACATGGGAATTGTGGGAGCTACAATTCAAGGTGAGATTTGAGTGGGGACACAGCCAAACCATATCACTCCCTAACCCAGATGCCCTGACCAGTTTCTATCTTTCCAGTGTAGGTCTATTTCCCTCCCCAGCTGAAGCCAGGATAGTGCCGTACTCTTGTCTATATGTGACCAGCTCAACTCACCCCTACCACAGGACTGAGGAGGGGAAGGATTCTCTTGGAAGAGGATGTAGATGGGAAGGTAGTTCCTGGCACTTCTACCATGCCAACATTCAAAGAAGGCAGTGACATTGGTCAAAGTCACATGCCTACCCAGCAGTGGGACGAGGCCGAAATTCTGATCCCTTCCACAGCCTCCCCCATCACTTAGCTTCTCTGTTTCTACTTTCACAAAGAGGAAAATACCAGCTGGCTATGGAGTTGTTGTGGGTAATATATGAGGCAGAGATTTGTAAACTGCCCAGTTTACTGGGCTCTGTGCACAGTAAAAACTCAATACATAGAAAGGGCTACTGCCCACTTTAATATTACATTTTATTGGCAGGGAGGTACATTTGAGTAAATCAATGTTGATTTTCCTTCTTTAACCTTCACTTGCTCTCAGACCAGTGGCTTTAGTTAGAATACTTCTTCTTTGAATTATCTAGATTATTTCAAATCTATACATGGCACGGAATTTATTCACTCATTTGATAAATCTACTGAGCACCAATTATGTGGCAAGACTTGAACTAGAAGCTGGGGACACACAATGAACAAGACTTCCCCTGAGAGGCTTCTAGAAGGGCTCAGCCTAAGATCAAGGAATCGAGTAATTAGAATGGCTGTCAGCTGCAGTTATTAGGATAATGGCAGTTCCATAACTGTAAGTTGTACAAAGTGCTATAAAGAAATAGGGTGAAGAGATATTTAAGAATGGGAGAATTTGCTTATTTTATAAATGTTTCAAATACAAGTTACAAAATTTAGAAAGAGTTAACAGGTATATATAACAAAGCTTAAGCCTTCTATTCCAGAAGCAACTGCCGTTTTCAATTCCTTGGGCATCCTTTTAGGGAGATGTTGTGACTTTATAAGCATCTGTGTATGCACATGTACATTGGTTTTCCTTTCCTTTCCCTCCCTTCCTTCCTTCCTTCCTTCCTTCCTTCCTTCCTTCCTTCCTTTTCTTTCTTTCTTTCTTTCTTTCTTTCGTCTCACTCTGCCACCCAGGCTGGAGTACAGTGGTGCAATTATGACTCACTGCAGCCTCTACCTCCCTGGGCTCAGATGATCCTCCTACCTTGGCCTTGTAGCTGGGACTACAGATGTGTGCCATCACACCTGGCTAATTTTTGTGTTTTTCTGTAGAGATGGGGTTTGACCATGTTGCCCAGACTGGTCTCAAACTCCTGAGCTAAAGCGATCTGCCTGCCTCTCTCTACCTTCCAAAGCTCTGGGATTACAGGTGTGAGCCGCCATGCTCGGACTTGTTTTTCTTACAAATGGTAGCATTTTATTTAGGAGGTTCTATAGCTCTGTGGTCTTTCATTGGATGTATGAACCATAATTTAATTTACCTGTTTCCTGTTGGTGGATATTTAGGTTGCTTATTATTTTGTTTACATGAGAGCATATCTAGAGGATAAATATCTAGAAATGAAATTATTGTGTCAAAGAATATATACCTAATTTTTGAAATATACTTTCAAATTACATTTCATAAAGATTCTATAATATACATACCTTCTCACCTGTAATAGATGCTAGTAATTCCTTTCCACACTCACTGAGAGTGTGTTCTCAAACTTTAGCTATCAGAGTGCAAAAAATGAAAATGGTATCTCAGTATATTTGAATAGCATTTTTCTTTTGAGTGAAATGGAGTATTTTCTACATATGTTTAAAAGACAAAGTTGTATTTTCTGTGAATTGTTAACATCCTTCATTTTTGGTGTATTTGTGTGGGGTGTTGGACTGTTATTGATTTATGCACGTTTTTTATATATGAAGAAAACTAATGATTTATCTGAGATATAAATTGTAAATATTTTTCCCAAAATTGATTTGTCTTTTAACTCTGCTTATAATTTTTTTTATAGGGAGAAATATTTTCTATGTAGTTGAATAGAATAGTCTGTTCTTTTGTGGTTTCTGGTTTTTTTTCATTATACTTAGGCATTTCTTGCTTCATTATATTTTCTTCTAGTACTTTCCTTTCATTATTTAATTTTTTAGTGGTTAAATCTTTGATCCTTCTGGATTTGTTTTGGTGTAAAATTTGACATAGATGTCCAGCCCTCCTTTTATAGAACTATCCAGTGTTTCCAACATTAATTTTGAAAATTAAGTTGATAAATGTATAATTTACATTCAGTAAAATTCACACTTTTTAGATGACATTTCTCTGAGTTTTTACAATTGCATAATGCCATTTAATGAATAATTAATTTTCTTACTATGAATTTGAAATGTTACCTTAACCATTTAATAAATCCCCCTGTATGTTTGGGATAAATTCTATTCTTTCCATTTACCAACATTGTTGATTCATGTGCAAGCATATTTATTGAATTTATGTCTTAATTAAAGACATACGTCATTATGTCTTAATTTATGTCTTAACACCATTGAATTTATGTCTTAATATCTGCTAAGGCTGGTACCTTCTCATATAATCTTTTTGTCTCTTTCAGAAATTTCCTGGGTGTTCCTATTTTTCTAAATGAGCTTTAGACTCAATTTGTTTAGCATGCAAGAAATCATGGCAGTATTTTAAATAGGACTTTATTTTATAGTTGAACTTAGGTAAATTAGTAACTGTATGATATTGAATCTCCCTATCCAAGAACATAGTATATCTTTCCATTTGTTTGAATTGTTTTGTGTATTCCTCAAGAGTGTGTTAAAATTATTTTTATAGAAATCTAGCACATTTGGTGATAAGCTTATTCTATATTTTATCTCTTTAGTCAATATCTTAAGGGGAGTCATTTCTACCATTGCATAGTCTAACTAATAATTATTTGGTTACAGTAGAGCTATTGATTTTTGTTTATTAATTTTGTGTATGGCCTGAATTTACATATCATATGTAATGTTTGGATTTTCTGTGGAAATAATAATTGGCAGATGCTTTTCTTCTCCAATGTTTCTATTTTTATTTCCTCCTCTTATCTAATTGCATTGGCTAGTACTTCCAATTAGGGTGATAAAGAAAATTCATGTCCTCTTCTTGACTTTAAGAGGTGTGCTTTTATGTTTATTAAGTATGGTGGTAGCTTTTGAGACATGGCTGTATTTTTATAATGTTAAATAAGTGTCTACTGTTTTTGTAATTATCAAGAATATAATGTAATTATAATTATCAAGAATGAAAATTGAGTTGACCAAAAGCTTTTTTAAAATTTATGGAGATGTGTAATTTTTCACATGATCTATTGATTTGGTAAATCTATTATTAATAGGTTTTCTAATATTGTCTCCCAGAATAATCTATTTTATTACTAGATTTTCTGATATAACATTCCTGGAATAAATCCCATTTGGTCATGTTTTATTATTTGTTTATGTTTTGTTGAATTCAACTTGCTAGTCACTTATTGAGGAATTTGGTTTTGATATTCCTAAGATGGGGTTGGTTTCTTTTATATTTCTTTTATATTTGTATGAGTTTCTTTTATATTTCTATTACAAAATATCACACACAGAAGAGTATATATAAATATGTATAACTTAAAGAATAACAAACACTCATATGCCTCCACCCAGTGAAAGATACAAAACCCACCCTCGGTTTTCTTTGTTGTTTTACCACCTGTAAAAGTATTCTCTAGCCAGAATGGTGGCACATGCCTGTAATCCCAGCTATTCGGGAGGCTGAGGCAGGAGAATCACTTGAACCTGGGAGGTGGAGGCTGCAGTAAGCTGAGATCACACCACTGTACTCCAGCCTGGGTGACGGAGTGAGACTCTGTCTCAAAGAAAGCAATAGATTGCTTAATTTTGCTTATTTGGGGCCCTTGTTATAATAGAATTAAACTACATATAGTCTTACGTGACTGGCTTTCTTTGAACAATGCTGTTTTTTGAGATTGAACCATGTTGATCAGCACATGATGCATTCACTTCCACAGCTATACACAGCATGATTGAATTAAATATTTTTGTTGAATCTATCCCAAATTGGCTTGTTTTTCCATTTCTATAAGTCATCTTTTGTGTCCTTCTGGAGTGTGTTAAAAAGAATATGGATTCTGGAGTCAGGCTGTTTAGTGTCCGTCTCAGCTGACATGTACCAGCTATGTGGCAAGTTATTTAACCTCTCTGTGTCTCAGTTTCCCCATCTGTAAAATGGGAGCTAAAATACCTACTACCTCATAGGGTTATTGAAAAGTTTCAAATGAATTCACATATAAGAAGCACTTGGGACATAACATATATAATGTTTGGATTTTCCGTGGAATTAGTAGATGCTTTTCTTCTCCAGTATGCCTGGCATACTGTAAGTTCTGTATAATTGTTTGTGGTATGACTATACCACTGTGCAATTATAATAATAACATATTCTTTTATTGGTGGAAGTTGAGTGTGTTTGTTGTTTTGGAGTTGTTATAAATAATGCTACCGTGTACCTTCCTATGCTTGTCCCCCACAGCACGTAAATAAGAGGAATTAAGTGGCTTGGTCAGAGGATATGTGTCTTCAACTTTACTCGGCTATACTAAATTGTTTTCCAAAGTAATTGTACCAATTTACATTCCCATCCATATAGTATAAGAGTTTCTCTTGCTCCACATCCTTCCCAGCTTGTCTTGTTAGACTTTAAAATTTTTGTCAGTTTGATCAGTATAAAATTGTATTCCGATGCATGTTAATTTGCATGTTTCATCTTTGTTTTGGCCATTTGATTTTTTTTTTTTTTTGAGACGGAGTCTGGCTCTGTTGCCCAGACTGGAGTGTAGTGGCATGATCTCAGCTCACTGCAACCTCCACCTCCTGGGTTCAAGCAATTCTCCTGCCTCAGCCTCCTGAGTAGCTGGGATTACATGAGCCTCCCACTGTGCCCAGGGAATTTTTGTATTCTTAGTAGAGACGGGGTTTCGCCATGTTGATCAGGCTGGTCTCAAACTCCTGACCTAAGGTGATCCACCCGCCTCAGCCTCCCAAACTGCTGGGATTACAGGCATGAGCCGCCATGCCTGGCTGATTTTTTTTTTTTTTTTTTTTTTTGAGAAAAGATCTGTCTCTGTTGCCCAGGCTGGAGTGCAGTGGCACAATCTTGGCTCACTGCAGCCTCCACCTCCCAGGTTCAAGCCACTCTCCCACCTCAGCCTCCTGAGTTGCTGGGGCTACAGGCATGTACCACCACACCTAGCTAATTTTCTCATTTTTTATATAAATGAGATTTTGCCATGTTGCCCACACTGGTATCAAACTCATGGCCTCAAACAGTCTGCCCACCCCAGCCTCCCAAAGTGTTGAGATTACAGGTGTGAGCCACCACACCCGGCCAGCCATTCAATTTTTATATAAAATACCTGTTTGCCACCATCCTATTTTTAGATTGAGCTGTTTGATTTTTCTTACTCATTTCTAGATCCTTTTTATGTGTTGGAAATAGCTTCCCCAACTCCATAGCTTTGCACTTCACTCTTTTTATATCTTTTAATAAACAAAATATATCAATTTTAATGTAATCAAGATTGTACATCATTCCCTTTATAGTTGATGCTTTTTCATGTGAATTATGAAGAAATCCTGGCTGGGCATAGTGGATCACATCTGTAGTCCCAGCACTTTGGAAGGCCAAGGCAGGTGGGTCACTTGAGCCCAGGGGTTTGAGACCAGCGTGGGCAATATGGCAAAACCCTTTCTCTACAAAAAATACAAAAATTAGCAGGGTGTGATGGTGAGTGCCTGTGGTCTCAACTACTTGGGGAACTGAGGCAAGAGGATCATTTGAACCCAGAAGTTTGAGGCTACAGTGAGCTATAATAGCATCACTACACTCCAGCCTGGGCGACAGAGCAAGATCCTGTCTCAATCAATCAATCAATGGAAAGAAACAAATTATTTCCTACCCCAAAGCCATGAAGATATCTTCTATATTCCCTTATAAAGCTTTATAGTTTTGCCTTTCACATTTAGATTTTTTTTTGGTAACAGTTTTACTGAAATACAATTCATACACCATACAATTTAGAGTAGATACCTCAAGATTTTTGGTTTATTCAGAGTTGCACAACCATCACCACAGTCAATTTTAGAACGTTTTAACACCTTGAAAAGAAACCTTACGCCCTTTAGCAGTCACCTCAAACTGCCTAGCACTTGCTAATCACTGATCCACTTTCCATGTCTATAGATTTCACTGTTCTGGATATTTCATATAAATGAAGTCATATAGTAGTTGTCCTTTTGTAACTGCTTCTTTCACTTAGCATAATGTTTTCAAGGTTCATCCATGTGGTAACATGTATCAGTACTCCTTTCTTTTTATTGCCACATTTAGGTTTTTAATCCACTGAAAATTACTTTTCTGTATGGTGTGAGGTAGGCATACAGTTTTTTTGCCCACACCTCCCAATGTCCCAGAATGATATTTTGAAAGGGCTGCCCTTTTCTCACTGCTCTGTTCTGCTACCTTTGTCAACATAAAGTGTTCATTTATTTGTAGATCTGATCCTGGGCTCTCTATTCTGTTACATTGGTGTCTTTGTATCCCCTTACCAATAACATACTATTTGGATTAATGTAGTTTTACAGTATGGCTTGGTAACTAGTAGAGCAAGTCATCAGACAACAATAAGCTGTTCTGCACACAGATTATCTTGGCTATTCTTGGTCCTTTGCAATTTCACAAAAATTTCAGAAACAGCTTGTCAAGTTTTACTTAAACTTGTTGGGATTTTGACTGTGACAGTACTGAATCTAAGGACCAGTGTGGGAGAACATAACATCTTTATAATACTGAGTCTTTCCATTCATGAATATGGTATACCCTTTTATTGTTCTTTAATTTCTTCTAATTGTTTTCCTTTAAAATGTATTGAGATGAAATTCACATAATGTAAAATTAACTGTTTTAAAGTAAACAGATTCAGTGGCATTTTGTAAACTCACAATATTGTGCAGCTGCCACCTCTCTAGAGTTTCAAAACATTTCCATCACTCCAAAGTAAAATATCTTCCCATTAAGCAGTTTCCACTCATGTTCCCTCCCACCATCTCTTGCTGTCTTAGTCCATTTTATGTTGCTGTAAAGGAATATTTGAGGCTGAATAGTTTATAAAGAAGGAAAGGTTTATTTGGCTTACAATTCTGATGGCTGGAAAGTTCAAGAGTGGGCATCTGCACGTGGTGAGGGCCTCATAGTGGAAGATACAGGGAAACTAGCATGTGCAGAGATCACATGGTGAGCAAGGAAGCAAGAGAGAGGAGGTGGAGGTATCACTTGATGGGCTCTTTTTTAATAACCAGGTCTTGCAGGAACAAATAGAGTGAAAACTCACTCACCCTGAGGGAGGGCATTAATTTATTCATGAGAGATCCATGGGATGGAGCCCATGACCCAGGCACCTCCTAGAAGGCCCCACCTCCAACACTGGGGATCACATTTCAATATGAGACTTGGTGAGAACAAACCATATCCATACCAAAGAATTTGGCATTCTGCCTCTATGGCTTTATCAATTCTGCTTATCCAATAATGTCTTATCATTTTCTCCGATAGCAGTCTTATATATCTTTTGTTAGATTTATTCCTAAAGAATCTTTAACTTTATTGTGAAACATTTTAAATATGTATTATGAAAAATAAACATTCTATATGTCATGCAACCAATAGGCTTTGTATAAAAGTAGAAAGAATAGTATAATGAATCCCCTAGTAACTGTCACCACCAGAATAATAATCAGCTCAGGGCCAATGATGTCTTACCTCCTTCCCCACTTATTTCCCATAGCCAGGTTACTCTGATACAATTCCAGACACAATGTCATTTCCTCCCTATTTCAGTATTTATTTTTAAGTGATACAGAATCTTTTAAAAACATAACCACGATGCCATACATTGTGATTATTGAAAACCCTTTTTCATCTCTTTTTTTAAAATAACAGCTTTATTGAGATCTAATTCATATGCCATATAATTCATCCATTTAAAGTGTACAATTCACTAGTTTTTAGTATATTTGCAGAGTTGTGCAGTCATCACCACATCATGGACATGTTTCCATTTCTGTTGGGTAGATGCCTAAGAGTGGAACTGCTGGGTCATATGGTAGCTCTGTCTAACCTTTGGAGGAACTACCAGAATGTTTTCCAAAGTGGCTGCACCATTTTCTTTTCTTTTCTTTTCTTTCTTTCTTTTTTTTTTTTTTTTTTGAGATAAGGGCTCACTCTTTTTCCCAGGCTGCAGTCCAGTAGTGTGATCACAGCTTACTGCAGCCTTGACCTCCCAGACTGAAGCAATCTTCCCACCTCAGCCTCCCAAATAGATGGTACCACAGGTGTGCACCACCATACCCAGCTATTTTTTTTTCATTTTTTGTAGAGATGGGGTCTCACTATGCTACCCAGGCTAGTCTCAAACTCCTGAGCTCAAGCCCCCGCCTGGGCCTCCCAAAAGGCTGGGATTGCGCCACTGTGCCCAACCTGCACCATTTTATATTCCCACCAACAATGGATGAGGGTTCTAGTTTTTTACTTCCTTGCCAACACTTATCTGATATTTTCACTGGTGAGGGCCTCAGGCTGCATCTACTCATAGTGGAAGGTGTGAAGGGAAGCTAGTAAGCTAGAGATTACATGGTATGAGAGCAAGCAAGAGAGAGAGGGAGGGAGGGATGGGGTGGGTGTGAAGTGGTATCTCATTGTGGTTTTGAGTTGCATTTTCTTTTATCTCTTTTAAAATATAGATTCCCTTGTAGTTTTCTTCAACAAATGTTGAAGAAACTAGCTAGATTTTCCTGTACCATCTCCCAGTCTGGATTTAGGTGATGGTATACTACAGCATTGTTTAATGTCTTTTCCATTCCTTACTGTCCTTTGAATTGGAAGTTAGATCTAAACCTGTGCTCCCTGAGTACTAGGCACTGGTCGCCTATGGCTATGTAAATTTAAATGAATTAAAATGAAATGTAAATTTCAGTTCCTCAGCCTCACCACATTTCAGGTGCTAAAAGGCCACACATGTGGCTAGTGGCTGCTGTACTGAACAGTGAAGCTGCCAAACATTTTCATCATGTCAGAAGATTCTATTCGACAGCACTGACTTAGAGGCTAGATCAGATTCAGCTCTGTGGAATTTCAATCTTTTGAAACTCGAGATTTACTTTATGGCTGGGAATGTCCATTTTTAAAAAGTTCTATGTGCTTTTGAACTAAAATGTATACACTCCAGTTGTTAGGTGCAATGGTCTACCTGTGTTAGTTGATTGCGGTGTTTCATTTTCTTTGTGCTATTGAGGGTTTTTTGCCATTGCTTTCTGTCAGTTTCTATCAGAGAGAGGCTACTTTTGATCCCTCACTATGGGATTGTTTTAGTAAACTACAATATAGTAAGCATAAATAATGAAATACTTTGCAACTCTAAAAAATAATGAGGAATATCTCTCTAAACAACTCCCAAGTGAGCTCCAAAAAAGACAAGATTGAAAAATATAGCATGTGTAGTTTGCAAACATTGGCCTAAGAAAGGAGGAAAACAAATCTACATTTAAATTGCTTATATTTAAAAAAGAAACTCTTTTAGCCATTTTAACCTTTTTTTTTCCTCTCTCTTTTTTGAGATGGAGTCTTACTCTGTCACCAGGCTGGAGTGCAGTGGCGCAATCTTAACTCACTGCAACCTCCGCTTCCTGGGTTCAAGAGATTCTTCTGCCTCAGCCTCCTGAGTAGCTGACACTACAGGCACGTGCCACCATGCCCAGCTAATTTTTGTATTTTTAGTAGAGATGGAATTTCACCATGTTGGCCAGGATGGTTTCGATCTCTTGACCTCGTGATCCACCCACCTCAGCCTCCCAAAGTGCTGGGATTACAGGCGTGAGCCACCACGCCTGTATTTTAATTTTTTTAAATTTTTATTTCATTTTTACCTTTTGTAGAAACAGGGTCTCACTTTATCTCCCAGGCTGGTTTCAAACTCCTGGCCTCAAGTGATCCTCCTACCTCAGCCTCTCAATGCACGGGATTACAAGTGAGAGCCACTGCACCCGGACCAATTTTAACATTTAAAAAATAGTTGTTTACAGGAGGAAGAAGAGAATGGAGAGGAAAGGGTAAGGACAGGAGCTAGTTCTCTGAATATGCTCTATTTTATCCCTTGGCATCATTAAATATTCTACATACTTATAAAATTAAATTAAATTTTAAAAAAGTGCATCTGGTTGCTAGAATAGAAAGAGAGATTGACTATTTCAAGGGAACCTAAAAAACACAGTAATGTGTCTCTACAATTCCAGTGAGGTTTACCCTGAGGACAAAGAATTCAAAAAGTTTCAGACGGTTTTCAGTAATCACACTGGTGACGGTGTTGGTATTGTTATTTTGAGACTGTTGTGTGTATATTGTTAATAAAGGCAATGAAACATTGCTTATGTCATTGAAATAGAATTTTTGGATGGGAGAAAGGAGAAGAGATAGGAAACTAGGGTTAAGGCTGGGTGTGATGGCTCACACCTATAATTCCAGAATTTGGAAGGCCAAGGTGGGCGGATCACTTCGGGTCAGGAGTTCGAGACCAGCTTGGTCAACATGGTGAAACCTCGTCTCTACTAAAATAACAAAAATTAGCCGGGCATGGTGGCCCACACCAGTAGTCCCAACTATTTGGGAGGCTGAGGCAGGAGAATCACTTGAACCCAGGAGGCAGAGGTTGCAGAGAGGTGAGATCATGTCACTGCACTCCAGCCTGGGCAACAGAGCGAGACTCTGTCTCAGAAAACTAAGGTTAAGTTCAAACTTCTTCATTCTATATTCAATTGATAGATTCAGAATAAACTCAATGTATTTTATTTTAAAAATGCTTTCTTGTGCTATTGAATAGGTCTAGAAACAATGATCAACCCTGCAGCAATGAGCACTCCTAGGGTATGAATGGTATCTACCACCTACCCACTCAAAGAAACAAGAGCTCATTGGAGAAATGACAGATTCAAAGTCTAGGTTGAAAATAAGTAAACTTTGAAACAACTTGGCATCCTGATAAGCAAGAAAGCTCATAAAGACAAGGCCATATCAGAAGGACTCAAATCACTCGGGTGTGACAGCATGCACCTGTAATCCCAGCTACTTGGGAAGCTGAGGAGAAAAGATGGCTTGAGCTCAGGAGTTCAAGATTACAGTGAGCTATGACTGCACTACTGCACTTCAGGCTGGATGACAGAGGAAAAATCCTATCTCCAAAATAACACTAATAAGTTAATTAAACTAAAAATTACTCAAGAGCCTACTTGATAGGTTCCCACTGGCCAAATGTGGGATAAATTGAGCATCAATAATGTTAACTGTCGGCTGGGCGCAGTGGCTCATACCTGTAATCCCAGCACTTTGGGAGGCCGAGGTGGGCGGATCACTTGAGGTCAGGAGTTCGAGACCAGCCTGGTCAACATGGTGAAACCCCATCTCTACTAAAAATACAAAAACTTACCTGGGTGTGGTGGTGTATGCCTATAATCCCAGCTGCTTTGGGAGGCTGAGGGACAAGAATTGCTTTAACCCGGGAAGCAGAGGTTGCAGTGAGCAAATATTGCACCAATGCACTCCAGCCTGGGCAACAGAGCAAGACTCTGTCTCAAAAAAAAAAAAAAAAAAAAAAAAAAAAGGTTAGCTATCATGGCATGAAACACAACCAACACATATAAGCCTTTAATTTGTAATGATATTAAAAACTCATTGTCACCTTGGGAGGATGCAGTGGAACCAACTCATTATTCTGAAAACTAGCATAACAAACATTTATCCTGCCTTTCCCTTACAAACTGTACCACAGGGCAACCAAATAGTTAATAAGGGAAATTTCTTTTTATAGAACAGTCTTGTCTAATAAATGAAGAAGGTTTGATAGAACTGGAATATCAAACTCCTAAGAAAATGTGGATTTGGGCACTGTGTGTCAGAGAACACTGACATCCTGAAAAGATCGCCAGCCCTCCTGTGTCTTCTTCTGGAAGTATAATACGCTGCCTATGAAGTCTTTTTTTGCCAAAACCAATCAATCTTGTATCTGATTGGACCTCTAATTCAAACGACCAGTTTGCAGGAAATGCAGGAGAAAGTCAAACATGTGAAAGGACGCCTTCAGAATGCAATTAACAAAACCCGGCATGTGGGAAATTCTACAGGACAAATTGTCCAATTTTCTCTATGAATAAATTGCAAGAAAGAAATGGAGGGAACCTCTAGAACAAAAGAGACTTGAGAGACACGTTTGCTAAATGCAATGTGTGGACCTTGCTTCGATCCTGATTTGAGTAAATCAATTGTAAAAGATAAAAAATTAGAGAAATTTGAACATTGGGTATTATAATTAGTATTAAGGAATTATTATGGTGTTCTTTATGATAATGGTGTTGTGATTACATATAGGTATATAAGTGCATATATATTTTTAGAGTTCCTATATTTTAGAGATACCTACTGAAATATTTATACATAAAGCGATATAATGTTTTATGATTTACCTCGAAATAATCCAGTGCTGGGGGAGTAGTGAAACACAGCTGGAATAGGGAAAGGCATAAGTTCATTGTTGAAGCTGTGTATATTGAGGTTGTTGTACTTTTGTTAGTTTTGTGTATGAGAACTTTTCAAAATATCTTTATATATATTTACAGGAAAAATACACTTAAAGAAAATATGAAGTAAAATAATTATATATATACATAAATAAATATATAAAAAATACAAGGAAAATGTGAAATTAAAAAATAGTATTGGCGGTACACAGATAATGACCATACATGTGAAGGAAGTGCTCAAATGATGGTGCTTGGGCAATGAAGGCTCAGGGACTATGCAGTGGTTTGCAAACTCTCCTCTGCCCTAGGTTTTCCCCAGAACCTCTCCCATGTTTCTGTGGGGCAACCCAGTGAAACTCTCATGCGCTACTTCAATCAGAAAGGTCTGCCTTCCTCAATTTTACATATTAAGGTTTCTTATAACATTTCCCTTGAACAAAGGATTTTGACATTTCAAATAAAATTCAAAACTGACAGCTTCATGGCTTATCATCCACCCTCTTCTCCCCTTAAAAAATAGCCCTTACTCTTCCCCCAGAAATTTAGGGTAGTAGCCAAAACAGCTGGCCAAGTTTAACATGCAAGAACTGTGGCTCACATTCAAACTGCTGTCCTCCCAGTGGAAAAGTTCTGTTCCACATGTGTATTAGTCAGGATAAGCAGCCTTCAGCTACAATAACGAACAGCCCCAAAACTCAGAAGTTTCCCATAACAGGAGTTTATTTCTTGCATACACAAAGTCCACTGTGGGTCTGGATGACTCTTCAGGACATCTCGCCTCTATGTGATGGCTCAGGAATCCAGGCTGTTTTGATCTTGTGGCTTGTCCATTCAACAAGAAAAATTCTTAGTCATTGCAGTATCAAAGAAATTCTAGTAACACTGGAAGGGTCTTGCACAAATGTCACTTCTATTTACAGCCAGTTGGCTGGAAGTAGTCAAGCAACTCTACCTAACTGCAAGGGAGTTTGTAAATGTGGGGAAGCCCACGGAATAGCTGGCAGGCATTTCTGCCTCTACCATGGCATCTCACCACCTTTCCACATATTGTGGCCTCCCTGTCATCTCCCCACCCTGACTCCACATACTGGATCAAGCATTAGATTATGTAGATGATGATTAGATCATCACTGAGTACATGATACTTCCAAAATAATGGATCTGGTTTGAGTGTTACCTTGAATCCCTTGCTTTTAGATGAGCGACAGGTCGAAACTATCCAAGACAAAGAGTGGCTTGCTGCAGAGGCTGCAAGATAGTGTCCTGCAAGGGTAAATTGTATGATAGGACTGGGTATGTAATTCTAAACTTCTGACTTAAATAATCAGAAGTTCTGGCAACAGAGGCCCTATATTTGTGCATGAGGTCAACCAGCTGGAGCCAGACAGTAGCTACACACCAGAGATGGCCCTTCATTCCTGGGTCTAACCCAGTCCCCATCACCTGGCAGCTTGACTCAGTCATAGTACCTGCTGGAATCCTGTAACAGGTAGAATCTGTGATCCCTGCATCTGGATATGCACAGTTAGGATCCTCCACAGTTTTATCACCCCAAAGAGGGAGTTCTTTCTTCGATGTAACTTAATTTGATTTAATTTAATTTTCTTAGGTATAATTGAAGATGTTTAATTTCCTCCCTCTTATTTAATCTGGATTTAATGCTCTCTTTATGAGTCTCTTAGTCATCTTTTTGGTCAAAGCTGAATCACTCCAATTTCTTGATTACCCTTCTCTCTTATGTCCCAGTATTCATCCCTTTGACAGTCCATGTCAATCTTATTGGGACACTCTCATTTTCCCACGTCCTTTAAAAGATAACTGGAAATCAACAGACAACGGAATCAAGGTGTTAGAACTGAAATATTGCAATAAACAAAACTCTAGTCTGAAGTGAATGGAGTGTGTTTTGACCCTTGCAAGTTAAAAATTGTTGTCATGTTCCTTAATCTACAAGGTTTTGTCAAATTTCTTTGGGCTTCAAGTCACATCAGTTCCTAGACTGACTGCAGGAGTACACCACCCTCCCATCCTTAGGACCAGGCTA
The DNA here is from genome assembly GCF_008728515.1 of Papio anubis. Lineage (NCBI taxonomy): Eukaryota > Metazoa > Chordata > Mammalia > Primates > Cercopithecidae > Papio > Papio anubis. Next base: position 103,672,728 of record NC_044984.1, read on the forward strand.
AGAAGGAAGCTTGGTGGACCTCCGCATCCTCCGCCTGCAGCAACCTGACTACAGTAATATTTGTGGGTGCAGCTCCAGACACCTACAATTTAATAGGAGCTCATTGACTCCTAATCAGCAGATTTGCTTTACTGTGTTTCTCTTTCTAATAATCGGGATTATTGATACTGATGATAAAAGCAAGCACTTACTGACTTTAAATTGTGCCTGGCATGGTTCCATGTGCTTTACATGGTTCTGGTGAAACTGACAACCCTATGAGGTAAGTACAATTATAATTCCGTTTTATAGAGACTTGGGACTCTCCCAAGATTGTACTGCCAGGAAGCAACAGAAATGGGACTTGAACTTGGAAAGGCTCATGTTCCAAAGTCTTAATCATTATGCTTAATCATTGTGCTATGCTATGTGTGGTACAGCATGGGAATATTTGGGATTACTAAAATATTTCTTTTACTTTTTTTTTTGAGACAATGTCTCACTTTGTTGGCTAGGCTGGAGTGTAGTGGTGCAATCATGGCTCCTTGCAGCCTTAGTCTCCTGAGGTTCATGCGATCCTCGATCCTCCCACCTCAGCCTCACAAGCAGCTGGGACTACTGTCACGCACCACCACACCCAGCTAGTTTTTGTATTTTTAGTAGAGACAGAGTTTCACCATGTTGCTCAGGCTGGTTTCGAACTCCTGGGCTCAAGCGATCCACCTGCCTTGGCCTCCCAAAGTGCTGGGATTACAAACATGAGCCACCATGCCCAGCCTGAAATCACTAAAATGTTGTTTGATCTAAATGCATTGTTTTGAATGTTAGGTTGCTAGTGATTAGGGCTCTTCTAGCTCCATTTGGCTAGTGTAGGGAGACATCTGGTGGCCATTCTGTTTTTTAAAACTTTTCTTCATGGAAAACTTCAAATTAATACAAAGTAAACAGAATAGTATCATAAATCCCCCTCTATCCACCACCTAGCTTTAACAATTAACATTCTGCCATTCCGTTTACATTCATACCTCCAGCCAATCTCCTCCTCTTCCCCACTTATTTTTTACGGTTCTTTTTCAAAAATAAATTTTACATATAGTAAAATGCACACAATTTTAACAATTTATCTTGACCAACAGATACACTCATGTAACCCACAGCCCTATCATGATATGGAATGTTTCCATCACTCCAAAAATATCCTTTGCCTGACAACTCCCCAACTAGACAGCAATTGTTCTGATTTTTCACTGTGGATTAGTTTTGCTTGTCCCAGAGTGCCGTATCAATGGAATCCTACAGTACGACTCTTTTGTGTCTGGGCTCTTTCACTCAGCATAATGTCTGTGAGAGTCATCCATGCTCTTGCGTGTACCCGTTATTTCTCTTTTATTGCTGTCCTCCTTCTATTGTACAGATGGGCCACAGCCATTCTCCTGTTGATGGGGATTTGGATTGTTTCCAGTTAGGGGCCATTCTGAATATAGTTGAGCATGAGTTGAACTTCATGTTCAAGTCTTTTTGTAGACATATGTTTACATTTCTCTTGTGTAAATACTTAGGAGTGGAATCGCTGGATCAAAGAACAGAGGCATGGTTAACTTCATTAGAAACTGCCAGGTCTTTTTCCCAAAGTGATTTTCTTTGCATTCCTCCCAGCAGTGTGAGAGAATTGTCTGCTCCGCATCGTCACCAGTATTTGGTGTTGTCAGTGTTTTTAATTTTGACTATTCTGGTGGTATCTCATTGTGGTTTTAATTTGTGTTTCCCTGATGACTAACAAAATGTTGACCATTTTTCTATGTGTGTATTGCCAATTTGTCTTTCCTCCTTTATGAAGTGTCCATTCAAGTCTTTTGCCAAATTTTCACTGGGTTTGTCTTTTTATTATTGGACTGTAGGTGTCTTTTATTCTGGATACACATTCTTTGCGGCTATATATTTTTTGAATATTTTCTGCTGGTCTGTGACTTGCCTATTTTCTTAACCGCGTCTTCTAATGAGAAACTTTATATTTGATGAAGTCTGATTTCTTATTTTGTGTCTTTTATTATTATTTCTTCCTGGCTGTCATCTAAGAAAACTTTGTCTTCCCTTGGTTACAAAGATGGTCCCTCTGTTTACTTCCAGTAGCTTTATATAGATTTTAAATTTGCATTTATGTCTCAGATGCATCTCAAGTTTATGTGTGTGTGTATGTGTGTATAGTGTAATATAATAAAGAGACTGAGATGCATTTTTACTTTCTTTTTATTTTATATTTATGTATTTTTAAGTAGAGATGGGAGTCTCCCTGTGTTGCACAGGCCGGTCTCCAACTCCTGGCTTTAGGCAATCCTCCCGCCTCAGCATCCCAGTGTGCTGGGATCACAGCTGTGAGCCACCACACGCAACTGCAATTTTTTTCTTTCTATAAATATCTAGTGGTTCCTGCACCATTGAATGGAAATGTTTTCCATTTCTGTGCTGAATTGTTTTGGGACCTCTACCGAAAATCAATTGCCACACAGTCTTATTAAACACAGTCTTATTCTAGCTTTGTTTTCTTTTGCAAGATACTTTGGCTATGCTAGGACCTTTGCATATCCATATGTACCAGTTGTCAATTTATTGCCTCTCAGATCCAAATTCACTCTTCATTACCTGCTGAGCAATAACAAACTGCACGCTTCAGGCATTTCTCCTTAAAGTGAACACAGTGTCATTTTTGTCACTAGAGGGCACTGGAGGGACATTGCAAAGGCAGGCAGCTTCTCTTCCTGAGGTCCTTTGCTATGTTTTGCTTTCTCTTGTTTTCAGACTGTACATTCTGCTGCACAGTGGTATGTTGTGGGGGGGACACACACTAACTGTGTGCCCAAAGCACATAGTCCGTCAGTGACCTCACAGCTCTGGCCAAGGGCCTGGTGACCACTTTGTCACAGCCCTCCTGACAAGACATCACACACTCCAGGCTTCATAACTACTCCTGTTCCCTCTCCCAATGCACACCTGCCCTCTGGCCGCAGCTTGCCTGAGCCCTGGAAGTCTGATTCCCTTGGCCCCCTCCACAGTCTCCCATCCAGCAGCGCCTGTGCTCAGGAAGGTCATTCCTGGTGCCTGCCCAGTGACCAAACCAGCTCCGGCCCTGGTATCCTGGTGAGATTCTTTGCCATCCAATGGGCTGTAGCCACACCTTCTGCAGTGACGTCTGAAGCCCATCCTTGGAGAGGAACACTCCAAGTTTATCCTTCCTTAAATACTCCTCTGTAGCAAGAATTTCCCTTTCTGGCCCAAACTCCTCATCACTCATGTGGGAATTACAAAGTGAGTTTACATGATTAACATTTATTGAAATAAAGAAAAATTAATTTTAAAAAAAATTCAAGCTTGACTGATCAACATAAAGGAAACATTAATTTAAAAAAACATGTAGTGAGTACATGGTTGTCAGGAAAGCAAGTCTGGGTATGTTGTCTAGGTTCATTTTCTGGCTCCGTCTTTTGGCAGATTTTGGGCATGGCTTATGACATTCCTATGCCTCAGTTTCCTCATCTGTAGAATGGGCATAATAATAGTATTTCATAGGGTCAGAAAGAAGATCAAAAGAAACAGCACAAGTCAAGCGTTTAGAATAGTACCTAATGGTAAATACTTGGTTCCTGTCAGCTGCTGCTATTCCTATTTTTTATGATTATGATCTCGTATCCCCAACCATATTGTAAACTCTAAGTGAAGACAGCATAAGTTAATGCTGGCTCTACTATCCCAGGGTTTAGCATCTTGTTATTTCCATGCATTAGACGTGTAATAGATATTACCAAATAGACGAGCTGCTGAAGAATGTTCTGTTTCCCGTAGAAAGAAGACGTGAGGAGGAAACACATCCGTTTGCACATGGAAGGGGCGCTGACTGCCCGGGACAAGGTCGGGGTTCAGGATTTTGTGCTATTGGACGCATATACCAGCGAATCTGCCTTTGTCGACAACCTCCGCAAGCGTTTCAACGAGAACCTCATATACGTAACGTGATCCATTTCTCAGCTGTTTTTTTAGGGTGGTTGTTTCCTTCTTGCCTTCACGACTTTGATGAGTGTGAATAATATCACTCTATTAGGTTAGACATAGAAGGGAGATACTGAGGCGCCACTCTTAGATGCACTTCGATCCTTTGTGCTAAGACGTTTATGGCTGCCCGTGACAGATACCCAACTTACACCAGCCTAAGTCACTAAAGGGAATCTGTCCATGTCTGTAACTGTAGGTCCCAGGAGTAGATCTAGGGTTTCAGACGATGTCTGGAGACTCTTTCTCCATCTCTGCTCTGCTTTCTTAGGCATCCATTTCCTTCTCAGGTGCATGGCAGCAAGATGGTTGCCCTCAGATCCGGGCTGTCATTTTATCAGCTTAGGGTTGCCGCTGAGAAGCGAGCCCATCCTGTGGGGAAGAAGCTCTAGTAAATGGCCCAAGCTGATGTTGATCAGCTCTGATTGGTCCACTTTCGGTCATGTGCCTGTCTCTGAACCAATCCCATGGCTAGAAATGGAGACTATTCTGATTGGCCAGGCTCTTACCAGGCCCGCCCCTGGAGGTGAGGGGTGGAGTCGGAGCCCTAGACTGTATATACGGAGAGCTGGGGAAGAGGGTTACCCGAAGGACTTTGCTGGGAGAAAGGGGCAGAGATACCAAGCAGGCAAAACTAACAGCTGTCCAGCATACCCCATGAATGGTCAAAGGTCAAGAATGAAGCACTTACCAAACTCTTCTCAGGTTGATCTTGTCACATCTAGTTTTTATTCAAAAACCAGTTTTTGTTAAATTCCCATTTATCACCACGCTCTGATTTGGTGGTCAATTTTCAGGTAAATTCCTCTAGGGTAAACTTCATAGTGTCCCTGTGTGTGTCATGGGTGTTATTAAAATTATTTAATTTTTTGAGATTTTATTAGCTTTTGCCAAGAGTAAATTAGACAGAAGCGGTTTAAAAATATTTGTCTTGTAGCTATTTTGTTTGTAATGGTGCCCGTGGCTTAATCTATATATTGAAACCAAGGTTACCAGAAGAAATAAACAAGGTGTTTCTTAGAGTACATATCCTACAGCCTAACGTTCAGAATTCTCACCCTTAATTGTAGAAATAGAAAAAAAAAACAACTAATTTTATATACAGGAAAAGGAAAAATGAGATGGTACAGAGAAGTACAAATGGCATGATGGGATCATCGTGATTAAGCTAAATGTTTCTGATTTGAACTGATAAATTTCAGAAACTGTGTCTTCCACCCTGAATTTCTACTGATTGAAGTAATATGGAGTTTTAGTGAAAATTCTCTGCTTCAATTCTATGTTTGATTTTTGTCCTGAAGATTGGAGACATTAGTTAGAATGATTTTGTGTGTAATCTATTTTTTTTTTTTTTTAATTTGAGATGGATCTTGCTAAGTTGCCCAGGCTAGTCTTGAACTCCTGGGTTCAAGCACTCCTCCTGCCTCAGCCTCCCACATAGCTGGAATTACAGGCACACACCACCACACCCAGCTATTTTAGCATAATCTTAATATAGATTTAGTGTGTCCTGTATTTGAAACAGCTACACACTGAGAATCTGAGAATATCAGATGTATTTTCCAAGGAGCACATTAATTTTTTTCTATAGAAGAGTGTGGAGCTCTTTATTCATAATTGTATTTCAAAAGTGGTTATATTATAAATATAAGTAAGTACCTGAAAAACCTGAATATGAGTAGAGTCTAATGTTGAAATCTGGGAATATAAGTGCCAGTAGCAGGAGTGTTTTGCCCAATTTTAGAAGGTTTGTAGGTATACCCATCCTGTTTTCTTGTTTGTTTGTTTTTTTCTAGTTTTTTTTTTTTTTTTTTTTTCTTTTTTTTTTTTTTTCCTTCATATGGAGTCTCACTCTGTTGCCCAGGCTGGAGTGTAGTAGCCCGATCTTGGCTCACTGGAACCTCCACCACCCGGGTTCAAGCAATTCTTCTACCTCAGCCTCCCCAGTAGCTGAGACTAGAGGCGCCTGCCACCACCCCCGGCTAATTTTTTTGTATTTTTAGTAGAGATGGGGTTTCACCATGTTGGCCAGGCTGGTCTCAAACTTCTGATCTTGGGTGACCCACCTGCCTCAGCCTCCCAGAGTCCTGGGATTACAGGCGTGAGCCACCACGCCCAGCCCACCCATCCTACTTTCACTCAATGCCAGAGAGACCTTTAAGAACCATGCATCATCATTACGTGCGCCCCTCTTAAAGTGATCCATTCACGTAATGGTTTAGGGAGGTATTTCTCTTTTTTTGTATCTTCAACTTTTAACTTCAGGGGTACATGTGCAGGATGTGCAGGTTTGTTACATAGGTAAACGTGTGCTGTGGTGGTTTGCTGATCAACCCATCACCTAGGTATTAAGACCAGCATGCATTAGCTATTCTTTCTGATGCTCTCTGTCCCCTGCAATAAGCCCCAATGTGTGTTGTTCCCCCCGCCTCACAAATGTGTCCATGTGTTCTCATCGTTTAGTTCCCACTTATTAGCAAGAACATGCAGTGTTTGGTTTTCTGTTCCTGCATTAGTTTGCTGAGGATAACGGCTTCTAGCTTCTTCCATGTACCAGCAAAGGACATGATCTCGTTCCCTTTTATGGCTGCATAGTATTCCATAATGTATATACACTCTATTTTCTTTATTCAGTCTATCATTGATGGGCATTTGGGTTGATTCCATGTCTTTGCTGTTGTGAATAGTGCTGCAGTGAACACACATGTACATGTATCTTTATAATAGAATGATTTATATTTCTTTGGGTATATACCCAGTATTGGGATTGGTGGGTCAAATGGTATTTCTGCCTCTAGATCTTTGAGGAATCGCCACACTGTTTTCCACAGTGGTTGAACTAATTTACACTTCCACCAACAGTGTAAAAGCCTTCCTTTTTCTCCACTGCCTTACCAGCATCTGTTGTTTTTTCACTTTTTAATAATCGCCATTCTGACTGGCGTGAGATGACATCTCATTGTGGTTTGGATTTGCATTTCTCTAATGATCAGTGGTGTTGAGCTTTTTTTCATATCATTGTTAGCTGCATGTATGTCTCCTCTTTGAGAAGTGTCCGTTTATTTCCTTTGCCCACTTTTTAATGGGGTTGTTTTTTCTTGTAAATTTGTTTAAATTCCTTGTAGACCGGATATTAGACCTTTGTCAGATGAATAGGTTGCAGAACTTTTCTCCCATTCTGTAGGTTGCCTCTTCACTCTGGTGATAGTTTCTTTTGCTGTGCAGAAGCCCTTTAGTTTAATTAGATCCCATTTGTCAATTTTTGCTTTTGTTGCAATTGCTTTTGGCATTTTCATCATGAAATCTTTGTAGGGCAGGTATTTCATTTCAGTAGGGAAGGGTGGTATCTCTGCCATCCGAGCCCACAGAGCCAGGATGATCTGAACCTGCTCCATCTTCAACATCCTCCCTTGCTAGTCTCCGTTCTGCCCTTACTCAGACTTCAACCACAATGGCCTCTTGTGCCCCTAGCCTGCCACATGTATTTCTTCAGCCTGAAATGCCCTTCCTGCCTACTTTGTTCGTGGCTGGCTCCTCATCCTTCAAGCTCTGCTCAGATGTCACCTCCTTAAAGCAGTCTTCCCGGCAAGGTGTGATGGCTCACGCCTGTAATCCCAGCACTTTGGGAGGCCAAGGCAGGCAGATCACCTGAGGTCAGGAGTTCAAGACCAGCCTGGCCAACATGGTGAAACCCCATCTCTACTAAAAATACAAAATTAGCTGGGTGTGGTGGCGCATGCCTGTAATCCCAGCTATGGGAGGCTGAGGAGAATCACTTGAACCCAGGAGGCAGAGGTTGCAGTGAGCTGAGATCGAGCCACTGCACTCCAGCCTGGGCAGCGAAGTGAGACGCTGTCTCAAAAAAAAAAAAAAAAGAAGAAGAAGAAGACTTCCCCATGCCTGCTAATATGGCCTGCCTTCATTGTTTATACCCTCGTTACGCTGTGTATACCTTTCTTTTTTTTAATTTTTATTTTATTTTATTTTATTTTTTTTGAGACGGAGTCTTGCTCTGTCACCCGGGCTGGAGTGCAGTGACGCGATCTCGGCTCACTGCAACCTCCACCTCCTGGGTTCAAGAGATTCTCCTGCCTCTGCCTCCTGAGTAGCTGGGACTACAGGCATGCACCATCATGCCCGGCTAATTTTTTCTATTTTTAGTAGAGATGGGGTTTTACCATGTTAGCCAGGATGGTCTTGATCTCCTCACCTGTGATCCGCCTACCTCAGCCTCCCAAAGCGCTGGGATTACAGGCATGAGCCACCGCACCCAGCCATGTACACCTTTCTTAATACTGATCTCTTCCTGCAGCTGTCTTTATTCCTCAGCTGTTTGTCTGCTGTCTCCCTCATACCCCCACCCCCACCATGTAAGCTCCCAGCAGAGATCCCGCCTGATTTATCATTTTAAATCCTCCATGCAGAATGAATACACGGGAATCATCATGTGTGACAGTCTTTTACACCCCAGAATTCCTCACTTGTGCTTTGGTCCATTTCTCTAGACGTATATTGGCACCCTCCTTGTGTCTGTGAATCCATACCAGGAGCTCGGAATCTACACTGTGAGCCAGATGGAACTTTATCAAGGGGTCAATTTCTTTGAACTGCCGCCACATGTGTGAGTAGCATCCACAGGATCATCACTAGAAGGATTTTTCTTTTTCCCCTTCCTCTCTCTCCTCCCTTCTCTCTCTCCTTCCTTCTCACCATGCATCTGTCCGTCCATCCATCCATCCATCCATCCATCCATCCACCCACCCATCTGTTCATCCTCCTATCCATCCACATATCCATCCATCCACCTATCCATCATTCATTCACCTATCCACCCACCTACCTACCTATCCATCAATACATCCATCCATTGATCTAAATCCTTGATGCATGTTTATTAGGTTCTGTACCTCATTTAAGCCCTTGCCTTCTTGTAACGTAAGTCTTCAAAGCAGTAGAAAACTTTAGAAGGTCTTTATGGAATCTCAACTTAAATATGAAAAAAGGTGGAACCTTTGTGTAACTGCTGAGAAATTTAAGAGTGTGGCTGGAGAGACGTCTTCTCCGGGAAGAGGGTTGCTATAGTGCCGTCCACTGGTGCCTAAGAAGACTGCTCCTTGGTAGAAACTTAATCAGGGCTATGGAAGCTTAAGAGGTGCAAATTTCTTTATTCCTCTCCCCTATGTATAACCTATGGTAATAATAATTTGTAGAGGGTGATTATATTTTTAGTACATAACATTTTCTGTTTTAAGCAAATTTTTGAAAATACACACTCGCCTGCAGTATGGCCAGAATTTGTTTATATGTAACACTATAAGCTGACAGGGTAGAATTATTCACCTGACCTCAGATCTCTTGTCTCCAAACACCATTTTCCTTCTTAACATGTAACTGAGTCTGTAAAAACAATCTGCTTAGATTTCTCATTTGATTTGGAAGTTAATTAAAAGGGACTGAAATAAAAATATATATGTAGTTAGAGTTTACTGATTAGTTACACATTAATTCAGAGTTTCTAGAGCCATTTCACAGAGGCTAGAAAATATAACCACTTTGATATCAGTTTTCACAAAGTTGAGGACATTTTTAAGTCTTAAAACCTTACCATTTTAAATAATTTCCCTTGTATTTGAAAATAATGTATAACCCATATTATCTGCTAAATAATGCTGTTTGTTTGTCACTATGCCTAATTGGCCAAATTTTCTTTTTTTTTTTTTTAATCACACTTTATTTTTTTTGGTAGCTATTATTTTTATTTTTATTATTATTATTATTATTATACTTTAAGTTTTAGGGTACATGTGCATAACGTGCAGGTTTGTTACATATGTATACTTGTGCCATGTTGGTGTGCTGCACCCATCAACTCGTCAGCACCCATCAACTCGTCATTTATATCAGGCATAACTCCCAATGCAATCCCTCCCCTCTCCCCCCTCCCCATGATAGGCCCCGGTGTGTGATGTTCCCCTTCCCAATACAAGTGATATCATTGTTCAGTTCCCACCTATGAGTGAGAATATGCGGTGTTTGGTTTTCTGTTCTTGCGATAGTTTGCTGAGAATGATGGTTTCCAGCTGCATCCATGTCCCTACAAAGGACACAAACTCATCCTTTTTTATGGCTGCATAGTATTCCATGGTGTATATGTATTTGGCCAAATTTTCTAATAGTTATTTAACATTCAAAACAACAACTACCAAAAGAAAGGAAAGATGAACAATTTTTTCTTGCCCAGGCTTTGCTGAATTTTCTAGTTTTTCTCCCCCTTGACTTCTAGGCTAATATTTAGATTCTGCCTCTGTTGTCTTGGTGACTCAGCTATTCCACTTTCTTTTCTTTTTTTTTCTTTTTTTTTTTCCTTTTTGAGACAGAGTCTTGCTCTGTCACCCAGGCAGGAGTGCAGTGGTGCTGTTTTGGCTCACTGCAAGCTCCACCTCCTGGGTTCATGCCATTCTCCTGCCTCAGTCTCCTGAGTAGCTGGGACTACAGGCGCCCGCCACCACGCCCGGCTAATGTTTTTTCTTTTATTTTTGTATTTTAGTAGAGATGGGGTTTCGCTGTGTTGCCCAGGATTGTCTCGATCTCCTGAGCTCATGATCCACCCGCCTCGGCCTCCCAAAGTGCTGGGATTACAGGCATGAACTATTCCACTTTCTAAGGCACTCATAAGCCTTTCTGCATCACTGCCATATATATGTTGAGACAGGGTCTCGCTTTGTCATCCGGACTGGAGAGCAGTGACACAATAATGGATCACTGCAGCCTCCACCTCCCACAACTCAGGTGATCCTCCAACCTCGGCCTCCTAAGTAGCCAGGACTACAGGCACACACCACCACCCTGGCTAATTTTTGTATTTTTTGTGGAGACAGGGTCTCAGTGTGTTGCCCAGGCTGGTCTTGAACTCCTGGGCTCAAGCGATCTGCCCGCCTCAGCCTCCCAAAGTGCTGGGATTGCAGGTGTGAGCCACCATGCCCAGCCACCACCATGGATTAAAAGCCAAAATGGCTTTGCAACTCTGCCTCATATTCAGGTTCTATTCCTGGGATACCTTCATGCTTTGGTGTCTGATCTTGAAGATAAAGTGCTTCTCATAGTTTTACCTCTTGTCCTAAAGATATCACTGAAGTTTGTTAATCTCTTTGGTTTCCTGCCACTCCATTCTTAGTATTCTAGGTTTTGAGGGAAAAAATACATGAGATCTTATTCTGTTTATTGAATTGAATTATTTAATATTTAGACAAGATTGTTATTTTCACCTACAGTTAATAGAACATCTCTTGGAGATGTAAGTTAGTAGCTGGCTTATTCTTATAAAACATTGATGGATTAAAAACGTAAATTTGATGAACTTCAAAAAATATTTTCAGGCTAGGTGCGGTGGCTCACGCCTGTAATCCCAGCACTTTGGGAGGCTGAGGCAGGTGGATCATGAGGTCAGGAGTTCCAGACCACCCTGACCAACATGGTGAAACCCCGTCTCTACTAAAAATACAAAAATTAGCCAGGCACGGTGGTGTGCACCTATAATCCCAGCTACTCAGGAGGCTGAGGCATGAGAATCGCTTGAACTTGGGAGGCAGAGGTTGCAATGAGCCCAGATCACGCCATTGCACTCTGGCCTGGGTGACAGAGCGAGACTCCATCTCAAAAAAAAAATTCATTACAGCTTAAATTCTTCTTTTAACTCTTCTATTTGAGTTTTGATATCTAGTACACTTTATATTTGATCAGTCAGTGGGTGGGGGTAGAGAGTTTTTTGTTTTTTTGTTTTTTGGGTTTGGGTTTGGTTTTTTGTTTTTGTTTTTGTTTTTGAGACAGAGTCGTGCTCTGTTGCCCAGGCTGGAGATTGCCCAGGCGCAATCTCGGCTCACTGCAACCTTTGCCTCCCGGGTTCAAGTAATTCTCCTGCCTCAGCCTCCCGAGTAGCTGGGATTACAAGCATGCACCACCATACCTGGCTAATTTTTGTATCTTTTTTTAGTACAGATGGGGTTTCATCATGTTGTCCAGGCTGGTCTCGAACTCCTGACCTCAAGTGATCCAACTGCCTCAGCTTCCTGGAGTGCTGGGATTACAAGCATAACCACTGTGCCCTGCCTATGGAAAGGGCTTGACATGTGTTTGAGCTCATTGTCCTTGTACCACAGTCTGAATGTGGGTGGCTTCCTGGAGATGGAGTACCTCATTTTGCTTCTTTGGTGGGTGTCAGAGTCAAGGGAAGTACCATGAAAACCAATTTGTTTCTCTCACTCCTCCTCCAGCTATGCTATAGCCGACAACGCTTACCGAATGATGTGCTCTGAACTAAATAACCATTTCATCCTCATTTCTGGAGAGAGTGGGGCAGGGAAAACAGAGGCCTCCAAGAAAATTCTCCAGTATTTTGCAGTGACCTGCCCAATGACCCAGTCACTACAAATAGCCCGTGACAGACTGCTGCTCTCCAACCCAGTGCTGGAGGTAAGCGGTCTCTGGGGACCAATCGAAGGGAGTTCCAGGGAGGTCACTAAGTGAGACAAATCCTGTCTGGGCAGGTCAGTTAAAATGGGCAGGTCACTGTTAAGAAAAGGGTCACACAGATAGTGTCACAGTTAAGGGTGTGACCTGGAACTAAGCCATTTCCCCATTTGTTGAATGGGTCTGCTTATAGTACCTACCTTTTAAGACATTCGGGTTTTTTTGTTTTTTGTTTTTTTTTTTAGACAGAGTCTCTCTCTGTCACCCAGGCTGGAGTACAGTGTCACAGAAACCTCCGCCTCCTGGGTTTAAGCAATTCTCCTGCTTCAGCTTCCCAAGTAGCTGGTACTACAGGCATGTGCCATCATTCCCAGCTAATTTTTGCATTTTTAGTAGAGACGGGGTTTCGCCATGTTGGCCAGGCTGGTCTCAAACTCCTGACCTCAGGTGACCTGCCTGCATCAGCCTCCCAAAGTGCTAGAATTACAGGCGTGAGCCACCGCACCCAGCCTAAGAAGTTTTGAGGATTGAGTGAAACAGGTGCACAAAAAGCACACAGCAGAATTAGGAAGCACCAAAAATACTGTATTATTTATTAATAGTTTTCTTATTATTGAGTTAAAATTATTTTGGTTATGATTACTTACATTGTTGCAATTCACCGACTTGCTGGCTGATCCTGAACAAGTCATTTTCTCCTTTGTTTTTGTGGCCCTTTCTATAAATGAAGATGTTTATAGTAGAAGGAATTTTCCCAGTGGACCCTTTGAGCAGAACAACGTGATATAAAAAGGGGTCTGGTGATGGGGACTGTCAACCATACCTTCTAGAACAGCATGGGGCTAGGGTTCTATGTACCCCTCCTGAGACCATTTCCAATATATTCCTAGATTGGATTATAGGAAGAAGATATTGTTCCCCTCTTCTCCCCGGGTCCAAATCTAGTGTTTGGCATTAAATTCTCTGTAGTTAGTGATCCCTTCTTAGAAAATAATGCATGCCTTTCCTCCCTGGCTCCTCCTACCCTCTCTCCTCCATTTTCATACTAAGCATATTATTTGGGATCAGGAATTTGACACGCATGGTGAGCTTAAATGACAGTGAATGACACTTTGTATTCCAAGGCTTTTGGAAATGCCAGAACGCTCCGGAATGACAACTCCAGCAGATTTGGGAAATACATGGATATACAATTTGATTTTCAGGTACACTGAAGCTCCTATTACTGGTTCATGGGGACCCCTTATTTTGCCAGTGACGGAACCCAAGCCAAGGCCCCTTAAGGGGAGAATGACATTTATTGGCTCAAGCAGTTTAAAAAAAAAATCCAGGGTTAGTGCTAGTTTTAGGAAATGCAAATAAAGACCACAATGAGATAACATTTTATACCACCTGGATGGGCAGAAGCTAAAAAGTCTAATATATATGAGGTGTTGATGAAGATATGGATCATAAGGAATTCTTACACATTGCTCGTGGGGTGTAATATATTGGGAAATTATTGGAAAATAATGGGGTGTATACCAGAGTTATGATGTTATCTTAGGAAGCTGAAAAAACATAATCTAAGGTGCAACCATCCCGCTCTCAGAGATATCTCAGAGATATCAGATGCGTAAGCGTGTCCATAACAGAACTGCTCATCATGATGAGCAAGTAAGTAGACTGAACAGCACCAGCGCATCTGGAGAGAACTGAAATGTCCATCAACAGGAGAATGACTACATTGTGGTGTGTTCACACCGTCAGGCATTACACTGCAGACAGCAAATGAACCACAGCTACACCTCACATGGATGGGTCTTGGGAACATACTGTATGCCAGCGTGATATCATTTTTTTTTCATTAAGCTTAAAAACAAATCACAAGGACCAGACGCAGTGGCTCATGCCTGTAATCCCAGCAATTTGGGAGGCCAAGGCGGGTGGATTACCTGAGGTCAGGAGTTCAAGACCAGCCTGGCCAACATGGTGAAACCCCATCTCTTAAAAAAAAAAAAAATACAAAAAATTAGCCGGGTGTGGTGGTGTGCTCCTGTAATCCCAGCTACTCGGAAGGCTGAGGCAGGAGAATTGCTTGAACCTGGGAGGTGGAGGTTTCAGACAGTCAAGATGGCACCACTGCACTCCAGCCTGGGCAACAAGAGTGAAACTTCATCTCAAAAAAAAAAAAAAAAAAAAAAGACACAAGTAAACAATATATTGTTTAGGCATGCCTGCTTACCTGGCAAGGGCCAGCACTCTTTTTCGGATACAGCCAGATAGTAAATATTTTAGGCTTTGTGAGCCATTCAGCCATACAGTCGAAATGACCCAGGTCCACTCTTGCAGCATGAAAGCAGCCACGGACAATGCATAAGTGAATGAGCATGGCTGTGTTAGACACAGAATTTAAGTGGAGCTAAGGCAAGCAGGAAAGGAAGGCAGAATTCTCAAGGGCTCATCATTCCAAGTGGTAAAATGACACATGGGAGAACAGCAGCTGTATGAGCACGGAGCTCAATGATGGGGACAAACTGGCTCAAGGATGTCCCAGAGGCTGGGAAGTGGGCCTGTGGTGGAGTGGATTTGGAAAGAAATTTAATAGCCATGCGTATTTGAAAACCTTTTTGAAAGTTCAACACATATACTGAAAAGGCTATAAAACATGAGGACAGCCCAGTGAATTTTTACATATGTATCCACCTCTGTAAACACCACCCAGACCAAGACATAAAAATGTCTAGCATCTGGGCCGGGCTTGGTGGCTCGCTCCTGTAATCCCAGCACTTTGGGAGGCCGAGGTGGGCGGATCAGCTGAGGTCAGGAGTTCGAGACAAGCCTGGCCAACATGGTGAAACCC
Organism: Papio anubis; assembly: GCF_008728515.1. Taxonomy (NCBI): domain Eukaryota; kingdom Metazoa; phylum Chordata; class Mammalia; order Primates; family Cercopithecidae; genus Papio; species Papio anubis. The sequence continues at coordinate 103,688,056 of NC_044984.1, forward strand.
TGTCTCTAATAAAAATACAAAAATTACCCAGGTGTGGTGGTGCACACCTGTAGTCCCAGTTACTCGGGAGGCTGAGGCATGAGAATCGCTTGAACTTGGGAGGCAGAGGTTGCAGTGAGCCCAGATTACACCACTGCACTCCAGCCTGAGCAAGAGAGTAAGACTCTGTCTCAAAAACAAAACAAAACAAAATTATAGCATCTGGAGGCTAGGCAGTGGTGACTCACACCTGTAATACCAGCATTTTGGGAGGTCGAGGTGGGAGGATTGCTTGAGCCCAGGAGTTCAAGACCAGCCTGGGGAACATAGTGAGACCCTGTCTTTACAAAAAACAAAAATAAAATAGCAAGGCACAGTGGTGCACGCTTATAGTCCCAGTTACTTGGGAGGCTGAGGCGGGAGAATTGCTTGAGCCTAGGCATTTGAGGTTATAATGAGCCACGATCAGGCCACAGCACTCCAGCGTGGGCAACAGAGCAAGACCCTGTCTCTTAAAATAAAAATTAAAAAAAAAAATTCTAACATCTAAAAGCTTTTCCTGCTCTTCCCCAACAGACTCCCCCTTCCCACTGCCCACTGTTCTGACCTCTGTGATCATTGGTTCATTTCACTGGTCATTGAAGTGCATATGAATGAAATTACACAGTATGTTCTATTTTGTGCCTGACTTCTTGCAGTCAACGTATCTGTCAGATTCATCCATGTCCTTGCATGTAGCAGTTGTTCACTTTTTGATTTTATGACTATGTCACAACTTATCTGTTCTCCTTTTGTTGGACATTTGGACTGTTTGCAATTTGGGACTGTGACATATAGCAGTTTGAACATCCGTGCACATGCCCTTTAGTAGATTTATATTGGATTAAAGAAGTAGAATCACGGGGTTCTTACCAGCAAAGCAGTGTTAGGATAATTAATGATGGTTCCGGTTGCTCCATACCCTTGCCAACATTTATATTGTTCATCCTTTTGAGAAATTCTGGTGGGATATAGTGGTTTTTCACTGTGATTTAAGTTTGTATCTCCCTGGTAATTAATGAAATTTTGCTTCTTGGCCACTTAAAGGCTTTCTTTTTCATTCAAGTCTTTTGCCCATTTTTAATTGGGTTGTTGGTTCTTTCCTATTGATTTGCAAGAATCTCTATATATTCTGGAATAAAAATCTTTTATTGGTTATATTATTGAAAATATTAAGACAGTGTGATATTCACACAAGGATAGATAAAGAGGACAATAGATCAGAATAAAGTCCAGAGAAGATCGAGTCCACACATACAGTCAGCTGACTTACAACAGAGGCATCACTATGATTCAGTAGAGACAAGATCATCTTTCTAATAAATGGCACTGATCAACTGGATATCAACATGAATAAAAAGACCTTTGACCACTCCCCCTCTCCATATACAAAAATTCAATAGTGATGGATCATTATCCTAAACAATCAAGCTTCTAGAAAAAGACATAGAAACTATCTTCATGATAGTTTCTTGGGGTAAGCAAAACTCTTTGTAAACAGAACCCAGGAAATACTAATGATAGAAGATTGATAGGTCCAAAAAAAGAAGAAGATTGATAGATCAGACTTCATGCCAACTCAGAACTTCAAGCCATCAGGAGATGCCAGGAAGAGATTTTTGTTGTCACTGCTGCATTTTTTGTTCTGTTTTGAAGGGCATCCCTGTAGGTGGGCATATCATCAGTTACTTGATAGAGAAGTCCCGAGTTGTCTACCAAAACCAAGGCGAGCGGAATTTCCACATCTTCTACCAGCTGCTGGCAGGTGGTGAGGAGGAGCGCCTGGCTTTCCTGGGACTGGAGCGAGACCCCCAGCTGTATAAATACCTCTCACAGGTGGGAAGGACCAGCACCTGGCTTTGGTGACTCTTTGGACGAGGGAATCAGAGGTGTTTAACACGGGCTGCTGTAGGATGTTTGAGACGTTCTATTACCATTGTGCTATGTGTCCTATTGGCTAATTTCTTGATATATGTATATATCACAAGTAATCTAACCCATCTCCTCTTGTGCCTGGCAGCTATATCACCTTGGTAAAGTAACCAATGTCTAGGCAAGTGGTTCTCATCCCTGGCTGAAACTAGAATCACCTGAAGAACCCTTTAAAAACACAAATGCCTGGGCCATACCCTCCAGAGATTCAGATTTCACTGGTCTGGGGTAGGACCTGGGCGTTAGAATTATTTTAAACGTCCTCCTGGTGATTTAGTGTACAGCCAAAGTGAGGAGCGCTGATCTGGGTGTGATAGAAACTCACCGTCCAACTATATCTAAAACCTATGCTATCTCATTCTGCTTTCAAACTACTTTTTTTTTTTTTTTCTTCCTGTTTTTGGGACGGGCTCTCGCTCTGTCCTCCAGGCTAAAGTGCAGTAGCATAATATAATGGCTCATTGTAGCCTTGACCTCCTGGGCTCAAGGACTCCTCCCATCTCAGCCTTCAAAGTAGCTGGGACTACAGGCTCGAGGTACCATGCCTCATTAATTTTTGTAGTTTTTGTAGAGACAGGGTTTCTCCATGTTGTCCAGGCTGGTCTCAAACTCCTGAGCTCGAGAGATCTGCCCATCTCGGCCTCCCAAAGTGCTGCGTTTACAGGCGTGAGCCACTGTAAACTACTTTTGAAAAGATCTTTTTTGGCCGGGCGCGGTGGCTCACGCCTGTAATCCCAGCACTTTGGGAGGCCGAGAAGGGTGGATCACCTGAGGTCGGCAGTTCAAGACCAGCCTGACCAACATGGAGAAACCCCGTCTCTACTAAAAATACAAAATTAGCCAGGCATGGTGGCACATGCCTGTAATCCCAGCTACTCGGGAGGCGGAGGCACGAGAATCGCTTGAACCCGGGAGGCGGAGGTTGCGGTGAGCTGAGATCGCGCCACTGCACTCCAGCCTGGGCAAAAAAGAGCGAAACTCTGTCTCAAAAAAAAAAAAAAACTTTTTTCATGCTCCTGCCTTCCATCTTGACAAACGTTTGCTGCCAAATGAACACACTGTACAGTTCAGGCCATTCCTATAAGCAAGCCTAGGGTCTAGTGTTACAGAATTGACTGTCAGAAGATAACCTTGCAATATTTGTTTTTCTGCAGCCTGCACTAGCGTTCTAGAATACCCAGATTGTATGGCACTTCTCGGTATTTGGTGTCATTAACACCTTTTTTGTCCCAACATTTTTTGATTTTTCTCTTCTCACTTGGCCTGGTTTTGAATGGAGGCCACCTTGTAGAATGTAGATGAAGGCATCATTTAAGAGAGAAAACGAGGTTTTATAAAATGAATCTCACAAAATGAGAATCAATACTTCCTAGAAATCGTGGAAGAAAAGAAGACTTGACAAAAGTTTACTTTCAAAAATGAAGACAAGCTGGGGCATGATGGCTCAGGCCTGTAATCCCAGCACTTTTGGAAGCCAAGGTGGGAGGATGGCTTGAGTTCAGGAGTTTAAGACCAGCCTGGGCAATGTAGCAAGACCCCGTCTCTAAATGTGTTTTAAAAATAGAAATGAAAAATGAAGCTAAATAATGAAAGAATCTCATAATCTAATTTTATACTAATCAAACTCTGAACTAATTACTAAAACAAAGAAGACATCAAACATTATTTTTTTTTTCTTTTTGGAGGGTTTAATTTTCCGGACAAAGCTGTATGTCACATCATGTTTGTATTCCCATAGCATGATCAGAAAGGGTCAATTTACAAAAATATTTGAAGGCTTCATCCATTTTCCCAAGGGCTTCTCTAACCCTTTGATAAATAATTCCCTTGTAGAATATATCATGCCTTTATTCTTGTAGACTTTTTTCTGGCCACATTAATTCAACTAGATCCATATACGTCAGGGGCTTTGGAAATGGGTCTAGCAATTTGCCACTATTATTTAAAACCAATTTCATGATCTCTCATAACTTCGGTAAACTTTATGGTTTCACTTGGCAGTATATTTGCACTGCTTCCAAACCAACAGGTTTTGGAGAGGGACTGATTTGCACAGGCCCATCCCTTCGGGGGCAGGAGCAGATGTTGCTGGTTGTGCTGGGAAGGTTTGTGAGGTTGCCAATTTTATATCGGCCACTTCATTAAGAAATATTTTCATGGTATGACACATCTGATTTCCCCCATGCAATGAAGAAATCTTTTAAGAAAACAGATCTTCAGATAATTAGGAAACTGGGAACACCCTGTACCACAAAAGCAAAATAATAAAAAACATTTTCCTAGAACGTTTTCTCTTTACATCAGTCTGTTATTTAAAAGACAACCTCTGGAGTTCGTGGGGAAAATCTCTGCTTGTGATGATTTTCACAAAACCTCTGTTACTCTAAATGCCAGCCTTTTATTTCCTTGCGGGAAAGCCGCCTTTCATCTGGTCCTGCAGTGATATTTTTGCTGGAGATCTCTAAGTGAGTCAAGAGTTTCTGCTTTCAAGCACTGTAATATCACTGCATATTTCAGCAGATATTTCCTGAGACAAACGGCTTCAATTCATTTAGCAAAAATGATAAGAAAACTATGTTTAAAAGCACGTACAAAAAGATATACCACTTACATGTAACTTGGAATGTTTTCCCAGAACAGAGATTTTTAAATAAAATTCCAAATAAATTTGGGGAAAAAAGCAACAGTTGTCAGATCATTACATGCTAGACAATTAGAGAAAAATCTATCTTTTATTTGCAATTCAGTACATTATAGGACTAGCTTTTGCATCTTCAGAGAGGAATAGACATGCTAATTGCCCTGATAAAAATGACATTAAGTAACTCAAACTTTTTGTCAACAGGGTCATTGTGCCAAAGAGTCATCCGTTAATGATAAGAATGACTGGAAAACTGTTTCCAATGCCTTTTCTGTCATTGATTTTACTGAAGCTGACCTCGAGGTATGTGCTCTTGCAGCAGAACTGATAGTTTCCTCTGGGACTGAGGAAACATTCCTGATTTCTTGGTGTTTGCATAATACAGTGGCCAGATTCAACAAATAAAAATACAGGATGCAGCTGGATGCGATAGCTCACACCTGTAATTCCAGCATTTTGGGAGGCCGAGGCAGGCGGATCATTTGAGGTCAGGAGTTTGAGACCAGCCTGTCCAACATGGTGAAACCCTGTCTCTACTTAAAAAGTACAAAAATTAGCTGGGCGTGGTGGCGGGTGCCTGTAATCCCAGCTACTCTAGAGGCTGAGGCAGGAAAATCGCTTGAATCCGGGAGGCAGAGGTTGCAGTGAGCAGAGATTGTGCCACTGCACTCCAGCCTGGGCGACATGAGTGAGACTGCATCTCAAAAACACAAAAACAAAAGCAAAAATACAGGATGCCTTGTTACATATGAATTTCAGATAAACAGTGAAGAATTTTTTAGTATGATCATGTTCCAATTATTGCATGTGGACAAACTTGTACTAAAAAAAATAATGTAAGTTTGAAATTCAAATATTAACTGTGGGTTCTTTTATCTGGCAACCCTAAGTTTTCCTAATATTGTGTGCAAGGAGGAGGAGTAGGTTTTTTTCTCCCGTAAAGTAAGTCCAGTCTCAACAATTTAGATGCCATAGAATTACAAGACTCTCATTCATTGAGGCTTCTGTTTTGGCGCGAACTGGAACAAACAGTAGAATTTATAAATACTTCGTTTTTACATCTTTTTGTCTTTTTTTTTTTTTTCATTTTGATTGTTAAACTATCAGTCTTTCAAGGGCCAGGATGTAATTTTAAAACCTCTATATTTGAGGCCAGATGCAGTGGCTCACACCTGTAATCCTGATGCTTTAGGATGCTGAGGTGGAGAAACCACCTGAGGCTAGGAGTTTGAGACTAGCCTGGGGAACATAGGCTGCCTCTACAAAAAAATTTTAAAAATTAGCCAGGCATGGTGGTGCATGCCTGTAGTCCCAGCCACTTAGGAGGCTGAGGTGGGAGGATTGCTTGAGCCCAGGAGGTTGAGACTGTAGTGAGCTATGATGGCACCATTGCATTCCAGCCTGGGTGACAGAGCAAGACCCTGTCTCTAAAAAAAAAAGGATAGATGGGCCAGGTGTGGTGGCTCACGCCTGTAATCCCAGCACTTTGGGAAGCTGAGACGGGCAGATCACAAGATCAGGAGATCAAGACCATCGTGGCTAACACGATGAAACCCTGTCTCTACTAAAAATACACAAAATTAGCCGAGTGTGGTGGCGGGCACGTGTAGTCCCAGCTACTTGGGAGGCTGAGGCAGGAGAACGGCCTGAACCTGGGAGGTGGAGCTTGCAGTGAGCAGAGATTGTGCCACTGCACTCCAGACTGGGCAACAGAGGGAGACTCCGTCTCAAAAAAAAAAAAAAAGGATAGATGGATGGATAGATAGATCGATAATGTTATTTGAAAAATGGGTTCATTAGGTTTATTTTAGACAGTATTGTATAAATTTTTTTTTTCCTCTTTTGAGACGGAGTCTTGCTCTGTCACCAGGCTGGAGTACAAAGGCGTTGTCTCAGCTCACTGCAACCTCCGCCTCCCAGGTTCAAGCAATTCTCCTGCCTCAGCCTCCTGAGTAGCTGAGACTGCAGGCACTCACCACCACACCCAGCTAATTTTTTATTTTTAGTAGAGACAGGGTTTCACCATGTTGGCCAGATGGTCTCGAGCTCTTGACCTTGTGATCCGCCCGCCTCAGCCTCCCAAAGTGCTGGGATTACAGGCGTGAGCCACCGTGCCCGGTCATAAAATATTTTATACAAGTAGTTTATTTTATGAAAAATGCATTTATGTATTTGTCGTTGTTATATGGAAATAAAGTGTTTCATGCTGGACATTGAGTAAGGCTGTTTCACTCTTCCCTTAGCACCCAAAGTGAATAACAGGGCCGGTTTCTGGGGAAGGGGGAGGGCTTGGTTCTGTGAGCTCAGGTGTGGAATTGGGACAGGGGCATTTTTCCTTTGGGTGTCTCCACTATGTGTATCAATTAGGTAGCCACCGTTCTCTTTCCCTGTCCTGATCTCCTGTCTCTGAACACTTCCCATGTTCCCAGAATCTCTTTGGAATTATTGCCAGTGTCTTACACCTGGGGAACATTGGTTTTGAAGAAGATGACCAAGGCTGTGCCACTATCCCAGACACCCATGAGATCAAGTGGATAGCCAAGGTGATGTTCCTGTTTCGGAGAGGATAGAGGGAGGGGGAGGGGTGGGAGAGGAGAGCAAGGCCGCTGGGTGCCCACAGTTAGGCCCAAATGTCTGGTGCCATGCTCTTTTGGCTGATACTGGTTAGGAGGTTTAAATAGTGGGGGTTTGAAGGAGAGGGCAGGAGTGAAAGCCAGTTGGTTGAGAGAGCTATTGTGGTCTGTTTTGTACTAAAGCACAGTGATCATTCTGGGCAGATAACCCTGGGCCTGGATACTCCATGAACTCTTTATAAGTTAGTGAGTAGGCTGGGCACAATGGCTTGTACCTGTGATCCCAGGGCTTTGGGAAGCCAAGGCAGGAGGATCGCTTGAGGCCAGAAATTCAAGGCTGCAGTGAGCCACGATCATGCCCACTGCACTCCAGCCTGGGCAACATAGTGAGACCCTGTCTCTAAAAAAAAAGAAATTAGCTGTGAATGGTGGCACACACCTGAAGTCCCAGCTACTCAGGAGGCTGAGGTGGGAGGATCACTTCAGCCTGGTAGGCAGAGGTTGCAGTGAGCAGAGATCATGCCACTGCACTCCAGCCTGGGTGACAGAATGAGACCCTGTCTCAAAAAAAGTTACAGTGAGCTATGATTGTGCCACCACATTCCCACCTGGCAACGGAGCCATACCTTGTCTCTAAAAAAATAATAAAAAGCAAGTAAAACTGTGTCACTGAATAGCACTTTGGATTTCTTTTATATGCAGCTCCTGGGAGTCCACCCAGCAGACCTTCTGGAAGCTCTCACCCACAGAAAAATTGAAGCCAAAACTGAGGAGGTAAAAATGGCTCTAGGTGGAAATGTGCCGGCCCTCCCTGCTGCTGCTGCCTCCCTCCAATAGCAGCAGGGTGGTGGCCTCAGGGGAGGCCAAACCTTTGATCCTAGTTCACGAGGCCCTGCGTGGTCCAGCTCCTGTGGGGTCTCCTGCCTCATCCTCCCCCATCACCATCACCACCGCCACACCAATGCTAGCAAGCCATGCCTCATACTCCCTATGTCCTCCCTCCACAGGAGTCTTTGCACATGTTGTTCCTTCTGCTGGAACACTGTTCCCGATGCTTCATCTAGTTAACTCCTCTTCATCTTTCATTTCCTGGGGGTCACTTCCTCAAGGAGCCTTCTCTGATCCTCCCACCTCTACCTCAAAGCACCATATGCATCTCCTTGTAGCACTTTCAACATGACTGTGTGATTCTTTGAATATCTCTCCCTCCCTCCCTACCCCCAAATGAACTGTGAGCCCATGAAGGTCAGGACTGCGTGTCTGGGTTACAGCTGTATCTTGGCAGCCCAGCACAGTGCCTGGCACACATGGGCACTCAAGAAAGAGCCATCGTATGAACCAAAGGCAAGAGTAGCATCCTCCCAGCATGTATGCTTTGCCAGTCATCATTAAACACTAGTTCAAGACTGTGTGTGGTGGCTTATACCTGTAATCACTTTGGGAGGCTGCAGTGGGAGGATTGCTTGAGCCCAGGAATTTGAGATCAGCCTGGGCAACATGGCTAGACCTCATTTCTACAAAAAAAAAAAAAAATCGGGGCATGGTGGTGGACACCTGTAGTCCCAGCTACTGCATTCCAGACTGGGCAACAGAGAGAGATCCTGTCCCTTTATTTATTTGTTGTTGTTGTTGTTGTTGTTGTTAAGAAAAAAAGACCTGTAATCCCAGCACTTTGGGAGGCCAAGGCAGGCGGATCACAAGGTCAGGAGATCGAGACCATCCTGGCTAATACAGTGAAACCCCGTCTCTACTACAAATACAAAAAATTAGCTGGGAGAGGTGGTGGGCGCCTGTAGTCCCAGCTACTCGGGAGGCTGAGGCGGGAGAATGGCGTGAACCCGGGAGGTAGAGCTTGCAGTGAGCCGAGATCGCACCACTGCACTCCAGCCTGGGCGACAGAGTCAGACTCCATCTCAAAAAAAAAAAAAAAAAGACTTCTTTGAACACTCTGGGGGCTTCTTTATTCCACCTATAATGATACACCTTGTCATTCTTTTCAGGTGATCTGCCCATTGACACTAGAACTCTCTGTCTACGCTAGAGATGCAATGGCGAAAGCTGTTTATGGACGAACGTTTACTTGGCTGGTCAACAAAATCAATTCCTCCTTAGTTAACAAGGTTGGTCAATGCATTTTGGGTACCTTGCTCTTGCTAACATGGTGATGTTTTATAATCATCATCATTTCTTTAAAGAATTTGGGAGGGAGAATGAACTGTGGACGCCTCATAGGCAGGGCTGGTGTCTTTCCCTAATCACATTTCCAGTGTCTCGCATACAGTATGAATGCATGCCGAATGACTTACACAGTGTGTCCCAAAGTGTGCTATGCATAGCGCCTGTGGTATGCCAGATAGCTTCAGGTGTACACAGAAAGTTTTTATTTTTAATTTTTATTTTTAGAGACAAGATCTTGCTCTGTCATTCAGGCTGGAGTGCAGTGGTGCAATTGCAACCTCCAGCTCCTGGGCTCAAGCAATCCTCCTGCCTCAGCCTCCCAAATAGCTGGAACTACAGTTGCATGCCACCATGCCCGGATAAGTTTTAAAATGTTTTTCGTAGAGATGAGGTCTTGGTGTGTTGTCCAGGCTGGTTTCAAACACCCATGCTCAAGCCATCTTCCCACTGCTGCCTTCCAAAGTGCTCGGATTGCAGGCATGAACCACCGCAAATCTTCACATTTCAACAGCAATATATTCACCTGACATTTAAAAATTTCAACAGAAGCGTATTTTAACATATTTGAGAAAAAATATAGCTCTTCAAACTCACACTTCAGTCACATTTCCTTTTCAAGTGGAATTAAATATAAAAGGGATTTAATCCACGCTAAAAATTAAGGAAATGATAAATGGATGGGGAGGGGATATGTGGATGTGACAAAATTCATGGAGGTAGGACACAAAAGATGATTTTGGAAGAAGCGACTTAGGGCACTCATACAGAGTATTTAATTGTGTCCCTTTAAAACTAAATAAATACATTATCTTTTTTTTTTTTTTTTTGAGACAGAGTCCCACTTCGTCGTCCAGGCTGGAGTGTAGTGGCACAATCTTGGCTCACTGCAACCTCCACATCTGGGGTACAAGTGATTCTTGTGCCTCAGCCTCCTGAGTAGCTGGGATTACAGGTGCACACCACCATGCCCGGCTAATTTTTGTAATTTTTTAGTAGAGATGGAATTTCACCATGTTGGCCAGACTGGTCTCAAACTCCTGGCCACAAGTGATCTGCCTGCCTCAGCCTCCCAAAGTGCTGGGATTGCAGGCGTGAGCCACCACACCCAGCCTGAAATAAATACATTATCTTTGAATACTCACCGTGGCCTGAGGGTACTTAGTCCTCTTACTTGGATAGGCATCTTCTTATCTGTCTAGGTCCTTTTCTCCTTCTTATTTTTTTTTTTTTTTGGATTGTACATGGGCTTGGGAGGCTGAGGAGAGCTGAAGCAAAGAAGTGAATCAGAAGGGGAAGGTCTCACTCCACAGGTGATGGCTATGGAAGCCGCAGTGGGATCTCAGCAGGCAGGAGCAGCAGGCTGGGGAAATTACTTCCACCCAAAGGTTCTGTATTGTTGGAGAAAGAGGAGACATGAGCTTTAGCGCCAAGTCCCAGTTTGGGGGAGCAGCAACAGAGTTTTGAGTAGCACAAAGGAAAAGACCTAAGTATGAATGGAGTGTATTATTTTGACCAGGATTTCACCAGGAAAACTGTAATTGGATTACTGGACATCTACGGGTTTGAAGTCTTTGACAAGAATGGGTACGTTTTGTCATTACCTCCCTACCTGTCTTTTGCCCTTTTTTAAGGTTTCAGTCGAGATTTAAATCATTCGCTAATGTTACTAGATTGATTTTCCTGTCCCCAGAAAATCTCTAGATTTACATAGTTTCTAATTTACAGACCATCCTAGATGTCAACTAACCGTAAAAATGCAAATATATTCTCACTTGACTCTTCTGATTTATTTAGTAAAATATTTTATTAATAAGGACTTTGTTTTTTCTTTATTAAAAAGCATCCCTAAAAAGAATATAATTTTTAAAAAATTGTTCTCTTCATGTAACTTTAGTTATTTAAATCTTTTGTATCTTTAGTTTTGAACAGTTCTGTATAAATTACTGCAATGAGAAACTCCAGCAACTGTTAATTGAGAGGACTCTAAAAGCAGAACAGGCAGAATATGAAATGGAAGGCATAGAGGTAAACATTTTGATGTTTTCTCCTCATCTGATTTCTTAATCTAGCTAAAGATTTTTTAAATTATTATTATTATTATTATTATTATTATTATTATTTTTAAGACAAGGTCTTACTCTGTCACCCAGGCTGGAGTACAGTGGCACAATCATGGCTTGTTGCAACCTCCACCTCCTGAGCTCAAGTGATCCTCCTGCCTCAGCCTTCTAAGTAGCTGGGACCACAGGCACATGCCACCATGCCTGGCTAATTATTTTATTTTTTGTAGAGACAGGGTCTCTCTATGTTGCCCAGGCTGGTCTCGAACTCCTGGACTCAAGTGATCTTCCTGCCTCGACCTCCCAAAGTACTGGGATTACAGGTGTGAGCCACTGTGCCCAACCACTGAAGACATTTAATTGAAATATTATTTCATTGGAGATTTTCCTAATTAGTACTGAGGATTAATTTTTAGCCCTTCTCTGCTTATTTCCTGAGAAATTATTTTGATATTCAGAAAATATAATTTGTTTAAGGTTGAATATAAAAACTAGATTTTGAAAAAAGATGTCTTAGAAAACCAATTTAAAACCAACTTTTACGTTCATCTAAATATTTCTTGAAGAATTAATTTCTCTTTGTCATTTTAGTGGGAGCCAATTAAATATTTCAACAACAAGATCATCTGTGATTTGGTAGAAGAGCGACATAAAGGAATCATATCCATTCTGGTGAGAAAAATTAATGTTGCATTACAGCCTATTCACCCGGCATTTACAACTCTTGGAAGAACTTTTTCCCAGGCTTAAAAAGGGTTGAGCCGGGCCGGGTGCGGTGGCTCACGCCTGTAATCGCAACACTTTGGGAGGCCGAGGCAGGTGGATCACCTGAGGTTAGGAGTTAGAGAGCAGCCTGACTAATATGGTGAAACCCTGTCTCTACTAAAAATACAAAAATTAGCCGGGCATGGTGGCTTACACCTGTAGTCCCAGCTACTTGGGAGGCTGAAACAGGAGAATTGCTTGAACCCGGGAAGCAGAGGTTGCAGTGAGCCGAGATCACACCACTGTACTCCAGCCTGGGCGACAGAGCGAGACTCCATCTCAGAAAAAAAGGTTGAGCCAGGGTGGTCTCTAACTCCTGGGCTCAAGCAATCCTCCCACATCAGCCTCCTGAGTAGCTGGAACTGCAGAGGTATACCACCACACCTGGCTAAATTTTAAATTTCTTGTAGAGAAAGGGTTTCACCATGCGGCCTAGGCTGGTCTCAAACTCCTGGGCTCAAGTCAGCCTCCCACCTTGGCCTGTCAAAATGCCGGGATTATAGATGTGAACCGCTTCACTCAACCACACCTGTAATTTTTAAGATGCCAACTAAATGGTATCATTCTTGAGGATGAAAAATAGGAAATAGAAAGATGAACTGAAGAAATATGAAAGCTTCGACTCAACTGGTTTTATACTTTCTTTCCATGAGGGCTTTTCTGCTACAAGAGTCTGTACACATGGTAATCGTGGTCAGCGATGACTGGTTTAGAGAAGATGAGGTTGGCACTAAGCTGGTCGTAGTAGCTGTGGAGTATCTTTGGGAAGACTTTGAGTCAGATGGTGGGAGAGTTGCCTTTTCATGGGATATTCAGGCCCTCTGGTTCCATGGTCCCCTTCTCAAATCTTAGAAGCCAAACACATGGATAAGCCCCTTTCTTCCCCCAGAATGTTCACCTGCACTTATATGAAATGACAGTCTTTTAGTCCAGTACTTTCTGCTCCAGCTGGTGAAAGCACTTAAACTTGGCATTGATGGAGTGTGGTGCTGTGGATTGAGGCTTCTCTTTTTCTTTTGAAGGATGAAGAATGCATTCGGCCTGGTCCTGCGACAGACTTGAGTTTCCTGGAGAAATTGGAAGAGAAAGTGGGCAAACATGCACACTTCGAAACGTACATACTCTATTTGACCAGATTTTGCATGGGGGAAGATCATTGTATCTCCATTTTTTTTAGTATTTGGATAATGTTCTTCAAGAGAACAACTACTTCATACATAAAAATATCTTTATAATATACCACTGATAGATGTGCCAGCCCTTTGTTAGTAGAAATTAAGTGAATTACAAGTTTTTGTTTGTTTGTTTGTTTGTTTTGTTTTGTTTTGTTTTGAGATGTAGTCTTAGTCTGTCACCTAGGCTGGAGTGCAGTGGCATGATCACGACTCACTGCAGCCTCAGCCTCCCAGGCTCAAGTGATCCTCCAACCTCAGCCTCCCAAGAAGCCGGGACGACAAACATACACCTCCATGCCTGGCTAATTTTTATATTTTTTGTAGAGACAGGGTTTTTTATTGTTGTTATTATTATTGTCATTATTATTATTAGAGACAGAGTCTTGCTCTGTTGCCCAGACTGAGTGTAGTAGGGCGATCTTGGCTCACTGCAACCTTCACCTCCCAGGTTCACGCAATTCTTCTGCCTCAGCCTTGCAAGTAGCTAGGACTACAGACGTGTGCTAGTAGAGATGAGGTTTCACCATGTTAGCCAGGCTGGTCTCGAACTCCTGACCTCAAGTGACCTGCCCACCTCAGTCTCCCAAAGTGCTGGGATTACAGAAGTGAGCTACCGTACCTGGCCCCAAGACCAGATGAATGCTCCTGCGTTTGTGTTTCCCCTGCTACAAGATGGGGTTATTAATATACCTACCATCCAGTTTTGTAAATGATGCCATAAATTGCCTGGGTGCAATTTCTGGCCATGATAAAGACTTAGTAAATGGTGATGGCTTTCTCAGACCTGTTGTAGAATACTGGAAGGATAAGTAAATGAAATTGCAAAGGATAAGCACATGAAATTGTATAGTGAATCAAGAATGGAAAAATAAATTGGGGTACATTCACGAATGGAATAATATATCACTGTACAATGAATAATCTGTAACTGCATGCAATGATGTAAGTTACACAAATGTGATAGAAGTCAGACACAAAAGAGTACATACTATGGCCGGGCGCTCTGGTTCATGCCTATAATCCCAGTACTTTGGGAGGCTGAGGCAGGCAGATCACCTGAGGTCAAGAGTTCAAGACCAGCCTGACCAACATGGTGAAACCCCGTCTCTACTAAAAATACAAAACTTAGTTGGGCATGGTGGCATGCACCTGTAGTTCCAGCTACTTGGGAGGCTGAGGCAGGAGAATCGCTTGAATCTGGGAAGCGGAGGTTGCAGTGAGCCGAGATTACGCCATTGCACTCCAGCCTGGGCAACAGAGCAAGACTCCGTCTCAAAGGAAAAAAAAAAGACTACATACTATATAATTCCAATGCAATGCAATGCATACAACTGGGTAAAAATTCACTTATGCTGTTACATGTCTGGTTGCAACTGGAAAGGGCTCAATGTGGGGGTTCTCAAGGACTGGTAATGAATACTCTTGTTCTTAATCTGGGTGCTGGTTATACAGGCATATTGTTTTCAAAAATTCATTGAGCTGTACACTTAGAATGTATGTGTGCTGTCAATATATGTGACAATTTCAAATAAAAGTCATTTAAAAAAAATCAAGAATCTGGCCAGGCACGGTGGCTCATGTCTGTAATCCCAGCACTTTGGGAGGCTGAGGCGGGTGGATCATCTGAGGTCAGGAGTTCAAGACCAGCCTGCCCAACATGGTGAAAAACCATCTCCACTAAAAATCCAAAAAATTAGCCAGGCATGGTGGCTCACACCTGTAATCCCAGCTACTCGGGAGGCAGAGGCAGGAGAATCGTTTGAACTCAGGAGGCAGAGGTTGCAGTGAGCCAAGATCACACCACTGCACTCCCGCCTGGGAGACAGAGCGAGACTCCATCTTCAAAAAAAAAAAAAAAAAAAAATCAAGAATCTGTAGAAACTGAAAACTGATGTTTTATGAGCATTTTAGTCTTTCAACATCATAAAAATGTAAGATATAAAATTGTTCATAGTTACATCACCTAGAAAAACAGAAGTGAATTCATTATACAAATACATGTGTTTCTGTGGCTCAGTTCTATACTTTTATTTCTCAGCATTTATGGGAAGAAAGGATCTAATTTTGTTTTTTAATTTTTTGAGATAAGGTCTCACTGTGTTGCACAGGCTGGTGTCTAGTGGTGTAAGTATACCTCACTGCAGCCTCAAATTCCTGGGCTCAAGCAATCCTCCCACCTCAGCCTCCCGAGTAGCTGGGACTACAAGGCGCATGCTACCACTCCCAGCCAATTTTTTGTATTTTTTTTTTAAAGATAGGGTCTTGCTGTATTGCCCCAGACTAATCTCAAACTCCTGCCCTTAAACGATCCTCCTGCCTCAGCCTCCCAAAGTGCTAGGATTATAGGTGTGAGCTACCACGCCTGGCCAAAGGATCTAATTTTAAAGAAATCTTGGTCTATAGCCAGAAAATAAGTAAAAAGACTTCCTGTGAGCCTCCCTGTGTGGTGACTTTCAATGTGGACCTAACTGGTTGAAGGCATCTCTCTCTTACTCTTTGCTTCAGATATTGGTGCCATTTTGTCTCAGTGAAGTAGAACGTTCAACTCATAGGCCAGGTGTGGTGGCTCACGCCTGTAATCCCAGCACTTTGGGAAGCTGAGGCAGGTGGATCACGAGGTCAGGAGTTCGAGACCAGCCTGACCAACATGGTGAAACCCCATCTCTACTAAAAATACAAAAGTTAGCCGAGTGTGGTGGCGCATGCCTGTAATCCCAGCTTCTCCAGAGGCTGAGGCAGGAGAATCACTTAAACCCAGGGGGGTGGAGGTTGCAGTGAGCCAAGATCGTGCCACTGCACTCCAGCTTGGGCAACAGAGCAAGACTCCATCTCAAAAAGAAAAAAAAGAAAAAAAGAAAGTTCAACTCATGTCTCTTTCTGTCTCGTAGCCGTAAGCTGGCTGGTCCAAAGGGCCGAAAGAGGATTGGCTGGATGGAGTTCCGCCTCCTCCACTATGCAGGAGAGGTCACATACTGCACTAAGGGTAAGTGGTTGTGGGGTACAGGTGACAGCCATGTGTGTGCCCAGCCTGGTGTCTTACAATAAACTCCGAGTCCACGGAGGAAATGGTGCACGGTCATCCCAAACATTCCCTAACCTTGCATTCAAGCCACTCGAAAAAGTCTTTCTAATTGTATTTATTATTTTTGTAAATAACCACTTTATTGAGATGCAATTCACATATCATCCATTTACCCCATTTTAAAATGTACAATTCAGTAGATTTTAGTATTAATATATTCAGAGTTGTGAAAACATTACCACCATTCATTTTGTTTTATTTTATTTTTATTTTTATTTTGAGAGAGAGTCTTGCTCTGTTGCCCAGGCTGGAGTGCAGTGGCGCAGTCTCGGCCCACTGCAACCTGTGCCTCCCAGGTTCAAGCCATTCTCCTGCCTCAGCCTCCCAAGTAACTGGGGTTACAGGCGCCCACCACCACGCCCAGCTAATTTTTTTGTTTGTTTGTTTGTTTTTGCCATGTTGGCCAGGCTGGTCTGGAACTCCTGACCTCAAGTGATCTACCCACCTTAGCCTCCCAAAGTGCTGGGATTGCAGGTATGAGCCACCATGCCTGGCCACCACCATTCATTTTAGAACATTGTATCACTCTCAAAAGAAATCCTGTAGCCATTAGCAGGCACTCTCTGTTTCCCTCTAACCCCACCCCTACAGCTCAAGGCAACCAGCTGATCCACCTTCCCTCTCTATAGATTTGACTTTTTTTTTTTTTAATTTTTTTTATAACTGGAATCATGCAACGTGTGGCCTTTCGTGTCTGGTTTCTTTCACTTAACATAATTTTTTCAGGGTTCATCCATGCTTTCATTCCTTTTATTGTCAAATAATATCCCATGATGTGGATATGCCACATTTTGTTCATGCATTCATCAATAACTCATGGTAGGCACTTGGGTTGTTTATACCTTCTAACTATTATAAATAAGGCTACCATGAATATGCTGGTATGAGTTTTAGTATGGGCATAAGTTTTCATTTTTCTTACATATATACCTAGGAATGGAATTATTAGATTAGATATGGTAACTCAGCCGGGTGCAGTGGCTCATGCCTGTAATCCCAGCACTTTGGGAGGCCAAGTGGGGGGCGAATCACCTGAGGTCAGGAGTTTGAGACCAGCCTGGTGAAGCCCCGTCTCTACTGAAAATACAAAAATTAGCCGGGCGTGGTTGTGGACACCTGTAGTCCCAGCTACTTGGGAGGCTGAGGCAGGAGAATGGCTTGAACCTGGGAGGCGGAGGTTGCAGTGAGCCGAGATCGTGCCTCTGTATTCCAGCCTGGGTGACAGAGCAAGACTTCGTCTCAAAATAAAAAATATATATGTTAACTGTATGCTTAACCTTTTGAGGAACTGCCAGGTCATTTTCTGAAGCAGCTGCACCATTTTACATTTCCACCAGCAGCATATGAGGGCTTCCAATGTCTCCACAGCCTCACCTATGCTTGTGTTATATCATTCTATATATCTGTTATGTTCCATGTGTGATGTTCTGCTCTGTTGCCCGAGCTGGAGTGCAGTGGCGCAATCTCTGCTCACTGCAAGCTCCGCCTCCTGGGTTCATGCCATTCTCCTGCCTCAGCCTCCCAAGTAGCTGGGACTACAGGCACCCACCACCACGCCCGGCTAATTTTTTGTATTTTTAGTAGAGACAGGGCTTCACCGTGTTAGCCAGGATGGTCTCCATCTCCTGGCCTCATGATCCACCCGCCTTGGCCTCCCAAAGTGCTAGGATTACAGGTGTGAGCCACCACACCCGGCCTATATGTGATGTTCTTCTAACCATATTAGTGGGTGTGAAGTAGTATTTCATTGTGCTTTTGATTTGCATTTTTCTAAAGACCTATGATATTAAACATCTTTTCATGTGCTTATTGGCTGTTTATCTTCCTTGGAGAAATGTCTATGCAGATCTTTTGCCCATGTTTGAGATTAGGTTATTTTTCATTATTGAGTTGTAAGAATTTTTTATATATCCTAGATACTAGATCCTGATCAGATATACAATTTGCAAATATTTTCTCCAATTCTATGAGTTGTCTTTTCATTTTTGTGATGGTGTCCTTTGAAGCATAGAAGTTTTTAGTTTTGATGAAGTCTAACTCTTCTTCATTTTCCTTTGTCACCTTTACTTTTGGTTTGAAATTAGTTTTACTTTTTTTTTTTTTCTTTTTTTTTGAGACAAGGTCTTGCTCTGTTACCCAGGCTAAAGTGCAGTGGCGTGATCTTGGCTCACTGCAACCTCTGCCTCCGGGGGTTCAAGCCATTCTCCTGCCTCAGCCTCCCGAGTAACTGGGATTATAGATGTCTGCCACCACGCCCAACTAATTTTTGTATTTTTAGTAGAGACAGTGTTTTGCCATGTTGGCCAGACTGGTCTCAAACTCCTGACCTCAGGTGATCTACCTGCCTCAGCCTCCCAAAGTGCTGGGATTACAGGCATGAGCCACCACACCCAACATTATTTTTACTTTTAAATCAGAGTATATTTCTAAGAATCTTTTAAAAAGTAATAACATGTACAGGTATTAGGGTTTTTTCTTTGAATGCAAAGTGACAAAAAGAAAACATTTTTAAATAGGATGAGTCTCTTTGTGCAGATAATCCCTTGATTTTTGTTTAAAGAATAAAGATAATACACATATAGAGCTGTAAACTGCTGACAGCACAGAAAAGAACAAAAGGAAAACTCAAATGCCTTTTACTCTCAGTCTCTCTTTCAGGGGGAACCACAAGAATAAACAGTTTCTTGTAACTACTTCCAGGAAAATAGAAACGTTTTCTGCATATACCTATGAATGTGAGGCTACACACACACACACACACTCACTCACTCTCCCTTGATCTCACGTTTTTCCATGTAGAAACTGTGTGGTGGTGGGGAGTTTTCCATGTGGTTGGTGCCAGGCAGATGGGGGGCATCATGGATATGGAAATCTGATTCTCTTACCATCTGCTCTGAGATTGTCTACTTCTTTGTAGCACCAGGAATTATGTCATCCTCATATTTGAGTTCTGGGATATTTCTGGTAATAATCTCATGCTATATTATTTCATTTTGGTTTTCTGTCGGGGGAGTGAAGCCAGCTTGCTTCTATGCCACCATTTTTTTTCTTAAACACTTTTGATGCATGCCTTTTTAAAATTTTTATTTAATCATTTTTCTGGAAACAGGGTTTCACTCTGTTGCCTAGACTGGAGTACAGTGCGCAATCATGGCTCACTGCAGTCTTGACTTCCTGGGCTCAGGCGATCCTCCTACCTCAGCTCCCCAAGTAGCTGGGACTACAGGCATGCACCACCACATGCAGCTAAGTTTTTTAAAAAATTGGTGTAGAGACAGGCTAGTCTCAAACTCACTATGTTGCCCAGGCTAGTCTCAAACTCCTAGGCTCAAGCAATCCTCCCACCTCAGCTTTCCAAAGTGCTGGGATTACAAGCACGAGACACGATGCTTGGCTACTCCCCCAACTTTAAAAAAAAAAAAAATCTGGTTTTGCCTTTATAATGCCATTGGCTTTCTGATGTAATTATTAACTGATTAAGTTTTAGATCGACAGATAAGCCAAGTTTTAAACCTGGAAATGACATGTCTGTCTTTGCCTGAAGATGCTCTTGGATACCACCAGCCATGGTGCTTGAGTTTGTTTTTTCTCAGTCATGGGGAATTTTCTCATCTATTTACAGAGTCCCAGTTTGCTGTCCTTGAGGTTCAGTGTCCCCTCTGTTTCTGTATATTCAGTGTACGTGTGTTTCTTTGCTATTGGACTAGGGCAAGTGTGCAATACTTAGTGTAAAGACTGTGCATATTTATATGACAGCACATCAGGGTTGAGTATAGCATTTGTGCCATGAGTTCAGTTCTGAGGACCTGGTTCTCAATGAGGGACATGTTATCCGCCCACCCACGCCCTCGCAGGGATATGTGGCAATGTCTAGCATATTAGTACATTCTCACATTGCTATGAAGAACTACCTGAGACTGGGTAATTCATAAAGAAAAGAGGTTTAATTGACTCAAAGTTCTTCAGGCTGTGCAGGAAGCATGACTGGGAGGCCTCAGGAAACTTACAATCCTGGTGGAAGGCGAAGGGGAAGCAAGCATGTCTAACATGCCTGGAGAAGGAGGAACAGAGTGAAGGGGAAGGTGCTACACACTTTTAAATGACCAGATCTCCTGAAAACTATCATGAGAACAGCGAGGGGGACATCTGCCCCCACGATCCAATCACCCCCAACCAGGCCGCTCTTCCAACACTGGGGATTGCAATTTGACTTGAGATTTGAGCGAGGGCACAGACCCAAACCATATAATCTAGAAATATATTTGGTTGTCACAACTGGGGAGAGTGTTACTGGGATCTAGTGTGAATAGAGGCCAGGGATGCTCCTCAACATCCCACAATATATGGGACAGCCCCCACCACAAAGAACGACCTAGCCCCAAATATCCATAGAGCCAAGGTTGAGAAACTATGAGCTAATCCTAAGAAATTATTTTTCAGAATTTCCCTTTGCAATGAGTTGGGATGGAATTGTATTTTTAGGCAGAGTCATTGATTCAAAAAATTTTTATTCAATGCTTTACAGGATTCTTGGAAAAAAACAATGATCTTCTTTACAGACATCTGAAAGAAGTAAGTCTGACACTTAACTGTATGTGTTTCTGATGATTTTGGAATATTACCCATGATAGTGATTTTGGTAGAATTTGCCTTCTGGATTTTTCTTTTCCATGCATGGTGTTAGAACTCTGGCATGTCATGGTCAGAACAGATATTTAAGATAATCTGTGTGGACACTTCAGTCAACAAGCCATTCAAATGTGTATGGTGCCCCGCTGGGTACCAGCTCTGGAGGCCATCAGTGAACAAGATGGAGTTCTTGTTCCCATGGGGCTTACAGTCAGGAGTTGGGGAATCGATAATAAATATATACACAAATAAGTTATCCATCAGTAAGAAGTGCTACAAAGAGAATACAGAAGGAACTGTGATTGAAGGAGACATTTTTAATTTAGGTGATTACAGAAAACACCCCTTGGAGGTCACCTTGAGCTAAAACCTGAACGCGAATGATTTTGGCCATAGAAGGTTCAGAAGGTGTTCCAGGTAGAGGGCCCAGCATGTGCAAAGGTCCTATGGTCTGGACGAGGGGAAATGTTAGGACAGGGGGCTGAGAGCTTGGCACGGGCAGGTCCACAGCGAAGTAGAGATTTCATTCTGGTGTCATGAGAATATACTGGGGTGACATGATCTGAGGACGAGGAAGCTGAGACCCAGACAGGTCACAACTTGCACAAGGTCACATCATGAGGTGGGGGCTGGGGATGGTATTAACCCCCAGGGCTGCCGATGGAATTCCCAATCTCTTTGCCTTTCCATGTATCTCATCAATCTAAGAAGTGTTGCTGCTGCTGCTGCTGCTGTTGCTGTTGTTTTTGAGACAGTCTCGCTCTGTCACCCAGGCTGGAGTGCAGTGGCGCCATCATAGCCTACTGCAGCCTCAACCTCTGGGGCTCAAGTGATCCTCCTGCCTCAGTCTGGGTAGCTGGGACTTCAGACACACACCACCACACCCAACTGATTCTTTTGTTTGTAGAGACAGGATCTTGCTGTTGCCTAGGCTGGTCTCAAACTCCTGGCCTCAAGTGATCCTCCCACCTCACTCTCCCAAAGTGCTGGGATTGCAGGCTTGAGCCACCATGCCATGCCTAAAACCTTGAGTTTTTAAGGGCCTTATTTTGTATTAAAATAGTTAACTATTTTGTACAACATTAGCTTTTATTAGCTTGGTTTATAAAAAGCTTAACCCTAAAGGTAACATTTTCGGAGTGAGCAAGTGAATAGTCACCGCAGGAGTGTTTTTTCTGCCTTCCTGAACTTTCTCTACCACTTGTGGGACTGCTTGTCTCAACCTTTTAGGACTCAGGATAGACGAGCAACTCCTAACTTTGGATTCACCAGACAGTCGCTCTCTGGGTCTGAGTCCCAGCCCAGCCCCTTCCCTGCTGGGGACCACGTGGCAGGTTTCCCCATCGGCGAAGTGGGTCTGCTACTCTCTGCCTCATGCAGAGGAGAACACGGGAGTGGAAGTGTCCGGATGACAAATGAGAAACAGCATTTTTCTAATGGCTTCCCCTCTGGGGTCATGGCCATTAGCTTCACAAACCAATCCACAGAGAGGGCATCACACAGGAAAAAATTCTCTGAATCTCTCCCCCCACCAGGGCTGAAGCTCCCTGAACTTTTTGACTTCAGGAGGGAACACTTCTAATTTGTTTCTGTACTAGTTGCAGGTTTCTGTTCCATATCACCATAGGTTTAGAACTGCAATGGGTTAAACAACAACAAAATTCAATTATAAAAACTGGGGGGCCAGGATGTGTGTACGTGTATCTCCTTTTATCTTTTTCTTTCTCTTTGCACAATAATAGCACACTGTGTAGTTCTGCATCTTGCTTTTCCTGCTGTCTCGTCGGGTGTTTTCTTGCTGCTGCTTTTTGAGGTCTTGTTCTGTCATGGGCGCAAGGTGCAGTGGCATGCATCTCCATCTTTGATTCGCCTACGGTTCGCGTTTCCTCCTGCCTCAGCCTCCCGAGTGGCTTCAGGTTCGGTGCCATTACCATGACTATTTTTGCCATTTTTCCCAGTAGGGCGGTTTCACTGTTGTTCTTGGATGGGTGTAGTCTCCTGACCCTCTTGATCTTCAGCAAACTCCCAAAGTGCTGGGATTACAGGCTTGAGCAACTACCACCACGCCTATTTATTTTTTCTTTTGGGGCCGGGTTCTCGGGTCATGTGATCAGGCTAGATTCTGATGGCATGATCACAGTTCACTGTAACCGCGACTTTTGAACTCAAGTGATCCTCCCTCAAGCCTCCTGAGTAACTAGGACCATAGGTATTTTTAAATGCCTTCAACTAACTGTTGTTGTTTTTTGGTAGAGATGAGGTTTTGTTATGTTGCCCAGGCTGGTCTCAAACTCCTGGGTTTAAGCCATCTTCCTGTCTCGGCCTTCCCAAGTACTGGGATTATAAGCCTGAGTCCCATCATTCCTGGCCTGGGATCTTTTTTTTTTCTGAGACGGAGTTTTGCTAACTCTTGTTGCCCAGGCTGGAGTGCAGTGGCACAATCTCAGCTCACTGCAATCTCCACCTCCTGGATTCAAGCGATTCTCCTGCCTCAGCCTCCCGAGTAGCTGGGATTACAAGCATGTGCCACCACACCTGGCTAATTTTGTATTTTTAGTAAAGATGGGGTTTCTCCATGTTGGTCAGGCTGGTCTCGAACGCCTCATTCTTAAAGAGCCAGTTTATTCTGAAGCAGCTGCACGGAACCAGGGACAATGTCTGAGAAAAAACAGCCTCAGTAAGTAGGCAAAGCAGTGGATGTAGAATGTGAACAAGGATTTCCATATTTGACTGTGTTGTTCCCCTTTCTTTACATTAGGAACCTCTGAAAGCATTCAACAAGCAGATGGCTCTGTTGCTTTGTGCACACTTCTATGAGCCGTCCTGACGGCCCTGTAGCGATTTCTGAAACAGCGAACGTGGTGCTCATTTCTCTTCACTTACAGGTGCTGTGCAAGTCCAAGAATGTTATCCTGAGGGAATGCTTCCTGCGGGCTGAGTTAGAAAACCGGAGGAGGCCCCCAACAGTGAGTGGGATAAATGTCCATGCAAAATTGGAAAGGGAACAAAAATTCCTCAGAGGGTGAGATGACCGCCAGCTACCTATGCTTTTTAACCACTTTCCCCTTTTCTGGAAGTATATTACTCTCTAACAGATTCTACTAAATATATGCACCTGTAATCCCAGCACTTTGGGAGGCCGAGGTGGGAGGATCGCTTGAGGCCAGGAGTTCAAGATCAGACTGGGCAACATAATGAGACCCTGTCTCTACAAAAAAATCAAGATAAAAATCAGTGAGACAAAACTTGGGTGCATTAAAAACATAAAAGAAAGAAAGAAAAAATCAATTAGCCAGGTGCAGTGGTGTGCATCTATAGTCTCAGCTACTTTGGGAGGCTGAGGCAGGAGGATCGCTTGAACCCAGGAGTCCGAAGTTACAATGAGCCATGATTATGCACTCCAGATTAGGTGACAGAGCAAGACCCTGTCTCTTAAAAAATCACTTGGAACGTGGCTTATATACATTAGCTTGGAACATGATATTCATGTTCCAAGTTTAGTCCCAGTTTGTTCGTTTGCAGACATTCATTGAGCAGCACCTACTACGTATATGTGGCAGGCACTGTGCCAGGCACAGGGGTT
The DNA here is from genome assembly GCF_008728515.1 of Papio anubis. Taxonomy (NCBI): domain Eukaryota; kingdom Metazoa; phylum Chordata; class Mammalia; order Primates; family Cercopithecidae; genus Papio; species Papio anubis. The sequence continues at coordinate 103,712,692 of NC_044984.1, forward strand.
TAGCAATAACAAGCCAGATGAGGTCCCTGCCCTCAATGGGCTTACAATCTAGTGGGAGAGGATATAGGAAAATACCATCAAATAAAGAAGTTATAATAATGCCAGCATCATGAAGGACACATGTCAACAAAGAAACACAAAGGAAAGTGGCAGAGGGTGGCAGAGAATGACAGGCCTGGGGCAGCACTGGTTTCTGCTGGGCACTCACCACATCTTTGCTGAGCAAGTGAGGCATCCTAGACAGATGCTTGTCCAGCTTTCACATGACCAGACCAAGCTTGGGCTTCTCAGGTGAGGACATCCAAAACCACCTCTTAATGGGCCAAATGGCCACTAGGAAGACAATCTGTCAATAGTTCAGCTCTATAGGGTTGACACCTTGAGCCCTGGCCAGTCTTCTCTGTATTCATTGGAAGCAGCAGTATCTCCCTGGCTCATTCTCTCTCTCTCTCTCTCTCTCTCTCTCTCTCTGCAGGTGGGGACTCAGTTTAAAAACAGTCTGAGCAGCCTTCTAGAAATCCTCATCTCTAAGGAGCCCTCCTATATCCGTTGCATCAAGCCCAATGACAGGAAAGAACCCAGTGAGTTGTGAATCATTATGAACTGGGCTCAGGAAAGGAGGCCGTAAGGCAAAGCAAGGTGGCAGTGGGTTGGGATCCTAAACACCACCACAGGCTCACCTGATGTCCTCTGGATGTGAATCATTTTCCTTTCTAAATAATAGAAGATGGCCAGGTATTACATGCTTATGCCTGTAATCCCAGCACTTTGGGAGGTTGAGGCAGGCAGATTACTTGAGCCCAGGAATTAGAGACCAGCTTGGGCAACATGGCAAAACCCCGTCTCTACAAAAAATGCAAAAATTAGCCAGGCATGGTGGCATGTCTCTACTAAAAATACAAAAACTAGCTGGGTGTAGTGGCACGTGCCTGTAGTCCCATCTACTCGGGAGGCTGAGGTGGGAGGATCAATTAAGCCCAGGAGTTCAAGGCTGCAGTGAGCCATGATTGTGCCACTGCACTCCAGTGTGGGTGACAGAGTGAGACCCTATCTCAAAAAATAATAATAGAAAGTAAATGAATTCCTTTGGTGGTTCAGAGTGAGTGTTGCTCAGAGCTTGGTCATTTTCAGGAGCAACAAAGCTGAGTCAGGCAGGTGTCAGAGGTGAGGGGAGTCAACGTTGGTCTTTTCCAGTCAGGGAACAGTCTTCCAAAATGATCCATGACTCAGGTAGTTTCTAAGCTCTTGCCATGGTCTATAATGTAGTCGTTAGGAACCATTATAATGAATGATAATGAATCATCAGAGGCTCACAGAGGCCAGGCAGGAAAAGCAAATGAGTGAAGCAGACAGGTTGTAAGGCAATAGGGAGTAGAGGGGACTGTGGCAAACTGGAGAAGGCACATTCTGTCTAAAGGGGTAGCAGCACTACTCCTCTCCTGCCAGCTATTGCCATGTGGGACTCTGGGCCCAGGATAGCCAGATCTCAGGACTTTTCAAAGGAACCAGAAATTTAATTTTTTCCTGTAAAATTCCCCCATTTAAAAAAACACAATTGGGCTGGGCATAGTGGCTCATGCTTGTAATCCCAGCATTTTGGGAGGCTGAGGCAGGTGGATCACCTAAGGTCAAGAGTTCGAGACCAACCTGGACAACATGGTGAAACCCCGTCTCTACTAAAACTACAAAAATTAGCCAGGCATGGTTGGCGGGCACCTGAAATCCCTACAACTCGGGAGGCTGAGGCAGGAGAATCACTTAAACCCAGGAGGCAGAGGTTGCAGTAAGCTGAGATTGTGCCACTGCACTCCAGCCTGGGCAACAAGAGTGAAACCCCGTCTCAAAAATAAATAAATAAATAAATAAATATAATTGATTAATTAATTAATTAAGGCCTCACAAAACAAGTCTGGGGCCAGACCCAGCCCACTGAACTTCAGCTTTCAGACTGTGATCTGTCTTGGTTGAAATGAAGCCATGGAGTCCTTTCCTGTCAGTCTCTCTTCTATTTCTCCAAAGGCAAATTTGATGACTTCCTCATAAGGCATCAGATCAAATACCTGGGGCTGATGGAGCACCTGCGGGTGAGACGGGCCGGTTTTGCATACCGGAGGAAATACGAGCATTTCTTGCAAAGGTAAAATGTGCTTCATTGATCTGAAGCTAATAGTCATGTGCCTACTACGTGAGAATCTCTGGGGTTTAATGATAAAGAAAATGGCATCCCTTAGGAAGGCTCAGTTTGGTTCTTAACTGCTGTAGTTATGACAGCTAAAAATACTAACATTTGGGAGAATATAAAAACCCAACTCTGGGTCGGGCACGGTTGCTCACACTTTTAATTCCAGCACTTTGGGAGGCTGAGGCGGGCAGATCACGAGGTCAGGAGATCAAGACCATCTGGCTAACACGGTGAAACCCCATCTCTACTAAAAATACCAAAAAAAAAAAAAAAAAAAATTAGCTGAGTGTTGTGGTGGGCACCTGTAGTCCCAGCTACTCAGGAGGCTGAGGCAAGAGAATGGCGTGAACCCAGGAGGCAGAGCTTGCAGTGAGCCGAGATCGCACCACTGCACTCCAGCCTGGGCGGCAGAGTGAGACTCTGTCTCAAAACAAAACAAAACAAAACAAAAAGATAAAAACCAACTCTGGCTGGGTGCAGTGGCTCATGCCTGTAATCCCAGCATTTTGGGAGGCCGAGGTGGGAGGATTGCTTGAGGCCAGGAGTTCGAGACCAGCCTGGGCAACATGGCAAAACCCAATCTCTACCAAAAAAAGAAAAAATAATTAGCTGGGTGTGGTGGTGCGCACCTGTAGTCCCAGCTACTTGGAAGGCTAAGGCGGGAGGATCACCTGAGCCTGGGAGGTTGAGGCTTCAGTGAACTTGAGATCACACCACTGCACTCCAGCCTGGGTGACAGAATGAGAACCCTGTCTCAAACAAAACAAAACAAAACAAAACACAAACTCACAAAAACTCAATTTACTATCTTCGGTTCATTTCACTAATCCCTGTTTACCGTCAAGGGCAAGGCCAAGTGCGTAGACCTGCCACCAGGGGGCAGCCGTGGGCAGTGCCCCACAGGCCTCTGAGTTAGCAGGGGAAGCTAAGTCCATTTGGGACCATAGGACCTAGTTTAGTGCCTTAGCCCAACAGGTTGTCAAGAGCAGCAGGTTAGCAGTGGGGACATGGGTTTTCAAACCACACAAACTTGGGTCCTAATCCTCATTCTCTTATAGCTGTGACCTGTCATTTCCCTGATCTGTAGGATTAAATTGTCTAGGCTCAGGGAATTTGTAAAGATTTAATGAAGTATTTCTACGCCTATTCTCACCATCCCCCAAATTGCTTATCCACCAACACTTCTTCAATGATGGGCTGTGTGTGAATTTATGCTACCAAAATAGCAACACACTCTCAAGCATAATAAATGGTCACTTTGGTGGGTCAGAATGGTTGAATATCAGCAATTTCATGTGGCTCAACCTAATATTTTGAGTATAGTCATTTGAGATTCTTTGCCTTTATTTTTCCTGGATGTACCTCCTTTGCCCACCATTTTGGCCCATCAGCTACTCATCATTCATTCATCCTCATCCCAAATTTGACTTCTGCGGCAAATGGCAGGGGCAACAGCCACCGCCCACCTCGCCCCTCAAACACATACGAACTTGATGTTCCCATCTACCTGTGTTTTTTTTGAACTTCATACATCGATTGTCTATTTTTGCTGCTGTCTGAGGCTCATTCATTCTTTTCATAAAAACTAGTGAGCAGGCCAGGCATGTTCGCTCACACCTGTAATCCCAGCACTTTGGGAGGCCAAGGTGGGCGGATCACTTGAGGTCAGGAGTTCAAGACCAGCCTGACCAACATGGTGAAATCCTGTGTCTGCTAAAAATACAAAAATTAGCCAGGCATGGTGGTGCGTGCCTGTAATTCCAGCTACTCGGGAGGCTGAGGCATGAGAATCATTTGAACCCAGGAGGCAGAGGTTGCAGTGAGCTGCAATCATGCCACTGCACTCCGGCCTGGGTGATAGAATGAGACTCTGTAGCAAGACAAAACAAACAAACAAACAAAACTGGTGAGCAGCTATCTGAGCTAGCACTGTCCTAGCGGGGGTGACAGCAGAGAACAGAACAGACCCCATCTCTATCTTCATGGAATTTACTTTCTATGGGGGAGACCAGCAATAACAAAGATGTAAAGTTGGCCCTCCATACCCATGGGTTCCACATCCAAGGATTCAACTAACTATGGATTGAAAATGCTTTTAAAAATACAATGAAAATAACAATACAACAATAATAATACAAATTAAAAAGCAATACATATAACAACTATTTACATAGCATTTACATAGTATTAGGTATAATAACTAATTTAGAGATGATTTAAAGTGTATAGGAGGAGGTACTCAGGTTATATGCAAACACTATGCCATTTTTTGTCAGGGACTTGAACATCCGTGGATTTTGTATCCATGGGGGTCCTGGAACCAATCGCCACAGATACTGAGGGGTGACTATATAAGGTCAGGCAGGGATATGTTATTTGAAGAAAAGTGAATCCAGGTAAATGGAAAGAGTGGCCAGCCTCCCTCCTTAGGTAAGAGGGTCACTCTCTGAGTGACGGAGTGAGCCATGAGGACATTTGGTGTCTTAGTCTGTTTGGGCTGCTATAATGAAACACTGGGTGGCTTCTAACCAACAGAAACTTCTCACAGTTCTGGAGGCTGGGAAGTCCAAGATCAAGGTGCTGGTAGACTCAGTGTCTGGTGAGGGCTAGCTTTGGCTTCCTTGTTTGTAGATGGTGCCTTCTCACTGTCTTCACATAGTGGAAGGGGCAGATGAGCTCATAAGGGCACTAATCTCATTTATGAGTGCTCCACCCGTGTGACCTAATCACCTGTTAGAGGCCCTGCCTCCTAACGCCATCCCATTGGGGGTTAGACTTCATCATATGAATTTTGTGGGGACACAGACGATCAGTCCATAGCATTCAGGGAACATCAATCCAGGCAGGAAAGCCTGGAGGTGGGAGCAGGCTCCAGGGCAAGCTGAGAGGCCAGCATGGCAGCTGGTCAGTGGCTGGGGACAGAGAGGCAGGGGGAGGTTCACAGGACTGAGCTGGAGATGGCCGAACCCTGTGCACCTGCCTGGCACCGCTTCCCTTGATCAGGGAGCAACCATATCATAAATTTGAAGAGGACAGAAGGTACTAGTCCGTCCAACCTACAGGCATTTAGGGCTTCTCTCCAGCCCCTCCTTATCTGTCTAACTTTGGCAGTGCGTGCTGGTATTGGGCAAGGTCTGCATGGATGAAAGCAGGGCCTGAGACTGTGCTGTGTCCCCTGCGGGTGGTGGAGACCCCATCTTCTCTAGCTTTCACTGGAGTTCAGGAAGCACACATCCTGCACCTTTGTGTAGCTGGCTGAACAGAGGAAGAACATGGGACACTCGATACCCTTAAAGAACATGCTCATAAAGTATAATTCCAGGAAAATAAAAATATTTTTTGCCAGACATGGTAACTCATGCCTATGGTCCCAGCACTTTGGGAGGCCGAGGCAGGTGGATCTCCTGAGGTGAGGAGCTTGAAACCAGCCTGGCCAACATGGAGAAACCCCGTCTCTACTAAAAATACAAAAATTAGCTGGGCATGGTGGCACACGCCTGTAATCCCAGCTACTCAGGAGGCTGAGGCAGGAGAACCACTTGAACCCAGGAGGCGGAGGTTGCAGTGAGCTGGTATCACACCACTACACTCCAGTCTGGGTGACAGAGTGAGCTCTGTATCCAAAAAATATATACATGTATTTTTTTTAACAATTTAAAATCTGTTTTTAAAATAAACATAATATGAAGCCAGGCGCGGTGGCTCATGCCTGTAATCCCAGCACTTTGGGAGGCCGAGGTGGGCAGATCACGAGGCCAGGAGATCGAGACCATCCTGGCTAACACGGTGAAACCCTGTCTCTACTAAAATATACAAAATATTAGCTGGGCGAGGTGGCGGGCGCCTGTAGTTGCAGCTACTTGGGAGGCTGAGGCAGGAGAATGGTGTACACCCAGGAGGCGGAGCTTGCAGTGAGTGGAGATCGTGCCACTGCACTCCAGCCTGGGTGACAGAGCGAGACATTTGTTTGTTCAGTTTTCTATTGATGGACATCTGGGTTGTTTCCACCTTTTGGCTATTATGAATCATAGCACCATGCACTGCTACACCCAGTGGCTGCTATCAACATTCAGGTATGAATGTTCAGACACCTTTTCATTTCTCTGGGACAGATACCTAGGAGTGGAATTGAGTCACTGGGTTGAGCATCTGATGATGTCATTGTTCTACAAAGACAGGTCAAACTCCCTACTATATTGAAACAGTTTCTCTCTTCTTCCTTTCTTGCAAAGCACCCATCTTTGAATTCGAGAAAGTTCGTGTGATGGGACTACTACATACAGTGAGTGGCTGACATGCCACAGCAGCGCTCAGCAGGCTTCTGGGGCCGGGGATGTGGGGGAGGGCTAGAGGAAGGTACAGTCACAGCTTCTCCATGTCGGTCTCCTCTCCTGCTAGGTACAAGTCCTTATGCCCAGACACCTGGCCGCACTGGCACGGGCCTCCAGCAGAGGGCGTGGAACGGCTGATCAACTACATCGGCTACAAACCTGAGGAATACAAGTTAGGCAAGTAAGTGACCAGAAGACCACCAAATGGTCTCTTCCCTTGACATCAAAGGGTTTGTGCATTGATCCGTATCCATCTAGAGCCTGGAGACTCAATTCCTAGGGATGTATGGAGATTTGCAAGATGTATGCCTCATCTACTCAATGTAAATGCAGCTCTTACTTATTTAGAAGAGCTATGGTGCTGCCGGTGGGAGGCAGTGAAGTTATAAAGGAACGCTCCGCACTAAACTGGCTCAGCAGATGGGCCTCCTTGCTGGCAAAACACAGGGAACCAGAGGGGCCACCTAACCTCTGTGTGCCTGGATTCTTTCACTGTTTCCATGTACGCGTGACCTGCTAGAGGAGCTGGGACCTAGACAATGTGAGATCATCTGTAGCATCTCAGAAATGGTGTGCTAGAACTCTTAACTGTGGAGTCTTAGTTGTCCATGAGCAGAGAACTTTCGTACGCATTGAAAGCTTTCAGGCACAACTCAAGGAACATGAATCGGGAAGATCTGAGGCCGCCTTGTTAGTCATTTTGGTCAGGGTTAATGTGGTTGCAGGGAAAGGTGCCCCAGCGTGAAGATGTATTCCCCGAGGCAGGGCTTCCCCGCTCCGGAGATCTCCGCCTGTGACCCTGTTCGTGGGCTTTCCCCGCCAACTCCGAACTCCCGCTTGTACATGGTCCTCTGGGCCGCCTAAGCCTCTCTCCATCTTTGGGCTCCTATTCTGGGCCTGTCCCAAGGATCACTTACTTATTCAATCCAGATCTCCAAGGGGATTCTGCCAGGCTCAGCACATCCTGAGAGAGGCAGGGCATGGAGGTCAGAGGTGGGATCCGTCTGTCCCCTGTTCCATAAATTGGAACAGGGACAAGGGAGAGTGGGATCATCAGGCACCACCCACTGCTGCCCCCAGTGGCTGCCCAGGGAACTTTCCCTCACCAGGCCGAGGGTGGGGCAGGCAACGTGAGGTCAATATTTGTAGCCTCTCTGCTGGCTAATGTGATCTTCTTTTTTTCTTTCTTTCTTTTTCTTTTTTTTTTTTGAGACAGAGTCTTGCTCTGTCACCCAGGCTGCAGTGGCGCAATCTCGGCTCACTGTAACCTCCGCCTCCGGGGGTCAAGCGATTCTCCTGCCTCAGCCTCTCAAGTAGCTGGGATTACAGATGCACGCCACCATGCCGAGCTAATTTTTGTATTTTTAGTAGAGACGGGGTTTCACCACGTTGGTCAGTCTGGTCTCAAAATCCTGACCTCAGGTGATCCGCCTGCCTCAGCCTCCCAAAGTGCTGGGATTACAGGCGTGAGTCACCACGCCCCGGCATGATCTTCTTTTAAGCTTAGATCCACATTCTTTATCTGGCTAGGCATGGTGGCTGGTGCTTGTAATCCCAGCTACTTAGGAGTCTGAGGCATGAGAATCACTTGAACCTGGGAGATGGGGATTGCAGTGAGCCGAGACTGCGCCACTGCACCCCAGCCTGGGCAACAAACTGAGACTCTGTTTCAAAACAAAAAACAAATTAAAAAAACACCCATATTCTTTGTCGTCACTCTTTAAAGCCCAGGAACATAACTTGAAGCAACTTCAGGTTAGGATGGTGTATTCATTTCCTAGGACTATGTCACAAATGATCACAAAGTGACTGACTTAAAACAAATCTGTTCTCTCCTAGCTGTGGAGGCCAGAAATCCAAAAATCAAGAGCTGGCAGGGCCACGTTCCTGCAGGAGCCTCTTCCAGCTCTGGTGGCTCCTGGCGTTGCTTAGCTGTAGCTGTGTCCCTCCAATCTCTGCCTCTGTGCTCACGGGGGCTCCTCCCTGTGTCTTTCTGTGTGTATAGGGACACTCTCAATGGATTTAGGGCCCACCCTATTCCAGGATGATCTCATTTCTATCCTTACGTCAGTCACATCTGCAAACACCCTATTTCCAAATAAGATCATATTCTGAGGTTCTGCGTGGACATGAATTTTTGAAGGGGGCACCGTTCAACCCACTAGATGGTAAACTGACCAATTAATTACAAAAACATTTCTTTTCACTTTTAGAACCAAAATATTCATTCGTTTCCCCAGAACTCTGTTTGCTACCGAAGATGCCTTGGAATTTTGTAAACATCAACTAGGTATGATTTCTTTTTCTGTCCTGATTTCAATAGAATATGAAATGAACAAGTAGAGCTTGGGGATACATCTTAAAGATGGGTGTTTGATATAACGTTAGAAGCATTTACTTTGGAAACTAGGAACGAGATATGGGATTATGATAAAATCCCTGTGAATTTCTGTTTTCATGAGTGCTTGGAGGTCAGTCACAGATGCAGGCAGATATATAAACGTTGTTCTGCCGTCTCAGTTCTCGTTTGGATCAGATCCTGTTGTTCACTACTAGGATATAAAACCATGAGAGACCAGCCCCTTTAAATTAACGTTTCCAAAACGTCACTTGTCTGTGTGTCTGATGTTGGAAAGTGTAGCTTCAAAGCCTGCAGCCTGGGGGTTTGTTGGGAATGGTCAATGAGAAAAGTTAGATGGGGAAATGCAAAAAGTAAAATATCAAAACTGCTGGGGGAGGGAGCGTCCCCTTTGAAACGTAATCAGTCTATCAAGAAGCACTCTTGAGTCATTTAAGGGCCTGCCATACGCCAGGTGAACACTAAGTCCTTTATACCACGGTCTCATTCTGTTCTGAGAACAGACCCATGAGGTAGGTGTCATGGGTGTTACTGTCTTCACTTTCTATGCAGGGAAACTGAGGCACGGAGGTGTTGGTAACTTGTTGAAGGCTACACAGCGAGTAAGCAGCCGAGCTGGGGTTTGAACGTGGGTGTATCTGGCTTCAAGGCTTGGTGGTCTCATTTTCTGACCTCCGTAGCAGTGGGCACCAACGGCTGGGGATGTGGCTGAAGGGCCACAGTTAGGCCAGCGGGGCCTGAGCCAGCATCTCTAACCGGCTCGCAGGGAACAGGACGTGGCTGCTCTGTAAGGCCCTTCATGAGCTTGGCCTCTGATAGAACCTAGATTGCTGTGTGGAGGGAGTGGATGCAGGATTGAGAAGCCGAGGGAGAGTGTTCTGTGGTCAGACCTGGGTTCGTGCTCCTCCTTAGCTGTGTTGCCCAGCAAGCATCTTCACCATCTGTCTGAACCTGCATGCCCATTTGTACACTGTGCTGATGATGCCTGCCTTGTGGGCTGGGGTATGAGAATGAAACCCAATGCCTGGCATGGAACTGGGGGGCTCCTAGCACTAGGTCTGTTCCTTGCCCTGGGAAAAGGAAAGGCAGGAAGGAAACTCCAGTTCCCAGGCAGCATCTGGGAGCCAGGCGTCATGTAACCAGCCAGCTCGCAGGTCTGCAGTGCTGAAACGGCTTCCTGAAACATCACTACACACAGGCCTTTGATGCCCCCTTCCGTTATCCCCCAAACACCCCTGGAGGTCACAGCCACAAAGATGCACAAATACAAAGCCCTTTCACCAAAACATCTGTTTTATTTCAAGTTGCAAGAATCCAAGCCACATACAAAAGCTGCCTAGGAAGGAGAGAATATGTGAAAAAAAGACAAGCAGGTAAGAATTAGAAAGCAGCACATGAGTTTGCTCCCGTTCTCATCTGCTTGGCACCTGGGGGCACATCTGTGAGTTCTCTCCCCCTGCTCATCCTTAAAACCTTGGTGTGGGGTCCAATTCTGGGACCTCTTCTCATTTTTCCTTATTGATTGGAGATTATAACATAGTGGCCTGTATTTGTTCCACAGGCATGTTTTATTGGACCTACAATATGTGTACATTTAAAGAATAATTTTGTGGGCCAGGCGCCGTGGCTCATACCTATAATCCTAGCACTTTGGGAGGCTGAGGCAGGTGGATTACTTGAGCTCAAGGGTTCGAGACCAGCCTTGGCAACATAGTGAAACACTGTCTCTGCCAAAAAACAATCAAACAAAAAAACCCAAAAATTAGCTAGGCGTGGTGGTTAACAACTGTAGTCCCAGCTACTTGGAGGGTTGATGCAGGAGGATTGTTTGAGCCCAGGAGGCGGAGGTTGTAGTGAGCCACGATGGAACCACTGCACTCCAGCCTGGGTGACAAAGTGAGACCCTGTCTCAAACAAAACAAAAGAATAATTTTTGAAAAAGGTTTCAAACATACAAGTACCCTTGAAGCCCTTCCTTTTTTTTGTCCCTCCCCAGTCATGTTCTCAAACAATACTCCCACCCATACGCATACATTTCTTGGGAGTAACCACTCTCTTGAATTTTGCATTAATCATTCTCTTGTTTTTCTTCAGTAGTTTCACTATCTACAGATGTATCTCTTAATAATCTGTTTATAATTTGGCATGTTTTAAACTGAAAACTATACTCTTGGTATTTTGGGTGACATTTTTGCACTCCAGATTGTTTCTGAAATTCAACCAGGAGATGTGTGTAGATTTAAGTTATTCATTTGCTCATAGCTACATAGTATTCCACTGTAGCAGAGGTCAGCATTATAGGAAGTATTTTAGACTTGGGGGTCTTATGATCTCTGTCACAGCTACTCAACTCTGCCATGGTAGCAGGAAAGTAGCTTTAGATAATATGTAAATGAATGGGCAGGGCCGTGTTGAAATAAAACTTTATTTACATAAACAAGCGGGGGGCTGTAGTGGGCCAGCCTCTGAGCTATGAGTATGCCACAACTTAACTGTTCTGTTGATGGATATTTGGGTTGATTCAAGTTGCTTGTTTTTGTAATAGAAACAATGCTGTTCTGAGGATTAAAAGAAAAGCGTTCAAAAAATCTGAATACTCAAAAATAAAAAAATCTGAAGAGCATTTAAAAATTGGGAAACAGGCCGGGCACGGTAGCTCACACCTGTAATTTCAGCACTTCGGGAGGCCAAGGTGGGTGGATCACCTGAGGTCAGGAGTTGGAGATGAGCCTGCCCAACATGGCGAAACCCTGTTTCTACTAAAAACACACAAAAAATAGCTGGGCGTGGTGGTGCACATCTGTAATCCCAGCTACTCAGGAGGCTGAGGTGGGAGAATCACTTGAACCTGAGTAGCAGAGGTCGCAGTGAACCAAGATCACACCACTGCACTCCAGCCTGGGCGACAGTGAGACTCCATCTCAAAAAGAAAAAAAAAAAATTGGGAAATAAGCCAGAACCTAAGTTTTATGTGCCCTAATTTGTGTACCCCAATTTTTTAATGTAGACAACTAAAAGTAAACCCCAGTGAAACTAAATATGGTGGGAAGACTGATCTGTACCATCACAAGTGCCATTGCTGTGGCTGAAAAAGACCCTGGGAAAATGACTCCCTCATGTAATTTCGGGGCTTCCCCAGAAATCTTCCATAGGCCCCTCTGCTCTGTCTCCCCCTGGTTCAGTTGTTGCCTGAGTGCTCCCAGGTAAGAACTGATGACGTTCATCCGACCTTCCATCTCTGAGGCTAACAGAGTGTTGTGATGGGTGTCCAGATGTTTGTTGAATGGATAAAGCCTTCTGGAAAAGCCTTCTGTATTTCCATACGATTGTGCTCACCTTCTAATGCCAGCAGTGAACTCTTTCAGCCATCAAACTGGAAGCCCACTGGCGTGGGGCTCTGGCTCGGAAGGCAATCCAAAGGAGAAAGTGGGCCGTGCGGATTATCAGAAAGTAAGTTTTCAGGTACAACAGAGAGGACAGGTCACTAAACGCTGGTGCCCTGCAGGGGATGGTCATGGAGGTAGATGAGTTCTTTGTGATTTTTGGATTTGTGCAGAAAGGAAAAACTCCCTTCAGAATGCCATTAGGAATTCGGGCCCATCCCTTTGCTCTGAGCTGAATTTGATGGTGATCACAACTCAATGTATTTGGAATTTCTCTTAGCCTGGCTCAAAAGTCACAAAGTCAAATGCCTTCTGATGCCAGGCAGGTAAAGTGAGTGAATCTCATGAGCTGGGATAAGACAACAGGGCATGGTAGAGACTGCAGCAAACTGGAACGCTCAGTCCACCTCAAGGTGGGGCAGTAACTAGCCCATTCCAGTTGACTGCCGCTGTGGGGAAATGTAGCCAGATGGCTTGAATTTTCAAGGAACACTGAAATCTGGGTTTTGGAGTTTTGCTGTTGTTGTTTTTTTTGTTTGAGACAGAGTCTCACTCTGTCACCCAGGCTGGAGTACAGTGGTGCAATCTAGGCTCACTGCATCCTCCGCCTTCTGGGTTCAAGCGATTCTCCTGCCTCAGCCTTCCAAGTGGCTGAGATTACGGGCACACACCACCACACCTGGCTAAATTTTTTGTATTTTTAGTAGAGACGGGGTTTCACCATGTTGGTCAGGCTAGTCTCGAATTCTTGACCTCAAATGATCCGCCTGCCTCAGCCTCCCGAAGTGCTGGGATTACAGGCATAAGCCACCATGCCCGGCCTTGAAATCTGGCTTTTATGCACTATTTCCTAACTTTTTTTGATTGGCAACTAATTAAAGCTCCTCAAAACAAAACAAAAGGCCGTGTGGGTGAAACTGAACATATGTGTGGGGCAGATTTGGCCTGGGGCCTACATTCCAGGCTTCTGGCCTGTGTGGTCATCTCAACAGCCTCTACCACTTTGGCCTCCTTTGAATCAAAGAAGGGGGAAGAGAATGTAAATCTCAGTGAAGAAATGGTCCAGAAAAGTAAGAAAACATTTTCCTTTTTAGGTTCATCAAGGGATTCATCAGTCGCAACAAACCCCTCTGTCCTGACAATGAGGAATTTATCGTGTTTGTGCGGAAGAATTACATCTTGAATCTCCGGTATCACCTTCCAAAGACTGTCCTGGACAAGAGCTGGCTGAGACCTCCTGGCATCTTGGAAAATGTAAGGACTAATATGGGATTTCCAGTGTTGTAAGTAACACGGGCACTGACGAAGCTTAACTCTCATATGTCTTTGTGCTGCCTCCCTTTGGCTTGAAAGGGCTGCCCTGGCAGAGCCCTTCTTCCCAAGGATGCTGCACAAGAAATTGAACTCCTTAGAACTCGTGATGTCCTTACTAACATTATAAAGCCACTGGAGGTTGTTTGAACAGAGCACTTTTTTTTTTTTTTTGAGATGGAGTCTTGCTGTGTCACCCAGGCTAGAGCACAGTGGCACAATCTTGGCTCACTGCAACCTCCGCCTCCCAGGTTCAAGTGATTCTCATGGGTCAGCCCCCTGAGTAGCTGGGATTACAGGCACCCGCCACTACGCCTAGCTAATCTTTGTAATTTTAGTAGAGACGGAGTTTTGCCATGTTGGCCAGGCTGGTCTCGAACTCCTGACCCCAAGTGATCCATCCGCCTCAGCCTCCCAAAGTGCTGGGATTACAGGTGTAAGCCACCATGCTCGGCCGACAGAGCACTTTCAAATGGTTTCTATTCTTGACGTAGCCTACTTAGAACAGCATCTCTCAAGAGATGGTCTGAGGACCCTCTGTGTCTGGAACTTAGAGGTGGGGCTGTTCTAAGATTCCTGGGCTCTACTTTGGACCCACTGAGTCAAAATCTCCAGGAATCTCATTATAGCCAGTTCTGCAGGAAAGTCATAAACATATTCAAGTTTGAGAATCATTAGTTAAGCAACAGCAAAAAGTTGGGAGAGGATCCAGTTAGCTGCTCTGACTATAAAATATAAAATATTAACACTGTGCTTGAAATCAAACTGAATCCAGCAGTGTTTTTTTAAAAGCTTCATTTTGATTGCCACAGCCCCAGACAGGGAGTGAGTGAGGCAAGTGCAAAGAAGTATGTTCTCCACACAGGCATCAGATCTGCTCAGGAAAATGTGCGTGAGGAACCTGGTGCAGAAGTACTGCCGGGGGATCACAGCTGAGCGGAAAGCAATGGTAGGGACATGATGTCTGCGGTGGCAGGTGGTGGAGGGGGTGAGAGTGGGTCCTGAGTGTCAGTCCTCCTCATCCACCATTTCACCTATAAGCAGGGGGTCATGCTGGTCCCATGCCTTGAAATGTTCGATAATTGCAGGTAGACCAGCAGAGAGCCCTGGATGAATGCCAGCTGTTACTGTAGTCAGCACGGCTCCCTTTGTTACTATGGGAAAACGATCGCAGTGGCTCCTGCCATTCATCCACGGGAGCAGAGAACGTAGACCCCTTTCTGCTGGAGATCTGTTTTTCACCGTGCTAACCTGTGGGTCTTTTGCGTAAAGGGTACTATTTCAGGGTTTGTGGCCTTTCTCTGTTGGAATTACTCAACTCTGCTGCTATGGTGAGAAAGCAGCCATGGACGATGTGTGCATGAATGGCATGGCTCTGTCCCAATAGAACGTTACTTACAAAAATGGACAGCAGGCTGAGTTTGGCCCGCAGGCTCTGGTTTCCCAATCCCTGATCTACAAGAAACTGCTCTGGGAACTCTGAAAAATCTACTTTCAGGAAGGTAGTAAGAGAACAAGCAGAAATGTCAACCCAGTCTCTACCAATATGACTTTTAGGGCATTTTGGCCAAAGCCAGGAAGGTGTTCTGACTTGTATGCTCCAGGGTAACAAGGTTCCCACAGTTTATCCAGCAAAGGATGTGACATCAATGGGTCTAGAGCTCCTCTATCCCAAAGAAGCCTGTGGCTACCATTTTTATACTTTCAATTGTGTATTACCAGATGCAGCAAAAGGTAGTTACAAGTGAAATCTTCAGGGGAAGGAAAGACGGCTACACAGAAAGTTTAAATCAACCCTTTGCCAACAGTCGGATAAGTAAGTACGTTTTCCAGCCTATGTATTTGGCTTTCCAATTCTAAAAGGAGTCAAAGGGTGGGGTGCGGTGGCTCATGCCTGTAATCTCAGCACTTTGGGAGGCCGAGGTGGGCAGATTGCCTGAGCTCAGGAGTTCGAGACCAGCCTGGCCAACATGGCGAAACCCCATCTCAACTAAAATACAAAAATTAGGAGGGTGTGGTGGCATGCACCTGTAGTCCCAACTACTCAGGAGGCTGAGGCAGGAGAATTGCTTGAACCCAGGAGGCGAAGGATGCAGTGAGCTGAGATCATGCCACTGTACTCCAGCCTGAGAGACAAAGCGAGACTCTGTCTCCAAAAAAATAATAATAATAAGTCAAAGGAAGATGCTCAACTCTGCAGTATTTCCTGATGACTATTTCCCCAGCTGAGATCTTGGCACAGAGGTGCATAACAAAGCTAGCAGATACCAGTGACTTTCCCGCAGGATTGGTATTTTAGTGATGATTCATGGCCTTCTGGTTCCCTCTCTAGATGAAGGAGACATTAATCCCAAAGTGCTTCAGCTAATTAGCCATGAGAAGATCCAGGTAAGGCAATGTGTGTCCTCAGTCTCAAACAGGATTCCCTCATCGAGTCTAAGAGCAGGGTCAGCTTTCTCCATAAAGGGCGCACTATTTAAATGCAGGGGTGCAGCTGGGCAGCCGGGGCTCTCAACTGTGAGGCTTT
The DNA here is from genome assembly GCF_008728515.1 of Papio anubis. NCBI lineage: Eukaryota > Metazoa > Chordata > Mammalia > Primates > Cercopithecidae > Papio > Papio anubis. The sequence goes on from NC_044984.1 coordinate 103,728,785, forward strand.
GGGTATTAACTAAGATGATGGGGAACAAATGATGATTAGATCATGGCTGCTGTTCTCATGATCTCCCCGTCACCCTACAAACTGTCTTGGTTTGCTTTCCTACACAATTGAGTGAAGTGTAGCCATGAACTTAATCATGAAACACCCCCATATTGGTGAGAGGCAGTGTGCCACAGTGCCTGGGCGCTGACGCTGGCTTTGAACGTAGCAGCCGTGAGATCCTGGGCAGGTCACTTAAGCTCTTGGTGCCTCTGATCTTCTGTGAATGAGGATAATGGGGTTACTGAGAGGATGAATGAGTCAGTGGGTGGGAGGTGCTCAGGATGCTGCCTGGCACACAGCAGCAGGTGCAGCTCTGGTGATCATGTGTGCCAGTGTCTGCTCTGCCCCACTTTTTTTTTTTTGGTTCCCTGGGGAATAGAAGCCACTGTGCCTGGATTGGATTACACTGTGGCTGTGAAAGTTTTCATCTCTGACCATCAGAGCAGACCTGCAAGGCAGGTAGCCATATGCCCTCAGAGCCCTCCTCAGAGGGCAATGCAGCTAGGCAGAGCTAGGAATCAAAATCCCCACCATGCAGACAGCCAGAAAAAAAAAATATATATAAATAAAATTGTATGTATATATATTTTTATAAATCTGTTTGAGCTTCTCTGAATGCTTGACATCACTTTACTGGGGTCTGAGTAGCAAGAAACTCAGTACTCTGCCCCGCCTCCCCGCCATGAAGTCACCTTCCCCTTGTAGTATGGTGTCCCGGTCATTAAATATGACAGAAAAGGCTTCAAAGCACGGCAGCGGCAACTCATTCTTACTCAGAAAGCAGCTTACGTGGTGGAACTTGCCAAAATCAAGCAGAAAATAGAGTACTCAGCTCTCAAAGGTAAGAAGTGGGCAATCTTAAAACAATGCACTGAGTTGACTCAACTACTAGAAAGTCCAGTCATGAAGCTCCCAAACGGGAAACACAAGTGTAGGGTGCCCATAAACCCCGGGGTAGCGATGCACACCTGTAGTCTCAGCTACTGGAAGCCTGAGGCAGGAGGATCACTTGAGCCTGGGAGTTCGAAGTTGCAGTGAGCTGTGACTGCGCCATGCACTCCAGCCTGGGCGGCAAAGTGAGACTCTGGCTCCAAAAAAAAACCCCAAAAAAACAAAACAAAAAACCCATCTGCCCTCCTCCCCTGGCGTTGCCCAGCCTGGACTGCACCCCTTATTCTGGCATAAATATTAATAGCACCACTTTACTCAAGTACCCAGACTGGCAATAGTCTTCTTCCACGGCGATCGGAGCCCACTAGCAGGCTGATTTCTAAAGTATGCCCTTCATCCTTCTGGGCCCAGCTAGGAGAATGAAGCATGGGGTTGGGCAGCCCCTGGGCGTATCTCTTCTTCTCTGTACTCACGTCAAGCTGTCTAGTTCCTGGCTCCTAACTCTGGATCTGTCTTAAGGTGTCTCCACCAGCAATCTGAGAGACGGAATCTTAGTCATTCATGTTTCACCAGAGGACAAGCAAAAGGTAATTGTCAGCCACCAGTCTCTACTAAAAGACAGAAATGATATACTGCCAAAATGTTAAGTTGACCACCGTGAAACTTGTCTGTCGATGTGTCTGTTTCTTTAAGCTGTGAATACTGAAATTATGCCTTGTCTCCTCCCCACCCCAGGGGGATGCCATTTTGCAGTGTGGACACATGTTTGAAGCAGTTACTAAACTCGTCATGCTGGTTAAGAAGGAGAACATTGTCAATGTTGTTCAAGGAAGGTAGGTGGTTTCATCTTCAGCTCAGGAAGTAATTCAATGTCACAGTATTTATTAAGACCGAGCATGGTGGCTCATGCCTGTAATCCCAGCACTTTGGGAGGCTAAGGCGAGCAGGTAACTTGAGGCCAGGAGTTCAAGACCAGCCTGGCCAACATGGTGAAACCCCATTTCTACTAAGAATACAGGCCGGGCGCGGTGGCTCACGCCTGTAATCCCAGCACTTTGGGAGGCGGAGGCGGGCGGATCACAAGGTCAGGAGATTGAGACCACGGTGAAACCCCGTCTCTACTAAAAATACAAAAAATTAGCCGGGCGCACTAGTGGACGCCTGTAGTCCCAGCTACTCAGGAGGCTGAGGCAGGAGAATGGCGTGAACCGGGGAGGCGAAGCTTGCAGTGAGCCGAGGTTGCGCCACTGCACTCCAGCCTGGGGGACACAGCAAGTCTCTTTTTTTAATAAAAAAAAAAAAAAAAAGAATACAAAGATTAGTTGGGCTTGGCAGTGCACGCCTATAATCCCAACCTCCACTACCTGGGTTCAAGTGATTCTTGTGCCTCGGGAGGCTGAGGCACAAGAATCACTTGAACCCAGGTAGCAGAGGTTGCAGTGAGCCGAGGTCACATCACTGCACTCCAGCCTGGGCAACAGAGCTAGACAATGTCTCAAAAAAAAAAAAAAAATTATTACAGATCAGGAAAGATACAAATACTGTTTTCACTCCTGCTTGCCTCCTGCTTCCAACATAATCAAGCACCATCTCTACCAGTAAGGGGTGAGAAACAAGCCTCTAGTGTTACATCCTCACCCCCTCCCATAAAGAACTTTTTTCCGTCTTCATCCCTGTGATCTTGGGTTCCAGAGAAATGAAGTCAGTGAAGGCAGGATATCCTGGAGAGCTGTTTCTTTTCCCTCATCCTGTGCTGTTCCAAGTTTTAACAACCAGAGGAGCACATTTGTAGGTGGAATAAGGAGAGAGAGTTGAGTGCTTTGAAATGTGTCGTCTTTGTGTTGCTGTACCTCTGAGGGAATACTTAGCCCCTCAGAGCTTCAGCGTGACATGGAAGTAGTTCCGCAGACCTCACACTGACCCTCTGAAGAACTGAATGTGCTCACTTGATTTCACGGTAACTACCGAAACATGTAGGTTACCCAGCTGTGGCAACAGTGTTCTTGCTTTCCTCAAATATGCTATAAAACACTGTAATAAAACAGGAATTTGATCTTGAAATTAGTAGAATTTCGTAAGTGAATTTCTTTTGCAGACCAAAGGTTGAGAGAAGAAAATACAGTATGTCAGTAATGTGTCACTTTGTGTATTTTAAGTTTACAGTTTTTTATTAGTCCGGGAAAAGAAGGCACAATAGTTTTCGACACTGGACCGGAAGAACAAATCTATAAAAATAAAAATGGACAATTAACAGTGGTGAGTGGCCGTCTCTGGGAGGGAAGTAAGCCGTTTTATAGAATGTAAGTTAAAGTTCTACCAATTTCAGTCCTATAGATTGACTGGATTCACAAGCTATTAATAGTTCATTTCTGCCCTCTATTCCTAATTCTACATCTGTAAGATAGGAAGAAATTGATACAGAGATATATACGTCTAAACACTGAATGAGAAAAGAAAAGCTTACCATCCTTAAGTTGTCAGGGAACCAGAAACTGACATAAAACACTTCTCAAATAGCAGAGTCTCACTTTTCACTGGATGAAGGCTTTATGCTCATTACAGTGGCTATCCATAACTTCCCTCCACATCGAAATCAATGCGCTTGTGTCCCACCCAGATACTGAGACTTAATTGGTTGGAGGTGTGGCTTGGGCTTCAGGATGCAAGAAAATATAAATGTAAGAAAAGTATGTAAGAAATACATTAAAAATATGTAAGAAAATATAAACTCGCTTTTTGGAATACATGTGTCAAAGGCTGCCCATGTTAATACCTTTGGTATAAAATGGGTCTAACAAGCACAGAGGTTTGGGAAACATGGCTATGCTACAGAGAAGTCTAGCCTGAGCACACAAGTATGCTGCCTTCCCTGACTGTGCCCATGCTGGGCTGCTGGGCTGAGCATCCCAGTGGTCCTCGCTGGCAGGTAGTATATGGAGCTTGTTTTGATCCAGTTTTGCTGAAAAACGACATGTTAAAAGCAGAGGGGGCTATATCTTTAAAATGTTTCTTGTATTATACAAAGAATTTTGATACAAATTAATTAAAAAATGGTCTGTGAACACGGAGTGTCTCATACACATTGAAATTTAAGTAGATTTACCTATAAAGTCATTTTGCAGGCCAGGTGCAGTGGCTCACACCTGTAATCCCAGCACTTTGGGAGGCCGAGATGGGCGGATCACCTGAGGTCAGGAGTTGGAGACCAGCCTGGCCAACATGATGAACTCTGTCTCTAGTAAAAATACAAAAAATAGTTGAGCATGGTGGCACATGCCTATAGTCCCAGATACTCAGGGAGGCTGAGGCTGGAGAATTGCTTGAACGTGGGAGGCAGAGGTTGCAGTGAGCTGAGATGGCACCGCTACACTCCAGCCTGGGTGATAGAGTGAGACTCTGTCTCAAAAAAATAAAATAATTTTGTAGATAAAAAATAATTGCCCCTAGACACAATGAACTCCTTTGGGGACAAGTTAAAATAAGGATCATTTTGGATGTAGACTATAAGGTGTCTTTTTAGTTTACATGCTGTCTTAAAAGTGACACCCTGGAGACTGTGTCTCTCTCCTCTGGAGTCACATGGAGTCTGTCTTCCTCCCTGACTGGTTCTGGCTGAAGAGGCTGACAGGCCTCCATGCGCCAGTTTCTAAGTCTGGCTTATCTCATGGGAGGTGGCACTGGCTTCTCACAGGCCTTCCACACCCACCTTGCTAATGGTGACAGTTGAGGTGATAACTGTTTCCTTTTGAGCAAAGGGAGCGGGCAGGGCTGTAAACTGAAGTGTGACTCTCTCCCAGGTGTCGGTCAGGAGGAAGTCCTGATAGAGGATGACATCTCACCTCTACCACCGCCATTTTTGCTCCAACTGAGGAAATTACAGGGGAAGCAGGGATTGGATCCAGTTGGCTACCTCTTCAAGGAACCAGGCCCCCAGCACTAACGGATCACATCTGAAGAAACTGAGGGGCGTTAGTTAGGCCAAAGCCTAACCCCAGCTTCTCAGCTGCCTCATGGCACCTTATTAAATTGTCACCTTCTGGACAGAGACCCCAGGTCACCCAAAGGCATGATGCTAAACACCCTCGACAGGACCTATGTTTAATGGGCACTCCAACGTGTCATTAGAGGGTGGGCAAGATTCTCTACCTCTGTCAAGCTGCCCCGAGACATGATGCAATACTGTGTACAGTAAGTTCTCAAATAACATTTCATTATGTTGATAAGACATCTGATTCCTGGGCAAGGCCACTGTCTGGGTGGAGTCTGTACGTTCTCCCTATGTCTCTGGGTTTCTTCTGGATGCTCTGGTTTCCTCCCACATCCCCAAGGTGTATGTATCAGGTGAACTGGCGTGTCTATGCAGTCCCAGTCTGAGTGCGTGTGGGTGCGTGAGTGAGCCCCGTGAGAGGAGGACATCCTGTCCAGGGTAGGTCCCGCCTGGTGCCCTGAGCTGCTGGGATTGGGCTCTGGCCATCTGCAACTCTGAACATGCAGGTTGGAGAACGAATGAATACGAATTTTATTGTAAAAGAAAAATGGATATAAAGCATATGAGCACACCAATGGACAATAAATGCCACAGTGCAAAAGCATGTAGGGAGCCCGTCACACTTGTAACTGGGGAGGGGCTCATAATTTCCCCTTTGCAAGCATTTATTCACTGATTGATGCAGCCACCGCTACAACCACCCTCACTCACTCATTCACCAAAACTTAGGTAATGATCTTATTTTTAATTTAATTAAATATATGTGTAGCTCATTTATTTCAGTGTTTAATATGAGAAGTGCTTTGGTCTTTATTTAGAAGTTGGGTGATGGTTTTGTGCCCAGCAACATGCTGTAGGAATTGAACTCTTGTTTCAATCCATTAGCCTCATGGTTTTGCTTCAAGTCTCAGCTTCCAAGAACCTCTCAGTGACTTACTGTGCATGGTCTGAGACTAAAGGAAATTTCCTAAAGCTGCAAAATTTGAATTTTGCTTTACATAAATGGAACTCAGATGTGTCAAGGGATTGGGTTTGGTGAACTGAAGCCGTCTGCCCCATAACAGTAAATCAGTGGTAATACCAGCTGATTCACCCTTTTTCACGAGCCAGGCAGCCTTTGACCCCAAGACTTCCTTTTGGCGTTTGACTTCAAACACTACAGAAACATGACTCGTCTTTCCCTTCCACCCCGAGTGACTTTAAGGGGTTGAGGCAGAACGTGGGGGCCCTGCCTTTGTTGAAAACCACATTTGAGGGGCCCGGTTATGCCGGGCATGTCTGAAAAGACCCAGAAAACAGAAGCATTTTATGACTTTTATTTTACATGTCCACAAATGTCTGCACAACATACAGTGGCTACATCTAAAACTTTGAGCATTTTTTTTATAGCGCAGAGACGGAAAGGTTAATGACACACTTAACTGTGTTACAGTGACTTTGGGTAGAGCCCTAAAGACAGCACACGCTCCAGAGGGAGGGCTGAGCGTTGTTCACACTCGGGTCCGAATCGCTGTTGTAAGGTACAAAGACACACTTTAACTGGGGAATGGGGTCCCCGCACAGTGATTCCCCCCACAGGAGGGTGACAGAATATGCCAGGAATTGTCTCGGACATGGGCCCCAGTCACCACAATCAAATGGCTTATTTAAAACGAACAAACAAACAAACAAAAACCTTGATTACAACACACCAAAGCTGTTCCAATTAGTAAAAAAATTGTAGTTACTACATTGCAGTGAAACCTGACTCTTTACCAAATCTTGGGCCAATGTTTTACTTGGCTAGTGCTTACATTATAAATACTGGTTTTTGCCCTTAGTGCGAACATAGGAAAAATCAGTTCCTTGTATATTCAGTAACAGAGCTTGGACCAGCCAATGCTGTCTGTTCACTCATGGCTATAATGCAGCCGACAGAATTTGTTCACCATGGAATGTTTTATAAACCTGTTCATATTCCAGAGAGACAAAGACTCAAAACTACAGGTGCAAAGTTGGAGAAAAAGTGAGGGTAGAGAGAGCTGCCAGAAACACTAGCTCATTAGGCATAGAGGCCACAGCAAACCAAATTGTTCCACAAACTAATTCTTCATACAGACATTTAAAAAACTATGCAGCCAGGTGTGGTGACTCATGTCTGTAATCCCAGCACTTTGGGATCACGGGGGCGGATCACAGGCGGGCGGATCACGGGGTCAGGAGTTCGAGACCAGCCTGGCCAACATGGTGAAACCCCATCTCTACTAAAAATACAAAATTAGCTGGGCATGGGCTGGCAGGTGCCTGTAATCCCAGCTACTCGGGAGGCTGAGGCAGGAGAATCGCTTGAACCCGGGAGGCAGAAGTTGTGGTAAGTGGAGATCGTGCCACTGCACTCCAGCCTGGCCTACAGAGCAAGACTCTACCTCAAAAAAAAAAAAAAAAAAAAAAAAAGTATACAATGGCTTTTCCATTTTCAGGGCCGATATTCACTTCGACTTTCTAAAAAAGCTCAACCCAAAAGGCAGGGTTGGTGTTTAAAACTTAAACAGTATAAAATCTTTACGAAACATTATTTTGTAAGCCCTCTTTCCTTAGCAGTTAATAAAATCCAAATGGCCTAATATAAAAGTTTCTCACATGACAGTTTAAAAAGCGTCTGCCCAATACATGATTTTGACATTCAGTCATGATTGTTTCCAAGTTTTATTGTAGGCTTTGCTGTTGGATACAAAATGAAGGCATACAACTGTCACAGGCAGGGCAGTATGTACAAAGTCTAAGCTGTAAAAACCGTTTGAAAATATAAACTCGCTTTTTGGAATATATATGTCAAAGGCTGCCCATGTTAATACCTTTGGTATAAAACGGTAACGATTCCCTTGACAAACCCATCCATCACCTGACACACATTCACATCTCCTGGTAACTACTCTACCTAGTCTAGTGTCAACCACCCATCAGTCACGACTCACTCCTGTTCCTTTGCAGGCGCAGAGGAGCCTGGGAGGTAGGTCACTGAGAACACCTGTCCTACATGGGTGTTGCACCCAGCCGGGCTCCAGCAGGGGCCACCTGTGCCCCACAATCACACGTCCCCACCCACAGTCACACACATCCCTTAAACATGAACACAGACACAAAGCAGACCCAAAGGTATCTATCAACCCGTACATCCTCAACCTGTTCACTGCTGGCCACTCTACACTGTGTAAAAATCAGAGGCAAAGACAAGGGGGTCTGTGTTTACAGCAGGTAAGCTCCTTGGGGCTGGTGGTGTGAGGGTGTCCCTGCCTGGATGCCAGGCTGGGAGGAAAAAGGGTCTGGGCCACACTGAATTTCTAAGCCAACTGACTTAGAAAGTTAGCCCAGCTTCATGGGGAAGGAGGCTGAAGAGGACTGGGATCCCAGGGAGGGGTAGTTTATGAGCTATGCCTGTCACAGGGTCAGATGGCCTTCCTGGAGTGGAGTCAGGTCAACCAGGAGAACAACTGGAAGGGGCTGGAGTTGGGGAAAGAACCAGAAATAGAGCTGGACACTTACTGCCATGGAAAGCTCTGCTCCTACGCAGACACGTGGGGTCCCAGTGAGCACCAGGCCAAAGACCAGCCCAAGGTGGCCAAAGGCTTTCTCCCTAAACAAAACCTTGCACCCAAAGTTGCACTGGTCACAACGATTTAGATGCTCATTCAGCCACATTTCCACTGCCACAAGCTGCAATTATCAACAAGCTCTAGGCCCAAAGCGACATGGCAGAAAGCACTTCTAGCAAAGCGGTGGGGATTGTGTCCGGGCCAAACACACAGGAACCAGGAGTGGACCTGCTGGGGCTGGAAGATTATGAAATAGGAAGCAGGGAGCTCAGATACCTCTGGTGGCCTCCAACTGCAGAACAACTCTCGGAACTGTCAAACTGAACCCTTAAGGGAGTGTCACCCAAAAAGCCCATATGGGAAGTCGACACCCACAAAAATAAATACTGCAAACAAAAGTTCTCACATACACTTCACACACATTCATACTTTTCCTCTGAGAACCGAGAAAGCCTGGCTCCAAAGAGTCTCAGATTCTCATGAAAAGTAGAGATCTTAGACACAGCTTGTTCAAAGACAGGGGTCATACGCCTGGGTCAAGACAATCAATTTGCCTTGTCAAGCAATACCAAAATAATCATCTGACTTGTTACAAAAGTATCTCCAGGCTCCAAGGGAAGCAGAAGGGGCCCGGCAGCCTGCACAGGATCTGGGTGTAGCACGGCAGGGAGTGGGGGTGGTGAGAGAAGGGCGGCTCGGTCTCTTGCCTGCTCACTGGTGGAGGTGGGCCCGGTCGTCGGGGCGCTTGATGTGGATCCGCCGCACACGCTCGATCCGCTCCCGCTCCCGCTCCTCGTCCTCATCCAGGTGGTGGGAGCGCCCTGCCGCCCCGCCTGTGGCCTCCAGGAGCGCATTGTCAGGTCCCCGGCCATCCTGGGCCTCATATAGCAAAATGTTCAGGGTCTCCTCATAAATCCGGGCTTCCGGAAACTCCACCTGTGTTCCCACAAAATACAGGGTAGGTAAGTTAATGGCCCACCCTCTCTGCCAACACCTGGACTTTAAGCAGGGCCGCCAGACTAAATCAGGCCCCTGGGATTCCACTGAAGGCCACCAGTATTATTTTTAAACAAACTGATATTTTCAATGGCAACACTTACGTGTGGCGCTAAATGCACAGAAAATCAAGGGGATGCAGAGAAACAGGTCTCCCTGCCCCTAGTTTCCCTTCTTAAAGGTACAGTTTCTCATCATTTTACCCTCTCAAAGATTCTGTGCATGTCAATTTTTGTACATATATTTATTCACACAAAACACACACAAGGTGGCCCACCATACACACTTGTACATGTCTTCCTCTTGTCCCTAACTTAACCTAGAGATCATTCTGGAACAAGGAAATATAAACACAATGCAATTAACCATACTTGGATGGACATTTAGGTCAGTGCTAACATGCTTCTCCTAACAGAGCTGCAACCTTGCACACAAGTCCGTCCACACCTTAAAGCAGTCTCTAAAGCAGTTTTTTGTACAGGGTCCAGCTGGGGACCCCCACGAAATGGACATGAGCCCTCTTCCTTGGCAAATCATTGTGTTTGTTCATTGCCCTTCAGGGTTAAGGTGTGATGAACAGGAGGAGGGCCACATAAGCAGGTCCCACACGTTTGATCAGACTAGACTCCACTTTCAGGGTAGAATTCAGAGGTTCCAGTTCTGGGAAAAATGGAGCAGGCACACTCTACGCCGTCTTCCTCACTGACACTACAAAGCCAGGATGCGACGCACGCAGCAGCTAACTGTGGACTCAGAAGTAAATCGTGGCAGGTGGATGGGGGAACGACAGAATTTGGAGTAATGCCCAACGGTGAGTTTATGGTTTGCCGCTGCCAGCACTGATGCAACCTGAAACCCTGAAATGGCACCAGGACAGAAGACCTCCAGAAGGTCTCTAGTGGCCAGGGAGGCCACCGAGTCTAACAGCAGAGAGGCAGGAGGAAATCCTGGTTTTCCTTCCTTTTTTTTAGATATGGGCTCTGGCTAACTAAGCTTTAAAATTTTAAGACTTATTTTTAGAGCTTAATAAGGAGCAAGGGGATTTAGAGACCACATGGTCTGATCCCAACTGTTTCCAGATCGGCAGACAGGTTCAGGAGCGGCGTGTTCTTGTGTTTGTGAAGCTGGTTAGGGGCAGAGCCAGGATGGGAAGCCAAGGGCCTCTTTCTTTTCTCTTTTTTGTTTTGAGAGCGTGTTGCTCTGTCACCCAGGTTGGAGTGCAGTGGCACAATCATAGCTCACTGCAGCCTTGAACTCCTAGGCTCAAATGATTCTCCCACCACAGCCTCCCCAAGTAGTTGAGACTATAGGCATGCATCACCATGCCCAACTAACTTTTTTTTTTTTTTGAGACGGAGTCTCACTCTGTCGCCCCAGCTGGAGTGCAGTGGCGCAATCTTGGCTCACTGCAAGCTCCGTTTCCTGGGCTCAAGCCATTCTCCTGCCTCAGCCTCCCAAGTAGCTGGGACTACAGGTGCCCACCACCACGCCCTGCTAATTTTTTGTATTTTTTAGTAGAGACGGGGTTTCACCATGTTAGCCAGGAAGGTCTTGATCTCCTGGCCTCGTGATCCGCCCGCCTCGGCCTCCCAAAGTGCTGGGATTACAGGCGTCAGCCACCACGCCCAGTCACCCAACTAACTTTTAAAATTTTTTTGTAGAGATGGGTGTGATGATATGTTGCCCAGGCTGGTCTTGAACTACTGGGCTTAAATGATTCTCCCACCTCAGCCTCCCAAGCAGTTGAGACTACAGGCACATGCCACCATGCCCAGCTATTTTTTTTTAATGTTTGGTAGAGACAGGGCTGTTGCTATGTTGCCCAGGCTGTTCTTGAACTCCTGGACTCGAGCAATCCTTCTGCTTTAGCCTCCCAAAGTGTGGGATTACAGGTGTGAGCCACCATGCTCAGTCCTTTTCTTTATTTTCTTGCACCCAGACCTGAGCATTCCTGTGGCAGCAACCAGAGCCTGCAGGAGTCAAAACTCTGAGGGAAGGAACCTTCTTTTCTGATGAGAAGAGCTGTGGTCTCAGCAGGATTGGGTGAATCTGGTTGCTTTTTCTATCTTCATGCTGTTGGGCCCAAAATATAGGCACGGTCACAGAAAGTAGGTGGCAAAGCGGGAATAAGTAAACCCCCCAGCTTTCTGGCTGGCTGATCAGAAAAGGGGACTCCAGGGACGCTTAGAGAACTGCGGAGATTACAAAGGAAGAGGAGCTTGAGAAGCAACCTGTGAAGTTGTATATGAACTCCTAGACCCACACCCAGCTGCAAGATCTGCCCCTAAACCGCGTAAGCAGACCCGAAAGAACTGAATGCTGCAAGAGATACTGCCCAGGACAGATGGGCCACAGCGTGGCACACAGCTGGGACAGATTTGAAGGCTATGAAAACCAAACTGTCATTGCAACTACAAACTACAGAAGGCTGGTAAGAGCTTGCAGCCTGAGCCCAACTGGGTCAATTGCCTGCTAAAACAAAAACATCAATGTTCTCCCTAGGATTTAAACAAGGCCTGGAGCCCTTTAACAATATTCAAAATGTTTAGGATACAATCAAAATTTCTCAATACACAAGAACCAAGAAATTCTCAACTCCTGTGGGAAGTAACTCACAGATGCCAGTGCCAAGATGACACAAGGTTTTGGAATTACCTGACAAAGACCTGGCAGCAGCTATTATTAACATGTTCCAGTAAATAAGGGTTAGAGCAAATGGAAACAAAGGGAGTCTCAGCAAGGAGATAGAAAAACCAAATAAGCACTTGAGAACTGACAAATACAATAACCAACAGCCCCAAACAAAAACACAACTTCCCAGTGGGGCTCAATAACAGACTGGAGATGAGAGAGGAGAGTCAAGTGACACGGGCTGGGCGCAGTAGCTCATGCCTGTAATCCCAACACTTTGGGAGGCCAAGGTGGGGGGATCACTTGAGGCCAGGAGGTCGAGACCAGCCTGGGCAACATAGTGAAACCCAGTCCCTACAAAAATATATAAAATGAGCCAGGTGTGGTAGCATGCACCTGTGGACCCAGCTACTCAGAAGGCTGAGGCAGGAGGATCACTTGAGCCCAGGAGCTCAAGGTTGCAGTGAGCTATGATTGCATCACTGTATGCAAGCCTGGGTGACGGAGCAACACTCTCTCTAAACAAAAAGAGAAAAGAAAGAGGCCCTTGGCTTCCCATCCTGGCTCTGCCAATACCTAGCTGTACAAACACAAGAACACGCCGCTCCCGAACCTGTCTGCTAATCTAGAAACAGCTGGGATCAGATCACGTGTTCTCTAAATCCCCTTGTTCCTTATTAAGCTCTAAAAATGAGAAGTCTTAATCTTTTAAAGCTCAATCAATATGATGACTCTCCTTTTAATACCCAAGGGCAGAGGCAGCCCAGGCATATTTTAAAAAATCAAACCATGACAGAATGGGGTCTAATTACAGGAAGAATTCACAGCCCTAAAAGAAACAGTTCACAGGAGAAAAGGGGTATGATGTCTTGCCAATGTGGAGAGAGAGGCAGATGATTCTGGTTCGCCCCCACCCCTGGGATCTTTGAAAGCAAAAAGAACCTCAGTGTTTTGCCCTTATCATTCTTTTAGGATAATTTTGAATGCTTAGGAATAAAATATGTTGTCCAATTCATCCTGTCAGTGCTGGGGACGTGGAGCAGATACAGACTGAGTGAGAGTGCCCGAGCTGATGGCCCTTGATGTGGCATGATGGCACAGGGGAGATCACCACACTATAATTCTGTGTATGGCTTAAATTTTAAATAATAAGTTAAAAAAGAGACTCTGGTTTCTACTTTGTGATGTGATTTTTTCTCATGTGCTTTTTGTTCGAGGTCAGCTAGTCTCATGCAGAGCTGTGTACCCCCAAAAGCTGCAGGGACAGTAATAACGTGAGTAGGGGACCTACAGGCTCAGTCTCCTGGGCCTCCTGTGCGAGGGTGACAAGAGGCATGACCGTCGGCCCACAGCAGACCTGCTGCGTGTCACTGGATAGCCAGATTTCCCTTAGATAGGTTAAAGAAATGACAGTGTATAGTGTGAATTAAAAGTTTAAAAAGACAGAAAACACAATTGCAGAGCCCCAAAAGGGCAGGCAAATTCAGTTAAGGGGGGGCCAGATCTCTAGCAGCACTGTGCAGAGCAATCCAGCTTCGTGGAATGGCACGGTGGGAGAGGTCAAAGGACAGGTCAAGCCTACTGGTTTGGAGAGGATGATATAAAAAGAGATCCCCAGAATCCAGCCCAGTCAGGGAGTCAAGCGTGCTTGGAAGGAAGCCAGCAAGGTAGGGAACTAAGGAATGCCAGATGGACCCTACATTTGGCTCTTTGCAGGGTCTAAAAGATAAATATTTTAACGACGAGCAGTCACAAGCCAACCAAAGCATTTTAAAAGCGTTTCCCTCTGTATTGTGCTCAAGTGAAAGGAAGTTCTACAGGTATATGTTTCAGAACAGCCACTCCAAACTGTCCTCTCGAGGCTCTTACCTTGGTCTGTTTCTTCTCAGTGGCGTAGACAATGGAGGTACAACAGACTTCAGCAATCTTCCGGCCCTGACCGTAAAAGGACCAGCAGCAGATTTCATCCCCAATGACATCCTTTATGAATAGGACCCTTCCGTTAAAGCGCAGAGACAGCTTATCAAACAGTTCAATGTTTTTCAACATATTGTCGTCAGAATTGCTGCAAAAGAGCATTTGATACGGTGACCACAAGCTGGTAAAAAATGCCATCATTTGCTGGGCCCTTCTACACGCAGGGCCTTACTGAGCCCACTTTCTCCACTATCTCATTTCAACCTCACACGAATCCCATGACAAATGCACTCCAATCTCAATTGCTCAAGAAGGAAAGTTAGGATCAGAGAAATTAATTGCTCGAGGCTGAACCTAACAAATGGCAGACAGGCCCCCCAAAAGACAGCCCTGGCCCCTAAGCCTGAGTGCTCCTAACCATCGTGCTTGAGTGACAGCCTCTGGGCAGAGGCACCAGGTGGAGGAGAGTGCCTCACCGAGCCCCGCAAGGAGCAGAATGGCACTGCCCAAGGGAGACTCTGTATCCCAGGTCTTTTTAAAGATCTTAAGTAACCTCATTAAATCCTCCCGGCATCCCTCAAGCTCCCGAGTTAGAGCCACATGTTTTCAAGGGCCAAATGGCATTCTAGAAACCTGCATATATTGCTGGTGGGAATGTAAAATGGTGAAGCCACTTTAGAAAACAGTTTGGCAGGTCCTCGAATGATTAAACCTAGAGTTACCACATGACCCAGCAATTCTGCTCCTAGAGAAATGAAAAACATATGTCCACATGAAGACTGCATGAATGTTCATAACAGTATTAAAACAATAGCCAAAAAGTGCAAACAACCCAGATGTCCATCAACTGATGAATGGGTAAAGAAAATGTGGTCCACACTGTGGAATATTATCCTGCCATAAAAAGAATGAAGTATTGATTCATGCTATAACATGGATAAACCCTGAAAACCTCTTAGGTAATCTCACTATGCTGAGTGAAGGAATCTGGTCATAAAAGGCTACATATTATGCAATTCCATTCATATAAAAATGTCCAGAGCAAGCAAATTCATTAAGACAGAAAACAGATTAGTGGTTACCTAGGGCTGTGGGGTTGGGGAGGCAATGGCTGAGGGAAAATGGAGAGTGACTGCTAATGAATAGGGGGTTTCTTTTCAGGCAGTGAAAAAGTTCTAAAATTAGATAGTGGTGATGGCCTCACAACGTGTGAATATACTAAAAACCACATATTGTGAATATAATAAAAACTGTGCACTCTAGAAAGATGACTTTTATGATATGTGTGAATTATAGCTCAGAGTTATACTCCTGTATCCATCTGTCTACTTATCTATCCAGGCAGAGAGGTACAGAGGGGTCATCCTCATCTGAAGGTACAAAGAGGAGCTGGGTCTGGCTGGTGTGAGTGGAGGTTTTCCTAGTAAATGGAGCTCTTTCCCAGCTGACGCCTTACCTGGTATATGAGTATTTGTTGTTACTTCTGTTGTACAGCAACTTCACGGCCGGCTGTGGGTTGTTTTAAAAGAAGAAGACGAAGAATTATTTGGCAGGCAGGTGCAATGAACTACTGGCTTCCCATAGGGCTGGGGCCCTGCGCTGCAGCAGAAGAGGCAGACAAGCGTAGCTTGGTGGCTGGAGAGGGGGACCGCATGACCCAATAGCAGAGGACAAAAGATGATCTGTAGCTTCCCATTGTGAACCCATTCTCAGGCCTCACTCAGGCAATTACACATGTTTTTATTTCAAAAGTTATTCAGAAGAACCTCCATCATTTCTGGTAGCAAAAGAAATTCCACAAGGGTGCCTCCAACATACCTTATTTGAAGTCGCTATAAGTTTTTGTTCTTCCTTGGATGAGGTGATCACAGGGACCTTGCAGAAAGGCTCATAAGTATCTTTGTTCTGCTGGAACAAAACATGCTTTCAGCCTAGGAGGCCTGCCTAGCACTGCAGTTTTAAAGCTGACCTGCTGGACAGACAGGCTCTGGCAAGGGGAGATGGGGCAGTCATGGCTGGGAAGAGAGGAGGATTCTTACCACCAATGAACTAGATGAGGGAGACAGGGAGTTCGATTTCCCAGTAAGTCTGCTCTTTGGCTATGACCATTATAGGCCAGGATGCTGAGTAAGTATTAACAATGACGACCATTTTCCACAGCCCAGGAAGCCACTCAAAAATAAACCCTCGTCGTAGCAGCTGAAACATGATTTAATCAAAAGCTTCTAAAACCCCACTACGATGGCTGCAGAGGAATAAAAAAAAGTATAAACCCATAAAGGGAAAAAGAATGGGAGAAGTGAGGTCAGCAGACCAGGGAAAAAAAAAAAAAAGTCAAAAACTTGAGGCTGGAAAGGTCACAGGTGAGCGTTAACCAAGGAGAGGGGGAAAGCTGAAACGAGTGGGCGGAAGCACTGGGAAGATCCCCAAATCCATCTCTGCCCCACGCAGGCAGAAGAAAGGGCAACTTTCCTGCAGTGGTTTGCACAGTAGAGGACAGGGCTGAGCTGCGATTCTGAAAACGGGGGGAGAAGTGAACATCACACTAAGTGACCAGCAACCCCAGCTCCTTCCCCTTCCAGATCCCCAAAGGCAGCCGGCCAGGCCTAGACCCATCAGCAGGAGGACAGTAGAGGATTGCTCTTCAGGAACACCATCTGTCCCCCAAAATGGCTTACAGATTCTGATAGCTGGGGGTCCCGCTGAAAAAGTCTGCCTTATCACAATGCAGCCCAGTGGACAAGGACCATACATGCACAAACAAGCTTTCAGAGTCTCATTCTTTCAACAGACAGCCAAGCATCATCAGATTACATGTGAAAAGCCTCCTAAACATGAGAGCAAAACCAAACAAAGAGAGGAAAAGAGGAGGAGTCAGATAATGAAGGGAGAAGTAAGAAAACAAATAGTATCATCGGACAGATGAGAGCAGATACGGCCTCAAGACCAGCACGCTGTGGAAAGCAGGGCATTCGGAGAGCAAGAAAAGGCTCTTAGAAGTTAGAAAGACGGTAGCAGAAATGAAAATTTTGATAGAAGGGTTGAAAATATAAAGGTGAAAAAATAAAACTTCTGAGCAAGTAGAACAAAAGGATAAAGCCAGAGACACTAAGAGGAAAGAATTAGGAGGTCAGTCCTGGAGGTCTAACCTCAGACTAATAGAAACAAGACCCAGGGGCATGTCTCCAAGACAAAGATGAAACAGAACCTCTGATGTGTCTGAACACACCAGTATGAGACCGCTGAGAACATGGGGCTGAAGTAGGAACATATATTTAGAAAATCAAGCGAACAAAACAATGAGGCAATCCCTAACTCTGGCAAACTTACAGTTACAGAAGAAAGAAAATAATCATTGTACACTCTGTGGCTTAACTGTCAGCCATATTTATGCGTCATGATGTAAACTCTGAATTTAGCCAGAACTGTGATGAAATGTACCAGGAGAATGGGAGAAGGAAGAGTATGCCTAAGCTTGGTGGGGGTGGAGGTAGGGGCAGTGCGTGAGTTAAATTCTAGTTTTCTATAGTCATGCCAGTAGATAATGTCAAAAACTGAGAATTCAATAAAGAGCAGCACAGGCGAATTATGTGGAAACATAAATGTGAACAGAAAAAACTGCTGAAAGAATTCACAGAGGTTACTGCAGGGGTGAAGGAGAGTAGGAGGGGGTATGGTGGTGTTTTTGATGTTAACCTTGCAGCACTATTTGACTTCTTGAAAGATGCATGTGCATCACTTTTAACAGCGTAGTAACAATAAAAAAGTAAATGCTGCAACATTCAGTTAGATCTACAGTGAGTTCAGACTCTCAGAGTAGAGGTGGTGTGCAGCGTTAAAGGTACTGGTCTGGTGCGGGGCCAGACACAGACATGTGGTGTTGGGGAGGCCCAAACAAGGGCCTCATGCACACAGACCAGATTCCTATGACAACCCAGACAACCCAAAGGGACGCTTCTGATGCTCTGCCACATTGTAACTTTGTTTGAAATAAAGGGGTGTTTGCTATGTCCAGAAGAATTTTGGTTTTGTGGGATTTTACTGTCACCAGACCTGACCCCAATGGTCCTGCTCTGTCCAGCTAAGGAGTGAGGGGTGTCTGTCTGTAGAGATTATGCTGAGCTCCCAACAATGACTTTTGGGACTAGAGTAACCCTAAGATTGGTCCCGAACACTGACCAAGTTTTACACAGCGGGGTTCGCTGCTGAAGGGTTGAGATGTACACATGAGAAGATCCAACAGCATGGGGGCTGCAAGGACTGAGACAGTAGGTGGCCTGCTGTTCCAGGGAGGCCTCCCAGGGATCACTGACTGAAGGAATCGGGCTCCAGGGCAAACTCATTAACTCTCACAACATCTCAGTCAGACAGAAACCGCCCCCGTTTTGCAGACAGGGAAAATGAGGAAGGCAGGTAGGCTTGGTGCCTCTCCGCCCATATGGGAAGAAAGGGTGATGCCTACTTGTAGGGCCGCCTGGCACTCTTCCACCAGGCCTTGGACCAGGTAGTACTTGGCTTCTGCTAGCAGCTCCTCGATCTCCCGGCGGCTCTCGGGTAAAGGCACCGCCCCGTCTCGCAGGTAGTTGAGTATCGTACCGAAGTGCTTCCCACAGCGGTCAATGAGGATCCAGCCTGCAGGGGGAGGAGGCAGGGGCTGGTTACATGGGCCCTCCTCTTGTGGGAGGCCCTGAGCTGAACTGGGGTGTCTCTCAGCTCCCTCTGCCTCCCAGCGGAGAGTGGGACTGCCTGGAGAGTGGCAGCCTCACCTGCCCACCTGTCCAGTAAGGGCTGAGGAGGCCCCCACAGCCTCCAGGCCCTGCTGACACGGCCACAACCCCAGGTAACCCTGATCTGAGGCTCTGTTGTACATCCCAACTCTTGAGGCCCAAAAGTACACTTCTGAAGTACCCTCAAATATCCCTTAGACAAGGACATCCAAGAGGGGCTCGTGTACCACACCTGGGTAAAACAGGTCCAAATGGCCGCATCCCAAGGACAGAAGAAAGACTTCTGGGGTAAAAAATAGCTACTTCCTCTTTCTACAAAGCTTCCCTCAAACTGTCACGTAACAGAGCCATTTCTAAGAATGCACAAGCCTCACCCTTGCAGACTGTGACCTTTGGCTCCGAAGGCTGAGCCCCAGACACTGACCAGCACCAACACAGGAAGTCCTATTCCACAACTTCCTGCAACAAGCACTTAGTGGCTACTGAATGACCAAGACAGACCCCACCCTCAAGCAGCTCGGTCAACACGGGGAGACAGAACCAGCTTTTATTGGATATGGAAAAAGGTCCCAACTGCTGACCAAATCCAGGCACTGTGAAACATTCTTGGGGGTGGGGGCCAGGAAAACTCCCTATTCTGCTGCTCAATGTCCTTTCTAATCTTGTCACTGAGCCGACATTCCTCCACTAGAGATCCTAAGGGTTTTCAGAACCCCTCTACTGAAATGCAGTGTCTCTGGGAGTAGTATTTGGAGAAGACAGGACTGGAGCCTAGGAGGAGGAAGTACCAAAAAGGGAGGCAGGAATGGAGCAAAGACCAAGTATCTCCCAACAGCAAATGTGAGCCTCTAAAAAGAAGCCAGACTGATGAGAGGGTGAAGTCGAGGCCTTCTGACAAGCAGGGAGACCTCAGGCGAGGGGTGTCCCCATGGCTCCTGCCCTGCATTACAGGTGGAAAATGCCTGTGCCGTGAGGAGGCTTCAGTAGGAATCGGTCACTTTATGCTCCCACCTTCCTCCCCACTTTGGGAGAAGGGCCAGCATTTCCACTCCTAACAACACTGTGCCCTGCTCCACATCCTCCTCAGATTGGGCCCTACTGATCCTGGGCCTTGGATCAGTGGCAGAGGCCAGCAAAATTGACAGCAGCAAACGCATCTTTTTCACAATCCAAAGTCATAAGTCGGCCTGATTTCCCCTACCCCTTAACCCGGCAAGTCCAGTCCCTGCCAAGTGCCCTCTCATGGTTTTAGGGCACAGTTTGGTATTCTTTGCATCATTTGCCAGGAAAGTTGATAATAGGGCCGTTTCCAGGTTCCCCTGATGAAACAGCTCAGCCTAAAGTTCCTGGGCCTTTTCTTAAAGGAACGGTCTCAGCCCTCCAGCGGCTTCCACTTCCTACTTCCACACTGTTCCAATTTCCTGAGTAGGTGGGAAGAATACCCCAACTTGGGGGAAATGCAATACAAATGTGTAGCCCTGAGTCAACTCCTGGTTTCAGGGAAGAAAGAGGCCTTCCCAGGCATAGTAAATCACATCACCCTGATAATGACTTCCAAATGTGATCCCACCCCACTTCTTTCTACATCTGAGACAACAAAATACAGAATTAATATCTTATGCAACCCACATGCCTCTGGGGCCAGTAAGCAGCATACATGAGTGCAGCTGGGCGGGGCTGAGGCTGGGGCTGACAGGACAGCATTTGCCCTGCCCCCAAGAGGGGCAGGCTCTTCCCACTCCAGCCAAGAGTGGCCAGGCAGGAATGTGGGCCCAAGAACTGTGAGCTCTGATGTTCTATGCAATGCCAGAAACGCAGATTTTTCTGTGAATTCCCTGATTTTTAAAGGATGGTAACTAATTAAAACAAAACAAAACTGTCATCAACCCACCACAAGGCAAACAAAACACATCTGCAGGTGAACTGGGCCTGCAGTCTACCAGCTTGAGGCCTCTGTGCTGCCTACACCAAGTATGTTTCTCTCAGAAGGCTGACAAGCCGAAAGACTGTATTACCTTTCCACCAGTTCTTTTTTGAGGGGAGCTCATTCCCTTGCATTTTCCACAGATAAAACAGAGGCTCAGAGAGGTTCAGCGCCATTCCCAAGCAGAGGCGGCAGGACTAGACCACAAAGAAAAAGTAAGGCACTCATAGGAAAACTCCTTTAACCAGAATTGAAAAGATAAATAGAATTCAACTCAGCTGCGCAGCGGAGGAAGCTTCCACGCTCTGCCTTTGATGCCTGTAGAACTCAGCTGCTTGGAAGACCCAGGGCCCTGAAATCAATTATCCAAGTGACAGCCCAGAGTTCCCATAAACGAACAGGCAGACCGTGACACTGGGCTCCGGCTCAAGAATGCCGTCAGGAAATGCTTGTGGCGAAGGAATCATACTTTGGACAAATAAGGGCAAGGGAGCCAGGCACACTCTCCAGGAGGTTTCAATCAGCATTTTGACTTTAAGATACTGTGGTTGCTTTCAAAGCAGGAAGTGATCCCTTTGAAAGTCAGCTCAAATGCCTAGCATGTAGAAAGGCAAATGGAAGTCAAGCAGCTCCTCGCATGTGGGGGGTCTCTCTCCTGCTGCCACGGGGCACGAGGGCTATTTAGGAAGGCTGGCCAACTCAGGGCAGCCTGTCATCCCACGACCCATTAGGCAAGGCTGGAGAGCAGAACTGACCGGGACCACACTGGGCGGCACTGGACTTGGGCTCCAGGATGTCCTCAGCACAGCACAGCAGTTAAGTGTTGGAAACCCAGCTCTGATACCTTCTTGCTGGATGACACTGGTGCTTCATTTTACCTCTGTCTAGCAGTTTTCTCTTCTACAAACGATCTCACAGGGTTGAGATAAAAATACGATGAAAGAACGTACAGAAGGCACACAGCACAATGCTGGGTCTACCAACAGCACTCAAAAGCAGCTATGGGTCTTTGACAATCTCATCTCTCATGATTATGGCTGGAAGCAGAGCAGCAGCGTCCAGAGGCAGCAAGTTCCAGCCCCCAGGACGGAGTTGGTGTTGCTTTCAGTGACCCAAAGGAAGAGAAGGCTGCTCTGGGGGTCAGGGGGATTGGGCCACTAGGCTCCCCTCCTCCCCACCCCGCGAGCATACGATGTGCTTCCTCTCTCCCTGGATGTCTGACCTCTCCTTTCCCTTCCCCCACCACCTCCAGAGAACCTTCACTGACCTCTTCGCCATCCTAAGGTATTTATACTCTATACTTTTGTGCTTTGCAAACACCCCTGATCATAAATGCCACCCAAGGTACTTGTGAAAAATTCAGATTCTAGGAACCTGCCTCATACCTGATCAGAATCCCTAGGGCAGCATCTCCAACCTGGGCACTCTGACATTTTGAACCAGATAATTCTTAGTTGTGAGAGGCCGCCCCGTACATTGTAGGGTATTTAGTTGCATCCCTGGCCTCTACTCACTCGATGCCAGGAGGACCACCATCCCCAAGATGGGACAACCAAAACTGTCTCTGGACATTTGCTAAATGTCCCAAAAAATCACCCACTGGGTGGGCATCACTGAGGTGGATCAAGGACCTAAGTGTAAAAAAGCAATTTAAACTTTGAGGTATCAAAAAGCCCCATTAAAAAAGCTCAGACAAGTCAGACTGGGAGAAGATGTCTGCAGCAGACCCCAAAGAAATAGGATCCAGAATATGAACTTCTACAAAGTAATAAGAAAAACACAAATGTGTAAACAAGACGCAATCAAGCAGTTAAAAGATTAAACTCAAAAGACCAATAAGCATAAAAACATGCTCAATGTACCAGACATTAGGAAATACTGAATAAAACAAGGTACCATATCATACTCACCAGATTTGCAATAATTAAAAGGTTGGACAGTGCCAAGGGTTGGCAAAACCAGACTTCTGCAGGGAGTAGAAGTTGCCATAACCACTCCAGAAGGGACTCCTGCAGTATCTAAGGGAGTAGAAGGTGCTGTCCCAATTCCCCTCCCGGGAATAAACTCTAGGGCTGAGCTCCCAACCGTGGGTAAGATCTTAAAGCCACAGCCCCTGAGATGGCTGGGTGGGGTCTAGGGAGTCCAGAGCCCCGCATCTGCCAAAGTGAAAATATGATCGTCTACATGTGCCATGATGTGGCAAAAGCTGAGCAGCATCACACAGAGCAACTCCCATGCTCGGGGAAAGTGTTCAAGGATGTTCACATTCCTAGCAGTGAACACCGCAAACCCTCTACATGATCATCAACAGAATATGGCTCCGGCAGCGGCTGTATGCTTCTAGAATGGACACTCTACCACCAGGAAATGTGTGAACGAGAGCTATTTAGTTGTGGATTGATCTCACAAGCATAATGCTACATAGGCAAAAGCAAAACAGATACAAACTGTACAGCACCATTGACATCACGTTTAAAAGCACACCAATAGCGCCTTGTTTAGGGACACGCACAGCTATAGTAAGAGTGATACCTGGAAAGATCGACACCTGTGGTTCTCAACGCTGGTTGCACACTAGAATCACCCAGACAGCTCTTCAAAGTCCTACTGCCCAGGCCACACCCTGGCTGGGACCCAGGCACCAGTACTGACCTCCTCAGGTGACTCACTCTGTAGCCAAGCTTGAGATACACCTAGTGACCCCAAATGCTTACCTTTGGAAGGGAGAGGGACAAACAGAGAAGGTACAGAGGGGCCCCACAGGTACAGGTCATACTTTATGCCTGGACTGAGCCTGGTGGCACAGATGAGTTTGTTGTATTATTCACAACTTAAAAGCTCTGAGAAACTTCGGAATTTTACAAAAGAGCATCGTCATGGAAGGCAGAAGGGCTGGAGATCTCAGGGAAGCCCTCAGGAACTGCAGTTTTCCCATTGATCAGACTGATTTCTAGGGGAGGTGCAATCACAAAATGAATGAGTCTTCAATCTAGGCTACACACTTATTCCAAAATACATTAGCAAGACATCAGAAAACATACAATGGGGGGAAGTATCGTGCCAAGCAACCAGGGATGAAACAAACACTACAGGCAAATGCTGAACAGATGCATTGTGAAAGGCACTACCTAAATCTGTGAACCAATGGCGACACTGACAACGAGTCAGGTGAAAATTCTAGCACTGTGGGAACTGAACCTTTCCGGGAAGAGTCTGGGAAGGGCGTGCTCACTGCCGCAGTGTCCTCGTCTTCTCAGAAAAGCCATCCCATGGGGGTAGTGTGGAACTGCAGCATGCTCACCCCTGAAGGACAAGGCAGGCAGCCTCTCCTGACATGCTGCTAAGACCTGCTTCTCTGTAGCCCCTCAGCAACACTCATCCCCCCAACATTTACTCTCAGAACAAAAGCCATAATTGACAGTTCCCATTTACTGAGTTCTCCCAACATCTCAGGCCCTGTGGCAAGTGCTTTCTCATGTCCTCACTCAATCCCCAACTCTGCAAAGCATTTTCATTCACAACTGGGGAAGGAGGAAAGAGCTTCAGAGAAAAAGCCACTTGTCCAATGTCATATGACCAGTAAATGGCAAATAGGCCAAAATTAGCACAACATGTAGACAGGGCTCCATAAATGTTGAGTGTGACTGTGACATGCAGCAGAACCAGGACTTAACCCAGGCCTGGCTAACATCAACACCCAAGTTCTTCTTGGTTTAGGAGTTACCTGCACACAGTACAAAACTCAAACAGGTAGAAGGGTCCAGAGCAAAAAGGAGACTATTTCCCCCATGCTGGATGCCAGGTCCCCTCTCCTGAAGCAATCACTTTCTTAGGCAACATGACACATCCCCTGTTCAGAACCTTCAAAGCCCTTCTCCTTTAACCAGCAAGCTGTAGTGCTGGCTTCACTGCCTGGCTGAGCTGCAGTTGGCATTTCTGCCTATTTGTAGCAAACTTCATTGCAACTGACAGGCTTCCAGCCTGTAGGCCAGGATGGAGCTGCAAGATGCAGGGAGTCTATCCCAATTTGTAGACCCAAGGGTGCATTTGAGGCAACCTGCAGGCCATGGGTCAGGCTGTGCACTGCTGTCTCCAAGGACCAACAGGATCGCTCTGCCAGGCACAGACAACGGCTAGAAGGCCAGATACTCAGCCTACTATCCCAGGCCTTCACGAGGGCCCCCACCAGAGGGCTTTAGCACAAAGCCAGCAGTTAAATTGTAAGGATGCCACACTCAAACGATCTGGCCTGGGACCAGGCCCACATCTAGCCATGCACAGCAGGCAGTAAGAGCCAGCAAGTCCTGGGTTCAGCAGCTTCACCTTTTCTAGTCCCACCAGCTTTTGAAAAAGCATTTCACCTCTGAGATGGGGACTCCTCACTTGGAATGGTAACAACAGTATCCACCCCTGGAATGGTTATGGTGAGGATTAAATGAAACAATACCCACTGGCCACATGTGGTGGCTCACGGCTGTGACCCCAACACTTTGGGAGGCTGAGGTAGGAGGATAGCTTAAGCCCAGGAGTTCAAGGCCAGCCTGGACAACATAATGAGGCCCTATCTCCACAAAAAATTCTAAAAAATTAGCTGGGTTTGGTGGTGCATGCCTGTAGTCCCAGTTACACAGGAGGCTGAGGTGGGAGGATTGCTTGAGCCCAGGAGATGGAGGCTGCAGTGAGCTATGATGGCACTACTGCACTTCAGCCTGGGTGACAGAGCAAGACCCTGTCTCAAAAAAAAAAAAAAAAAGAATGCCCCATAAAGTGCCATACCATGAGCTTTTCATAATCATATGAAGCAGGGGCTGAGCTCCAGTGACATGAAACAAGCCACAGTTTGCAGTGTCAAAAATGACACTGTGTCCCCCGAGAACCTGGGTTTTCCAGGCAGCACCAGGCGAAAAACATCTCATGGCAGGCACTGAGAAGGCGCGCAGTCCTGCCACTACCACTCGCGTGTTCTGTCCAGCTGGGGACAGGCGGACTGAGGAGTCCGTTTCTTTTTTGATATGGCATCAGGCCACCAAGGCGAGGCCTTTTGAGGAGAAGAGGCGTCCACTCAGCTTTCGAGGCAACTCAGCAGCCTTTCCGGAGCCCCTCCAGAGACTGGGTAGGGTACAAGAAAAACCACAACAATCCTGGTTCTCAGAAAACGCCTGCTTCCTCCAGCAGCTGGGGTGCTATTGTCTTGATTTCCACAGATACTCTGGGGCCACGTGGGGTGTGGCACAGCAAAGGGGATCCTCCCACTCATAAAAAGCTAAATGTGAGATGGCAGCTCTGGGGCTCCAACCTCAGTTCACTGCTGCCTGAACAGAAACCAGAGTTCACGGGAAGCAGAACCTCCAGCCCCACACCCTGGTCTTCCCCAGGACACAGAAAGAAATGCCCTCACCAGTGGGCAGCCCAAGCTTCGGCTCTCTTAGGATTGGAGAATGAACTGGGGGACACCAGGCTTGGGTTCCCTAGTCCCACCCACTTATGTGAAAACTCACTCACCCTCCCAAGTCAATGTCCCTGGAAAGGTGGGGCAGCAGCATAGAAGGCCAATCTCAGAAACAGGAAAGCAGGGTCAAGGTCAAGCCAGGCTGTACCCTGGCCTGGCCTTAAGCAATCTCAGGCCAAGGAATGAAGGATGGAGCTATTTTTAAACCTCATGTGACCTGCCGGTAAACCCAGCCAGGTAAGGATGGAGCCCCGTTGCCAGGGGCTCTTTGATGGTTCCAGGTGGGTAGGAAGTAGTTATGAAAGACCCCTCTAAATGATGCATTGCCTTTTTCTTTTTTTTGAGATGAAGTCTTGCTCTGTTGCCCAGGCTGGAGCGCAGTGGTGTGACCTCAGCTCACTGAAAGCTCCGCCTCCTGGGTTCACACCATTCTCCTGCCTCAGCCTCCCAAGTAGCTGGGACTACAGGTGTCCACCACCACGCCCGGCTAATTCTTTTATTTTTAGTAAAGATGGAGTTTCAGCATGTTAGCCAGGATGGTCTTGATCTCCTGACCTCGTGATCTGCCCACCTCGGCCTCCCAAAGTTCTAGGATTACAGGTGTGAGCCACCATGCCCAGCCGATTCTTTGCCTTTTACTAACACGACTTTCCACAAGAAAAACGTGTGTGCGTGTATCTATTTATGTATATACATACACATACACATATACCCACATGCATTGACTATATATGGATGAACACTTACTATGTGCCAATGGCCCCATGGGGCAGGTACTGTCATGCCCATTTCACCAGAGGAAGAAAATGAGACCAAAAGGTTCTGCCACTTGGCTAGGATCACCAGATACTAACTGGGGAGCTGGGGCTCAAACCCAGGTCAGTGAGTCTTTGTCAAGACCCCATCTTGGGAGGACAAGGGTCCAGGGAAGACACCTCTCTCTCCCCCAGGCTTGAGTTTCACTCTGAAGTCATAGAAGCATGGCAGAGACAAGCAAGCTAAGGCCTGGGTGAGGAAGTGACTTTCTCAAAGTAACACAGCAAATCATCAACGAAGTCAAAATGGTGGGAGTCCCTGACCAGCTGCCTCCTACACATCTTCAGGTCTCAACTTAAATGTCACTTCCTCAGGGAAGCTCTCCTGGACCACATAACGCACGGCCAGGGGCAGGCACGTGGCAGGTGAGCTTACCTTCACTGTCGGTGAGCACTTCCATGCGCCCGCTGAACATGGCCTTCAGCATGGTGTCCTGCTTGGTCAGTGTCTGCATGGTGGTATAGTAGAGGGCTCCACCCACATTCAGCTTCACGTATTTGGAGCTGGGGCTCGTGCCCTTGAAGGAAGTGGTGCGGGTAGCAGCCGCTGGCACCGCTGAGCTCACCACACTTTCTCCTGACATCTCTTCCTGCCAGTAGAGAGGACACAGGGTCATGACATCAGGCCTGGTTGACTGCTTTCAGCCTGCGGATTCAATCTGGCCTCCAGATGTGTTTTGCTTGGGCCACGCATACACAGCATTTAAAAGTTTGCTTCTAATGTGGACAACTAAGGAGCGCTCACAGAAAAATCTGGACTTCTGGCTTCTCTTAAAATCAGAGGCCAACTGGGCTAGCAGGGAAACAACTGGTGGGAGCTGGGGTATTGGATGCCCCCTAGAGAGGGCCATGAATTCCCGAGTTTGTCCCAAAACCCACCCAGATAGCCTCATACACTGACCTTGCCTGCCGACCCTGCAGGCATAAGTGTGCCACTAACTCTTATGTTGTAAGTACCTCCTTTCTGCCTAGCACCTGTATACATGAACACCCTGGCTGCACCCTAAAGCAGCCTAAAGCACTGCCCAGGTCTCTTTACATTTAATTATTGCCATGTATCACCGAATAGCTAAGTGTCATCTTTCAGCTGCATCACAGATGAAATAAGCTTTTATGAAGTTGAATGGGATTCCAGCTCACACTCCTATCACTTCCTGTGGGGAGAAGGTGTTTCTGAGGACTAAACAACAGACATGGAAACTTTTGGAACCCAGTTATTGCAAAATTAGACTTCCTAGACTAGTGCGGCACAAAAGAGCAAGATCCCACTACAATCTCCCTGATAGCATGGCCGACTCTCTGGCACATCTCAAAGAAATGGATACAGTGGCTGATTTATGCAGGCCTGGAAAATGAGACTGGTATCCGGCACATGTGAACTCAGAGAAAACATGTCTGAAATGAACAGGTAAAATTGTAGAGCTGGAGATGTGCAAGGGTGGGCAGAATCTTTGCTGAATCTGGGGTAGGCCCCCACGGCTGGCCTGACCATTCCCATTGAACATCAACAGTTTCTCACAGCACATCACCATCAGACAAGGCCACTCTGTGACCTTGCGACAAGACAAAAACAGGACCATTCAATCATGTCTGAACATAGACAAAAACAGAAACATTATCCAAAATACAAAAATGACCAAAGATCCCCTATCCTGGCTAATACGAGTTACAGCCACTGCTTTACCAATGAGAGGTTTAGCCTCTTTCCATTCTTCCTGCTTTCAAGTCAGGAATCACTGAGACCCAATCACAGAATTAGCCCTGCTTCCCAGCAGCATCCAACACAGAGCAAAGCCCCACTTCTCTGAACTCTCTCTCTCAAATGACCCAACACAAGCCCAGACCTTCTCTGAGATGTCCCACAGTTCTCCCCCAATGCAACAAGGAAATAAACCCAGCTTTGCTTGACCACAGGTATGCTCCTCGTGGTTATTGGCTGCAGGGCACTGACAGCACGTAACTTTTTTGAACTATTCCCTGAAACTGAAAAAGAATTGTCTAGCTTTTCCAGATTATATGAATGGGTACTACGATTATAACTGGTAAAACACAAGCATTATTTCTGTAAACGGGACGGGGAGTAAAGGGTGGCAGCCTGCAACAGCAGAGGCAACGCAACAGTCACAGACGATATTCAATTCAAGGTTATCCAACTCTTCTGGCCAACTCTCCCCACCTCCATGGCACCGAACAGTGGCCTGGATATCACCTGCCAGGTCAGGGCCTTGCAGAGTGAAACAGAGAAAGAACAGCCTCCTGGAAAGAAACAGTTTCTTTTTCATCAAGAAAAGTCACAAGAAAGTACGTTTGCAAAAGCTCAGGCTTAGCTCACCTGGGGTCTTGCTGCCCGATGCCACACACAAAAGCGGTCCAGAGGAAGCAGCCACCCTCCCTTGTAGCTGTCCTCTGAAATCAGCCCCCAGAGACCTCACACTAACAGTTATGACCAGCTGCCTCCCTTGGAAACATCCTTTGTCCATGGGATGACAGGAGTAGCTTATGGAAATAGTTTCCAAAAACTGTGAAGACCTCAAAAGGGGGGGAAAAAAGGCTTATGGTCATGGGTGAGGGTATGTGTTAAGGAAATTTACCCCAAAATGCAAACGATCTAGCATTTTGGAAGTTGCCTATCATGAAACAGACAAAAAAGTACATAAAGTATACTTCATGTAAAGTCAAAGTACAGTAAACATGAGATATGAAGGATTTTTTTCTAATGCCATACTTGTATAGGACACTTATCATGAATGGAGTGTGTAGGCCTGAAAATTGCTCTGGGTGAGCAAACAGTGAGTGAATGTGAAGGCCTAGGACATTACTGCACACTACTGTAGCTTTATCAACACTGCACAGGGAGGCCACACTACATTTATTTAATTTTTTTTTTCTTTTGATAATAAGTTAACCTTGCCTACTATAATTTTTTACTTCAAAAACTTTTTAATTTTTTTTAACTTTTGGATCCTTTTGTAATAACAGCTTAAAACACATATTTGTACAGCTTTACAAAAATACTTTATATACTTACTCTATACTATTTTTTTTAATTTTTAAACTTTTTTGTTCAAAACTACAAAATACACACATATGAGCCTAGCCTACACAGGGTCAGGATTGTCAGTATCACTATCCTCCACATCCTGTCTCACTAGAAGGTCTTCAGGGACAGTGACAGGCATGGAACTGTCATCTCCCATAACAATCCCTTCTTCTGGAATACCTCTAGAAGCACCTGCCTGAGGCTGTTTTACAGTTTTCACTTAAAAAAAAAAAAAAAAAGCAATTAGAAGGAGTATAGGAGTATATTCTAAAATAACCATTAATAGTAAATACATTAACCAATGATATATCAAGTTTACTACTATTATCAACTATTATGTACTGTACATAATTGTATGTGCTAGACTTTTATACAACTGGCAGCGAAGTAATTCTGTTTACACCAGCATCACCACAAACACATAATATGTTGTGCTACAACTGAAATGACAGCTAGAGTATCACTAGGTTATAGGAATTTTCCAGTTCCATTTAATCTTAAGGGATTGTTATATATGCAGTCTGTCACTAACCAAACTGTCATTATGTAGTGCATGACTGTACCTTTTTTGGCTTTCCAATACCTTTTTAAAGATAATTTGCACATAATAAAGTATATTTTAAGTGTACGGTTTGATGTGTTTTGGTCAATACTTGCACCTGTGTAGCCCCCACGCCAATCAAGCTGTCTTGGAACATTTCCATGGCTCGAGAAAGCCCCTGGATGTCCCTTGACCACTTAATTTCTACCACCACATGCCTTTTACAAATCCAAACAATGCTGGAAGACAGCTACAGTTATTTCCATTTTGTGGATTTGGATGCCACAGCCCCAACAGGGTCAGTCACTCTCAAGCTAGGAGTTGAGTCAGTGATGGGGCCAGTGAAGGACATGGGCAAGTGGTGGCTGGCCCAGAGGCCATCACACCTAGTAGATTGACAGCTATGATATATAAGCTGAGAAAGGTCAGCCTCACCTCCCGTCTTTAAAAAGTACAAAAAGCCCTGAAAATAGTTGTGAGGTAAAGTGTGGCGAAGGGTTTGGAGTCACACCTGCGTGTAAGGCCCCAGCCCTGCCACTTAGTAGCTGTGTCCAGGGCCAACAGCCTCACCTCCCTCACAGGGCTCCCTGGCTCTGAGTAAACACTCGGATAGGAAACACTCAAATTATGGTAATTTGAGAATGCTCCCGAAGTCTCAAACTATCTTCTCCTCTTTGGAAACCGCATCCAGCTCTAATGGCAGACGGCATGACTAAAGGATAAAGGCAGGAGCCATCCTGATCTAGAATGAGGCTCCAGATTAGACAACAAAAGCTCTGAACCTTTCCAGAGCCCACCCCCTCCCAAAGGTCAGTCAGCCTAATAGTAGGCAAGGCCCTTGGGGGAAAAGTTTTGGCAGCATTCATGTCCTTGAGCCCAAGTTACAGTGAACTGAGGACAGGAGGCAGTGGACCAGAAACCCCCACAGCAAATCTCTCTAGGGAGGACTCTCCCCGCTGTTGCTACTGGAATCCTGCTTTTTTTTGGGGGGAGGGGGGAGTTTTGCTCTTGTTGCCCAAGCTGGAGTGCAATGGCACGATCTCTGCTCACCGCAACTTCTGCCTCCCAGGTTCAAGCGATTCTCCCGTGTCAGCCTCCCGAGTAGCTGGGATTATAGGCATGCGCTACCACGTCTAGCTAATTTTGTATTTTTAGTAGAGATGGGGTTTCACCATGTTGGTCAGGCTGGTCTTGAACTCCTGACCTCAGGTGATCCTCCTGCCTCGGCCTCCCAAAGTGCTGGGATTATAGACACGAGCCACTGCGCCTGGCTAACTTTTTGTATTTTTAGTAGAGATGGGATTTCTCCATATTGGTCAGTCTGGTCTCGAATTCCTGACCTCAAGTGATCCACCTGCCTCAGCCTCCCAAAGTGCTGGGATTACAGGCATAAGCCACCGCACCTGGCCAGTATCCTGCTTTTTGACTTGTTTCAAAGGTTTGATTTCATTACTAATGAAGTTGGGGAGGTGAGGCAGGAGACAGCAAAATTGGTTACGTTAAACAGAGAGGCAATGAATACTTGAGATACTGGCTACGGATCTGATTCAATCAGAAGTTTATTCCAGTTAAATGGTCAGTCTCCCTTCTCTCCATCACCCCTGAATATAATATTGCTGATTCTAAATAGTGGCTCTCCAGTTGGTGACAATCAAAATCACCTAGGAGCTCAAAACTCCTGACACCTAGGTCCTACCAAGAAAATTCTCATGTAATTGGTCTGGGATGTGTAGGCGACAGAATTTTTAAAACTCCCCCAGGAGATTTTAAAGCCCACCAAGATTACAGCCCACTGTTCTAAAAAGCACTGTACCCCTTATTTAAGCTACCATTAACTCCATGGTCTTGGCCCAGTGAATTCCTGACCTGACACATAAAAACAAACCAAAACACCATAAACCAAAGCCAGCCCCCACTTCACAACTTCAGAGCCACAGGCAAGAAGCAATTGTATGCATGCTGAAAATACAAAAATCAGCTGAAGGGGGAAAATCATCCACTGGAAAGGAGGCTCAGGCAAGTACAGTAGGAAAAAAGGCACCAAATCCCTGACCCCATGTTTTCTATACGCTTCTTTGTGCTTTGTTCTTGTGCACGTGTGTGTGTTAAGGAAAACTGGATAGTCTTGGCAAGCCTGGATTGCAACCCAGTTCCACCATTTCCT
Source organism: Papio anubis (assembly GCF_008728515.1). NCBI lineage: Eukaryota > Metazoa > Chordata > Mammalia > Primates > Cercopithecidae > Papio > Papio anubis. Next base: position 103,761,482 of record NC_044984.1, read on the forward strand.
TTGTGAAATTCAAGCAATTTAACCCAAGTTTCAGTTTTCTAACTTGTAAAATGGAGTGTTAAAGTCATAATCTTCAAAACCCTCAGAGAATGAATGTTAAAGTATTTGGCACCTAGTCCTTTGTGTAGTTTCCTTTGGGCCTCTAAAACTATGGGACCAGTGGTTCCCAACCCTGGCTACTAGAATCACCTGGGTGTACTTAAAAAACATGATGCTAGGCCAGGCACAGTGGCTCACGCTTATAATCCCAGCATTTTGGGAGGCCAAGGCAGGAGGATTGCTTCAGCCCAGGAATTTGAGACCAGCCTGAGCAACATAAGACCTAATCTACACACACACACACACAAAATTAACCAGCCATGGTGGCACACACCTGTAGTCCCAGCAACTCGAGAGACTGCGGTGGGAGGATTGCTTGAGGCAGGGAGGGTGAGGCTTTAGTGAGCCAAGATCAATCACACCAGTGCACTCTCCAGTCTGGGCGACAGAGCAAGACCCTGTCTCAAAAAAACAAAAACAAACTCACACACACCGGTGCTTGCCTGGGCTACACCCCAGATCAATTAATCAGTATCTTAGAGATGCGGAGGGGTGGCTGATTAGTCACTAGTGTTCAAAAAGCTCTTTGGGGGATTCTGATATGGGACCAGGGCTCACTGCCATCTAGCTAAGGTGTTTAACCAGCTTTATCTAAGAATTGCCAGGGATGTGAGGCAAAGCATCACCTCAGGGGATTCCTACAGCGAAGAAGTTTAAGAAACACTGTATTGAGGCTAGTTATAAAATCTTCTCAAACTGAGGGCATTTCTACAACTCAGAAAAGTCTGCTGTTACATTTCAACTAAACTAAGTCACATCAGTCACATAACTGCAGCATTTTACATCCAAAATTTGCTTATAAAACAGCTACCGCCAATTTCAACTGTCCCACCGAATGGCTTTCTCTTCCTGTTTAATACACAAATTATTGGCCTATTTCTCTCAATGGTCTAGTGAGAAAGACGTTTATCATCAACCCCACTTTTTAGGGGAGAAAACTAGGAATCACACCTATAAGAGCCCTCTGACTCCCAACTCCTATGCCCCCTTTCATTACACAGTCCAAATCAAGAAATCATTAGTCTAATCCCTTTTCAAGGCTTGTTAAAACAGATAGATGGGCTCCACCCCAAGAATGTCTGATTCAGTAGTCTGTGATAGGGCTTGAAAATTCAGCCATTTTGAATAAGTTACCAGGTGTTGCTACTGGTGGGACCAGAGTTTGAGAACCACTGGTTTATGCTGCCTTCTTCCACTCCGCTGGTCATTATTTTGCACAAAATGGAACAGACAAGTCAAAGTCAAACACAGGATAACTGATTTTTCTTCAGCAGCGTCACTGGGACTGATTTTCCCTAAAGACTGCACTTTCCAGGGACGTGACAAACAAGCAAGCAAGAAGAAAGAAGATCTGGGCCAATCTTTGGTCCTCTCTACCCAGGGACAATGAGCTATTTAGGGAACAGACCCTAGAGGATCCCAAGGAGACACACCCCACAGCTGAGAGACAGATCTTGAGACATCCTCCGGCTCCTTAGGTGTGGTCACCTCTGGCCTCAACAGAAGTTACAGATAGGTACCCAGGCGCCAGCTGAGGCACTGGACTTCGTGGCGCAGGTATCCTGACCTCAGGTCCCTGGCATCTCTCCCCAGAATTCCAAGCACTGAACGCACATCCGCCTGCTGGGCTCCCTCGATTTCTTTCCCCCACTCGCCCGTGTGTTCAGACGTACCTGGGAGCCCCTTCCCCACTTCCTGGAAACCCAGCGACTCCAGCCACAACCTCCAAAACCCCAAACGCTCCGCCCCCAGGAATTCTACCTCACCTTCTCATAACCTGCCCATTCTCCTTCATAATCCTCCAAATTCTCATTTTCCACCCCAAATGTCCGTTTTCAATTGACATCTCTTTGTTCTCCTCGCAATCCCCAACTCCCATCTCCAACCAGCGTTCAGGACTCACTCGGAGACACCTCTTCCTTACGCACACACGTTATCTACTCCCCAAGCCCAAATGTGCTTCCCGGATTCCAAACTGCCAGGGATTCCCCCCCCCCCCCCCCAACTCCACCACCACCCCTAATTCTCCACCCAAAGCCCTTCCCCCACCCCCGGCCTTTCCCCCAACCAATCCCCCAAATGCCTCTCCACTATCGCAACTGCCCCTCATCGCACTCCCTCCTCTCGGTCCCTTCTTCTTATACTCTGCTGCTGCCCAGCTCCCTCGGCCGCCTTCAGCCCCCAGTCGGTGGGCACCGCCCTCCCTACCATGAAAAGTCGGAGGACGCAGGAGTCTCCAAACCCGGACTGTGAGAGGCAGGAAACACCCAGCTCACGCCAGCCAGGGGCGGAGGCGGGGCCGGGGCGGTAACTTCCGTTGTCCCCACCCCACTTCCGCCCCGCAGAGAGCAACGTCTTAAACGGTCCGTTGTGCGCCCAGGGGGTAGTTTTCTTTCCAACCTCTCCGGCCGGAATGGGTGCCAGCTTCTCTTGGCTGGGTAAGGCGTTTATCCCGCCACCACTATTTCAGCTGCCAGAGGGGAGGACAAGGTGTGGGGAAGCTTTCCATCCCGGGCGAAGAAGCTCTGCGGAACTGTCATTTTCCGGAACTGGATGCTTGCTTCCTGGCGGAGTTCTGAAAGCAAACACCCCGGGGCAAAATGGCGGTTGTGCCTGGGGTGCTACCCCGGGTCTGGCAGAACTAGGTTGTTTTGGGCTGAGACAGTGGCAGCTGCGGCCCCGACCCGAGTGCGGGGACCTCCAGCGAATAAAGGTCGGCCTGCGGGTAGCGAGTGACAACTGGGTCGTCAGTTCTCCGAGTGGTGGGGCGGGGGACTTTGAGAGAGGTGGCTGTAGGGCCGAGTCCCTGACTGGTCAGGTCGGAGGAACAAGGGCTGGGATCTGGCTTGTGTGCTCCAGGGGCTCTCTCCGCGGCCCTTTCCACCTCTTTTCACTTTTGGGACGATAGGCCTTTATAAACGGACTAATGCTGGGTGATTTGTTCCTGTGGTTGTTGATGCCGAGGAAAGACGCCGGGCCCCAGGACTCACCTAAACTGGAGTTCGAATACTGTTCGCTCGCTGTGTGACCTTGGGTGAGTTCCCTCACCTCTCTGAGCCTCAGTTTCCTTCTGTGTAAATGGAGTAATTAGCAGGTTTCACAGAAGGTGTGAAATATGTTTTAGTACTGTGCCTGACACCTAGTTCTGAATATAGAAAAATTTGGTCGTAATTTGAGTCCAGCTTAGCCCCACAGGCAACCTTGCATTTTCGGCTTCTCTTTGCTTTGCCATTCTGTGAATGGGGGAGCCCTGGATCTTGTTTGTTTTACTTAGTAATAAATAATTGCTTTGGATATACATGGATTCAGATTCAAAAGCATCCACCTAGATAGTCGGCAGCTTTCAATAAATAATAGCTGTTAGTATGAATAGTCTCTTTAAGTCCTGTTTTCTATTCTTTAAATAAAAATTAGATTATTGAGGCTGGCCACGGTGGCTCACGCCTGTAATCCTAGCACTTTGGGAGGCCGAGGCGGGCGGATCACCTGTAGTCAGAAGTTCAAGACCAGCGTGGCCAACGTGGTGAAGCCCCATCTCTACTAAAAATACAAAAATTAGCCGGGCGTGGTGGCAGGCGCCTGTAATCCGAGCTACTTGGGAGGGTGAAGCAGGAGAATCACTTGAACCTGGGAGGCGGAGGTTGCAGTGAGCCGAGTTCGCGCAGCTGCACTCCAGCCTGGGCAACAAAGTGAGACTCCATCTCACAAAAACAAAAGATTATGGAGACCTGATAGAACTGTTGAAAAGACAAGTTGGTTAAATATCTGTACAGTGTCTGATACGCTGTCTACCCAGAACAAATGGTGGTGGTCATTAAACCTGGTGGCCCAGCTTTTCCTACTGTACAGGGAAAATACTCTTGGCTCAGTCAGCAGTTGGTATTTATGGTGCTTCAGCTTTGGAAATATAGAGGTAAGACAAGAGTCTGAATCCTGTCTCTTAGTTATTACAGTCTTGACTCTGCCACATGCTAATGGTCTAAACTGGACTAGAGGAGATCATGAGTGATCTTCTCATAGGATTCCTGTCCTTATTAGATGAGATCACTTATAAAGGACTTGACACATAATGGGTACTCATTTACTTTTTAAAATGATCTTGGTTGTCATCAACCTCTTACTTTCTCATCTTTCTACCTATATGATTCTTGTTTCCTTAACTGGATTGCAAGCTTCTTAAGGACAATACAGTAAAGCTCACTTACCTGCTACATGCTTTCAGATATCCCTTATTAATATTTTGCCATTTAATCCTAATCACAATGTTGTGATGACTAAGTTGAGGTACAAGAAGGGTAAATGTTGCATTTAATCCTTGTAGCAACCCTAGGACATAGACACTGTTATTACCTTCGATTTACACATAAGGAAACTGAGGCCTAGAGAGGATAAGTAACTTGGCTAAATGTCAGATAGAATGAGTACTGCAAAGAACCAAGGCCCACTTTATCTGATGCAAGACTTTTTCTGCTGCGCACAGCCTTTTCTTTGATTCTCCATGGCATTTAGCAAAATAAGTACTTAATAAACACTTGATTGTGTGTTTTATTAATTGATGAACTATAGTATACACTGTGCAGGTGGAGAAGGTGTATAGGAAAGGATGAGAAAAACTGTAAAGTGTAGGCTATTATATGGTATAAACAGAAATCAACCAATAACATTGAAGGGATGATAATCTCAAGGAAGGGGATAAGAGTAATTTTGTATCCTGGGAGGCCCCCTGGGAGAAGTGAAAGTTTTAAGATTGTCTTACAGTACTTAGGCACAGTTTGCATGCAACTTTGTTTTTCTTTTAGGAAGAGGCTCCCTCTTCCCTTTCTAATTCAATGTACCCTCTGCCATTGAGGCACTGTCTGCATGTCATGGAGGGAGCATATCATTGTACTCATGGCTTAGGCCCTGCTCTTTTGCAGTCCTGAGGAGCTTGAATCTGTTAGTCTAAACAGCAGGGCCAGGAGTTCATAACCCAAGGGACAGGACTGGTGAATCTTAGTGCATTTAAGATAGGAAAAAAGTTAATGGGTGAGAAATGTCTGGAGCCTCTGGTGAAGGGTTTTTTTTTTTTCTTTTTTTAAATCCTTGTGTCTGTAAAAAAAAAAAATATACCAGTTAGACTTATTGACTCTACACTCTACACTGTGTGCTTAAGTACCTCCATAGGTACTTGATACACATCATCACATTTAGTCCTCATTATCAACCTCTAAGCCAATTAATAGATGAAGATGGAAAGACTCAGGGCCAAGTGCGGTGGCTCACACCTGTAATCCTAACGTTTTGGGAGGCCAAGGCAGGAGGATCTCGAGTCCAGGAGTTTGAGACCACCAGCCTGGGCAACATAGTGAGACCCCATCTCTACAAAAAATTTAAAAACTAGCCAGATGTGGTGGTGTGCACGTGTGGTCCCAGCTACTTGAGAAGCTGAGGTGGGAGAATCGCTTGAGCCTGGGAAGTAGAAGCTGCAGTGAACCTTGATTGCACCACTGCACTCCAGCTTGGATGACGGAGCGAGACCCTGCCTTGAAAAAAAAAAAAAAAAAACTTAGACATTCTCCCTATAGTTATGTGGCAGAGCTAGGGACTGGCTCCAACTCCGTGTGACTCCCAAAGCCCGTGTGCCCCTCACTGTGTGGTGCTGCTTTACCATGTGCATTCTGTGGAAAATTCAGAAAATACAGATCAATTAAGGAAAATTTCCCACAATTTCAGTACCTCAGAACAGCCACTGGTAACATGTTGGTATAGGTCATGCTAGTTTTGTATCTGTGTGTGTGTGTGTGCATTTTTCTTTAGGTAATTGGGATCTTATTGGTCCACAGGCAGCCCTTTATTCACTTCTAAGGCATAAACATTTTTCCGTATCATTAAAAATGTCAAACATGCTGACGCATGAGAATGGCGTGAACCCGGGAGGTGGAGCTTACAGTGAGCCGAGATCGTACCTCTGCACTCCTGCCTGGGCGACAGAGCCAGACCCCATCTCAAAAAAAAAAAAAAAAAAAAAAAGTCACACATGACCGGGTGCAATGGCTCACACCTGTAATCCCAACCGAGATTGGGTGTGGTGGCAGGCACCTGTAATCCCAGCTACTTGGGAGGCTGAGGCAGGAGAATCGCTTGAACCTGGGAGCAGAGGTTGTAGTGAGCCGAAATCATGCCACTGCTCTCCAGCCTCAGCGACAGAGTGAGACTGCCTCAAAAAAAAAAAAAAAAAAGTCAAATATAATTTTCAATAGCTCTTTAACATTCCATGACTTCTAAGTTATTTTGCTTCTCATCACAGCTTTAATTCAACAACTTTGGGATTTATTTTCAACGTATTCCCTTTAAACTGTGAGGATTGAAGAGATACAGTATAACATTTAGTTGAGACACTAAATAAAGAGGACCCAGTGGTATTTTTAAAAAACCGTTGGCATTGTAGTTACTACTTTTACTCAGGAAGATGTATGATGCCACACCTATAAAATTTAACCCTAAGTTTGAATTTTTTTTTTTTTTTCTGCTTCTGCCAGAAAAAATAACAAGTTTTTCTGAAGTGAGAAGCTGTTCTCAGCCACGAGTCCCGTGCAAGATCACTAATGATTACCTGGCATTTCTGCGACACAGGCAGGTCCTCAGGTGAGATCTCCAGACTTTACTGCTGGGGCAGGAAGAATGAGTGATTCAGAAGATGGCTACCTTTTCTCTCCAAGCCTTTTACAGGTTGATGCAAAAGTAATTACAACTTAGTGTTTTTTTCAAAAAAGTTAAAAACCACAATTACTTTTGCACCAACCTAATACCTTCCCTCCTGTGGTCAGGTGGGCTCTGTTAGTTTGTTTCAAGGATTACTGATGATGTTTGACAGATGCGAATCACTGTTGAGAAGGGGTCACAGAGGTCCCTTGATACGTTCATGTGGCGGGAGGCTAGCACCAACTTTTTTTTGGTTATAAAAGGGTATTATTTTATTGTCCTTATTAATACTAATAATAGAGCACACTTATTAAATGCCTTTCAGTAATATGTAATTCATCTAATACCTCTCGGAGATAATACTATTATGTCCAATGTTTGTTTTAATAATTTTTAAATTTCTTTGTATAGATGTAGGGGGTACAGGTTTCTTATATGCATATATTGTGCAGTGGTGGAGTCTGGGCTTTTAGTGCACCCATCATCCGAATGGTGAACATTGTACCAATAGATAATTGTTCAACCCTTACCCCCATCCCATCTCCTACCTTTTGGAGTCTCCATTGTCTTATTCCACTGTTTGTCTATGTGGGCCCATTGTTTCACTCCCACTTCTAAGTGAAGTCATGCAGTATTTGCCTTTACGTTTCAGAGTTATTTCACTTAGGATAAATGGCCCCTAGTTCCATCCATCTTTTTACTCTGGGTGGTATTTTCATGTGGGTGCTACTTTGAGTAAAGTAGCCTGGTAGAGAGATTGTTTTCTGGAAGTCTGGCTTTCTGAATAATTCATTTCAGTGTTTTTAACTGGGCTGATAGTGCGTTTTGTATAGAATGTCAAAGTCATCAAGCATCTAAAAAAATCATCTCAGTATGGGAGCCTCCGTGGGTCAGTGCTGTGTGCTTTAGGCTGCTAGCTAAAGCTGTCCCTTTGGGAAAAAACAGTTACTGGTGATTTAGATAAAAACTTAGTATATAATTTAGAGCTTCTCTTCAGAAAAGCATCTGATAGTGGACAGGACCAGTTCTGCAGTAAAGTCTTTACTGGTCCTTGGCAGGATGGTAACTGTAAGGACAATGCAATAGGCTGTGCATAAAACCAAATATATTAAATGTCATGGACTGTCTTGCATTCTGAAATGCATACCTTTTGCTTTGTTAATGTTAAAATGGGCCTTTCTTTATTGGGTGCTGTCACAAAGTAGGCACCAGTAAATATTTATTTAGTGAATGGATGAATACGATAATGATGACAGCAAATAATCATGTTTGATTTTTCCCTCGAGTCCTTACTTGGCAAAGTAAAAGCTGACTTCTCAGTTTTGGTTTCCCAAATACTGTGGACTATTCCAGAAAATTCAAATATCTGGGAATCTTTGACCTACAGGATACCTGGTTTGAATTAGAGCTTTATGAGTGGGATTGATTCATTCTTTGTTCATTCGTAAAGCTGGACCTGCCCTTATCCTATGCCAGGTGCTGTTCTCTTTTCCTTAAGAATGAGATTATTTAATACAGGATGTAGCATCCCTGGTCTTGGTGAGTTGCATGAAAGAGCCTGTAGGAGGTTTGGACTTGTGCCGGAGAGCTGTTAGCACTTTGGAGGGTGTTGACAGGTCCTGAGTATCTCTGCTGCCCAGGTCCCTGCCCACCCTCTGCTCTTGAGCCTCTTTCTGTGTGTGTTTTCCACACAACAATCTACAACACCTACTTCCCCATTTTCCTTGCAGGGTTTGTGCAAGTTTGCAAACATGTTCACCCTGTCTCAGACCTCGAGAGCATGGTTCATCGATAGAGCCCGTCAGGCACGAGAAGAAAGGCTTGTGCAGAAGGAGCGGGAGCGGGCAGCTGTCGTGATCCAGGCCCACGTCCGGAGTTTTCTCTGTCGGAGTCGACTGCAGAGGGATATCAGGTAAGGGCTAGGATCTCCCTAGCACATGCTTCTCTGGCTCCCAGTGAATGGCAGATACATGAGGTTTTTCTTAAGAGTGCTTGAAAAGCCTTCCAAGTGCTACAAGCTCTTAATTTAGAATATCTTTTTTGCCCTTTCCTTTCTAGGAGAGAGATTGATGACTTTTTTAAAGCAGATGACCCTGGGTCCACTAAAAGAAGTGCACTTTGTATTTTTAAGGTTGCCAGGAAACTGCTATTCGTATTCAGAATCAAAGAGGATAACGAGGTAAAACGATAATACCAAACATGTATAGTACTTCCATATGTCAGATCTTTTATAATTATTAATAGTAACTCAGTTTGTTCTTATAGCAGCTTTATGAAGTAGTTACTGTCACCCCCACCTCCTGTCCCTTTTGTTTTCTTGGGACCTGTTCTGGAGGGATTATGCCCAGTGCTTTTAGGAATCTTTTCACATTGACCATTATAAGCACAAGTTGAAATCAGATGCATGCAAGAGCCAGGAAGTTTAGGTAAATGAGTAAAAAAAACCATATATGAGATAAAACATAATACAAAATACAAATCATATTAAACGGTAACTGACAGGCAGCAGTGGTGAGGACATCAAAGGAAGTAGCAGGGTCTGTGGCCTGCCCCATACACGGGGAGCAGCTACTACACAGCTTGGTGGTGGACTCATACTCTGATTTTTTTTTTTTTTTTTTTGAGACAAAGTCTCTCCCTGTCGCCAGACTGGAGTGCAGTGGCGCAATCTCAGCTCACTGCCAGTCTTCACCTCCTGGGTTCAAGCAATTCTCCTGCCTCAGCCTCCCAAGTAGCTGGAACTACAGGCATAAGCCACCATGCCCAGCTAATTTTTGTGTTTTTAGTAGAGATGGGGTTTCACCATGTTAGCCAGGATGGTCTCAATCTCTTAACCTCATGATCCGCCCACCTCAGCCTCCCAAACTGCTGGGATTACAGGCATGAGCCACTGCACCCAGCCTCTGATTTTTTTTTTTTAAAGACATGCCAAAGATCTGAGACTTTATCCTCAATGTTCATGCATTCATTCATTTTCTGAGACAGGGTCTCACTGTCGCCCAGGCTGGAGTGCAGTAGCACTATCACGGCTCACTATAGTCTTAACCTCCTGAGGCTCAAACGATTCTTCTACCTCAGCCTCCTGAGTAGGTGGGACTGCGGGTGTGTGCCACCACATGCAGCAAATTTTTGTATCTTTTGTAGAGATAGGGTTTTACTATATTGCCCAGGCTGGTCTCAAACTCCTGGGCTCAAGTCATCCACCTTCCTCAGCCTCCCAAAGTGCTGGGATTACAGGTGTGAGCCACCATCAATGTTCTAATTTGTAAATCTTGGCAATTAATTTGAAATTTTTTAAATATCCTGCAAATCATACAAAGGGTGCCAGTTTGCACCTTAGGGATTAGAATGATCAGCCTAAAAAATATAATCCCAGGAAAGCAGCTAGTTATCTGTAATAGTACTAACAATGCCATTGAGGCATGTCTCCATGTTACCAGCTGTTAGGCGTTCACTATTGCTAAGCTTCACATTGTGCCAACCCTCTCTAGGCACTGGGCCCTTGGGAGGAAACAGGACAGGCAAGGTCTCTACACTCATGGAGCTCATAGCCCAACAAGAGAGGGAGGGCTATGCAGGCAGTGAACACATGATTATGTAGATGAGGACAGATAAGCTGGAGGAGGTGACCCTCATCTTACAGAGAAGGAAACTGCAGCTCAGTGTGGTAGGGCAGCTGCCCAGTATCACATGGTTTAAGGGCGGATCCAGGATCGGTATAGCCAAAGTGGAACCTGTTTTCTAGTTTCCACTTTTCTTCCTTTTGCATTACAGGATAAAAATGATGAAAGGCTGCTGTCTCTGAGGCAAAATCAGTATCCATGGTGCTTAAGAAACAGTAAACTGGAGAGCCCAGTTGAAGAGACAGCAGCAGGCCTGCAGGAATTCAAGTCCAGTTGGCCAGATTGATATTGTTTTTTGAAAGAAGCTTCAATTTGGATTTTTATGTGAAATATACCAGTTTCTAAAACATTTCTATAGGGTTCCTCCAGCTCTTGGGCCACCCGTTGGAGAACCCTTTAGTCTTTCTGACCTTCAGGATCCTCATCTGTAGGAAGGAACTGCATGTGATTATGTCTGTGAATCACCTGGCATAATACCTGCACATGCCAGGTACCCGCCGAAGGCTTGTTTTCACTTTTTGATGGGTTGTGGGAATGTATAACACCCAGTGTGTCTCTTTGCAGAGATTTGAGAAGTTGTGTCGCAGCATCCTGAGCAGCATGGATGCTGAGAATGAGCCAAAGGTAAGTGGATGGGAGCCACAGTGTCTCCCACAAGCTCTTAAGGGCCAACCTACTGGACTCTGAAAGTTCCTATTGAATGTTAGGACCAATTCACACACAAATGCACATAGGTAGTGGATGGAAAACATTACCAAAGTACAAATGACTCCTTAGTTTCTTCATGATCCAGGTAGCTACGTTCTGCTCTTGCCACAACACAGAATAGTAAATTTTCTTACTAGGCTGTTTTGTCTTTGGGTTTAGTGTTAAAATAAGTCCTGTTTGCAGCTTATTCATTCAGGTCCACTGCTTTGTCTGGCACTGGACCTAACTAATAGGTCCAGTTCCAACAGTTAGAGCATATGTGATATGATCTCTATAACAGCCCATGACATTCCTCTTTTTCCCACCTATAGGTGTGGTATGTGTCCCTGGCTTGTTCTAAGGACCTCACGCTCCTTTGGATTAAACAGATCAAGAGCATTCTGTGGTACTGCTGTGATTTTCTCAAGCAGCTCAAGGTAAAAAAAAAAAAAAAAAAAAAGGCAAAACCAGAAACAATAAATACGTAATTTTCACCTGTAGACTTTAGTCTGTATTTTCAGAGTCCCTATCAATCAGAGTTGCTAGCTGAGCCCTGTTCTGGAAGAGAGGAATTTTTATGCTGTTATCAATATGAGCCCTTCTTTGGTGTGTGTTGGACCCTTAACCCGCTTGCCACGCCACAGCCTCCATGCCAGGGAATCTGTCACTTTCCTTCCTGTTCATTTAATGTAATCAGTACTTTATGATCTACATTATTATACTAGTCAGGCCTCAGCAAGGAAGAGAATGTTGTGCTCTAGAATATATTCAGTAACATGGCAGCTGGGGATAAGGAAAGCCAGGGGTTTCTGGATTCTCCCTCTCATTCTTTTCTCTCATCCCTGTTCCCTTTTGGGGTCACCTCGTCCTTTCCTGCTATAATCATGGCAACCACCAGTTTTGACTTTATAGTCTTACCCTGTCTTGACTAAAGGGAAGAGAGGTCTCCCGACCAGTTCAAAAATCTAGGTTTCTTGTAGTTCCAGTGGAATCCTGGGTTCACCTCTGAACCAGTCAAAGTGGCAAGAGGAATGGGGTACTGTCACTAGCCCAGCCTGGTCCTGTGCTCCCCCACCCCCTTCAGTGTTCTGAAAAGGATGGACAGGGGTGTGAGCAGACATATACAGGAGCCTTTTCTACTTTGCACATAGGGAGAGAGAGGTTTCAGGGACAGAGGCTTGGCAAGGACACAGGTAGCAGCTCAGTAATGGAACGAAAGTCCCTGGACCGCCCCCCACGCCAGTAATAATCCATTCCCAGCCATCCCTCTTTGGGTGCTCAGGAATGGCTCTTGCCAGTAACACAGCCAAGGCAGTGGCCAGCAGCAAGCCACACCTGGCTTGTCAGGTGAGACTTGGCTTAGGGCAGGGTTTCCACACTATGTTGCTTGGAGCCCTGGGAGTCCACCAAAATGACTCAGGGCCAAGTGGGCAGGGTATTTCCCTACCTGCACTCTGCCAGGCAGATTCTTGTTTATCTGTTCTCTGTGTGTACATTCCACAACAGATTGTTCTTTGAGGAGAGGCTCTTCTATTTTGAACAAACAAAAAAAAATTTATGCAAAGAAATAGACATCAGGAGAAAAAGGGCCCTGACTCTGGAGCCAGGAATATGTGAAATTCAGTCCTGATTCCACTGCTAATTTCCCACGTGACCTTGAACAGGCTGCTTCCCCTCTCTTACTGTCGATGAGCTTAGGGTTTTGAACTCAGTGGTCTCCAGGGTTGTCTCCAAGGTCCCTTCCAGGTGGACCTCCTATACGGTCTGTGGGCCTAGAAAGCAGTCAGGCCTTTTGCTTAACTTACACTTGGTGAAACAGTGAACTGTCATCAAAATTAGAACAGCAGCCAACATTACATGGAGTTATCTGTGTGCCAGGTACTGTTCTTAGTGCATTGTATGCATTAATCCATTTATTTCTCACAACAACCCTATGAGGAAAGCAGTGTTATTATTTCTGGTCAACAGATGAGGAAACTGAGGCACAGAGAGGTTAAGAAACTTGCCTAAGCTCACACAGCTAGTAGGTGGTGAAGTCAGAAGGCTGAGCCCAGAGTCCCAGTCATGCTCAATTGCATTTCTGCTCTGTTTCTGCAGAGTTCAGACAGACAGGCAGGCACATGTACATATAGCAAGCCAGCCCTGGTCATCTTGTTTTCTAGGGATTCTCAGTTCTCTGTTCCCAGGAATATATGATTCCATGGTCAAGCACGAGAGTGTCAAATTTCTTGTTATTTAACTCCTGAAGTGGCATTGCCCAAGAGAAAAAGAATGAAGACTGACTTATAATCCTGACTCAGTGATTCCAGGCTGAGTGCCCATAGAGCACTTGTAAAGTGAACACTTCGCTGTCTGGAATCAGAGGACCTGTGTCTTAATCTTGCTGTGTTTATTGTTTCCAGCCTGAAATCCTGCAAGACTCCCGACTCATCACCCTGTACCTCACGATGCTTGTCACCTTCACAGACACTTCAACGTGGAAAATTCTTCGGGGAAAAGGTCTGTGGGACTTGCTTCAAAATATTCTGTAATGAACATTTCCACAGAGAGTTCAGGGACCTTTTTTTCTTTGTAAGAAACATTTTTGCCACCACAAGCTTCAGGGAAGGCCCTGAGACCATACCAATGAGGATGCCCTTGGCACTGACCATCAGACTGCGTCACAGTATCCAGAATCCATTCAGCATTGTGTGCTGTACTCTACCCTTCTTTGAATTTACATTCAAAGGCATGGTTCTTCTGATCTTAATTTTTATAATTCCTACAGTGCCTTAGCCTCCAAGTGAAAACATTCGCTTAAGCCTTGTCATTTTACTGGGAAAATCATTAGGTTGTGAATAATTCCATTTTGCCCATAAAATTTGCAGTATAAACTGCCTCCTTCCCTGGTAAGTGTCCTTAGCCCCATGTGTTTCATATGGTCATTTCATTCATCTGTTCAACAAGTAGCCCATATGTGCCAGATGCCGCTAGGCACTGAAGAGACGGAGATAAGCAAAACAGAAAGGGGCGTTGCCCTCCGGGGACTTTAGGCGCTCCCTTCCTCACAGAACTTAATGAGGAAAACAGGCATTAAATAGATGTTGCTCATAGATATAAAATGACAGTAATATGTTAAGTGCTTGGAAGGAAGCCTGCAAGAGAAATGAGAGTGTCCAGTAGGGTGGGGAGGCCTTGCTTGGTCTGAGGCTCTAGCTTTCCTGAAGAAGTGGTGTGTGAGCTGAGAGCTGGAGAGAGAGCTGGGATTCACAGAGTGAAGAGCAGGGATGAAACAGAAAGCAGGGGAAACTATGCAAAGGCTCCAGGTCAGCAAGGAGGGTTTATTTCAGGCATGACCCTGGCCTCTTGGAGGGAACCCAAAAATTGTTGAGTTCTGGGCCCTGCCCAGAAGCTCATGTCCCATTGAGGAGAGGAGGCATCCCTCCAGAGAAGACAGTGCCAGGCCCTAGGAGAGAATTAGAAAAGGTGCTACAGGAGCTCAGAGGCCAGAGACATCACTTCTGGCTAGGGGCGTGACGGGACCCATCAATCAAGAGGTGACACTTGAGCCAGGCCTTCCAGGAGGGATAGAGTTCCAAATACACATTGCCTCCCTTTGTTCTGGCACCAGGCCTAAGGGAAAAGGAAGGCAAGCCAGGGACATCTCATTTCTTAGGGCCTTAGGTGTGGGACACAATTTCCTGTCCCACATCAACAGTCACATTATGGCAAGAGATTTTTTTGTTCTCACTGTTTTCTTTAGGTGAAAGTCTTCGACCAGCGATGAACCACATTTGTGCAAATATAATGGGACATCTCAACCAGCATGGATTTTATTCTGTGCTGCAGGTCTGTGACCCCTGCCCCGCAGTGTGCAACTTCCCCACTCTCTAACACCTGCAGTTGGATTTTTACATTTGCGTTCAGCATACCTGGTGCCCTCCTCAGAAACGCTTTTCATAGGAAGAGCTTGATGCCTGCTGTCCTCTTCCTTCCCCTGCTTTGTCTCACTTGTGGGTCAGGTAAAGGGAGGACAGTGGTGCTGGGATCCCCTGAGTGCTCTATGTTTTTGGCTGCAAGGGTGATCCAGTCTTTTGACATTTAAACTCTGGAAGGAGACCTCAGGGCTTGTTCCCTCAGATTCCTTCTTGGTTGATGTCTAGAATCATATTTCTAGCTCTGTGTCCTCAAACAGTCCTTTCCACTTCGTACCTTGTTGTGCCAGACCATACCTGTAGGGAATCGTTAAGAAAGCCTGATTGCTGTTTAAAGGCACTATGGAATTCTTGAGTTTGAGAAGTAATGTTGATTTTGCCCTTCCTTCTACCTAGCGCTGTGATGGGCTGTTTCCTGATTTGGTTTCACATACTGCTCGCAACAACCCTGTGAGGTGGTCTGTTGGCAGAAGCTGGTATGACTGGCAGTTGTCTCACTAGAGGAAACTTCTACTTCACACCATAATTGAACGGCTTCTAAAATAATATGGTGTCTTTAAATTTTAAGTCTGGCATTATTTTTATTAACTGTTTTTTTAACTTTATTATTAAAGAATTTCTAACCATAATATTTAAAGTAGAGAAAGAGTGGTAGAGTTAACCTCATTACCCAATACGGTCTTCCCTTTCCTCTTACAAAAACACTGCATACGGTTTTTTTGGTCTTTTTTTTAAGAGACAGGTTGCTCTGTCACCCAGGCTGGCCTCAAGGAATCCTCCTGCCTGGCTCACAGTTTTTTTATCTGAAGGACTCATTTTAGTTTTTTTTGCTTTTTTATGTACAAATGAATATAAAGTTGGTATCATCCGCTGACCAATTAAAACGTTCTTTTCAGGTATTGTTAACCCGTGGCCTGGCAAGACCCCGTCCTTGTCTATCCAAAGGCACTTTAACAGCAGCCTTTTCTCTAGCATTGCGGTGAGTAAGAAACCATAGCTGAGGTGTTGGCATGTTCTTGAATGCTTCCTCCTCTTGGTTTTTCTTTCTCCCGTTACTGGTATTAGGTATTGACTTGCCCACTTTGTCAGAATTTAAGGGAAACGTTGTTCTTAATGAAAGTGAATACGTTTGTGACTGCTCAAACTTTTTCTTAATCTTAAGTCTTGAATATTTCTTAATCTTCAGCCCTGAATATTATTGCAGTGTGATCTTTGGAAACTATTCAAAATTAATTTCTTTTATCTAAAAGAGACCAAAATGCAATCATTTTTCTTTTTGAAGTTTTAATTGACAAAACAAAAAACCTAAGAGCCAGAAGAAGCCCAACAAAGGGCAGGGTGAGATGATTAAGGAAGTAATGTGAACGCGCATGTAAAATATTAGAATTTGGAGGACCAGAGAAGAGGTAATATTTACCTTCACTTAGTTTAGAGATGTCAAGTACTGAAGAAGCTAAGTAATTCCTTATGGAAATTATACCTGCAATTCTGAGAATTACCAAATGTAAAACACCATGCTTATTCATAGGTCCAGAACATGTTTAAACTGTCGAGGGGAACACTAGCTTGGGGAGATGTTAATAATCCTGGAAGAGTGTCATGGTGGAACCAGCTTGGTGAAAGCTGCTGCTCTGCCCCCATCTGTGGATCTATAGTACACCTTGATGCTGAGAGCCCTGAGAAGTCCTGCTATGCTAGCCGGACCCCATGGGCTTATTTAACCCGGGGTTGGCCCAAACGTATCTGAGCATGGAATACCCCTACCTTGTTTTTTGGATGACGTTGATATCCCATGAAATCATTTTCCATGTAAAACCTATTTGAAAAATGATGGGCTAGAGCATGGGTTGGCCAAATTTTCTAGAAAGAGCTGGATAAATATTTTCAGCTCTCTGGGCCATACAGCCTCTGTCACAACCACTCTGCCATTGCATCTTGAAAGCAACCGTAGATTGTACAGACACAAATGAGCATGACTGTGTTCCAGTAAAACTTTATTTACAGAAATAGGCCATAGTTTATAAAACACCTAGTCTAGACTGTGCTTTCCACTAACCACTAACCACAGGGGGCTGTTTAAATGAAAATGTATTGAAGTTAAATAAAATGAAGAATTCACTTCCTCAGTTGCATTAGCCACATTTCAAATGCTCAGCAGCCACACGTAACTAGTGGCAGTTGTGTGGGACAGCACAAGTATAGAAAACTTCCAGGATCACAGAAAGTTCTGTTGGACAAGGCTGACCTAGAGCAGGTCTGTCCATTGGAAATATAGTTAGAGCCGTATTTAAAAAGTCAAAAGAGACCAGGCACGGTGGCCCACGCCTGTAATCCTAGCACTTTGGGAGACCGAGGTGGGCAGATCATTTTGAGCTCAGGAGTTCGAGACCAGCCTGGGCAACATGGCCAAACCTCATCTCTACAAAAAATACAAACATTAGCTGGGCATGGTGGCATGTGCCTGTGGTTCCAGCTACTCAGGAATCTGAGGTGGGAGGATCCCTGGAGCCAGGGAAGTCAAGGCTACAGTGAGCCATGATCGAGAGCTTCTCCAGCCTGGGTGACAGAGTGATACCTGGTCTCAAAAAAAAAAAGTCAAAATAAAAGGGAAATGTAGTATAATGATATATTTTTATTTAAGCTAATATATCCAGAATGTTATTTTTACATGTAATCAATATTTTAAAATTATTTTAATTAAAATTAAATAATGTGTTACATTTTTCTCTTCATGCCAAGTCTTCAAAAGTGGTATGTACTTAGAGCACGTCTGAATTTGGACCAGCCACATTTTTAAGTGCTCAGTAGCCACATGTAGCCAGTGGCTACCACATTAGACCACATGCTTCTGGAAGCTAGACCCTTACACAGAAGAACGGGATGTAACCAGTTATGCTATCATTAGTTACGGAAGTAGAGCTAATTATCTAATAGACAATTGCGCCTTCATTTCATACTTTTAGAGAAGTTACGTGAGTTGTATTTAATGAGCCCTAATGTCTAGGTACAAACAGGTTTTCCCAGAAGCCTAAGAAACAGATTCACTGCAACTGTCCCTACCCAAGTCACCTTGTGGGGCAGCTCATTCCAGTAGCATTGCCCGCTGTCCTCTGGCAGACACAGTGAAGGTCAGCACACTGAGGCCTGAACTCTCAAACTCAGGAGCAGCTCTGCCTCCCCCTCCACCTCCAGAGACACAAGGTCTAGGAGCACCTCACTTTTCTTTCCTGTCCAGCATCCTTCCCCTGCCCCGGTGTGGTTGTAATTCACATGTGATTCACCAGCATGCTCACATCCAGTCATTCTACCACACTTAAATTCTCCTTTAAGAATATAACCAGCAGCCATCCTTGTAGTTTTTCTTCTCTGTATGTATTAGATTCCATTGAATCACTTGTTAAGGCCAGGCTACTCTAAAGCCTTTTTCCCAAATAGTACTTTTCCCCTCTGAATGTTTGTGTATAATTGAACACAATCAGGACCTTTTAAAATAAGATATCAGTGGTTTCATCATACAGGAGTATAGTGAAAGTCTGTAAAATTGTCAGTGGTGTGCCAAGACATGATCACTAAATCCTGAAATATGAATAGCTAACATTTATGGGCCACACATTGTTCTAAAACTTTTACACATGTTAACTGACTCCTCACCACATTCTCTTACCTCCATTTTATTTATTTGTGAGACAAGGTCGCGCTTTGCCATCAAGAGTGGAGTGCAGTGGTGTGATCAGAGCTCACTGCAGGCTCAAACTCCTGGGCTCAAGCCATCCTCCCACCTCAGCCTCCCGTGTAGCTAGGGCTACAGGCACATGCCCAGCTAATTTTTTTATTTTTAAAATTTTTGTAGAGATGGGGTCTCACTATATTGCCCAGGCTGCTCTCAAACTCCTGGCCTCAAGTGATCCTCACGCCTCAGCCTCTCAAAAAGTGCTGGGATTATAGGAGTGAGCCACCACATGTGGCTTTTCTCCAGTTTATAGATGAGGAAGCTAAGGCCCAGAGAAGTTAAACTGTTTGCTCTTGGTCACACAGCAGGAGTGGCCAGGCCAGAAACTAAACCCAGGTTATTTAACTCCAGAGCTCATACTCTTTCTTCTTCTTCTTTGTACTTGCCTCACATGTTGGACACATTTTTGTATTCTAAGAATAATATATTTTATTTTAGTAAATAGCACGTGGGAACCTTCCCAGACTTGCCCTGTTCCTCACACTGCCATGGCATTGATTATCTGGACCCCTAGTTTGCCCAGGCACCTAGTCATGTACCCACTAGCCCTGGCTTCTGTTTTTCCCCGTATGCCTGCCCAGCTCCCTGGTTGTACTCTGAGCTCTCTGTTAGCAGGGACTGTGCGTCAGTCATACCTCTTTTGTTTATCCTCCCCACCCCCCCCAACCATGTCTAGCCCTGTTAAACATTCGACTAAGCGGTCCACTTACAGACTTTGTCACCCAGGGGTGCTTAAATGCAGCAGCTACAGGTGGGCTAAAGAAAGATTCTGTTGACCTCATGCTGGGAAAATCAGTAATAAGAAATTGAGGGAAATGTAGGAGTGTTTGCAGTGTCTGTGGTTTTTGAGTCTGGCCTCATGCAGACTCAAAAGATCACACCCCTCCAAACATTGAGGCAGCCCTGCAGTCCTATAATGCTTCCACTGATATTTGCTCCCAGTCAGTCAGGCCAAATTACTTAGGGATATGGCCCAGGATGGAATCCATAGGTTTCTGTGAGAACCGCCAGAGAATGCCACAGCCCTTTGTGCCCTTGAAACGATGCAGTCCCTTCCTTGCAAATGCGAAGTGACTGGTTGTAGTTTCAGCAGCATTCTCTGTGGTTTGTTTTTCTTCTGTTTAGGGAATTGTGTTGTTCTGTTTTAAACTTCTTTCTAACATGCAGAAAATAACATGGTTCTCTTTTCGTGTGCCCCACTCAGATCAGAGAGGTTAGCTTGGTTGGTTAGCCTCATCTAGACAAGTGGTGAACATAGGTACTGATATTTTCAACATTTCAGCCTCATAAAATGTCCTTGTTCCAAAAATGGTACTCTTGAAAGTGAAAGTGTATAGTGTGAATTCTGAGAGCCTAAATACCACTAACACCTCTGCTCATTGCTATTGGAGCACGTTAGCTAGAAGAAACCTTTTTTCCCTCTGCAAGTTGTTCTCTTACCTTTTTTTCTGCATGACCTCTGAGTGATTTTTTAAAATAACTTTATTGAAGTCTAATTCACATCTCATACACTTTATTCATTTAAAGCATACCATTCCCTGGTGTTTAATATGTTCACAGAATTGTGCAACCATCGCCTGCCGAGACCAACTTGGTCAGGGAGAGCCTAACCCAGCAGTGCTAGAGGAATTAAAGACACACAGAAATACAGAGGTGTGGAGTGGGAAATCAGGGATCTTGCAGCCTTCAGAGCTGAGAGCCTTGAACAGAGATTTACCCATGTATTTATTGACATCAAGCCAGTGATAAGCATTGTTTCTATAGATTATAGATTAACTAAAAGTATTCCTTATGGGGAAACAAAGGGATGGGCTGAAATAAAGGGATGGGTTGGGCTAGTTATCTGCAGCAGGATCATGTCCTTAAGGCACAGATCGCTCATGCTATTGTTTGTGGTTTAAGAATGCCTTTAAGTGGTTTTCCGCCCTGGGTGGGCCAGGTGTTCCTTGCCCTCATTCTGGTAAACCTACAGCCTTCCAGCCGTGGGTGTCATGGCCATCACGAACATGTCACAGTGCTGCAGAGATTTTGTTTATGGCCAGTTTTGGGGCCAGTTTATGGCCAGATTTTGGGGGCCTATTCCCAACCATCACCACAATCTAATTCCATTAATATTTTATCATCCTGAAAAGAAACCTAATACCCATTAGCAGTCACTCCCTCTTCCCCTCTCCCCAGAACCCCTGGCAACAACTAATCTACTTTCTCTCTCTTTGGATTTGCCTGTTCTGGACATCTCACATAAATGGAATCATATAACATGTGGTCTTTTGCTACTGGCTTTTTTCACTTCGCATATTATAATCAGAGTTCATCCATGTTGTAGCATGGATTAGTACTTCATGCATTTTTACGGCCAAATAATACTCCATTATATGGATATACCACATTTAAGTTGTTTCTGCTTTTTGACTGTTATGAATGTTACTGCTATGAACATTTATGTACAAGTTTTTGTGTAGACTTATGTTTTCATTTCTCTTGGGCATATTGCTAGGAGTAGACTTACCTGGGTTATGTGGTAACTCCATGCTTAACCTTTTGAAGAATTGCCAAATTATTTTCCAAAGCGCCTGCACTATTTTACATTTCCAGCAGTAGTATGTGAGGGCTCCAGTTTCTCCACATCCTTGTCAACACTTGTTATCTGTCTTTTTTATTTAGCCATCCCAGTGGGTGTACAGGGATGTCTCACTGTCGTTTTGATTTACAACTCCCTGTGATGTACTAGCTAGTGATGTTGAACATCTTTTCATGTATTTATTAACCATTTGTCTGTCTTCCTTGGAGAAATGTATGTTTAGATCCTTCGTCCACTTTTTAATTGGATGTTTCATCTTTTATGAGAGTTGTGAATTCTTTATGTGCACTTTTCAGAAAAGTGATCTGCAGGTGTTTCCTTCCATTCGATGGGTTGTCTTTTCACTTTATTGATAGTGTCTTTTGAATCACAAAAGTTTTAAACTTTGAAGAAGCACAACTTACCTACTTTTTTTCTTTTGACACTTGTACTTTTAGTGTGATGTCTCAGAAATCATTGCCTAACCTGAAATCTCAAAGCTGTGTTTTCTTCTAAGAATTTTATAGTTTTAGTTATGAAGCTAGCATTTAGGTCTGTGGCTCATTTCATTATTTTTTACGTATGGTGTGGGATAGGGATCATTATTTTATTTAATAGTATTTATCTTTTTTTTGATTATGGAAGCAATGCATACTTATTATAGAAAACCTAGGTAAAGCAGAAAAACATAAAAAAGGAAAAAATTTCTCATGATTATACAACCAGAGATACATTGTTGACTTTATCTGTCACCTCAATCTTTTAAAAATGTATCTATATTTATGTTTATTTCGGAACATTATATCTATATATACTTATATATAGTATATGTACTATATGTATACTATATATATATAGTGTATCTATAGTGCATATATACTTTTAAATACGCTGCTTAACTGAAGTATGAGTTACTAGTGAGTCGTCACAGAGTGAACACACCTGGGTAAGCACCACCCAATAGAGAAATCGATTATACCAGCACTCCGTCCCCATCACAAACTCCTTTCTCTTCCGTGTATGTAGTTTCTCATCCTACCTTTTTTTTAAGTTGATTATAGCATGAGCATTCTTTCATGTCAGTAAAATTTCAAAACTGGTTTTTCATAGCTGCACAGTCTGGCATCAGCAACTGTACCACTGACTTGCCCATTTCCCTAGTGTGTGTCCCCAGTTTCAGCCTTCAGTTTTCTCAGAAATCCCATGCAGAATAATTTCTAGGGATTTGAGCACATTGGTGGGGTTGTGCTTTTGTTCTGGATGCACATGGAGACCCTGTCTAAATGAGCGGATCTGTCTGTGTCTAGCCCTGTGATTGCTGCACAGTTCTCAGACAATCTGATTCGGCCATTCCTCATCCACATCATGTCTGTGCCTGCTCTGGTGACTCATCTCAGCACAGTGACCCCTGAGGTAAGCAGGCTTTGTGAGTTCCCCGCGAAAACCCAATTGTGTTTTTGCTTTTCTTCTTAGATATCAGAAAGTAAAATGGCTTCTCTGCTCATTTCCACACCTCCCTTTAATGTTCTTTGGGACCAGTGGCCATGATAGACACACTTGTGTTAGTAGCCCAAAGAAGTGGGTTCTCGTCTGTCCATTTTCTTCTTGGTGTTTACTAGCACATCCCGCATAACCAGGGGTGATCTGCAAGTGATCAGGTTCACTCTCTACAGGAAACTGTTCCTGGCAGTTTCTGATTTAATGGTCGGCCATTGTTTGCAGCGCCTCACTGTTTTGGAATCCCATGACATGCTTCGTAAATTCATCATGTTTTTAAGAGACGAAGATCGATGCCGTGACGTATGTGAAAGTTTAGAAGGATGCCATACGCTTTGTCTAATGAGTGAGTATCCGTGGCTGGAACCTGACTGTGTCCTGGCCATCAGGGAAAGCCCAAGTGTTTTGCCTGTCACTATTCTAGAGATTTGGTGGTTTTTTGTAACAGTTGGAAGTGCTTACAATAAAAAACACATATTTAGATAGACAGTTAAAATAGACACGTAAATGAAAATCACATGGAAAATATACTGGCCTGGTAAACTAGTTAAGTGACTGTTAATGAACATTAGATGTCAGCCTTTAGCTTCCTGGCAGTCAAGGAAAAAGTGGAAATGCGGTGAATTGCCTGGATAATTCTCGTCTCAAGGGAGAAGGGAGGGAGTAGTTAGGTGGGGCTTATATCAGAGCAGCGCCTGCATTACCTGTTTTACAGTGTTTTCATTGTAGATGGAAGAAAGGATTTGTTAATAGAAGCATCTGAGGCAGAGGCACAAAATTCTCCTTGCCTAAATTTATTTTAGATAGGAAATGCTGGTTTTTTTTTTTTTTTTTTGAAGACAGGATCTCACTCTGTCACCCAGGCTGGACTGCAGTGGCACAGTCATGGCTCACGGCATCCTAGACTTCCCAGGCTTAGGTGGTGTCCCACCTCAGCCTCCTGAGTAGCTGGGACTACAAGCGCACACTACCATGGCCCACTAATTTTTGTATTTTTAGTGGAGACAGGGTTTTTCACCACATTGCCCAGACTAGTCTCAAACTCCTGGGCTTGAGCAATCCACACGCCTCAGCCTGTGGGATTACAGACTTGAGATAAAAACTTCCCTGGGGCGAAATTTCATGAGGAGTTTATGGTGCGAGTGTTCACATGAGGGATGTTGACTAACTGGTGAACGTTGAATAGCAGCGACTTCCCAGGACATTCAGATATTCTTCAAAGGCCATTTCTTATGTTGACCCTTGATTTTTAAGCATTAATATAATATTAAAATGTAATACTAACTAAATATCACTTACCTCTGTGTGCCTGACATTTTACCTGCTACTTCATCCTCATGTGGACAGTAGGGATCATCATTCCAATCTTACAAATGAAGAAACAAGTTTGAGACATGGGTAGACAGCCACAGCGCACTTTGTCTGTGGCAGAACCAGGATTTGAAGTCAGCTCTGCCTGTTTCTTATCTTTGCACCACATAGCAGCCTCCAGCACTGACAGGTGCCCCTTATGTGGAAATGTCTTCCTGCACATGGGATGTGGCCGCCTGAGCCACAGACAGGGAACAGGGCCGGGAGGCACCAGAGTGTTTGGGCCCATCACACTCAGCCTTCTCTCTCTCTAGGCAACCTCCTACACTTGGGCTCCCTCAGCCCCAAAGTGTTAGAGGAGGAGACAGATGGGTTCGTGAGTTTGCTCACCCAGATGCTGTGCTACTGTCAGAAGTACGTGTCCCAGAAGAAGTCCAACCTGACCCACTGGCATCCTGTCCTTGGCTGGTTCTCCCAATCTGTGGATTATGGGTGAGTCCCAGATGCAAATCGCTGTCTTTCTTGCCTCTCTCCCACCATCTTCTTCTTCCTTCTTTCTTTCTTCCAGCTTGTGGTGTTTTGTTTCTTATTACAAAAATAATACATATTCATTATATATTAATAAATTGTGAGTAAGAACAAAAGAGGATAAAGACCAGACCATTATCCCGTAAACCAAAGATAACTTGAGTGAATATCTTGTCAGTTTTCCTATCTAGAAATACTGATCGTTTTTTACAAAATTGAAATCATACTATTTTGTATTTTGTTCCTTCTATTCAGTTATGGACCTTATCAATGTTTTTTCTTCTTCACTGTCACTTTTATTGATTGACTAGACTGCCATATTTTGGAAATGCCAAAATAAGACAGATGATTCAAAGGGAATAGAAATCACCCAAAATCCTTTTCAAGAGGTAGAATATAAATTTTTAAAAGTTTAATTACGAACTTAAAGACATGAGAAACACTAGACTAGAAGAAGGGAGATCAAGTAAGGCACAGCTTCACGAATTTGAAACATCTACCTGAGCTGAGATAAAGTGGTTTCTGGAGAGAAACCAGCTCTGCTGCCCACCTGTTTTCTTGTTCACATATCTGCTCGAGGCATGGAGTCCCTGGCAGTTACCCTTGCAGCAGAAAACTAAAGGCCAGGGGAGGAAATCCCCAAATTTGCTCTTTTTTGTACCTGAGTGACATCCCTGGGTCCTATCTAGTTAAAAAAGACTCATTGCTAGGGAACAGCCTGCCCCAGCGTGACACCCCAGCCTGAAGAGGATGGGGCGGAGGTGCTGAGAGTCAGGAGGCTGTGGGAGGTAAGCGAAGCAGAGCAGCACCTTCGCAGACAGCCTGCTCTCCGCTCCACTTCCTCTTCTTGGAGGGCTTGGACGACTTGCTTTGCCTCGCTTTCCTCATCTGAAACCTGGGGATAATTTTCACCGTCCCTTTGATAGGGCTTTCTAGAAGGATTGAATGAGATAATGCATGTAAATCACCTACCAGCAGGCCTGGCCGTGCTCAGGGTTGGTGACTATTAACAATATGATGATCAATGTGGGAACCAGTAGGGGTGTCACCTCATCTTCTTGAGCAGGAAGGTGACAGCAGATTCCAGGAATTTGAGGGATGCTGAGTGCAGTGTGGAGTCAGGCAAGGAGCCCCTGGAAGGCAAGGAAACACTGGGGAGGCTGCTGAGTCATCTAGATTTGGCCCCCCACTACCTGCAGGCCAGCTGTGAGGAGGGAGGCCGTGCAGTGGGTACAAGATTGTTTTTGTCACCTGGGTGACAAGTGTCTTCGAAAAGAGTGTGACTCATGGAGCCTGGGGACCTGGGGAAGGCAGACAAGATGAAGAGTCAATGCCCTTGACATACCAGACCCTCAGCAATGATTTGTTAGTTTCACTTTTTATTTTTGTAATCTTCTTTGCCACATTGAGTGCCAGGTCCTAGCTCCAGCTCCCAGAGGAAAGCCATTAGGAGCCGTGTGGGCTGGCCCTGGCCCTGCGTCAGATGGAACTGACAGGCCAGGTCTCCTCTGCTCTCTCCTAGCCTTAACGAGTCAATGCATTTGATCACCAAACAGCTGCAGTTCCTGTGGGGGGTGCCTCTGATCCGGATCTTCTTCTGTGACATCCTGAGCAAGAAGCTGCTAGAGAGCCAGGAGCCAGCCCACGCGCAGCCAGCATCCCCCCAGAATGTGCTCCCAGTGAAGAGTGAGTGGTGGGAGCAGGCCCGACCCTGTCGCTCCGCTTGGCTGAAGTGCAGCTCCTGTTTCTTCCTGTGTGGATGTTCCACTGTGTTTGTGGGATGCTCTAACTTTGTTTTTGTTGTTGTTGTTCTTGTTGTTAGAGACAGTCTCACTGTATCACCCAGGCTGCAGTGCAGTGGCACAATCATAGCTCACTACAGCATCTAACTCCTAGGCTCAGGTGATCCTCCCACATCAGCCTCCCAAGTATAATAGCTGGGACTATAGGCGTGTACTGCCATGCCTGGCTAATTTTTTTTTTTCTTTTGTAGAGATGGGGGCCTTACCTTGTTGCCCAGGTTTGTTTCCAATTCCTGACCTCAAGCAATCCGCCCACCTCAGCCTCCCAAAGTGCTGGGATGACATACATCAGCCACCACACCTGGCCTCTAGCTTGTTCCACAACAATTTTGAGGCTTGTTAAGTCGCTAAGTTCATATATAGCAAAACAAAAAATCCATAGGAATAGAAAACAAGGATTGGGGAAATAGAAATAAGTGAACACAATCAAGATTGGGTCATAAAAGCATATCCACATACATATGTTCCATTAGGGCCACTGTGGCTACCTGTGGACTTCAGTTTGGTGGTGAACGAACATGAAATGTTTCAGAAACCAACATGAAAAGGGATCTGTGGATGCTTTCTTCTAATTTCTTAGAAGTAGAGCTTTTCTGAGTTCTTAAGAAAATAAATTTCTCATGTGGGACTCCTTATAAAGGAGCCACTCACTGAACCACAGGCGGGGCTAGCACTTCAGTGGCTTTCCTGTCGCAGGGTCAGTAATGGGTTCCATGGGAAGGTTCTTGTCGCACACTCTTATAAAAAGTTACGGAAAGGCCACTAACGCATAATTTGACAGAGTTACCTGCCTGTGGTGGGTTTTCAGGTTCAGGATGTCTGTTCTTCTGCTACTCAGTGTGTTGCAAAACTCTGTCTCGTAGCTAGCAGTAAGCATGGACTCAGCAAATGTAACTCCAGCAGGATATCAATGGGAAGATTGAAAACAAAAGTAGAATATCATTCAAAACCAGGTGTCAGAACTAGAGGTGGTCATGCCTTACTTCCCTCTAAAGGCACAGAAAATAGAGATGTAGCCAGGGCCCCTGCCTTTGCCACTCCTCCCCTAATATAGTCCTCTGAATTTTTACCATTGTGGGATTTGAAATTTGGTGATTTCCAGTGTAAGAATCCTATGTAAGATCTGAATATGCCTAGCTTATTCTGAGAAATTTTTGGATATTCAGAAGAGATCTTTGGATTGCACCTAAAAACCTGTTGTTAATGTTTTTCTAATTTATCCCAAAGAAATGCCTTAAATTGAGTGAGTTGCCCCACTGTCTGGCCTGGCTGTGCGTTTAGAGCTTTATTGAAATGCTCTTCCTTTTCCAGGGTGGGATTTGGCAGCTGGCTGAGCTGCGGCTCACATGTCTTCTTTTCTCCATGCCAGGTCTCCTAAAACGTGCTTTTCAAAAGTCGGCATCAGTCCGGAACATTCTCAGGCCTGTCGGGGGTAAACGGGTCGACTCTGCAGAAGTCCAAAAGGTTTGCAACATCTGTGTCCTCTACCAGACCTCGCTGACAACTCTCACACAGATCCGACTGCAGATACTCACAGGTTCGCAGTCCCCAAGGCATCTTCTACACCTCTCACGTTTGGCAGTTCGTCTTAGCAAAAGTTGATGTTTTTTTCTGGCTTTTTTGACTCAGAAAATAGATTCTGAAGGAGGGTGTTTTTTGAGCTGTTCCTCTTAGAAATTGATCCACCTCAGTTAAATTGCTCATGCTAACCTCAGTCATAAGCACTTCCATCCCATTCCTGTATTGTGACTCTTATTTTAATTATGAAGTGCAATTTACTTTTAAAAAGTTTTTATGTTTTCTGAGTAAAAAAACAAAAAAGATAGGTTTGCAAAAAAAAAAAAAAAAAAACTACTTTTAATTCCATAATCCAAAAACAATCAACTGTGCCTGAGTGTACTGCACATATAAAATAAATGTATTTAAATTGAAATATATGGCGATATCCTTTCCTTTCCGGTAATCATTTTACCATGTCACAAATTTTTTGAAAACCTTATCTTTATTGGCTGCATAGTATCTTATCACATGGATATGCCCAACATTTGCCTTTTTAGCTTAACATGGAGGAGAGCCCCCTCTGAGCACAGAACTGGGCAACACGGGCTTTTAGGTTGCAGCACAGTTGTTATGAATTGGTCTTACAAGTACAAAAGGCCTTTGTAAACCGTGAAAGCCTTTTGTTACATGAAGGATTAAGAACTTCTCTGCTGCATTTTACATTTTTTAGCATCATAAATCACTGCTGCTCTTTCACACTTATCCATTCTTCAAATATTTATTGAGCACCCCTGTGTGCCAGGCACTGAGGATACAGAGGTGAACGAGACAGCCAATTTCTTTGTTCTCAAGGGGATTGTATTCAAGTAGTGGGGAGACCAAAAATAAGCAAGTAAAAAGTAGGTCTCATATAACAATGGGCACTGTGAAAATGAAAATGCTGAGAGACGATGTTGGCTTGGGCTGCAGCAGGATTTCTCAGCCTCAGCATTACGGACATCTTGGGCTGGCCCATTCTTTGTCATGAGGGGCTGTCTTGTGTGTTTTGGGATGTTTAGTAGCCCTGGTCCCTACTCATAGATGCCAGTAGCACCTTCTCAACCAGCTGTGACAGCCAAATATATCTTCACATTTGGCATTCAGCCAGATGCCTCCTGGGAGGCAAAACCATTCCTGGTTGAAAGCCACTGGCCTAGTGTAGTAGCAATGGAGATTAAGACAGGAGGATTTAGATTTGTTTTAGAGGTAGAAGATAGGGGTCTTACTGGTAGCTTGGATTTGGGAGCGTGAGGACCAAGGGATTTAAAGAAGATACCAGGTTGTTGGCCCAACCACCTGTGTGGATGGTAGCACCATTTGCTGAGCTGGGGAAGACCAGGGGGCAGGGCCTGTGGGGAGTCTGTTGTGTTGTGGCTGTGATGAGGGAAAGGGGCCTACCAGGCATGATGGCAGAGGTGACACTCTGGGAGCGTCAGCTGAGAGATGGAGTGTAAAGCCATGGGCTTTCAGCCTAGGGCAGGTTTCCCAAAGATGAGCAGAGAAGGGGCAAGACCATACCTGGGGCACCCCAGCACCTGAGGGTTTGGGCAGCATCTTGAGTGAGAGGAGTTTGGGGTTATGGTTTGTGTCCAGCTTTTTAAATGAGCTCACATTGAAGCTCATTTTCCCAAGTGAGAGAATCCAAATACAGGTTTTTTAGTCAACTTGAAAATACACACTTTAAGGATGAAGATAAACTAAAGTGTATGTTTGATATTCAGTCTATTTAGCAACTAAGATTATAGAAAATAACACTTGTTTTTAAAATACTGTTGTTTTTCTGCTGACAACTTAGGAAGTGTCTGTACTCCTCACACGCATCTGACAGCACTGGCGCCCCTGCTGGTCTGTCTGCCATTACTCTGCCAGGCCCACTGTCTCCATCTCTGTCTAAATGGCTTGATATGCAGCCCTTGTTGAATCAGTGTGTGATGCTATGAGTATTCTAGTCTATGCTACGTGAGTCCTTTATACAGAACTCGAAGATACTTGCTTTTCTTCTTTTATCCTATAGGAGTATATCTGTGATCTCCACAGTGTAACTGTTTCCTCTGTTTCTATTTTAACCTGTTTTTGAATTGTGAGATTTCCACATTCTTGGGTATGTTTGATATAACATGGACAGTTGAAAGACTAGTTATGAGTGGGGCATCTATGTAATCACCAACAGATCAAGAAAGTCTTGCTTCTAAAGGCTTCTTTATAACCACATCCTCCTACCCTTGAAAATGTGAGGTCTAAGCTCTAGGCATAATCACTAAATTGGTACAATTCTTGACCTCCTTTAGAATTCCTTCAGTTCCCCCTCTAAGCATCCTTCAGTAGCACTGGTGGAGTTCCCCCAACTTCCACTGCTGGCTAATATACTTTCCCCAAACAGTTCTGTATTGAAAACTAAATAATTCAGAGAGTACCCTATAAGATGAAAGGTATTATAAGGGCTCAAATACAAGGTGACTGTGCTTTTCTGAGGAACACACCTTACTGTATATTCAGTGATACATGGCATTTCAGATCCAGCCTTTCTAAGTCAATAGCTGCGTTATTAGATGTAAACTATATCAGTGATGTGGCCTGTGTGTCTGATGCCTTGTAGCCATGAGGAAACAAACTTAGAATGTCCTTTGTGTCCCCTTTTGCTTCCTCAAGGTTCCATTTTTGTATATTTCAGAGCATCCTACCACAGTCATTGACTGCATTTCCACTTGTAACATAAGTAGAATAATAGAGGTAGATGGGGGGGAAGCTTTGCCAAAGGTAGTGAGCCTGCAAGATGGTTTAAGGCAGGGGTCAGCAGACTACTGTGTGGGGGCCAAATCCAACCCACTACTTGTTTTTGTCAATGAATTTTTACTAGAACAGAGCCAAATGTTTCTTTCTTTCTTTTTTTTTTTTTTTTTTTTTTTTTTGGAGACGGAGTTTCACTCTTGTCGCCCAGGCTAGAGTGCAATGGCGTGATCTTGGCTCACTGCAACCTCCGCCTCCCAGGTTCAAGCAATTCTCCTGCCTCAGCCTCTTGAGTAGCTGGGATTACAGGTGCTGGCCACCATGCCTGGCTGATTTTTGTATTTTTTAGGAGAGACAGGGTTTCACCATGTTAGCCAGGTTGGTCTCAAACTCCTGACCTCAGGTGATCCACCCATCTTGGCCTCCCAAAGTGCTGGGATTACAGGCGTGAGCCATCGCACCGGGCTGCCAAATCTGTTTCTTTACACGTTGTCTGTGGCCGCTTTTGTGCTGTAGTTGGTAGCACTGAGTAGTTTTAACAGTGTTAGACTAAATTTAGCCTGAGAATGCCTCCATATTTGGAGTCCTTAGGTAAGGAACTGTAGCCTAACTTAGTATGTAAACTGACTAGAAGTCTAATTTAGGAGTATTCAGTATATTTGTAACAAATAGCTGCCAATCACAGCAGCCTAGCTTCAGTCAATCACAGGTGACCGTCTGATCAGACCACGTTCAAATAAGGCAAAGCCGAGGTGTAACCAGTCAAGCTGTCTCTGTACCTCACTTCAGTTTTGCCCCTAAATGTTGCCTGCCCAGAATGCAGACTGGAGCTGTCTGAACCTCTTCTGGTTCTGAGGGCTGCCTGATGGATGAATTGTTTTTTGCTCAAACTTGGCTAGATTTAATTTAACAGCAGAGACCTTCTGGCCCACAGTGCCTAAAATTATTTACTCTTTGGCTGTTTCCTGAAACAAATTGCTGATCCCTGATTTAAAGCATAATGCTAAGTCAGACCTGAGTTCTATTCTTGGCTGTGACATATAAGCTGTGTGATTTGGGGCCAATTATTTAACCTCTCTGTGCTTCAGTTTCCTCCTGTATAAGATGGGGATAACGCTGGGCCTCAGAAAGTGGAAAGCAAACAATACATACAGAGTGCTTAGAATGGTGCCTGGTACGTAGTCAGCACCCACTAACTACTGGCTCTTATCATTGTTACTCTTGTGGTGATAATGCTTTTCTCCATAATCCCACCTTCTTCTCATGTGCACTAAATGTTCATGAATAGGTTTAAGTGTTTTGTTTTCCCACTGGATAGGAGAAATAACAGACCAGGTGGAGTCTCCACCTGAAGCTTAGGTTTCTCTGTCTTTTTTCCAGGTCTCACTTACCTTGATGACCTGCTGCCCAAACTGTGGGCATTTATCTGTGAGCTCGGGCCCCACGGAGGGTTAAAGCTCTTCTTGGAATGCCTGAACAATGACACTGAAGAGTCCAAGCAACTCTTGGCCATGCTGATGCTGTTCTGTGACTGTTCGCGGCACCTTATCACGTAGGTTGACTGCTGTGGGACTGAATTCCTTTCCTAGAATGTGGAGAGACCGAAATACAGTGTCAGTAAGGAAGTCATTGCTGATGTGATTACTGCAAACATTTGGACCTGTGTTGTGGCAGGGCATTGTAAGAACTGGCCATTTACCAAGTGAGCAGCATGCAGTAAAAGTTCAGCAGTTGTTGGGGTGGGTCCCTGGGAGTTAAAAGTTCCCATCCTTTCAAGGAAGCTGATCAGTACTACTGACTGTGGCTTGGGGTCTCCTGGAGATGGGTTTAGATCATGGCTCAGCCGTTTATTCACTGTGCTAGCTAGATTCCTGAAAAATTCCAAAGTCAAAGAGCCAGGGTGCAGATCCTTGCTGAGCAGATCTTAGGACACCCTGGGCAAGGGATCAAGGATGCAACCTCTCTGAGACTCAGTTGACTCATCTGTAAATGGGAATAACAATAGCACGTACCTTTTAGGCACATGGTAGGGATTAAAAGAGATAATTGTTGGAAAGTGCTTATCACAGCCCCTTGCACATAGCATGAGTTCAATACTTGTTGGCTCTTATTATTATCAAGCCAACCCTGAGCAAGTTTCTTAACCTCTTTGAGTCTCCATTTCCTTATTAGAATGGAGAGAATATTACCAGTTCAATAGAGGGTAAGTGAAAAAAAAGAGCATCAAATACTTAGTGCAGTGCCTGGCACAGAGTGGGAAATTAACAAACATTAGTCCCATTTAGTTCCTTTGGTTTTTAAGCTTATGCGTCTCCTTGTGTGTTTGGTATTCTTTTCATTCCACCTTTTCCCAAAAGGTTGGTGAAGAATTATAAGATAGAATGGACCTCAGGCAGTTATGTTCAGGCTGGAAGACATTAGCGGGAGAGGATCAGGGACATGTAGGTGGCAGATTAGGTGAGGATCATGGAGGAACTCACTGAGCAGTTGGAGGCAAGAGCAGGGGTCTAGCTGCTGGTGAAGACATCCGTAATCACTGGGTAAGGGGTAAGCCAAAAGTGAATCTTATTCTAGTGTATGGAGCAGTGTTAGGAAATGTTCAGATAGAGCTGTGTCTTAAACGGCTCGTATTCATATGTTCTTTCAAACATTCATTTACTCACAAATGCTTACTGAATACCTACTAAGTATCACTAGTATGTGTCTTAGATATTGAATAAGATTCTACAGCTTTCCTCAGTAAACATCAACTCTCGGTCAACGTTCCTTGATATGCAGACGTGAATGAGGAAGGCGTGAATTGAGGTGTGAATTAAGAAAGTGCCACAGTCAGATTCTTATGAATAAGAAAAATATAGAGTACAGATTTTTTCTTAATTGTATTTTTCAACTTTTTACTATGGTCGATTTCAAATTAATAGAAAGTAGAAAGGATGATGTAATGAACTCTCCTGTGCCCATTATCAGCTTCAGCAGTACCAACTCACAGCCAGTTTTGCTTTATCCAAATGCCCACCTGCTCTTCTCCCCCACATTATTTTGAAGCAAATCCTAGACATCATATCATTTTTTTTAATTTTATTTTTACTTTATTTTACTTTAAGTTCTGGGATACATGTGCTGAAAGTGCAGGTTTGTTACACAGGTATACGTGTGCTGTGGTGGTTTCCTGCACCTATCACCCCGTCATCTAGGTTTAAAGCTCCACATGCATTAGGTATTTGTCCTAAGGCTCTCCCTCCCTTTTCCCCCGATGACATCATATCGTTTTATCTGTAGATTTTACAGTAAGTATCTCTACAAGATAAAGCTTATTTCTCAACCTTGTTTATTTTGTTTATTAAGCAGTACAGATTTTTTTCTCTTCGCCTTTTTTCATTGTGGAATTCTGGGTAATTTTCTCTCTGATTTAGAATCCTTGATGACATTGAAGTTTATGAAGAGCAGATTTCATTCAAACTGGAAGAGCTGGTCACCATCTCCTCTTTTCTGAATTCCTTTGTGTTTAAGATGATCTGGGATGGAATCGTAGGTAAGATAAAAGGTGTCTGCTGTTGTTTGGTTGATGCTGCACCCAGGGAGGCCAAAGAGTCTATAGCGTCAACTGATTCTTAGCTTTATTGTCTATCCAAGTTAATAGAAGGTGCACATATATTCCCATAATTGGAAATTTTCTTTCTTCACTATCTGTGACCTCTTAAGATAGTGGTGTGGTTATAGAAGTCTTGCTCTCCCAGGCTCCCTTCAGGATTTGCATGTATGTGTCGAGGATTATTAATGATGATTAATTTTGCCCTGAATCTCCTGTTGATTCTTCCATTTGATTTCCATGAAGATAAAACATGTGCCAGTGCACACTTGAGATGAGAGTCCACCTCCCAAAGTGTCTCCAGTTGTTCAGGACAAAGCTCCTTATATTGAAAAGGCCTTTCGGATGACACACTTGTGGGAGGCAGCATGAGTGATTTTGTCTGAGAGGCACTCAGGCCCTGCAGACACTTAGCACGTACCCAGGGTGCCTTTTAATTCCTTCGGGTCCACATATAATTCAGAGCGAGGGAGATCAAGGACTTGATGACAACTGCAGAAGACAAGAGCTGTCCTCCCCCTGCTCTCTGGCTCTCACTCCTCCTCTGACTTCCCTGTTTGTTTGTCCCACAGAGAACGCCAAGGGCGAGACCTTGGAGCTGTTCCAGTCTGTCCACGGGTGGCTGATGGTGCTGTACGAGCGGGACTGCCGGCGGCGCTTCGCCCCCGAGGACCACTGGCTGCGAAAGTGAGCTCCAGGGGTGAGGAGGGCTCCATGGAAGCCAGCCTGCTCCGGCACACTGCCCGAGCGCTCAGCAGTCTTGTTCTAGGGCAGAGAGGACTTTTTCCCTCTGCTTCATTTTGTCTGTTCATTTGTGTAAAGAGAGCTGCTGTCCCTATGAAGCACCTGTCAGGACACTTCTGTTGAGAGATGTTTACACCAAATATGATTAGAGTTAATTAATGGCGACAGAGCCAGATTATATTTAGCATACATTTCTCATCCAAACTAGGAAGAGGTCTTTTAGCTGAGCTGAGCAACGGAGCATGAGAGTTAAAAGGCAGTTTTTATTAGCAGAATTACTAGGGTAAAAACTGCTTTTAGGTTTTTTGGAGGGTAATGGGGTGGGGGAAATCCTCCTATCACAACTGAACATAGGTGCATATCCACATTTTTATCAAGGAGCTCAAGCTTTATGGCAACTGCCGAAGCTGTGGCACTAGAGCAGGGACTGGCGAACTTTTTCTGTAAAGGGCCAGATGCCTTTAGGCTTTGTGGACCAGACAGTCTCTGTTGTAGCTACTCAACTCTGCTCTTGCAGCACAAAAGCCGCCATAGGCTATACATGTATGAGTGAGTGTGGTCCTGTTCCCATCAGACTCTTGAAACAGGCAGCAGGCTGCATGTGGCCCACATGGTGTCGCTTCCCAGCCTCGCACTAGAGGATGATTTCCTTCTTTTAATTCTCCCAAACCCATGTCTTTCTTCTCAAGGGATCTCAAACCTAGCGTGCTCTTCCAAGAACTCGACAGGGACAGGAAACGGGCACAGTTGATCCTGCAGTACATCCCACATGTCATTCCTCACAAAAACGTGAGTTGCAGTCAGAGCTGGGCCCCGATGTGTCTTTCTGTTCCCTCACGTGGTTCCTGCCTTTCCATCCTTGCTACAGCCATTGGAGGTAACTAAGTAGAATCATTCATTCAGCACAAGGAAACAGTGGTTGCCATTACTCTGTGGTGGGGTTTCACCAAATGCTGGGGTACACAGCTGGAGAAGACAGAGTGAACTGGCGATTCTGGTGGAGTGGCAGCCCAGGTGCGGGACCTGACCAGCTGGAGGAAGGGGAAGGGGTCAGGAAAGGGTCCCACAGGCAAAAGTGGACAGTGTTGAAAGACTGAGTGGGTTGAAAGGCTGAGTGAGAGAGGATGAGGTGCTGTTGGAGAGCCAAATGTGCAGTGTGGCTGGAGAGAATAGAAAGGATGGGGTCAAGAGAGGAAGCTGAGGAGGGTAGTAGGAGCTCGAGCAAGAGGACCTTAGAAACTGAGGCTGGGAATAGGGGCTTTATGCAAAGCCACCAGAGGGCTGGAAGCTTAGGAGGCACCTGGTCAGAGCCATACTTCAGGAAGGTCATCCTGGCTGCAGCGTGGAGGGCTGGCTAGAGGCTGGGGTGTTAAAGCAAGCTGGCCGGCACTAGGGTGGGCCCTGGGAGTCAAAAGATGACCAAGTCAAGATATTTTTAAGGAGGCCTCAGAGAATGTTCACGTCCCGAGGAGAAGGAAAGGAAGAATTCAGGTGATGCTCAGGTGTCTGGCTTGGGTGCTTGGGGGGTGTTTTCCTGAGGTGGAAGCACAGGTAAAAGCAGGGCTGGAACATGGTGGTGAGTTCAGCATTGAGCAGGTAGGATGTGAGATGTCTGCAGCTCCTGGAAGCCACTGGACAGGGGGTCTGACATTCAGGAGTGAGGAGCCTGTGTAGGGAGAGCACCCAAATGTTCTGACTGCCCCCCCATGGACTGGGTGAGGTGGTCAGGGAGTCAGACAGCGCCCAAATCTCCTGACTCCCACCACAGTCTGGGCGAGGTGGTCAGGAAGTCAGATGGAGTGAGAAGTCCAGGGCACTGAGGCAGAGCCCTGCAGGACCCGTCCCACAGAGGGCCAGCACAAGGAGGGAAGGAGGGAAACCAGGAGAGTGCCACACACCCGGGGGATGAGAGAGACTTGGGGAGGGCTGGGATGTGGCAGGAGCATCCAGGAAATGAGGGTGGCAAGCATGGCTCACGTCCCTGATGAGTGACAGGTGCTCTGGAAATTCTGATGCTGTGACAACACTCTGCTCCTCTCAGAAGAGGCTTCTGGGAGTCTAGGTTGTGTCCTTTATTTTTCTCCTGTTCTATTTTCTTTTTCTTTTAATGAAGTAGACATATTTTTAGAAAAGAGCATAAATCACATTTTTGTAAATTAGATCTCATTTTTCAGAGGTATTTCATCCTCACTGCTGTCTTGATACTGTTCTGTCCTTGACTTTAATACTTATGGTTGCTATTCTTTCCCCTCAAGCAATGATGTGCAAACAATGTGGCTGTTTAAATTCTTACTGCACTTGGCAAACTCTGAGAAGTGAAGGGCCTTATGGCGATTACTTAATCAAATGTGCCCTCCTTGCGGGAGCACCTGCTCTGATGTCCCTGACCTTGCTTCCAATAGGAAATGCACAGCTTTGCAAAGCAGGCCGTTCTGTGGCTTTACCTTTCCGAAAGATAGAACATTCTTCCTCATCATGAACTGTGCTTCTCGGTAACTTCTACCCTTTGGTCCTTGAACAACCCCTAAAAGTGGCTTCTCTTATCTTCTGTGATCTGTTGGCAGCTCCTGTTTGCCTCTGGGGCTTATGTTTTCCAAGTGTAGTATCAGCCTCTCCACCTCGTCTTTGTTTGAAATAGGCTCCAACCTTCATCTCCTGGGCCTTATCTGGTTTGGTGGTGTCTGGTTTAAAATGCAGCCCCTCATCCTGGACCTGAGTGTCTATGAAATCAGCCTCTGACCGTAGCATTTCCATAACACATAGTCTAGACCCTCCGCTCTGTTTCTCTGTGGTTCACGTGTGCTGTGGCCACTGGAGGTGCTGCACGATATTTTAGATTGCTGAGGGGAACACAGTGAGACACCACATGAACTGCTAGTTCAGAGTAGTTCGTGGTTTCAGCATGAGATTGCACTACATTCTTTTTAATGATGATTGCAAAGCTGGCTTGTAAGAACGAAATAAAAGTATTTTATATTTCAAAGCAGGTGCATTTGTAAAATACAGTAACCGAGGTCTTAGGACATAAATATTTGGAAACTAATTACCTAGTAAACGGGACTGCTAGGGATTTCTTTTGGCCTAGGAGTACCATGAAAAAAGTTACTGCAATGATAGAGGTGCTGTGAATAAGAAAGTTTGGGAACCACTGAGATAAATTGGAATGACTTTTACGTCCAGGGTATATGGTAATCCTCACGTTTTTTTTTTCTTTTGGGAATTTTGCTTAAATATGTCATCAAGGTTGTTTGTCCTTAGTTCATAAAATTTCCTCCCTTGGGAAAATGGGGCCCTCCTCATCTCCTGCCCCTTCCTGCTCCGTGATTGCAGGTCCTGGGGGAGTATCTAAGGTTTGGTGTGTTCAGAGTAGCCAGGCTGTCCTGTTGCCGCTCCGCCCATCTCAAGCTTCAGGCTCCCCCTAATGGCATGTGTGCTGCCCTCTGCCATTGAAATATTCTTGCTGGAGCACACAGGAGGGTAACAGGCTCTCTCTGCTCTGTTACTGTTATGCCATCTGCCGTAAATATTGACCCTCCCCCTTGTTCTTGATTTCACTATAATGCCTTTCTTGTTTTCCTTAACATTTGTTAAAGCCTCAGCTCTGCCTGGTTCACGTGTACAGCACTTCATTTTCTGCACCCTCTTAACATTGCTTTTACCTATTTATGTGTGACTCATCCCCTGGCTGGGCCTTAAGGCCTCTCTGCCTTTTGCTTTTACCCAGAAGGCCTAAGCAGTGTGGGGTGGGCAGGGGCTGTGTAGTATGGGGGGCTGTGTGTGGGCTTTGGATTTCATTCCAGCCCCCTGCCCACCGACTGTGTAGCCTTGGATGAATAAGGTCTTCTTCATGTGTAGAATGGGGAGAATGAGCCGTACCCAGCTGTCCACTGTAGTCGCTGAGGTTGCCCAGTGCTTGCAGCCTGGATAAGCTTGCCTCAGACCTTCTTCCATGCCCCATAGAAATCCAGAGCCCTATCCAGGCTTTCTGTGGTCACTTCTGTCTCTTTAGTTCTGTTTCTGTGTCTTCTGCTGTCTCCACCCCATGAGTTACCCCAGATGTAACTCACCTTCCGCCTGTGTATCACCAAACAGCACCCCTTCAGGTGGCCATGCCAAAGATTTGGGGTCATAGGAAGTACTTGTGTCACAAACTACACGACTCCACGTGACTAAAACACCTGTTCTCAAAAGTCCTGCTGTTCCCCTGCCATAGAGAGGAGAGATAGTGGCACCCTTCATTCCTATCACCAGCCTCCCTCCCTGTGTCCCCAGTCTGTCCCCTCTCTTCTGCATGGCCCTGGAACCTCTCAGGGCTTTTGGTTCTACTCAGAGCACGTCAGTCCTGTCATGTCTAGACCTGTCAACCAGCTTCAGCGAGATGCTTCACTGAACAGTAGTTCTTCCACTCAGTACCGTCCCCTTTCTTCTTCTTCTTCTTCTTTTTTTTTTTTTTTTAAAGACAGAGTCTCACTCTCTCACCCAGGCTGGAGCGCAGTGGCACGATCTCGGCTCACCACAACCTCCGCCTCCCGGGTTCAAGCAATTCTCCTGCCTCTCAGCCTCCCAAGTAGCTGGGATTACAGCATGCGCTACTACGCCCAGCTAATTTTGTATTTTTAGTAGAGTTGGGGGTTTCTCCCTGTTGGTCAGGCTGGTCTCGAACTCCCGACCTCAGGTGATTCCCCCACCTCAGCCTCCCAAAGTGCTGGGATTACAGGCATGAGCCACCGCCCCCAGCTGTTACTGTTCTTATTTGTATTTAATAAAGCTCTTGACTTTGGGGGAGATTCCCATTTTTGTTTTGTTTTGTTTTGTTGGATTTTTTTTGTTCTGAGACGGAGTCTCGCTCTATTGCCCAGGCTGGAGTGCAGTGGCGCAATCTCGGCTCACTGCAAGCTCCGCCTCCCGGGTTCACTCCATTCTCCTGCCTCAGCCTCCTGGGTAGCTGGGGTTACAGGCATGCACCACCACGCCCGGCTAATTTTGTATTTTTAGTAGAGTTGGGATTTCTCCCTCTTGGTCAGGCTGGTCTCGAACTCCCGACCTCAGATGATCCACCCGCCTCAGCCTCCCAAAGTGCTGGGATTACAGGTGTGAGCCACCATGCCTGGCTGCTACTATTCTTATGTTTAATAAAGCTCTTGACTTTGGGGGAGATACCCTTTTTTTTGTTTGTTTTTTTGTTTTTTGTGTTTTTTTTTGAGATAGAGTCTCGCTCTATCACCCAGGCTGGAGTGCAGCAGCACGATCTTGGCTCACTGCAGTCTCTGCCTCCCGGGTTCACACCATTCTCCTGCCTCAGCCTCCCGAGTAGCTAGGATTACAGGCATGCACCACCACGCCTGGCTAATTTTGTATTTTTAGTAGAGTTGGGGGTTTCTCCCTGTTGGTTAGGCTGGTCTTGAACTCCCGACATCAGGTGACCCGCCCGCCTGAGCCTCCCAAAGTGCTGGGATTACAGGCGTGAGCCATCGCGCCCGGCCGAGATTACCATTTTTAGAAAAACAGCTGTGGTTGGATTTATGTATTCATTCAGCTGACTTTATTTAAATGGTATTAGGGTGCTGATTCTCAAGCCCAGGATGGGGCAAAGAGTCATGCTCTTCTAAAGAGGTTTAGCAGAATCATACAAATAAGGAGAGAGGGTTCTTTTCAAGTAGTAATTGAGAAATATTACTTGTGGGACTGTGGTGGGCTTGAAGGCACATAGGAGGCAGATTGAAAGGTCAGGGAGCTTTATACTGTAGGGTCATTTTTAAATTCTCTGACTGTAGGAAAAATTATCTTTGAATTGTTTTTGTTCTTAGGATTCATAATATTGATTTCCCTTAAAGCAGGCACAGCTAGATAAAGAAGTCTCTGTAACTTGTTCTGTCATCAAGTTTTTATAGTGGATTATTGACTGAATGAGGAGGATTTTCTTTTTTCTTTTTCTTTTTCTTTTTTTCTTTTTTTTTTTTTTTTTTGGAGACAGAGTCTCACTGTGTCCCCCAGGCTGGAGTGCAGTGGCATGATCTTGGCCCTCTGCAACCTCTGCCTCCCAGGTTCAAGCGATTCTCCTGCCTCAACCCCCCAAGTAACTGGGACTACAGGCGCATGCCACCATGCCTGGCTAATTTTCATATTTTGTATTTAGTAGAGACAGGGTTTCACTGTGTTGGCCAGGGTGGTCTTGAACTCCTGACCTCAGGTAATCCGCCCACCCTGGCCTCCCAAAGTGCTGGGATTACAGGCGTGAGCCACCACACCCAGCCTTGAGGAGGATTTTCTCGTAGACCATTCCTAGCTGGACCCTAGCTGCAGGCAGACCACTCTTTCCGGAACGTTTTTTGCTTGACGTGTATTCAGCTATATTTCTAATTCCCACAACTGTTCCAGGGAATGCTTCTGTTCTCACAGGACACTCTAACCGGTAGCACATGTTAAGGCATCCCATTCTGCCTGCATCTCATCTAACTTCAGTTTCAGTCATTTTTGCAGGGTGTTTTTATGGAATCATCAGTTGCTGACCCTGTTTTCTGGTCCCGCCTCTGTTCATTTTAGAGAGTTCTCCTGTTTCGAACCATGGTTACCAAGGAGAAGGAGAAACTGGGGCTGGTGGAAACCAGCTCAGCCTCCCCGCATGTCACTCACATCACCATCCGTCGGTCCAGGATGCTGGAGGTGAGTGTGAAGCCTATGGAATCCTACCACAAGGAAGTGGGCCCTGCAACATGGAAGCTCTTTAGTGGACGATCTCTGGCTTTTTAACTGTTCCTGTTACTCCTTGATCTGAAATCAAGGCTCTGGGAGCAGGAAGGGGTCATTTGTCCTGTTGACTGCTCTGAACAGCTGCTTGATTAAACATGTCCTCAATGCTGGAGACCCAGCAGTGTCTTCCTTTACCCCATGAGAGTCACTGGGCTAGAACTTCCACCTCTTCCTGTCCCTTTGAAATGAGGACCAGAGCTGCCAGCCCCAGCAGCTGCACTAACACTCTCAGGTCTGTGCAAAATCCATTTGTCCCAGCAGGCACTTTGCCCAGACTCTCAACTGTGATTGTAGTAGAAGTGGAGTGGAGGTGTTACATTTACTGAGTTATGTAGAGAAATACATTTATCACAGAGCTGGAAGTTCTTTGTAGACAGAAACTTAGAAGATACCACTGAAGTGACCCACCTGAGCTAAACCCATTGTCTGGGGCTATCACTGTAGGGTGACTCCATGGAAATTAGAGATAGGTACCCGGTCCTCATGTGTCAGAAAATTGTCATAATACATTGGTTTTGTTGGCACAAGACCCTGACTCCAATCTGCTGGAACATGGTTGTCATAAACTTAACTACCTACGGTGTTTGTGTTGTCCATGCCACAGCCTCCCCCAGGCTTGAATAGTGCACAGCCTCCCCATACGCGCTCATCCTGCCAGCAATAGAACTGGTGACTGAGCCACAGTCCCCATTCCCTGGAGAGGCTTGGCTTGATTTATTTGCCGTGTTTGCACTTTAGACCTTTTTATCACACTCCAGCCGCAGTTCCTCATGAGCCTATCCTGCAGTATAGGACAGTCACAGGATTCCCCTGACAGCATGTGGCCAGATAGCCACCCCAACCGGCAGATGGCTCCCGGCAGCAGCTCTTCCTCCTGACGTGTCTTCATTTTCTCCTGCGGTGCATCGCACCTTGCTTGTGTCACTCCTTACTGGAGAGCTTGTTTGAGTGCCGCCAGCCACTGGTGATCAATGCCAAGAGCTGCTAGAAAGGCAGCATGTGCTGAACAGTGGATGTTTCTGACATTCTTAAAGGTAGGCATAAGGAATTGAAGTGCCCACTGGGCCCTGCAGGCCACGTGAAGGAGTAAAGCTGGCTGAGTGGGTCTCATTGCAGGAGCGTTCTGTTTGCATGCTAGACATGTAGAAATAATCTCCACTTCTGCTTTACCCTCCTGTTCTTCTTGAAACAGCCCCCTTGGTCTGTGTACCTCTACTTGAGAAAAACAGCCCCCATGAGTGAGTTGATAAATGGCAACTGACACCCAGCCTTAGTGTTGGGGAGCAGTGGGAAGCACATGCCTCCCCAGAAGAGGCCACCGCCACTCAGCTCCTCCAGACCCGCCATGTGGCGAGGTGGGCTCCATAATGCTCTGAGTTTTTAAGAGAAGGCCAAAATTCAGATCTTCCATGTTGTGAACTAATTGAACTCTGTAAAGTACCTAGAAAGTCAGATAACACCTGTCTTTCCACCAAATTCAACCTGTGGGCCACCCATTTGCAATCTCTGCTTTTGACTCAGAAAAAGCCCAATTGTGTGGTAGAAACTCCTTTTCCAGCACTTTCCTCAGCAGACCCAGATGCACCTCCCCTGTCTTTAGGAATCCGTAGCCCCACCACCCATCATGCCCACCCAGATGTGGCCAGCACCCACCCACGGGAAGAGTCTGGCGTAGTGTACATTGCAGTATCTCCTGAGAGTGGCAGAATCCCCCGACTCCCTTCACAAATGTCGTTGCTTATTTTAAATTCACTTGACATCCCAATTACTCTGGCCCTACTTTTTAAAACACATCCCTCAGGGATGGCAAAAGAGATGTCTGTCAGGCTTTAGGCAAAGTTCCTTGTCCTCTTTACTTTCCACTGGAGAAGGGAAGAGGGTTGTTCATTGTTATCCCAGTTCTCGTAATCTGGTGGCTTGGTTATTAGAATATGAGAGCCCAGGGGCCTTTGCTGGATTTGGACACAAGGGGGCGGCAGTAAGCTGATCTCAGACTCATGCTCTCCTGGGCTTCGTTTTCTTTTTTTATGGTTAGTATTGAGGGCTGTGCTTCCATGTTAGACTTCCAGATGTTAAAGTCCTGTAGGAAGGCTCTCCTTCCCAGTGGGTGAGTTTGGACTGGAACTCTAGCATTCAGAACCAGAAGGATCCTCAAACATACTCTTATCCAGTCCTTTCCCCTGTCTCTGTCAAAGGCAGAATTGAGGCCAGAGAACTTCAAACAGTCAAGGTCACTTGGATATCAGTGACAGAGCTGGGCCTGGAAGCCAGGCATCCCTTTTCTAGCTCGGTATTCCCTGTGTCTGCATGTTGAGATACAGTGAAGAAGAGGAACGCTGACTCACATTCACCTCCCAA
Organism: Papio anubis; assembly: GCF_008728515.1. Taxonomy (NCBI): domain Eukaryota; kingdom Metazoa; phylum Chordata; class Mammalia; order Primates; family Cercopithecidae; genus Papio; species Papio anubis. Next base: position 103,805,621 of record NC_044984.1, read on the forward strand.
GAGGCATGGATATAATCCTCGCACATCCACGCCAGTTCCCAGAAGGCAGGAAACGTATCACAAGAGGCGGTCCCCTCTAAACTTTTTAACAAAGAGGCTGATGTGGAGCCGGTCAAGCAAGACTGAGATTTGAATCCAGTAAATGCTCCTTGAGCTAGGCCATGTGCCACGTGCATTCACACGTACCATCCCATTTCAAACACATAACCACAAATGCATCTGCTAATCTGTGTGAAGGCTGGGGAGGCATAATTTTAAAGCAGGATGGAGGAACTCCTGCAGGCAGACAGGAACTTGTTGGAATTCTCCATCCGTCCTCATCTCGGTGCCAAGATAATTATCTTTTTTTTTTTTTTTTTTTTTGAGACGGAGTCTCGCTTTGTCGCCGAGATTGGAATGCAGTGGCCAGATCTCCGCTCACTGCAAGCTCCGCCTCCCGGGTTTACACCATCCTCCCGCCTCAGCCTCCCGAGTAGCTGGGACTACAGGCGCCCGCCACCTCGCCCGGCTAGTTTTTTTGTATTTTTTAGTAGAGACGGGGTTTCACCGTGTTAGCCAGGATGGTCTCGATCTCCTGACCTCGTCATGCGCCTGGCCCAAGATAATTATCTTAAATTTAGGCAGAATGGCTTAAATGCTGTTACAGCTGCCTAGTGACTTCCTGTTTCTCCCTTTTGTCATCTAACTTAATGATTCTCAAACTTTATGTACATAAAAAGTCCTTCTCAGGTTTGCCTCCACAAAACTGTGTTCCTGTTCCCACAGGTGACTTAGGGGTCTTGAGAGGTAATTTATCCCTTGCCCACTAACTTTGTGGAGCCTGACCCCTGAATAAGACTCAGGGGCACCACAGGATAGTCCTTTGGGGATCACTGAGTGAGCGTGGCAGGAAGGCAGCAAGCGTTCCCCAAAACAGGTCTTGCCGTACTGGCGTACTGCTCGTTTGCTTTGTGATGAGAGGACCAGACAGCAGCTGAGTGGATGCTATGGAGATGGTCTGTCTGACCTCTGCACAACATGTGACAGGGTTCCAGTTGTAGCTGAAAGGGAGAAGTGTGGCGTGGCCTTCACAGGACAGCAGGGTTGATTGGTCACTTGTTCCGTCACAGCATCTGAAGATGTCAGTTTCACCTGGTGATGGGGCCTCTCAAGTGGGGCCAACAGACTCTTCCCTGGGCCCTGTGCTGTTCAGCACTGTTTTTATAGTCACTGCTCTGAAATAAAACCTCAGCACCCCAAGTACTAGGAATGCATTACATGATGGAACCAGAAGCCAGGAAGGCCTCAACAGATTAGAATCAAGAGACAAACTAAACAGATGATTTAGTAGGAGAACTCTGAAGTGGTAGTTCTGGGGCTGTGCATGTTGAGGTCTGGATAGAGAAGATGTGCTGAATGGCTGTGTCCTAAGAGAGCTGACCACCAGCCAGAAGTCCAGGCCCAGCACCACCCCCACGTCTTGGTCTCTGCTCCCTGCCTTGGTCCCTGCCATCCACCTGCTCTGCTGCCAATAGAAAGATCTGACAGAAAGTCAGCCCTGTTACTCTTTGCCTAAAACGTTCTGCGGCTCCCATCACCCTCATTATGCCCCCTAAATTCCTCAGCATGACTTGCAGGCCCTTCATGATTGGGAAGGCAGCAGGAGATGAGGGTTGATGGGTAATTCTTTTCATTTTATAGTGTTCTGTAGGTTTGATTTTTTTTTTCTTTTTACTTTTTTTTTTTTTTTTTTTAACCATGAGCTAAAGGTACTCTTAGCATTGAGAAAGAGAGAAATGCATCTTGTCCCGGTTTCTTTCATCCTTTGTCTGATGGCCAGGAGCTTGTCATGACTCATTTTGTCTAATTTCCCCATCTCACTTCTCTGTCCCCTTGAGGTCAGTCTCCCCTTGCCAAGGAGCAATACCATCACATCCCCAAATGAATCTCTCCTTTTAATCAGCACTCATTCAAAACCAGGTGAGAATGGCTCCTGTCATGCACCCACGTGTCATAATTTGCACATTTGGTAATGATGCTGGGAGAGCTTCGCACAGAGGAGAGGGAGCCCCGAATTGTGCAGAAGCCTCTGGGCTTCCTCTTGGGCTGTAATTCTGCTCTTGGCAGGATGGCTACGAGCAGCTTCGGCAGCTCTCGCAGCACGCCATGAAGGGAGTCATCCGTGTGAAGTTTGTCAATGACCTCGGGGTGGACGAAGCAGGGATTGATCAAGACGGTGTTTTTAAGGAGTTCTTGGAAGAGATCATCAAGAGAGTGTTTGACCCGGCACTCAATCTGTTCAAGGTATTTAAGGGGAGGGACAACAGGGTTGACAGCAGCCAGATTCAAGACGCGAAGAGCTGAACTTGCTCCTTGCAAGGCACTTGACCTCTGCCTCTCCCTGTCTTTTTGCCTTGCAGACAACCAGTGGGGATGAGAGGCTGTACCCCTCACCCACATCCTACATCCACGAGAATTACCTGCAGCTCTTCGAGTTTGTGGGGAAGATGCTGGGGAAGGCTGTGTATGAGGTAGGAACGTGAAGAAACAGAGAAATGTAAAATAAAATGTTAGTGCTATCATGGGCTTCTTCATATACACATATGTGATCGGGCTTGGCCATGTAAACTGTCACTAGGGTACAAGCGAGGACAGGGGCAGGAACCAAGGTTTGTTGTACACCAGTGCTGGGCAGCATCTCATCTCATCCCATCGACAGCCCTGTGACAGGGCTGCTGCTGTCCTGGCTATTTAAAGATGGGAGACCTGAAGCTTTGAGGAGTCACCTGTCCAGAGTCTCGTTGCTAGTTAAGTAGTAGAGGCGGAATTTGAACCCAAGCCAAGATAGAGGCGGAATTTGAACCCAGGCCGGCCCAAGTCCTAAGCCAGCCCTCTTCTTTCCTGAGGCGTGAGGAGTGGTGTGCAGAGCCAGATGGCCACACGGAGGCGGGGTCCCCATTGTAGGAGGGCAGCATTTTGTGGAGTTTGATAGTTTTAAAATCTTGTGCTGACCAGGCACAGTGGCTCAAGCCTGTAATCCCAGCACTTTGGGAGGCCCGAGGCAGAGGCGGATCAAAGGTCAGGAGGGTCGAGACCATCCTGGCTAACCACAGTGAAACCCGTCCTCTACTAAAAATACAAAAACTAGCGGGCCAGAGGTGTCAGGGCTTTGATGCAGCTACTTAGGAGGCTGAGGGGCGGAGAATGGCATAAACCGGGAGGCAGAGCTTGCAGTGAGCTGAGATCCGGCCACTGCCTCCAGCACAAGTGAGGCCCGAGACTCTGTCTCAAAAAAAAAAAAAAAATCTTGTGCTGTTTGAGTGAGTGCTTCGCAGCCATGGCAACAGGTCAGGACCAGCTGTTCCTAGTCAGCCGTGTGACCATGTGCCTTCGAGTTCCTTTAGTTTTTAAGCCCCGTTCTCTCATCAGTAAGTGGGAATGCAAGAGGAAGAGCCGCGTTTCCTGGGTTGCCGTTGATGGTAAGTGAGGAGGGCCTCCCACGGTGCCCAGCAGCTGCTCACCCCAAGGTGGTTAGACAGTCGTCCCTCTCCTGCCCACTAAGAGGAAGTGGAGTCTAGGTTTCCTCTCTGGCAGCCTCTTAGAAGTCAGGGCGACGTTGTGGCCCACACAGCTCCTGCTCCCTGTCCATTGAAAGCCGCGGTGGGACCACCCTGAGTGGGAAGTCACCGCCTGTTCCTAGGAAGAGTCCTGCTTCCCAGGAGGAAGGAAAGCTGCAGCACAAGCTCAGCTAGTCTGTGTGGCCTTTGCGGCAGGCTCCAGAGCTGCAGGGACCTTTCCTGGGTCTCAGGCTCTGCTGAGCTTCTGGCCCAAGTACGGAGGAAGCGAGCCACCTGGGCAGCACTCTTCGCATACCCCAGGAACCTGGAGAAGCCAGATGCTTTCCAAACAGAAAGAGCCAGCAGCTGGGCCAAGCTGAGAGGGAGGTCTCAGGGCCAAACTCCTTTCACTCTCGAACAGTCCATTGTTCTCTCTCTGTCTGCAGACAGCCTGTGTGCACGGGCCTCAGTCCCCGGCCATGATGGAATCAGGTGGCCCATCTGAGCCCCTGCCCAAACACCGTCCAGTCTTCCTTGTGCCCTCCAGTGATTTGGGTCCTGGACCCATTCTCTGTGCCTCTGTTTCCTCATCTGCATAATGGAGACAATTTCTCAGTTGATTGCCACTGAGAAAGTTAAAAATCCCATTAGGACTCACCCGAGCACATGGCATGTGTTTTCCTTTAAACACGTTGCTGTGATGACACTCAGAAGAGCCTGAGCCACCTGGAAAGCATGGCCTCCTGGCTTTTCTGAATGTCATCTCATTTCCCAGGCCTCGCCTCTGTGTCCTTTCCCTCCCTCACCTCCGACAGTAATTGCACTGACGAAAGAAGATGGGACCTGCTAGGCCCTCCGTGAGGAGTGGCATGGATTAACTCATTTACCCCTTACGGTCCTCTGACAGGCGTCGTCAAGTCCAAGTGACTGTCCCCTCTCAGCCTCTCCAGTCCACATGTCTCTCACCACCCTCCTGCCGCTACCCTGGCACAGTCTGTCAGCATGCCACAGCTGTCTGGCTGTGTCTCTGCCTCCTGTCTTCCTCTCGCCAGCCCATTCCCCGCATAAAAGTGTAGCTCTGTCCCGTCTCTGCTCAGAGCCCTCTGGACAGAATCCAGCCTGCAGTGAGGCTTATGGGCCCTGCCTGACCTGACCTTACATCCTCTTTGGACATAGCTTCCATTGCTTACGTGCCCTCCATCCCTGGAGCACTCCTGGGGCCTTGTACCAGTGCCTGGCTGGCTACTTTATGCCTCGCTTAGCTGGCTTTTCCTCCCGGAAGCTCCCTAACCCTGCCTTTGGGGGAGAGCTTCTCCTCTGTGCTCCTCGGGCCCCTTCCCATGCCATGGCTGCCCTGAGAGCTTGGGGGCCTGATACTGTGCCCGCTCCATCCTCTTACCTGAGAGGCTGGTGCTGCTCCCCACGGACAGATGAGACAGCTGAGGGCCCTGGCCTGGCAGCAGCTCAGCTAGGATTTAATCTCTGAGCACTGTAGCGCCAAACCCTGTGTCCTGACCACTTGTGCTGTAATGTCCCCAGGAGGCACTCAGTTGTATTTGGTAGAGGATGGGGAGATACTGCTCTCCAGATTGGAAACTTAGGAGGGGCCTGGAAATGCCGATGGCACCCTCGGGCCATGTCTGCACCCTGAGCCACCCTGATCCAAACGCTGCATCAGAATCCTGGCCGACCGACAGCTCTGCTTCTCTGCTCTCCCAGGGAATTGTGGTGGACGTGCCATTTGCATCCTTCTTCCTGAGCCAGCTGCTCGGGCACCACCACAGCGTCTTCTATAGCTCGGTGGATGAACTGCCTTCTCTGGACTCCGAGTTCTATAAAAACCTCACCTCCATCAAGGTGAGTGTGGAATGGTGGGTGAGCTAAGCCAAGCACTGGTGTGAACTCACAGCTTTGTAAAGTCTCAGAAGGAGATGGCCTGTCTCTTTTTGCTGTCACTGTAGCTGCTGCAGGCCCCCCATGTCCCTCTGTGGGCAGTCCCACTCAGGGCTGATCCTCACAACCTCTCGCGTCAAAGTCACCAATGACCTTCTTTGCGTCAAGCTGTTCAGCAGCCATGGGTGTTCACAGCACCAAAGTAGCACCTCAGGGGAGGGTTAAACCTCTAAGCACATAGTGTTCCACGGCCCCAACACTTTCCCCTTCTCTGTCACGTTAGCGCTATGACGGAGACATCGCTGACCTGGGCCTGACACTGTCGTATGACGAGGACGTCATGGGTCAGGTAGGTCCGCCCTCTGGCTGAGTTCCTTTTCCACTGCCCCCATGGGTTCCTGAGACCTGCCGTTTTGTTTGTGTTTTCCTCAGAAAGAGCCCCAAGCTGAGGCTCTGTCTGGTCCCTCATCCTCCCCACCCCTCGCCCATCCTCCTCCCATCTTGCTGGGAGAGAGGGCCCCCTCCTTTCCTTCCAGTTGACCTGGCCTTTGAAGCTTCCCAAGGAGACCCTGCTTTCTTATATCGCATTTTAGGGTAATTCCCCATTTGTAACATGGCTTTTCGTTACCATGGTGAGGATTAGCTGTTACAAATGGAGGATTATGTCTTAGAGATGGGGAAGGTGCCACCCGAGAAGTGCCTCAAGCAGAAGCCTGTGCATGTTCATGGCTCGGCATGCAGAGCAGCGCAGGGAGCAGAGACCCTGGACTCAGGGCCGCAGCACGTCTCCTCCCACGTTTCCTTCTGGCTTTTCTCTGTAGCGGCCTCCACCCCCTCTGATTGTGTCCTGGTGGAGGTGCCTGCATGAGGCTCTGGGAGTGCATGTCCAAGGGCCGCTCGGCAGAAACGGCACCATGAGCTTCTTAACGCAGAGCCAACTTCTTAGACTCGTGCTTGGGCACCTCAGAGAGAACCCCCAGTCTCCCTGAGCCACGCTTTCCATATCCATTTGCCAGATGGAAGTCCTGGATGGGCCCAGTCTGTAAGCACCGCTGGGAGCCCTGCATGGCCTGTCCTCCTGAAAGGCCCCTGGGGAGGCTGACATGTGGCATGTGAAGGCTCAGAGCAGCCTGTGAGGAGGAAACCGAAGTGGAGCTGAGTTAACCTCAAGCTTTGCTAACTCCTCAGACCCAGAACTCTTCTTTGAAGGAAGGAAAGAATACTGTCTCACAGGATCGTTCTCTACAGAATAGTTCACGGGCAGGGTGTTCCTGGAATCAGGAAACCTCAGGCTGGCTGATTCTTAAGGGCCCTTTCAGCTTTAAAGCCCACGGTGCCACCCAAGATGCTGACAGCAGTGGGACTGGGATCACTTGTTCCTTTCTGGATCTGTAGGGTTCTAGAATCTTCACAGAATTGCTATTAAAATTGGCTTCAAATGATATGTCCTTTGATTTTTAGGTGATGCACGGGAAGTGTTCCTGAAGTTGAAAGAAGCAGTTGATTTTAGAGTTTAAAATAAATCGGTAATCAGATATTGAGGCTTCCTCCTAACATAATTTTCTCTCCCAACGTTAAAGATAATGAAACTTCTAACAAAAAAATTTAGCTCTAATATGAGCAAAAGATGAAAATGCAAGCTGCCTGTAGTGCCAGTGCCCACAGCCTGCCCGTGGTAGTGTGTTACCTGCGTCCTTTGAGACTCTTTCCAGAGTCTTTCCTGTTCCAGAAATGATGCCGTTCTGTGCATGTTGTTACATCAGTGGCCTTTTTCCACCTTTTTAGTAAATGCACATTTTCATCATATTATTTAGTACCTGCACAGTATTCCAGGGTATGGATGTACCAGTGTTTGTTTAACCATCCTGCTCTGCTCCGAAATGCCAACACATTCCCCTCCATGACATCCCGAAGTCTTAATACAAATGTTTGAACAAGGATTGAGTGAGAAAAAAAACCTTTCATATCGATCATGCAGGGTCTGCTGGTTGATATTTCAGCCTTGACTTTTTATGAGAAAGGATGGTTCCCAAGCATGTGCCATCTTAATTCCATCATTATCATGGATGTTTGCACCGGGCCCTCTCATCTCCGAGAAGCTTTATTTCCCCATTAGAGTCCTCCCTAGTAATTACTCCCATCTTCTCCCCCAGCTTGTTTGCCATGAACTGATTCCTGGAGGGAAGACCATTCCTGTTACAAATGAAAATAAGTGAGTATAGCAATTAGATTTTTAAGGTCACCACTTGAAAAGATTTCATTCTGGCTCTCTGGGCTTATGTTGAGAATTTATTAAGATAGATTGAAGTAGAAAGAGGCCATAAATATCATAATGGAATTTACCGGTTACAGTTCATAGGCCAGAATTATATTAAATTCAGTTTGCAGCTGGGTGCAGTGGCTCACGCCTATAATCCCAGCACTTTGGGAGGCTGACGCGGGCAGATTACGAGGTCAAGAGTTCGAGACCAGCCTGATCAACATGGTTGAAACCCTGTCTCTACTAAAAATACAGAAATTATCTGGGTGTGGTGGCGCGTGCCTGTAATCCCAGCAACTCAGGAGGTTGAGGCAGGAGAATTGCTTGAACTCGGGAGGTGGAGATTGCGGTGAGCCAAGATCGCACTAGTGCACTCCAGCCTGGGCGACAGAGTGAGACTCTGTCTCAAAAAAATACATATATTGATTTGCAAAATAAGAATTGACCATTTATTTTTTGTAGTAGCACTTCTAAGGTCAGAGGCACCCAGGCCACAGTGTTCTTAGGAGTTTAATAACAGCCCTAGATGCAGACAGATGGATTCTGAGCCATTCAGCATGCTGTCCGGAACCCAGAGAGCACAGAGGTGGAAAGACTCCTTGGCGAGGAGGGGCAGATCGTTTTGGATGATAGCACGTGGCAGTTGTATAAAACAGTGTTCTCGAGAAGACAGTGGTGTATTCAAATGCCACAGACGGAGGTCCTTAGACATGAGAATTGGAGAGACTCTGAGGCCCAGCAACTATCGTCACAGATAAAGGGCTCTGCAGAATCCATCATAAATGTCATCCCTTTTGGTCCCTAGAAGCAAAAACTCTCAGTGCACGGTCTCCACCCGGCGCTATTGTCACCTAATTTAAACAGCAGAGCTTGGCATGAGAAGCAGACATTGGCCCCTTTGTCAGTTTATCAGTCTCCCGCCGCCAGGCTCAGGTGAGCTTTTGAACTGTTAATTGGAGCATCAGTCTCTTCAGTGACAAGTGAGGGCTCAGTCCCACCTGGTGAGTCATTTGAATCAGATGCACATCACAGTCCAGTGTTCCCAAGCGTCGTGTTCCTCTCAGATCAGGTGGTTCGGTCAGTCTGCAAGCTTGGGAGTTTTGTATTTAGACTGTCAGAAGCGTCAGGAGAACAGACCCTGTTTTCATAATGATTGAAATACACCGACCTTGCTCCTTGACCACAGGGCATTAGTTTGAAAACTTCGAAGGAACAAAGTGCAGGTTGGGAGGGTAGAGAGAGCTCAGCCAGGGCCAGAGAGAGCAAGGGTGAGTCCTACCCCTGCCTGCCATGTAACCCGTAGCCATTCCTTTAGGGGGGGTGCTCGTAGGGCAATGTATATAAAATACCTTCCTGGGTGTCAGGCTCAGAGGAGGGCTTAAATGACAGCAGTGATAGTTACCATCCTCAGATGGGTGACGTGTCACACGGATCCTGCCACCCCCTGGAGAGGCCACGCGTTGCCAGGTGTTGCAGCTTGAGGGTGACGGTAGGCAGTCACTCACTCTTCCCACATAGACACTGGCTGATCGGTAGAGCGCCCAGAGGAGGTAGGTGGGGGCAGGCTGTGCTGGAGGGGAGAGTCCTGTCCTGCCGGGAAACCTCCTGTGTGGAAACTTGTTTCACAGATTTCTAGCATAAAGCCTCAGGGCAGGGCAAGGATACTCAGTTCTGCATACTAACTCAGAAGGCCTGGCAGTGGCAGTTTCTCCCTCTTTAGGGGTGATACTTGATCTTGCACTTTATAAGTGTTGGATGTTTCCCATCCTCTCTTCTCTCCTACCTCTTTCTTTCCTTCCTTCCTTCTCACCCCCTTTCTTCTCCCCCTTTCTCAGTAAAGTGGAGCAGTACTCGTCGCCTGCTTCACAAAATACCTGGAAGGAGGAGCAATGATAGGAAAATCATATTTGAATGTATTAATGTACAGGTTTGCTGCTGGAAAATTTTTTTTAATAGGAATATTTTCAAGATTACTAAAGCTTTAGCATTGTAAAACATTTATTTGGACTGTACTAATTTGGAATTGGTGAGAGTCGTACCTGGGCGGGGCTCAAGTTCTTTGCTAAGAAATCAGTGATGCAAGGCTGGGTACAGTGGCTCACACCTGTAATCCCAGCACTTTGGGAGGCCAAGGCAGGTAGAACACCTGAGGTCAGGAGTTGGAGACCAGCCTGGCCAACGTGGTGAAACTCTGTCTCCACTAAAAATACAAAACTCAGCTGAGCATGGTGGCGGTCACTGTAATGTCAGCTCAGGAGACTGAGGCAGGAAAATCACTTGAACCCAGGAGGCAGAGGTTGCAGTGAGCCGAGATCGTGCCATTGCACTCCAGCCTGAGCGACAAGAATGAAACTCCGTCTCAAAAAAAAAGAAAAAGCCAGGCATGTTGGCTCATGCCTGTAATCCCAGCACTTTGGGAAGCTGAGGCGGGCAGATCACCTAAGGTCAGGAGTTCGAGACCAGTCTGGTTCGAGACCAGGTCCAACATGGTGAATCCCATCTCTACTAGAAATACAAAAAATTAACTGGGTATGGTGGTGGGTGCCTGTAGTCCCAGCTACTTGGGAGGCTGAGGCAGGAGAATTGCTTGAACCCGGGAGGCGGAGGTTGCAGTGAGCTGAGATGGCACCACTGCACTTCAGCTTGAGCGACCGAGTGAGACTCCGTCTCAAAAAATAAATAAAAAGAAAAAAGAAATTAACAATGCTAGCAAGCCTGTTGGAATGTATGTAACCTGTTGAGAGGATTCTGTGCTCTATGCAGTTGTAGTTGAGGGCACTGTGTTCACCAGAGCAGACCCAGAGACCCTCTGCTTGGAACCATTGTAAGTTGCTGTGACTTCCCAGTTGAGTCCATTCCTGGCCCTGTGTGTTTAAAGCATCTGCAGGTTCGCCTTGCTGTAGCATTAGACTGTTGGTCCAGATTAGCAAGGTTTTGATTAAAGTTTTGACATGAAACAATTTTTTATTTTAAAACTTATTAGAGGACTGAATGGTATCTTACTTGATTTATGTCCAGAAGAATGAGATTAAATGAAAGTACCAGAAGCACCCTTTGTTCTAAGAAGGGCCCTCTTCTTACCTAGGGAATGTCTCCTTGTGATTCCCGACACAGTGGGGACTTGAGGTGTGACCTGTGGGGCAGCGTGAATGATGCAGTGCCCTCAAAGGCTTGATGCGTTCACAGTGGCACATGGTGCGCAGTTCATGAGTGCTGTCATCATTGTCGCCATTGTCATTGTTCTGATGAAACACTCTGGTACTATTTGTGTTTTTTGTAAAATGGTTCAGAAAAGACTAGACTCATCTTTCAGCCCATTGGTGACAGCCTGCCCCGTCCTGTTAATTGTCATTGTTTTCTCTTCCTTGTTGGCAACAGAATTAGCTACATCCATCTGATGGCACATTTTCGAATGCACACTCAAATAAAAAACCAGACAGCCGCCCTCATTAGCGGATTCCGTTCCATTATCAAACCCGAGTGGATCCGAATGTTCTCAGCTCCTGAACTGCAGCGTCTCATCTCTGGCGACAATGCTGAGATTGATCTGGAAGATTTAAAGTAAGAGGCGGGTGGGGGGAGGGTGAAATTCCTAGGCCTCCCAGAAAGCCAGCTGCTCCCTCACTGTGTTCCTTTTAGAAGGCTATTTCAGGAGCCTGTCTCCAGATCTCCTCCTCCTCCCTGGACTGGCTGAACTGTTTTGGATTAAAAGCTTGACCCTTTGTTTACCTAGAGATTAAGTGGAAGCAGGCCTGAGGACTGGGGATTCTCTGAAGCTCTAGGAGACGGGGTCAGAGGATCTTGGGTTGGCCTCTGCTTAGGAACAGCAGGGCCAGCTCTCAAATTCCCCACCCTTTTAGCTTCCCAGGGAGATGGAGTTATTGAGGCATGAACTTCTGGCTTTAAGAGAAGTTAGTAGTGTTCCCCACGCCTGCCAGAGTGGGCCGTGCCAGCTGTCTGCATGACCTGCCTGCCTGTCCGTAAGTGCCCACCCTAGCACGTTGCTGAGCTCAGGTCTGTATTGGTTTCAGGAAGCACACAGTCTACTACGGTGGTTTCCACGGAAGTCACAGAGTCATCATCTGGCTCTGGGATATTCTGGCCTCTGACTTCACGCCGGATGAGAGAGCTATGTTTCTGAAGGTATTTTATTTATTGCCTATGCATGCATGCATGTATTCTCATAAACCTGGAAGGCCAGGCCAGTTGATGTAATAATTTACATTGGAGAAAATGAAATTATCAGGAGGACCTCAGATGGTTAGCACATCCTGTCCCACGGGCAGGCCTCCTGGTAAGCCAAGCGGTAACCAGAGAGGGGCTTGAGGGGCACGGCCGAGCCTCAGGCCCCCTGCCCAGGTGGGCATACCTGTTGTGCTCGGCACTCTGTCCTCCCCTTTGCCCATGCTGGCCTTGATAACGTCTTTTTTGTTTATTTCCTTTCATTATAGAAGTAAATGACCCTCTGCTTGGAACCTTACCTTAGGAAAATACAGATAAGCAAAATTTTAAACAATTGCTGTTCCTCTGGTATAGAATTGTCAACTCTCTACACTCCTACTCACCGGAGACTATCTCTCTATACCCATTTTCTCAATAGCGTAAGACACACATATACACCCACAGTGTCCCAATGAAACACACACAATTGCTTAGGCTGATATCAAGATGTATTTTTGCAAATAAAGTGGCTGATGTTAACTGGTTCCCCTGTTATGGTGTCTGTAAAAGTTGTAAATGTTCAAAATATTCCCCTAATGCCACTGCATTGTTTTTTGTTACATCGGCAGCATGTAAGTATTTTCTAGGATGCTGGATGGCGCACACACTTCTCTGTGTATGTGTTATATATGTGTATATTTCTCTAAAAACAGGATCCTGTCATTTCCCCACCAGCCTTCCTCCTTGACAGAATATCAGTGAACATCTTGCCATGTTCTGGGGGTAAATTTAGTGCCTTGAAATGTTTTCTTTTGGAGGTTTGGGCTTGAACAATCTCATGTGGCCTCATCTGTTGAGGCAACCTGGACAGTGTCACTGGCAATTAAAATGACAGCTGGTTTCCTCTCTCCTGGGTGGTCATTCTAAGGAGAGTTTATTCCTGTTGAAGAGGCCCTCATTCAGTCCAGCAGATAACACAGATGCCCCACGTCCCCACAGGTCCCCAGGGATTTGGGGCAGGCAGGCAGACTGAATTCCAGAAGTTGATTCTGGGAGAATCAGTTCCGTTTTCCCAGAAGGGCCTCATGGGCCAAGCAGTTTCTGCCAAGCTATAAAACGGCTCACCCTGGCCCCTCCTACAGAGAGGAACCCAGTGTCTCCTCACTGTGCAGGTGCCGCCCCACAAAACAGGTGTGTTTGTGTCTTCGGATAACCTGTCACCAAACCTACAGTTCCTTACCATGTGCCTGCCTTTTTGTGCAGCTGCAGACAGGCTCCAGAGCCAAGCAGAATAAATGTAACCCTTGCCCAGGAGTGGATGTGACCACGACCACGCTTCTGTTAAATGTAAAGCAAGCAGATCATCCAGGGGTTTCCTGTGTCCTCCGTTCCTCCCCTCTCCCCGGAGCGGGAAAGCTTCCCTCCCTCCTTTGACCCACCTGAATTTGTAGCGGACAGACCTGAGCCGGCCTAAATTGGGATGTACAGATACTTCTGTGTCTGTCCCCTCATTCTTACAACAGGACTAACCACAGCCCCGACACACAGCATCCGTAGAGTGATTGGATGAGGTTGCATTCAGGGAATGCTCGGCACAGTGTGGAAACACAAAAATGCTTCCTGCATTGATGCTGCTATGGTTTTTTATAAATAACACATATTAGAATAGGAATAGATCTTGTTAATACTCTTTTTAAAACTTCTTTTGATGCCTGACACACATAAACTGTCTTTGGATGGTCTCAGGAATCTCACAACCATTTATAACAAGACCCAAACCCTCAACTTGCCCCTGAGTTTTGGAGGACAGCTTGATGATGTAAGTGACAAGCCCCTGTATCCCCTAGAGAAGGGAGAACATTCTTGGCTGTGGTTGAGTTAAAGTGAATGGTTTCTTGGGACACTTCTGTGCAAGTGTATCACTTACAGATTTCCAGGCTGGTCAGATGCCTCTCTCCAAGCATGAACTAGCACATTTAGGGGAATAACGCAGGGGCTGCCACTTGCAGAATGCTGGGAGTTCTCAGGGGGTAGCAGGGAAGTGTAGCTGGCTGCCCACAGGCCCCACTTGGGCTCCCAGCACTTCGGCCTGCTCTGCAGCCTCGCTGGCTCTGGGGCCTCATTTCTGTCAGTGTGCTGTGAGGTTATTAGTCTCTTGCAAAGGGTCCCCTGGGCCCCAGCACATAGAACACTCTGAAACTCAGCAGGCCTAGGGCACAGGTGCAGTCTCCTCTGCATGACTAAGGGGCCGACAGGATGCCAAGTGCAAGGCCAGCGAGTGGGGGTCTCCCTGGCTGCTTCTGTTCACGCCACGCGCAGCGGGTGCCACCAGCCTCCACCTCACCCTCACCGTCTCCCATGCTCTCGTCACATAATCTCTCTGTGGGAGGGTGTCAGCCGCTTCTCTGTTCCTCTAACAATCCCACAGGAGACCTGCCTCCTGGGGACACCTCACCAGTGCCCTGGCTGTGCATTTGTGCTCTTCCTACTCTGCAGTCACACGTGCTCTCACAAGTGGCCAGTCGCATCCTTTGGGTATGGGTTTCATGTGTCTTAGTCCCCGAGAGCAGCACCCTTGAGAGATGTATGGCGTGTGCCAGTTTTTGGGCCAGATCCACCCCGCCACCCTATACGGCTGGCTAGACAGCAGTTACAGCACGGTAACAGACAGAGCAAATGCGTGCTGCACAGCTGCAAGGGCCTGTCCTGGAAGAGCAGGAGCCTGCCCCGTCCCCGCTGACCCTGCTTTGTGTTGCAGTTTGTGACCAGCTGCTCCAGGCCCCCACTCCTGGGATTCGCCTACCTCAAGCCTCCCTTCTCCATCCGCTGTGTGGAGGTGTCAGACGATCAGGTACCCCCCACGGGGTGGGTGGGGAAGAGCTGGCCTTGGGCAATGTTCCTTGACTTCCCTCTTGGTGGTTGTCTGCTGTTCCCACTGTGTGGGGCCCTTACCTAGTCCACATCTCAGCAAGGCAGGCAGCTGGACCCCTCAGAGCCAAGTGAGGAGGGCCCACAGTTCTCACGGCAGGGGAACCAGCCAGCCCCAGAGAGACTACCCACGGACTCAGCCCTCTCTCGGCAGCCCCTTTCTCTTTCCTTCCTCAGGGAAGAGTACCTGGAGTGGGGGTGGGTACATGCTGTTTTTTTAGTGGCGTCTGGCCTCACCAGGGCTCCTGATCTGAGGCAGCATGGGAGAAGGTGAGTGGGCTCAGGAGGCGGACAGGCGCAAGCTTGAATGCCACTCCTACCCCAGCAGACTGTGCACGTCTAGGCACGCTGCTTCATTTCCTCACTGGCCAAAGGAGAAGGAATGCCTTCAGGGTTACCAAGCTCTGTGTGTCCTGAGCCTGGCCCACTGTGAGTGCTCAAATGAGAGTCCTACTCCCCATAAAAACCCAGTGGCCGCCTCTGGGTGAAGCTGCCTCTCATGATGCAGTTTGAGCCCCTGATGCCACCTTGTACAGGGAGCTACATAGTCCTTGGCCTCCACGCTTAAGGGAAAGTTGGCCCAAGTCATGGTCTGCCACCGGCCACAGCACCGGTGAGGAGAGGAAGTGCATTCAGAAATGTTTGGGCACCTAACAGAGTTTTCACAGCATTCTACTCTTTGACAGTTGGTTAACCAGTAATTAGCTGTGAACTGGAAGGCCCCATTTCCAAAAGCTTACTTAATGCAGGAGTTCTCTGTGCAGGCCCCAGGTAGTAGGGGTTGCTTCTGTGTAAGCCAGTCATCCTGAGTCTGGGGCTTGACCTCGGGTAGTGGTGCCAGGGCAGTGCCCTGCACTCTGCCCAGCATCCAGGGACTGGCTAGACCCCCTCCCTGGGCTCCCCGGCTTTGGCATCTGCCTGGGCTCCCAAACTAGGCCCTTCCCAATCTGAGGCCATGATGTGTGCTGTCAGGACACCGGGGACACCCTGGGCAGCGTCCTCCGGGGCTTCTTCACTATCCGCAAGCGGGAGCCAGGCGGCCGCCTGCCCACCTCCTCCACCTGCTTCAACCTGCTCAAGCTGCCCAACTACAGCAAGAAGAGCGTCCTCCGCGAGAAGCTGCGCTACGCCATCAGCATGAACACGGGCTTCGAACTCTCCTAGCTCCCGCCCTGGCCCTGCCTCCAGGGCTCCTGGGCTGCCAAGGACCTTCAGTTCCCAGGGGCAGTGTGGCCCCTGGGAATGTGACCAACATGCCAGGTGACGTTGGCCCCTAGACCCTCTCTATAGCCATGAGACTCCCTTGTGGCCTCAAGAACTTTAGACGCCCACAACAGCACTACACAGCATATCCAGGTGATGCCCAAGGCACAGGGCTGCAGAAAATAAACCTCCAGATTTCCACCGACACGGGTCCATTCTTCCTGGTGATGGCAGAGGGGCTTCTTTTAGCTAGTTTGATCTTTCTGGGAGTCTGTCTTTCCTTAGCCCTCTCAGTGAGCTGTGTATGAACAAGTCCCAGGAATTCCAAGAGTCTCGAGTGGTTTTCGCAGCATGGGTCTGAGTGTACAAAGCCTACTGCGCGTGAGATCCTCTCCTTCCGTTTCTGAAATCTCTTACTCAGGTAAGGCCTCGCCAAGCCTCTATGCACCCAACAAAGTTTCTGCCTCCATGCCGTCCACAGCACCTCTTCCCAGACAACCAGGCCCATCTGCTGCCCAGGGAGGCGCAGGCGCCTGCTAGGGACGCTATGGAGCACCGTGAGTCCAAGGCGCTATTCCTGCCTTGAAGCCACGCACTCCACAGCACGGCCCTCCCACTTCCTGCGTCCTCATCGGGCTGAGCTGCCAGGGAGCCTTGCCGGACCTGTTCCCGTCCTATGCATTCACATGGGCATCCTGGTTAGGGAGAAGAAAGACATTGGCCCTTAGCAGCAGCCCAGTATCCAGAACGTGCTGGCTGTTACGCATAGCCTGCTTGTCCCGCGGAGGACAGCTGCCTTTCACCCTGCTTGTTTGCCTCGCTGGTTATCTAATGAGGAACAAACCCGAACCTAAGGTACCCATCCCGTCTGGGCGGTGGCTTCACTCCAGAGACTGCAAAATCCCAAGAAAATTGGGTCTTGCTGCCCATCCTTCCTCAGCACAGGGAACCCAGAAGCCCGTTGCACTGACAAAGGCTCACACCCTCTGGGTTTTTTGTTTTTTTTTAACTTCATTTCTCTTCCAACCCATTGTGTTCCTCTGCCCTCATTATTTACCTTTGTTGTAAGAACTTTACTGTAGCTCCAGGGAACTGAGGCAGAGGCCCTGTTTGTGGTCCGTGTTGACAGCCACCCACCCTCTCCCACCTCATGCTCCTGCACCTGCACGACCAAGATTGATGCCAGATTTGAAGCCAGGAAGGCCCAGTCCCTCCTCTGCTCTCCTCAAAGCCGCAAAACATTTTCCAACAAGAGCTGTCACGGTGGCAGCAAAGCAGGGGCCACTCGTCTTCACAGTCCTTCAGAGAGTTTCCGCTGCATCCTGGTGTCCCACCCAGGTCAGAGCCCCTGGGCTTCTGAATAACTGTGTGTGCTCTACTTTGATGGAAACATGGCAAGGAATTTAAAGACAGGAATGTATTAATATTATTTAAGGTGTGTTAGTAACCTCTGACTCTGTGGACTTGCCATTTTCTTCAAACACTCCGTTCCTTTGAGGATTTCTTCTGAACGTGTGCGCACACGCTGGGCAGGTTTGTGCATACATGCAGGGACCCCAGACTGTCAGCCTGCACAGGGAAGACGGATCCCATCCTGATTTTTATTACCTGAAGGTTGGAGCCAGTGAGGGACTGGGAGAGAGTGATTTATAAGCACCAATATCAACTTCATGTGGATTTTTGACAAGGAGGGGTAGTTTGTAATTTCATTTAATTCTTTTCAGCAGCTAGAAATATTGCACTATCTGAAACACTGAATCTCCTTTTGTAACTGGTGTTCACTGACACCTTGATGGCTCTTGATGGCTCTAAAAAGTTGTAGGATTTTTTGTTTTTCTAGCTAACTTATGGATTGAGATGTGATCAGACGCTTTATTAAATTTGTACTTCAGCATACGATGGCCACATTCTGCATTTCATTCCGCCGTGTGCCTGGACCGTTCACGCTTGGTGTCTGGGCTTAGGGAGCATGTAGGCCCCCACAATGGAGCTAATATGCGGAGGGGCGCAGAGCACATGTCCTTGCCTCCCCAGCCAGAGTTCAGGGTTGCTGACAGTCTGTCCTGTTTGCTTCCAATTGTGTTTCAAGAAGTAACACATTTCAGATGAGCACCCTCTGTGGGCCTGTCCCTCTCACCCACCACCCACTTCCCACAGGCAGCTCTCACTGTGGGTTGGGTGTATATCTTTGCAGTCCATGTTTTACACAGTAATACTCTTTTTTTTTTTTTTAGATGGGGTTTTGCCATGCCACCCAGGCCAGTTTCGAACTCATGGGATCAAGTGATCCGCCCACCTCGGCCTCCCAAAGTGGTAGGATTACAGGCATGAGCCACCACGCCCAGCTAGTAGTAACTTTCAAAAGTGATAAATGTATGTTATACAAACCCAGATAAGTGTCTGGAGTGAAATTTTACAGCTACTTCTCGGTGTGCCGGGCATTGTTGCCTTAGTGAGGGTTGCACTTGCTGTCTCCTCACAGGACACACAGCCCTTCTCACTACATTCCCCAGCCAGGTTTCCTCGGCAGAAAACCCTGCACCGGGAGCCCAGGTCAGACCTGCCAGGTGTTTGCCCCACCTTGGTGCTTCTGCCCTGACCCTCAGCAGCTCTGATGTCCCAGTGGCTTCTCGCTGCTCCCCTGGCCTGGGAAGCCCCTGAGGATCAGAGCACAAACTTGGCTTGTTAGGATCCAGTCAGGAAAGAACCCTTGAGAGGCTTGTGGCCTCTGGAAGTCAGATGTCTCAACACACAGGAGGAATTCATGCACGCAGGCATCCTCACAAGGAACATTCATGCAACCAGAAGAAAAAGCACTGTAACCGCCTGCCTCCCCAGAACACACAGTGCCAGCCTCCAGGGTGAGGCACACCCACCTAAAACTAAAGCTTCATTCTGTGACGTTCTGGCTTTGACGTGTAAGTTATCACTACAAAGAGAAGGGGTGTCTATAACCAGGAAAAATAAGTGGGTTTTTAAAATTATTTAAATGGAAATATAATTGTAATATGCTGACAGAACTTGCAAGTGCCTAAGAATAATTAGCTGCAACAGAGTTTGAGAAGCGCTGGCCTCCCCTGTGTTCTAACAGCAGCAGAGCCTGCTTAGCAGACACGGCACTGCTGAAAGCCATAGGGTCTGGACAACGGGGTTCTCGCCAAGCTTAGGCCTCTGGCTTATCTCCTAGAAACTTACCAAATTGACCAGGGTGGCCGGAGAACTGTGGAAGTGGTTCCTTCAGTGCTGTTTTCCAAGAAGCAGAGCGTGGGCTGTGGAATCTCAGAGACGTATGCAAACCCCAACCCTCCACTTCCTGCCCCACGTGGAGGACAGCCTCTCGTGTGTGTTCCTTATCTGGAACACAGGAATCTTGATGTCCCCTCCAGGGCGCGTGAGGATTAAATGCAGTTACATATAAAATGCACCCAGCGCAGTGCCTGGCACTAAATATGCATCCGTTAGTCTTCTTCCTACATTTCCTCACCTTTCATTTTAAGAAAACAGGGCTGCCCATGACCCTGGAGATCAGGCTTGGCTTAAGCTTCTAGAGTGGCTCCTGCTGCTGCGGATCATCCCAGCAGCGGGAGGAGATGCTGGATGGAGAGCAGTTCTCTGTTGCACTTAGGCAGGATCAGAGGAAAGTCCCATTCCCTTGTCCACACTGCCACCTCTGAGGAATCGTCCAAGTGGCACAGAACAGAAGCAAAGCGCCTTTCAGCCAGAAGGATCCAGCCCAGGCGTTTCCAGGCCCATGCGGCCCCCGGGCACCTCACTGTGCCCCCACACTGCACACACAATCACCTGGACTGTGATTCAGAAGAAGCTGCATGGCCAGGCACGGTGCTCACGCCTGTAATCCAAACACTGTGGGAGGCCGAGGCAGGCAGATCCCCTGAGTTCAGGAGTTCCAGACCATCCTGGCCAATATGGTGAAACCCTGTCTCTACTAAAAATACAAAAATTACCTGGGTGTGGTGGCGCACACTTGTAGTCCCAGCTACTCAGGAGGCTGAGGCAGGAGAATTGCTTGAACCCAGGAGGCAAAGGCTGCAGTGAGCCGAGATCACACCACTGCACTCCAGCCTGGGTGAGAGAAGGAGACTCTGTCTCAAAAAAAAAAAAAAAAAAAAAAAAACACTGCACAGCAGCCTAGGTGGCATTCATAGTTCTCAGCAGCCTCTGGAGCGTGGGGTCAGAATGGCATTCTTTGCTTCACGGCAGTCATCCGAACAGCTATGCTTGTTGAGAGCATGTGCTCCAGAGCCCCAGCTGAGTGCAGATCTTTCGAGGGCATTAGGGAGAGCAAGAGTCTCAGAGCATCCTGCCACTGGGTGCAAACCCCAGCTCTGCCGCCCACTTGCTGGAAGACCAGTGGAAAGTTTCCTGGCCCCTCAGAGCTGCAGTTTCCTCTTCCATGAAACGGGGATAGCAGCACCCACCATGCAATCTTGCCGTGAACCACAGACAAATAGGCTGAAAAGCCCCAGTCTATGCCATCTATGAGTTGTCAATGACTCATGGCTGTGATAACTATCATTATTTTGTTCCAGGGATCGAATTGACATCCCTTCTGGAGTTTGTTTTTGAAACTCCTTGCAGGACGCTTTGGCTGATGTTAACAGGACATCCCGAGGAACCTCCGTTGGGCTTCACTCAGCCCCTGGTGTGCAGGCTCCCTGTGCGCCCATGCCCCAGCTATTCCTGAGCTTCCATTAGGCACCGGGGGGCTGCAGCTCCTCCACCCAGGGGGACCAGCAGTTGCAGTTCCGTCATGCTTTTCTTACCGCGACAGTCCAAGTGTTTTCTGAGCTGTAGGGAGACTCAAAGGCTTGGGCATACTGGGATGGGGTCTGTGTCAGATTATAGACCTTCCACCGAGAGAGCCAGCCTGCTGGAGCCCACCGGCAATGACAGAGAAACCTCTCTGAAGATGTTCCCTGCCTCCTTGACCTCAGAGAAGTCTGCAGAAGAAGCTGAAAGCGTTCACTCTGCTGCCAAAGGCTTCTGCTCCTTGGCTGTGCCGGGCCCTTAGTCTGCCTAGATGTATGTGCAGGGTTTGGGTGGGGGATTTTTTGGTTTTTGAGGCAGGTTGCTGTGTTGCCCGGGCTGGAGTGCAGTGGCGCAATCTCGGCTCACTACAACCTCTGCCTCCAAGGCTCAAGCAATCCTCCTACCTCAGCCTCCCAGGTAACTGGGACCACAAGTGTGCATCACCACAACCAGCTAGTTTATTTTGTATTTTTTGTAGAGACAGGGTTTTGCCATATTGTCCAGGCCGGTCTCAAACTCCTGGACTCAAGCAATCCACCTGCCTTGGTCTCCCAAAGTTCTGGGATTACAGGCATGAGCCACTCACTGCACCGGACCGCTGTGTGCAGGGTTACCAGTCAGGCTGCCTTCTCCAAATGCCTCTAAATCTGGCTTTTATGGGGCCATGGCAGTGGCCATTGAGTAAAGGAAGACACTTGTCTGAATGGCACACGGTTGTTTAAAAACCTCAGTGTTCGGGAAACCCAGTGTCCTTGGCCTTCAGGCCATGGGCTTGTGAAAAGGAAGCTGCTGTGAAGTCATTCTGGCCCTTCCAGGACTGCTCTTCACACAGAATCCTCAACTAGCCTGCCTTATGCTGGGGAGGAACAAGTTATTTGACAAGAACATTGTAGCCAGAACTTGTGTGTTGTAGCCAGAACTGGTGCTGTTGCAAAGAGCAGAAGCTGGCAGGCCAGCTCAGAGCCAGAGCAGGTGGTGAGGAGGTATGAGAGCGGCTCTGAGACCCACGCGAGAAGTGCGGTGGGCAGGAGCTGAGGTGGTCCTCTCCTCCTCTTGGGCCACATGAGCCCTTCTCTGCATGTCTCTGACTCTAGCGTCCCCATGGACTGCCTCTGAGGCCACCATCCTTGCAGCTATGCAGCCTTGCGCTCCTGGGGCCTCTAGCCAAACCACCACTGCTGGATCCCTCAGACCATGTTCCAACCTGGCCCACCTGCCTGCGGCTGAGTGGCCTTCAGCTAGGGTCCCCTAGTGTGATCTCAGAGCTATCGAGAGGATTTGGTGACATAATCCAAGAAAAGTGGCTGGCACCTGAGTAAACGTTAATTATGACTATTATTATTTCTACTACACTTTTAAGACAAGACATAAGCCAGGAAATGGCAAACATGTTTAGCTTCCCAGGCCCATACCCACGGACTGCTGAAAGCACATGAAGACACAGTGCAGGAATCAATTAGTAATGTCTGCGAGGAGGAGGGAGCGATGACACGGGGACCAACATTTCCTGTCCCTTGAATAAGGATTCCTCCTTTCACTTTGCCCTATGAGGATCATTTAGGGATCTGTCAGCTCTGGATGGTACAGGCCAGGATCCTGCAGGAGGGCCGAATACAGCAGCCTCAGGACAAGAGGCCACAGAAGGCCAAGCAGTGACCCTGGCCAGTGACAAGGGCAATGCGGACTAGTGGTCAAGGGCACAGGCCTTGACCTTGGACCTGGACTTGAGCTCTGATCACCACGCCCACCCTCAGTGACTGCAGCGTTACTTCACTCTTGGACATCCATTTTCCTCAGCCAAAGCAGTGGATAATAGTTCTACCTGCCATTTAGGACACGAGGTCACATCTGTTAAGCACCTGCAAATGAGTAGGGTGCCTCCCACAACGCAGTCCCCCTCCCAGCCCCAAACAGGCCAAAGGAGCACGGGTCAGAAGGTAACTCTCATTGCTGTTCTAAAACAATTCCGTTGGCTCCTATATTATTAGCTCCTGGGCTGCCGCAACATATCACAAGCCGTAGGGCTGCAAGAAGAAATGTATTCTCATCCCACCGTTCTGGGGCCAGAAGTCTGAAAGCACGGTGTCCACAGGCAGCATTCCCTCTGGAGGCTCTGGGGAGAAGCCTGCCCCGGCCCCTGTGCTTGGCTATGGCTGCCACTCCTATCTCTGCCTCCTCACTCCCCATAATGGCCTCCCTCTAGGGCTTCCTGTTTCTCCTTCTCTTAGAAGGACTTGTCCTTGAATGAGGGCGCACCCTGACCCAGGATGATCTCATCCTGTGATCCTTACCTTAGTTACACTACAAACACCTATTTCCAAATAAGGTCCCATGCACAGGTTCTTGCGGGTGAGGACTTGGACAGATTGTTCAGGGGGGACACCATTCCACCCACTACGGCTGCTTCCCAGAGCGAGTGTGGCAGGAGGTGATTCTTCATGCCATGGGCCGCATCATTAATGCTCACAGATCCTAAACACCAAGTAGGGGTGAGGGGGTGAAAAGGAGAAATGCTTATTCAAGGACGGGAAAGGGCTTGGTCTCTCGTGGTCACGCCTCCCTCCCAGGCATACTACTAACTTCTGATTCCCTGCACTGTGTTCTGTGCTTCACAGCAGTCCGCGGGTATGGGCCTGCTGCAAACATGTTTCGCTACTCTCAGCCTATGTCTTGTCTCCTCCAAAAGTGTAGTAGAAATTAATAGCTCATAATTACTACTACCAGGTGCCAGCCACATTTCTGACATGCCACCAATCCTCCTCAATAGCTCTGAGATCACACTATTAATCCCATCCTCAAGATGGTGTATGGGTTGAATTCTGTCCCAAAGATGGCCCCAAATCTCACCTACCAGCAATGAATTTTACTTTGAAATAGAGTTGTTGCGATAACTAGTTCTGATGAGGTCATATGGTATAGGGTGGCCCCTCAATCCGAGCAAGTGTGATCGAAGTTCCAAGCAGGGCGAGAGGACTCCGCCATGGAATATAGAGGCAGAGATTGCAGGAGGGAAATCTTCAGCCTGCTGAATATAGGGACTTGTATCACTCTGGCAGACTGTATATATGCCGTTTATTCTCCTTCACAGCCTGGAGAGGAACCAACCCTGTCAATCCCTTGATTTTAGACTTACAGCTTCTAGAATTATGAGAGAATGAATGTCTGTTGCTTAAGCCCCCGAGTTTATGGTGCTTTGTTCCATCAGTCACAGGAAACTAGTACAGATTTTGAGACCAGACAGATGTGTCACGCGCCCAAGGTCACATGCTCGGAAGAGGTCAAACCGGAATTTGAACTTGGGCTGGTGGGCATCACAGGAACCGGCAGCTGCTGCTCAGCCCCAGCGGCTGGCTGCCCTGCGCAGGCTAGATACCATGTGGCCAGGCTCCCCACTTTTCAAAAGAAGCCACAAATTCCAGTGTCTGTGAAATCTCCAGATTTAAAAATTGTTGGCAAATTGAAAATGTGAAACAGCACTGTTCAGGGCTCGGGAAATACAGAGGGGCTGCGCGCGCGCGTGGTTTGTCTGAACACTGCGGATGTGTCAGACGCTGGAGCCAAACAGCCTCCACAGTGCAGAGCGATGGCTGGAGCCGGACAACATGATGTTCACTGGAATAATCCACGGACCTGTCACCAGGTGCTGGAAACCAGCCTCATGCAGACAGGCTCCAGGGGAGTAGCTCGGCACGGGGTCAGTGGACTGGTAGCAGCAGGACTCGGCCGAGGCCCTAACGGTTTGGGGTTGCATTAATTGAGGGAGCGTGTCTAGAGTGAAGGAGGTAATAGTCCTCTTCTGTTCTCTGTGGCTCACACCCTACCTGGAATCGATCCTTTGTTTCTCTCCAGGAGCCACACTTTAAGGATGCAGGAGGCTGGGCACAGTGGCTCACACCTGTAATCCCAACACTTTGGGAGGCTGAGGCAGATGGATGACTTGAGGTCAGGAGTTCGAGACCAGCCTGGCCAACATGGCGAAACCTTGTCTCTACTAAAAACATAAAAATTAGCTGGGCGTGGTGACAGACACCTGTAGTCCCAGCTACTCTGAAGGCTGAGGCAGGAGAATCACTTGAACACGGGCAGCAGAAGGTTGCAGTGAACTGAGATCGCGCCACTGCACTCCAGCCTGGGTGACAGAGCTAGATTGTCTTGGGAAAAAAAAAAAAAAAAAACGGGATGTAGGAAAAACTAGCTCATATCCAGAGAGGGTACCATGAGGAGGGCTGGAGCAGGCCTCTCAGAGCAAGCCTAGCAGTGTACCCAAGACACATGTAGATGATGGGCTACCCAAGATGTTAGCAGCATCCTAAGGGGTTGTCGGCCTCTGTCTTGGAGGGTGCTGGCTTAAGGGTTGAGCCTCAGACTGCAGGGTGTGTTTGGGAAGCAGCTGCCCACAGCTCTGGTCATTAAAGAAAGAAGAGAGCGAGCTAGTTCTTCTGGCCCCAGCAATAATGACAGAACGACCTGGAGTATGGTCCCTGCAGCCCTTCCCAGATACAGAGTTCTCATTCTCCAAATGTGGACACCTGGAGGGACACGGCCTTACATAGCCACCAGCAGGCCATGGACGGACATTGCCCAGCCCACGTTGCTGCCACAGGTGGACACTCAGAGCTAGAGAGAGGGAAGATGGGGTGCTGGTGGGAATGGGTGTGGACTGGAATGGTCTAGAGGTGTGGGGGCCTGAGACATCTTGTGAAGTGGGTGGGGGGCGCGGCTCCTTCATGAGGCCGAAGGTGAGTAGGCCTCTGGGTGTTTCAGAAGAACGGCCCTGGCAGTGTGCAAGTACAGCTCCAGCAGGGACGCCAAATCAACTGTCAAAACCAAGCCACTGCCACCCCACCAAGCCAGAAAAAGCTTCTGCGTGACAACCTTGGGCGAGTCAGCCCTCAGCCTCTGCATCCCCCACCACAGACCAAGGCTCCCGGACCCCCCCAGCCCATGCACTCCACGTGGTCCCCTCTGTGTGCCTGGATACATCGGGATCCTTGGGTGTCACCGGGGATTCCTGCTCTGTCACACAGGGTAAGTTACTGGTAATTACTCAGCTGTGAGAGCTCCTGATCATCAGAGCCTTCAAACAGAAATGCGGGTATTTTTCCCAGCAGACCCTGACCAGCCTCTGTTTTTCTCCATAATGCTGATCAGCCAGGCACAGCGATCTTGGCAACAGATTTTGCGAAATAAACTTGGTCAGCGGATCCCAGTCAACAAAATGTTTTTCCATCTGTTACCCACTTCCTCCTGCCTGTGAAGGGGCAGTGCTCTCTCCTCCTTACAGGTGAGGCTCTGAGAGGTGGAGTGACTTACCTAGGGACTCACAGCCAGGATATGAGGAACTGGGATGTAAGCCCAAGCCTTTGACCAGGAAAGTGACGTCACTCACCCACCTTCCCTGATCGTCAGAGGCCCGGACAGAAGCCTCCTGTCTCCCAGAGGAGCTAGTCCCACTGACTGTCCTGACCTGCTCCCATCCCACTAGGGACACTGTCCAGGGGAGGGAACGCACCCCACGAGGGGCTTGGTGTGAAGTCTGCTGGGTGGTTTTGTCACCATTGCAGATGGTGCCAGATGAGCCAGGCCCCGCGCAGGAAGCCAGACTGTTAGGGAGTTCAGATTCAGCCAACAAACAGACCCATAGGACCCACTGTGCCCCAGGCTGGGTGCTGAGTTACAGCTGTGCACACAGTGGACATGATCCCTGCCCCACAGAGCTCACTCTGGTGGGGAAAGAGTCATAACTAATTCAAGTAGGAAGTGTATGGCCACATCCTGTGATCAGCGTCCCTGGCGTCTAGTGCCGTGCTATTCTGATGCCCACTCACTTGGGGAAAGCTGAGGTCAGGAGCTGGTCATTCCCATGCCCAAGGGTTAAGTGGCAGAGCCAGGACTCAAACCCTGGTCTGCCATACTCCAGAGCCCTCGCTCAGTGTGAGCAGGCAGAAGAGGGGTGGGAGAACCTTCTAGGCAAAGGGCTCAGCTTGAGCCAAGCCCCAGGGGCTGCCCTGTTCCTTATCCGGAGCCCGCTGCCTCCACTGCTTGTCCCACTTACCCTCACCGGGGATGCTGGAAACTGACAGACACATCCATTTTGCCAGTGAGTTCCCATAGGATTTTAAAGGACTTCTTCAGGACCTTAGAGCCCTGGTGTCCCTGAGGCTGCAGAGCAACAGCTGCTCCCCAGGCACAGAGTTAAAAGGCAGAGCTAGATTTCAGGGTGTGCTGAGTAAAGGGCCGATCGGTCCTGCACTTTAGAAGCTCACTGGGTAGAGGGAGGCTACAGGAAGTTCAGGGACTCCACCACTTCCTTAGCTCATCATTCACGTCCCAACAGGCTGCAGCCTGTCTCCCTACCAGCTAAGGCGGAGACGCAAGCGGGACAGAATCAGTGCCCACTCCGAACGTGGCTCCTTGGCTGCATCTGGGAACGGGTTCCATTAGGTGGTGTGTGGAGTGTCTCAAACATCTTAAGAGTGACGGTGAACGCACCAGTGCCTCTGCAGCATGGGCCAGAGTTCCTCAGTCTCCCCTCCTGGTTTGCTATCACAGGGGCCCCTGGTGAAGACTCTGGGTGTCTCATCCCAGCAGGTGTTCAAACTCAAAAGCTGGGTGGCTAGAAACTGCCCGCCTGCACCAAACCACCATCAGAAGTGGTCTTGATCAGCCAGGGCAACAGAAGCCAGCTCTGCCTCACTTAGAAAAGAAATG
Organism: Papio anubis; assembly: GCF_008728515.1. Taxonomy (NCBI): domain Eukaryota; kingdom Metazoa; phylum Chordata; class Mammalia; order Primates; family Cercopithecidae; genus Papio; species Papio anubis. Next base: position 103,833,083 of record NC_044984.1, read on the forward strand.
TATTGGCCAATATTGAGGGCTGGAAGCCCAGGCCACAAGCAGAACGGGAGCCAGGGCAGTTCAGGGGACCTGGGCAGTAGAGCCTGAAGCCGGCTGTCTTCAGGATGCTGTGGGCGTGAATGAACCAGCTCTAGCCAGTAACCCATCCTCGCTCAGTGCACTCAGGGATCTTTAGGGAAATTCAGAGAAAATTCAGGATTGAAGTAGACTGGGCAAGGCACTGATGTCATTCATTCTTTCATACTCATTTCAATAAATATTTGTGGGCACCTGCTGTGTGCACAGCCTGTTCTAGGCACTGGGATTCAATCTCATTTTGTTGTTGGTTTTGAGACTGGGTCTCGTTCTGTTGCCCAAGCTAGCAACGTGGCATGATCTTGGCTCACTGCAAGGTCTGCCTCCTGGGCTCAGGTGATCCTCCCACCTCAGCCTCCCGAGTGGCTGGGACTACAGGTGCACACCACCATGCCTGGCTAATTTTTGTATTTTTTGTAAAGACAGAGTTTTGCAGTCTTGCTTAGGCTGGTGTCGAACTCCTGGGCTCAAGCAATCCTCCTGCCTCAGCCTCCCAAAGTGCTGGGATTCCAGGTGTGAGCCACCACACCCAGCTGGATTCAGTGTATTTTGAGAGACAGACACCAAAGGAGAAACCAATAAGATCATTTCTGGTGTGTTGAAAATGAGACAACCCCATGGAGATTGTATCTCATGAGAAGAAGTAAATCCTCAAAAAGAAATTGAAGCAGTTGGGTGGTAGGTCCCCAAACAGCAAATATCCAAAGAGGCATCCCGCCCATTCTGGCCCCAGGGCAGGGATCAGGATTCAGATTCCAGAACTAGACTAGAATTCGAATCTAGCCTCGGCCACTTTCTCATCACGACCCGGGGCAAGTCACTTCATCTCTCCAAGCCTGCAAAATGGGGATGATCACTCTTCCCTGGTTGCTGAGACCAAACGAGGTCATACATGCAGTGCCGGCCATGCAGGGATCATTGAGTTCCATCCTAAGAACTCGATCCTGTCCTGGGTGCGTGTGCGCACACACCCACACACGTACAGACACACGCACACACATGCATGCATGCACGGTGGGGCACCCAAGCCGATGCCTGCTCCTCGAGGCTGGGGCCTACGCCTCCCTGACCCTCTGGTGTATTCAATTATAGTTTTAGCCACATTCATTCCTCCCTCCTTCTAGGTAAGGTTTATTAAAATACCCAGTCACAGAAATAGCCCTGCTCCCTGACAGCAGCCAACCCACAGCGAAGCCACGCTTCCTTGAACCCTCCCCCAAACCCCAACACATGCCAAAACCCTATAATAAGTCCTTGCGCAGACCCTCTTCCTGAGGCACCCCACAGTGCGCGAGCTTCCTTGTTGCAACAAGACAATAAATCTGACTTTGTTCGACTACAGGTGTGTTCTTGGTGGTGTTTGGCTGCAGGACACTTTAAACTGTAAACCCAAAAATGTCCCCAGTACAAAATGTTTGCAGCCACCTCAGGGGAGGGGAGCTGGACCTGGTTTGTCACACAACTGGGAACAGCACCCCAGGGAACAATGCAATCAAAAGGAGGTGGTTTCCGGAGCTGCAGTCCCTAGACTGGGGATGGAGTGGGGGTGCGGGATGTCACCATTTCTCACCGGCTTTAGTCTTAACTTTTCATGCTTTAATGTGAAGTGTAATTATAGATTCTGAGTTATGGCGGTGAGCTCGTCAGGGCTAATTAATTAGTCAGATTTATAAGTATTTGGTTCTCAGAGATCAATGACCGTGATGTGTCGCCTGAGAGCTCTGAAAAACCCCCTTTCTGCTAGTTTCCTTGGGCAGTGGTGGGGTTGGGAGAGCTGCTTTTGTTTGGCGGGCTGGTTGAGAGGGACAAGCCTGACCACTCTCAAGCAGTCTGGAGACCATCGCTGCCTCTGAAGTCCCCACACCTTTGAGATCTGTGAGGGCTCTGCCCTAGGAATCCAGAAATGTCAAATAGAGGCCACTTGTCCCACTACCTCTCCCAGAGGCCATGGCAGACATTAGTAATGGATTCCCAAACCCCTCCCTGTTGAATCTGGACCCAGCACAGGCTGTCAGGCAATCACTTGGAATTAGCGTCTCTTTCCTACCCCTGGGATAAGTCCTTCCCTGCTCTCAGCAGAACAGAAGAGAAAGGAAACTGAATTTTGACACCAGAAGCTGGGATTTAGGTGGGTTTTGCCACTTGCTGACTGGCACACTGGGCTCATCACACTACCTATTGAGGTGCCACTTATCCAGGAAAAGTTACGGTGATAATCCAGGATGAAAATCTCTATGACATCACAAACATGAAAGTTATTTGTCTACTCTCAACCCCTGTACAAGATAAAGATGCATCAACCAACAGAGGAGGAAGAGAGATGCCAACATCTCAACAGAGCGGGGAAAAGCTGGTGCAGTGATCCCCCCGGGGCAGCTCAGTGGGGGCAGGTTCCTTTTTCTTCCCTCCTCGGTTACCCTAGAATGGAAGCCAGGCTTCTATGTGCAGGCTGGACTCTGCCCAGCCAGCTGCCTCCGACAGGGAACACGGTGCACATTCTCCAGGCTTCCAGACTTCAGAGGACTCTGATGGCTTTGGCTACTGGAAGGCACCCTCCCCACGTGAGGGGGCTGGAATGTGGCATGGAGTATCACCCTCCAAGGAGCTTCTCTCTTGTCTCCAGCCATCCCACAGGAGGTAGATGATTTATTTACAGGCAGAGAAAGCACTTGTCAGTTTCTTTTCATTCATGTGTATTACACGGTAAGCCTTTGTCAAATCCAGCCCAAATTCATTGTAGAAAAATTAGAAAATCCAGACAAAATGAAAATGAACATTGAAACCACCCATCTTCCCACCACTGAGAGATACATATTAGTAACACATGCATTTTTCTATGGTGTATATAAACACATGTATGTTTCTTCTTAGGATTTGGGTCATTCTATATGTAACATTTTGTAATTTGGGTTTCTTTTTTCACTTAATGATAGTGAACACTCTTTCATAGTAGTAAATATGTAGACACCATCATTTTCAGTGGCTTTATGGTATTTCTTACAGTCCCTTATGGTTAATATTTTATTTATTTCACTATCCAGCTCCCTATTGTTGGGCATTGGTTTCCAATTTTTCACTGCAATGAGCTGCACTTTTCTGCACTGGAAAAAACAAGAACAAAAACAAAAACCCTTGCAGTTTCACCCGTATGTCTATTTCCTGCACTGAAATAACAAAAACAAAAAAGCCAAAAAAACTTGTAGCTCCACCTATATTTCCTTCAGAAAAATTCTCAGACACAGAATTGCAAGACCGTAAGGTACACACATCTCTAGGACTTTGATGCACATTGCCAAATTGCCCTCCCGAAAGTTCGTAGTGATCTCCACTCCCTGAAACTGTGAAAGAGTCAACATTTCTCTCTCCCTGCTGAAGTCGGCAGGTGGAAAGCCATAGGCTCAGAACTCTTTCCAGCTGCTGGGATCCTGCAGCTGGACCCCTAAGGACCATAGAAATACAGTTCTTTCTCTTCCACTCCCCAGTCAAAGCACCTTGCGAGAGTTCCTGGCCGGGCCGGGGCAGAGTCCTGAGGCCACCTGGCATGCCCACTCACAGACCTTACCTCCTCCCTCTCCACGTGCACGCCTGGATGTCTTTTCTCAAGGCCTGATGCTCACACCTCGTGGCAGGGTAGCAAGCTTTTGAGTTATAGTGAACCTTATTTCCCTCTACAGCTCCCACGGAGTTAACAGATGTACGCACGTCTGAGGCAGTCATGCGGCAAGAGACTTTGGGCCCAATTCTTTCTGTTTTGACAGTGTGTAATCGAGGTGAAGCCATAAATTTTATAAACAAGAATAAACGACCCTTAGCAACATATGTCTGCTCGACCCTTCCAAGGTGATTGTAAATAAAGGCACCTGCTGACCAGTGAGGGCCATGGGCACTGCAGATGGCCAGTGATGAGGGCTGAAGGACCGGTGCCTTGGGAGCTCGCACTGGGAGGCATTTCGGCGGTGAGGGGCAGGGGGAAGAGGTCACCTAGCTCCCCGCCCCAGTCCTGAGTCAGTTGGACACCTTCACGCCACTTACGCACTCCGTTCTCCAGGGTGCCTTTGCCCCGTGCCGCCTTGAATTGGCACTTGCTTCTCATTCTTCCTCAGAGAGAGCACTTGTAGCTGTGGCAACTAGGTTCCTTCTGGGGGTTTGTTTTTGAGACAGGGTCTCGCTTTGTTGCCTGGTCTGGAGTGTAGCGGCACGATCATAGCTCACTCGGCCTTGAGCTCCTGGGCTAAAGCGATCCTTTCACCTCAGTCTCGAGTAGCTGGAACTACAGGTGCTCACATCAATCCTGGGCTTTTTGTTTTGTTTTGTTTTTTAAGAAACAGGGTCTCTGGCCAGGCGCGGTGGCTCACGTCTGTAATCCCAGCACTTTGGGAGGCCAAGGCGGGCGGATCACGAGGTCAGGAGATCAAGACCATCCTGGCTAATACGGTGAAACCCCGTCTCTACTAAAAATACAAAAAATTAGCCAGGCGTGGTGGCAGGCGCCTGCAGTCCCAGCTATATTCGAGGCTGAGGCAGGAGAATGGTGTGTGAACCCAGGAGGTGGAGCTTGCAGTGAGCCAAGACAGTGCCACTGCACTCCAGCCTGGGCGACAGAGCTAGGACCTGGTCTCAAAAAAAAAAAAAAAAAAAAAAAAAAGAAAGAAAGAGGGTCTCACTATAGCTGCCTGTGCTGATCTCAAACTCCTGGCCTCAAGCGATCTTCCTGCTTTGGTCTCTCGACATGTCAGGATTACAGGCAAGAGCCACCATGCCCAGCCCCTCCTAGGTTTTTTGTAGTCCCTTCTCTTCCCCCGAGAGGAAGCCCTGCCCATTTGATTGCCAGTCACACCCTCACTGCCAACTGTGCCAGGGTGGCCACCCCAGGGGGACCTGAAGAGCAGGGTCCTTGTCTTGGCTTTGCCACTGCCCACAGGGAGCATGCTGGAGACAGGCAGATCCGAGTTCAAATCCAAGTTGGACCTCTTCCTCTCTGCGTGACACCAGCCAAGGTGCCGTCTCCCTGTGCCTCGGTTTCTGAGTCTATGACGCAAAGGTACTAATGTCCACTTGGTGGGGCTGTTGTGGGGAATACATGCCAAGCGTGCAAGGAAGGTGCTCTCCAAGGTTAGCTGTGCTGAGATGGTTTCAAAAGCTCTGGTGATACGGAGAGCTCAGTACGTGTCAGCTGTTGATAATGATATCATTATAATCAGCGTCACCCCTGTGGACACTGTGTGACTTTGAGCAAGTGACTTCACCCTCTGAGCCCCTGTTACCTCACCTGTGAAATGGGGAGGATAACTGTACGTACCTTGTAGGGTTCTGATAACTAGAAAGACATGAGCACCTGGCATTGTGGTACAATTGAGCATAGAGCTAGGTGTTGAGGAAATGCCTGTCATGGTGCTTGGAGGCACAGAGCCCTGATTTAAAGCCTGGTTCTGCCTCCTAGAGCTGTCTGACCTTGAGAAACTCCTATCTCCTCTCTGGGCCTGAGTTTCCTCATCTGTAAGTTGGGGGTGATAATATTAAGAGTTCCACCTTCATGGGCTCTTGAGATAGTTAAATGAACTATTGAATGTAAAGTTCTTAGCAAGATGCCTGGACGTAATCAGTGCTCTACGTGTGGTCTTTACCAAGATGTATTATTAAGTTCTCCTCTCTGCTGGGTGCAGTGGCTCACGCCCATAATCTCAGCATTTTGGAAGGCCAAGGCAGGTAGATCACTTGAGGCCAGGAATTTGAGACCAGCCTGGCCAACATGGCAAAACTCGTCTCTACTAAAAATACAAAAAAAATTAGCCAGGCGTCATGGTGCACGCCTATAATCCCAGCTACTCAGGAGGCTGAGGCAGGAGGATCACTTGAACCCAGGAGGTGGAGGTTGCAGTGAGCCGAGATCATGCCACTACACTCCAGCCTGGGTGACAGAGTAAGACTTGGTCTCAAAAAAAAAAAAAAAAAAAAAAAAAAGGCCGGGCACTGAGGCTCACACCTGTAATCCCAGCACTTTGGGAGGCCGAGGCAGGCAGATCACCTGAGGTCGGGATTTTGAGGCCAGCCTGGCCAACATGGTGAAACCCCATCTCTACTAACGATACAAAAAATTAGCCGGGCATGGTGGCGCGCACCTGTAATCCCAGCTACTCAGGCAGCTGAGGCAGGAGAACCACTTGAAGCCGGGAGGCAGAGGTTGTAGTGAGCCATTGCACTCCATGCCTGGGTGACAGGGCGAGACTCCATCTCAAAAAAAAAAAAAAAGTTCTCTCCAGGCCTCAGTTTCCTCATTTGTAAAATGAGAGCAATGATGCCTGAGACCACGCTCAGCTCTCATTGTTCTGCAAGTCACTCTCCTTTTCACTTCGGCCGGCCCTGTTTGCTGGAGCCACATCCCCGCCTTCTCATCTGATTGTGCCTGGCCACCTCTGGAGGCCACTTGTCTCCCCCACCCTCTCGGCAAGCCTGAGGGACCAGAGGCACTGCCAGGCTGTCCTCAGCGTCACCTGGGGATGAGCTATTAGAACGTGCTTTCGAAAGGGTCAAATATGACTGAATAACAATAGCTACTTTTTTGGAGCTGCTATCATGTCTGGGGCCTGTGGGCTTATTTCTGAACTCTTGGAAATTGGTATTATTATCGCATTATAAGATAAAGAGGCTTTGAGTGGTTCAACCATTTGCTTAAGGAGATGCTGGAAGTGACAAAGATGGAATCTGAATTCAAATAGTAATAATAGCAAACAACCGTAATAACAGGAGTTAACATTTGCCAGGGGGTGATATTACTCTTTTAAGTATTACCTCATTAAACAATCCCAGTGACCCATAGGGTGGATGTTACGATTCCCATTCTACAGATGGAGGAGCAAGACCGAGAGAGATGGAATGACTTGGCCAGTCACCAAGGTAGGAGGTGACAGAGCTGGCCTTGAACCTGAGCCTGCCTGGGACCAATGCCCAAGCCAGCTGTTTGACAGTCCTTCCCCACACCCCACAACCCTACAAGCATCAAAGGTCACCCGGCAGCCTCTCCCAGCCAGCCCCAAGTGCACCTTCTCACACTTCCAGGCTGGGGCTATCTGACCCTGAAACAGGCTGCTGAAGGTGGCCTTGGGAATCCCAGCTTAGCTCCCAAAGAGGGTTGCATGGGTTCCCTTAGAAAATGGATTCTTACCAGGAGGTTCCTTGGACTTCCTACGACTGGATGCAAATTTGTGAATGTGTGTGTGTGCATTCCAAAGGTGACAAACCACAGCTTGAGAAGTTTCTGATTCTGTGGAATGGGAGAACACGAGGGACGTCCCCAAAGTTTCTAGGTCTCCGCAACCTGCCTGTCCCTGCCTCTGTGGGACTTTAGCACCATCTTCCAGGAGGACTCACAGAGAAGAAAAGCAATAGGCCAAGGCAAGTTCAAACTGTGCCACCCTCCCCTAGCTGGACTGACTGCAAAGACGCATTTATTCCAGCTTGTGTTGGCATTGCCAGCTTCCCAGGCCCCGCCAGAGGGGAGGCATGAGCCACAAATCCTTCCAGGCACTGATTTATGTAGCATTCACGCGGAATTCATTATACAAAGAATTTTATTCAATTAAACTTGAAATGCATCTGGATTCTTAAAGGTTCAGTAGTGATCACTGGGACAGGGCGATCATAAAACTGAATGGGCTGTCGGAAGGTGTCGAGGCAGCGGCAAGGGTGACATTGCCGCTGACGGGGGCTTCCGAACCAGGGACGTTTGTCATTGGGATGTGTTACAAGTTCGGGCTGTGGAGATTACTCAGTGAAAAATGCACATTAACAATAGCCATGAAATATCAGTTAAGGGAAACTAGGTTGAGAAATGAAGACAGCAGGATCTATCAGAGCCTGGCATTGTTCACCGCAGCCCAGGTAGTGATTAAAACGACTGTCAAGCGGCAGTGGGTGGGAGCCGAGGAGCACGCGCCGTGAGTGACGAGGCCGCGTCCGGGGCCCACATCTTGGTACTGACTCCCTAGGACAACTCGGTTCCCCACCTAATGCCTCCTTCCAGGGCTGCTATGGGGTTCAAATGAGATAATGTCTGTGGAACACTTGGCTCAGGGCACTGCATGTAGCAAGCCCTTCCACAGTGCGGGCTGGTGTCACTGTTACTGCGGGCTTCTCTCCCAGGGAACAGCCAACTGCCAGCTCGTCTCTGGAAATGACACTAAATACCCCATTCCAGGGAGCCTGACCTGGAGGAGGGGGAGGCATTTTCAAGGGTGCAAAATGTAAGGAAGTGCCCAAAATCCACAAACTCAGTGATCGAGTAATATTTGTGTGCAGTATTTTCCAAAACGAAATTATGAAAAAAATCTACGATAAGCAAGGAATCACGGCTTTAAATAAAAGCAGGCTGCTGTGTGTTTCAAAACCCATGTTTCCGTGCAATGGGATGGATTGTTTCTGAGAGTTGGCAATGGTGTGCAAACACTGGCAGCGTGGGCTTCACAGTCATGTTTCTTGATTGTAGGGCTTTTATTAACTTTTCCCACCTGGTTCAAAATATGCGAGGATATTTGCTCAGTGTACAGATGGGTATGCGTCTTTCCTTTTGCTTTGGGCTCTTGATAGAGCTTTTGAAAGGCGCTGCAGAAGAGCAAATGTTTTAAATACCCCATCCTCCCAGCCCCCAAAGCAAGCTTTCTCCATTTTTCCCAGGTTGGTGGCACATGAGAGAAACATCTGCTGAGTGGTGGTGTCTGCCCTGCACCCGGGTGGTTTCTCAGAGAAGTGTTTGCTGGTGAACCACGAGACAGATACAGAGGCAGGGGTCTGAGAATGCGACTGTTAACATCCGGCCTGTGACAGCCAGTCCTGGAAGGACAGGACTTGGCAACAGGCAAATGGCCTTGTTTCAAAGATTGTCACTTTAGGATGTCGTATTTACTCAAAGAGCTTTCCTTATCCTTTGGAGGCTGTGCTTCCCCATGGCTAGGCATGCAGGGCTGCTGTGTTATTATATATATGTACAGCATATATATTCCCCCACACTTTGATGGTGATGGGTGGCTCAGAGGTAACTAAACTTCCAAATATATATATATACACACATATATTCCAGGAAGATTTTGAGGTGTAGACAGAATTGAGTGTTTCGCTGCAAGCTCTTTGAACATACTCCCTGACCGAGCCTTAGTGATTGCGTGGTTAACCACCATTCACTTCTGAACACTCAAGCCTTTCCTGTTTTCAGGGTTTTTTTTTTTTTTTTGAGACAGAGTCTCGCTCTATCACCCAGGCTGGAGTGTAGTGTCACGATCTTGGCTCACTGCAGCCTCTGCCTCCTGGGTTCAAGTGATTCTCCTGCCTCAGCCTCCTGAATAGCTGGGATTACAGGTACCTGCCACCATGCCCAGCTAATTTTTTTTTTTTTTTTTTGTATTTTTAGCAGAGATGGGGTTTTGCCATGTTGACCAGGCTGGTCTCAAACTCCTGACCTCAGGTGATCTGCCTGCCTCGGCCTCCCAAAGTCTGTTTTCAGCTCTGTTTTGCACACACTGAACACCGACTCCGTACCAGACCTGGTAGTGACTATGGGGGCAGTGAGGCGCTGAACAAAGCCACCTCCTGGAAGGCATGCACACACTCCTGGTCATCTGCATCTCACCCACCCTGCCCAAGGCTCGAGAGGACCACCACAGCCTGTCAGCAATGAAGGGACCCAGAAGACACAAATGAATATACCTGGCCCTCCCGCAAACTTTGCAGGCAAGGTGGTAAGAATGAAGGCAAAAATACGCACATGACTGAGAATGTAATGTTTGCTGACTTGCCAGCATGAAAGATGGCCTGAGTGACCAGCTGACCCGAGCCTCGCTCCGTGGCCCATGCTAAGCAGCCACTCAGTCAATACGTGATGGCTGAATGGAGTTCGCCAGGCATTTCAGCCCTGAAACTCAACAAGAGTCTGTCCTTCCAAAGTCATTTCCTGCAATTAGCAGCCTGCAGTCTTCAGGTTCTTGGGGCTGCCTCTTCTGCCCTTCATAAATATCGCCTTTCCCAAGGACACTGCTGGCACTGGCAAGTGTCGTTTCATAGCAGGAGGGAGGAGCGGTGACAACTGAAATAAATACAGCCGTGCATGGATCTCAGAGGCGTAAGCCAGCCAAGTGCAACATCAGAGAAATCAGTCTGGTGGATGTCAGCGTCGCTGGAAACTGACAACCTCATTTTCTTAAGCTGAAGACGCTGCACCGCAGACCCTCGACTCAGTCCAACTGGACAGGGAATGTTCACCTTCAAGCGGTAGTGTTGTTCTCAGCAGGGTCTCCACCCCTTTCAGAGGGGGTCCTCTAAGCTGCACCCCCACCACACACACTTCAATCTAAGCCAGGAGTTTCTGAGCCTCGCCTGTCAATCTGCAGCTATCCTTCCCCCACACTTTGGCGGTGATGGGTGGCTCAGAGGTAACTAAACTTCCAAATCCTGTCCGCCTTCCCCGTTACAAATGTGACATTTAAAGCCCCTTTGGCACAGGTAAATCACAATTACATTTTCAAGGGCCTCTGGTCCCATTCCAAATCTCTGAACAATCTGAGCTGGCAGTGGGAGGGCACGCACACGCGCACACACACACACACACACACACACACACACGGCTCCAGCCTTTCTCACTTTTATTCTTTTTCCGCACAGCTCCTTCTCATTGCAGCAATCACTTTACCTGTCTTTCCTGCAATGCCAATTCATTCCCACATCCCTCCAAGACCCAGGAGAGCTTGGGGAAGCAGGGTCAGGGACAGAATCCCCAAAGGGCCACAGTCCCTTGAGGAAGGTGGCAGGAGGTGTGGAGCAAAGCAGAGCTGGGACGAAAGGCTGCTTTCAGTCTCTCTGGGTGAGCTCTTCAGGAACCAGGACCCCAGAAGGGCAGGCTCCTCTCTCCATGACCATTGCCATGGAGGGATCCTCCAAGCTCCCACTTTCTGTGATTTCAGCGTGCCTCAGACTCGGCTGATGGGTCATTTTTCTTGTATATTTTCTCTTGATTCCCCTCCTTCATTGCTGCATATCTGGCTAGTGTGAAGAGATAGTCACTGAGTCTGGAGGAGCAGAGAGAGAGAAGCAAACAGTGGTTTGAAATGAGAGATCAATGCTAACTGGGTCTTCCCATATCTGCCTACAAGGAGGAGATATAAATGACGCGCTCTGGGCACACTGTGCAGGGAGGGCAGGGGCCCACCACCTTGCACTTGATGGATGGCATGCGAGGCCAGCTGCTGTGAATGCCAAGGACTCTACTCCAGTGTCAAGGCTGGGGCCATTCCTGCAGGATGAGGCTATTGCCCCAGCCCTACCCCATGGGGCAGATGACTTTGGACTCCTCTCTGAGCTGGTTTCTGCACTTTTGAGTGATCAGGGCTCATGTGCGTGATCAGTTTGGGTGTTTCCCAAACTACAGTGTGCACAGGCATCACCGGGGGATCTAAGCAACGTGCAGATTCTGATTCGGGAGGGCTGGGCCAGGCCCGGGACTCTGTAGGTCTAGTTCCCATCCTGGGTGATGGTGACACTGCTGGACTAGGCCCTACTGACATTCTGGATCATTCTCTGTGTTCGGGGCTGTCCTGTACATCCTGTGCAATGTAGGATGCTGACAGCACCTTTGGTCCCCACCCGCCAGATGCCAGTGGCACCCCTGAACCCAGTGTGACAACCGGTAATGCCTCCAAACATTGCCAAAGGTACCAGGTGAGCAGCACAGGCTGGGGCACTCTAGAGACCAGAGCCCAGTCCCTTTCCCGCCTCCTCCTTTGAGCCAACAGCAATGGGCCATCTGTGCATGAGGCCTTCTGCAGGGGCAGCAATGGAGGGAACTAGAGGACAACGCCACGGGCCCCACAAGGCGCTTATGATGTCAGCTCTTCTGCCTCCTGCTGTCCGCATCTTTTGCTGTTTCATTCCCAGCACTGGGCACCACGTTCCTCCCTCTCTCTCTGCTCCAGTCTTGCCCTCAGAGGCCAGCTCCACACCACGTCCTCCTGAGCCCTCCCCTGACTCAGGCGTCCTGAGCCCCACGGCTGGCTCTCAGGGACAGTGAAGGGGAGGTGGTTTGGGGTATTTTACCTCTGGGCCGCGTGCTCCTGGAGGGCAGCAGCGTACCTGTTGCTTGTTGGCTCTGTGAAGCCTCACTGAAGAGATGAAATGGCCTGTCCCGTGCAATGCTATGGGACCGCAAGGGTCCCCCCAGGGTTGCTGCTTTGACCTGCTCCTCACTCCCGGTGAAACCCCACTCCCAGAAGGAAAGGAGCTGCTCAGGACCTGTCGAAGCCAGGCCATGTCCGTGGGAGGAGTGGCCAGTCAGGGGCCTGAGGTCACTTTCTAGACACCCAGGACAGCTCCTGGGGTGCAGACCCACTCCCCCAGCTCTCTACCTGCCCCCAGGCTCTGGCCTTGCTCACACTGGTGCCACAGGAGCCAGGGCTGGGGCAGGAACCAACAGAGCAGGCGTTGGGCCAGGTGTGGCTCCAGCCTCATGGGCCGGCAGCAAGGCAGAGGAAGCCCTCCCTGGGCTAGCCTGGCTCACTGGGGCCTGCACGGGGGGCCCCTGAGCTCAGCTTGGCCCGGCTCTCTTTTGTTGGTTCACACTGCCCCAGGCCCTCTCAGGGAGAGGAAACTGGCTGAGAGAGGGCCTGAAGCCTGGCTCCCTGGTCGGTCACCACCGAGAGGCCTTCCCTGAGCACCCAGCCTCTAAGAACGCCCTTCGCTCCCGCAAGGCCACTTTGTACATAAGTTTTTCTTCCTGGTTTTTACAGCAGCCTCTCCCAATAAGATCTAAATCTTCTCGGGACAGGCACAGTGCCCACCTTGTTCGCCACTGCCTCTCCTGTGCCTGCCGTGGTGCCTGGCACAGAGCAGATGTTCATAAACACTAAGGGAATGAAGGAGGGGGTGTGGGAACACTGCACCACTGCTACTTCCCACAGACGAGCCTCGGCTTTCAGAGAGGGACCCCCAGGTTCCACGCGAGTACCTGTTTAAGAACTTGGCCACGTTCGCATCGGTCTCTCCCATCTGGACAAGAGGCACCACGCTAGAAAGGGAGGAGACACTGAGTCATGTGACATTATGGGGCTTAACAGGCTCTGACCTGGGGCCTAAACCTTGAGCAGCATTTCACATCCCACTACCGCTCAACCTGAGCCTGCACAAGCTCGGCCAGCACTGGAGATGACAAATCCGTCACAGGTGGGTTTAAACAGGCCATCGGCCCCCTTTCCACGGGCACATCGCAGGAGGGCCTGGCCAAGGAGGACTAGAGCACAGCTGGGGAGTTGAGGGAGCCGCCTGGCCTACACCACACCCCGGCCAGTCAGCCAGCTTTTGCACCATTGGACCTGAGTCTGGGTGGGGTGAAGTTGGGGTGGTCAGCCTCCAGCCTTCAAAGGAAGTGGGGGCCTGACCCTTAATTCCCAATGGGCTAAACTCTAAGCCCCTTGTACATCATGCTTGTACATCATGACTTAGAACTTCACAGGGGAGAAAAAAGACCCAGGCAGACCAAGCTCCTGATTCCACAGGATTCTGGATTCCTAGGGTCCATGCCCGTCTATGTGCAGATACATTAGACACTGGACAGCCATCTGCTGGGCACCAGTGTGGTGGCGGGCCCTTGCTGAGCCTTTCCCAGGTATCACCCTGTGGCATACACTTTGTTGGCAGGCCAGCCACCTAAAGCCCAGCCTCAGGGTTCTCATCCCCACCCAAAGCCATGCACCTGGCTAGCGGCCCAGCAGGGTGTGCGTCCAGGCCTGTCAGAGTTCCAGGCTGTCTCTAGTGGGCACCACACGCTCAGCGAGGAGCTTCTTCACCCGAGATGCCCCGGGCACGCGTTCCCACCTCAGGACGATCTGCACCTGGCCACTGCCACGGCTGCGTAACTCTGCTGCACAGAGGGCCTGTCAGCTGCTCTATGCCTGTGTTAGATCTTTGGGTTGTTTCCAGTTTCTTGCTATTATGAGCACTGCTGATGGATGGCTTTGTACAAATGACATTTTTTTTTCTTTTGAAGCCAAAGCTTGCTCTGTTACAGGAGCTATTTGGGCCCAAGAGCCTTTCATAAAGAACAAAATCTTAGTGATGTGGGACTGTGGAAGAGCTCATGCTTGGCCCAGACAGACGTGGACTCCAATCTGGATTCTGCTACCAACCATTTGGGGGACTGTGGCCACGGTGTCATTTCTCTGAGCCACAGCTTCCTGACTCCTGTAAAGCGGAGGCCACACCACCTCTCTCCCAGGGCTATCAACAAGGAGTAAATGAAATTATGAACGCAAAGTACCTGTCCATTGGATCAAAGTAGGGCTTGCTTTCTCTTCTCTGTAAAGCAGGCTGGCAGCCTGGTCTCTGAGTGGTGTAGCTAGAGACTTTGCTCATTTCCTTCTACAGATTCCCTGAAAAGGCTGTCAGTAGCTTTGGGGTGGTGGTGGCTAGTCTGCTGACAGCGTCCACCTGGGCTCCCCACAGCCGTGCAGGCCTTTCAGGGGCCTTATGCACCCAGAGGCCAGCAGGGTCCTTTCATGTCTACCCCTGTCCCAACATGGCTGGGAACCCAGCAATAACTTCCTGTTGTTCTCAGAATACAGGGCTCACAGCAGGGTGCAATTGTGTTGTCTGATAGTCCATTTGGTCACGTGTCACTGTCTCCACAACACAGTGCTCTGAGGACAGGGACTTGGTCTGTCCTGGTCCCCGTCTGGCACAGTGGAAGGGCCCAGACAGGGTCTGTTGATGTGTGGCGAGATGGCCCTGCTGTGCCTGCCTCCTGCCCGCGGTGTAGAGGCCCCTCTCCCTCTCCCCCTTCCCCTCCCCCTTGTTCCTCTCCCTTTCCCTTGGGCCCTCTTACCGTCTCTCAGCCCGGCGGCACACGGCCCGGCAGAAATGCAGCGCTGAGCTGATCTTGCCTCCCGACTGAAAGCAGAAAGGGACATTGCCTGAGCAGGGTGGGAAAGGTGTGCCCACTGCAGACAGCAGCTCCTCTGAAGTCCAGCCCTGCCCCCCAAACCAGGAAGCATTCTGCCTCCAGGAGCCCTGCCAGGGCACACCCACTGGGCACCCTGCTCCAGAGTGGGCAGGGCTGGAAGGGACCGGTGAGGACCTGGAGGGACTTGGGGAAACTGGAGGACAGTGTCTGTCACTGTGAACAGAGGGACTTATTCAGAGCCCATGTGTGTCTTGTCACTGCAACTGCCTGCAGCCACCCCCAGTTAAGCCTGCCCAGTACCTACAGGCAGGATGAAGGCCGTGAGTGGTGGGAGCTGGCAGGTATACTTGTCGATCCACTGCTCCAGCTCCAGGATGGGCCCCGCCTCGAACGTGCTGTACTCTGAGGAGCCAAGGAGCAGAGGGAACTACCATGAGGCCATCACCCACCAGACTATGGCGGGAACCGCCCCCGCTGCCCTTCCACCTGGCTGTCCCGCAGACTGCTTCCACTGGCTCAGAAGGTACTTTCCCTCCCAGGGGCTACAAGCAAGGCTGACTGGCCCACCTGTGGGTCCCTGGGTGCCTGGGCTCCCAGATGGTAACCCCTAGGAGAGTCCCCTGACCCTAGGGCTCACAGGAGGTTAAGAATTACTTAAGTGAGCCTCCCGGGCCGAGGAGCGCGGTGTCGCCAGAGCCGAGCCGACGTCCTGCAATGTGCACTGGATCTGGGAGGCAACAGAAGGTGACAGTCAAGATCTATTTGGGATGGGCTGGACAGAGAGAATGTGGTTCCATGTGCAGAGGCGCCACCTAACACGCCGGCAAAGCCTGTGCCAGCTAGCTCGTGAAGGGCTGATATGGTTTGGCACTGTGTCCCCACCCAAATCTCATGCTAAATTGTGATCCCCAGAGTTGGAGGTGGGGCCTGGTGGGAGGTGATTGGATCATTGGGGTGGTTTTGAATGGTTTAGCACCAGTCCCCTAGTGCTGTCTTGTGATAGAGTTCTCCCAAGACGTGGTTTGAAAGTGTGTAGCATCTCCCCCTTCACTCTCTCTCCTGTCAGCCATGTGAAGATGCACCTGCTTCCCCCTTGCCTTCCGCCATGACTGTAGGTTTCCGGAGGCCTCCCCAGAAGCAGAAGCCTGTACAGCCCGCAGAATCATGTGCAGATTAAACTTCTTTTCTTTATAAATTATCCAGTCTCAGGTGGTTCTTTATAGCAGTGAGAGAACGGACTCATACAGGCTGTCAGACCTTGAACTGGCTGACATTTGAAGGCAAACTCTGAACCTTCAGTGCAACATCTTTGTTGGACACCCAGCCCTGCTGAGGGGGACCTGCTGTGGCTCTTTTGCAGTCTGAGGGAGGAAAAGGCTTGTGTGGGGGCAGCAGCCGGGTTAAGCAGATGACGCTCATCACACACCCAGGGACAGTTAAGAGGAAACGTCTAGGCTCTGCCCACCTCTCCCGTGCGCCTAAGCCCTATGAGGTTTTCTTCTTTTCTCAACATTTGACAGCTGGGCCAAGAGATCAAATGTGACAGTGCTTTCTCAACTCTAAAGGACAAGGAGCTTGGAGAATGTAGTCAGCCAAGGCGTTTGGGGGTTCCGGGAGCAGGAAGCCTGGCTGGGTGAGGCCTGTGCTCTGTCCAGGTTGGGGGTAGGTTTGCTTGGAACAGAAGTGGTCTGTTGGGGTCTGCTGCAAGGGCTCCAGGCCCCTGCATGACAAATGTCCAACAGCTCCCATGCATGTGAAAACCACAAGTACCACCTCTGACTTTGTGCCCAGCCAGGGTCCACTTGAGCTGGATGGTGGGCTACCAGGAGGGTAAAGGTCTGCGACCTCTGACCTCTTCTAAGATGGCCACTGTGACAGCATTCAAGAAGCAGGCCATGGTGTGTAAGAGCAGACGCTGCCCATCCAGCACTGGGCTGGAACCTTCCTAGGGCTTCTGACCAGCAGACCTTGGGCAAGCTTGGGGTCCCTGTGCTTCCACAGTCAAAGCGGGAGTGGTAACACTACCCACTTGGTTGGCCAAGTGCAGTGTGTACCCCAGGGGCTGGACTGGCACCAGTGCAGCGTGTACCCCAGGGGCTGGACTGGCACCAGTTTGGGAATCAGATTCTCGCTCCACTGATGCCTGGCTGTCGGGGCTGGGCAAGTCAGCCTTTCCGAGGCTCAGTTTGGCTCCCTATAAATTGTGGACATTAACTTCCACCTCACGGGCATCTGTGAGGGTGAAATGGGTGATACGAGGAGAGCCATGGCATTGCTGCCCGACCTCATCCACAGGCCCTGCGAGCAGCTACCAGGCCAGGTGGGGCTCCCAGGTGAATAAGACACAGTCCCCGCCCTTACAGTGCCAAGGCTGGGTGGGAGGCAGATGGGTGAACACGTTAACTCCCCTTGTGATTCCTGTGGTTAGAGGATGTGGAAACCTAGGAGCGGTGCCTAACCCAGCTGGAGATGAGGTGGCCAGGGAAGGCCCTGGAGGAGGTGACATGGCAGCTGCGACCCAACGCATACAGCAGACAGAAATGACCGCTGCTACCGCGGCTCCTCAGGAGGTTGAAAGCCTTCCTCCACCACACTGAATGTTCTGGTGGCTGAGGCTTCCCATCCTCCTGCAGCCACGGCCTGTGGCAGCCCCACCTACTCCCCTCTGTCTGTTCCCAGGCGCCTGAGCAGGCTCCAGCCTGGGCTTCAGAACGGAAGTGGGAAGGGCTGCCCCTGCGGGGAGCGGTTTCTGGGGATCTGGGTCTGTGTGGAGGTGTGAAGTGCGGCACCCTGGGCATTCTCAGGTGGCGACCCTGCCTCCGTGCTTGAAGTTCTCTGTGTGGGTCAGAGGCCCCCTCCTTCTTAGGGAACAGAACAGTGACACTGTGACACGTGAGTCCCACTGGCTGAGGGCTCACTGCAGCTGGGCCTCTCCAGGTTCCCTCTGCATCAGGCACGAGCGAGGCACTTCACACCGGCTTTCTCAGCCTTGGTGCTATTGCCATTCACGGCCGGGTCATTCTTTGTTGATGGGGGCTGTCCCATGCATTGCAGGATATTTATATGCCAGCAACACCCCCACCCCAGATGCGACAACTAAAAATGTCTTCAGATATTGCTCAGCAGGCCCTGAGGGGCAGAATGGCCCTGGGTTGAGAACCGTTCCATTTTAAATTCCCTCATTTAGTGCAATCCTCACCACTCACCTATGAAGGAAGATTATATGTGTCCAGTCGTTTGTTTTGGAGACAGAGGTGTTTTTTTTTTTGTTTTTTTTTTAAGACAGGATCCCACTCTGTTACCCAGGCTAGAGTGCAGTGGTGTAATCACAGCTCCCTGCAGCCTCAACCTCTAAGACTCAAGCGATTCTCCCACTCAGCCTTGTAAGTTGCTGGGACTATGGGTGCATGCCACCATACCTGGCTAATTTTTAATTTTTTTTTTTTTTTTTTGTAGAGACAGGGTCTCCCTAAGTTGACCAGGCTGGTCTTGAACTCCTGGCTTGAAGTGATCCTCCCACTTTGGCCTCCCAAAGTGCCGGGATTACAAGCTTGATTGAACCATGGTGCTCGGCCTGAGACAGGGTCTCAATCTGTTGCCCAGGTAGGAGTGCAGTGGCATGATCACAGCTCACTGCAGCCTTGATCTCCTGGGCTCAAGAGATCCTCCTACCTCAGCTTCCTGAGTAGCTGAGGCTACAGGCATTCACCACCACGCCTGGCTAATTTTCAAATATTTTGTAGAGTTGGGGTCTTACTGTGTTACCCAGGCTCCTGGCCTCAAGTGATCTTCCTGCCTCAGTCTCCCAAGCAGCTGAGATGGCAGGTGTGAGCCACCACACCTGGCCTGTCCCTATTTCACAGATGAAGAAACGGAGCTCACGGAGGGAGAATGACTAGCCCCAGGTGACACAAAGAGGAACTGATGGCTGGATGCTGAGTCCCGTGATGGCCACCAGGGATGAAGATTCCCAGCTTGGGTAAGACGGTGTTACTCACTTTCTGAAGCTCTTCAGCAAATATGTGGCCCTTTTCTGTGACTAATTCCACAGCAAACCTATGAAGGAAAAGGAAAAAGCGTTCGCCTGTAATGTAATGTCCCTAGGCCCTGTCTTGCCGTAAACAATAGATTCTCAGGTGGTGGGCCATTTAGTTAATTTAGATATAATAAACACATTATTTTTCTTGCTGACAATAAGAACATTATAGCCTTCCACTTGGGGGGTTGGTAGTATTTGTTTCTTGAAATGCCTTTTCGGATACTCATTATTTCCAGTCAATAATTCCTTTTGAACAACTATTCTGACCAGGCCCACGAGAGTCTGGTGAACAGAAGCTGAGCCAGGCTCTGCCCAGCAAGCTGGTGACAGGGTGAGCAGTGACAGTCTCAAGTGATGGATCCTGAGCTCTGACCCGTGGCCCTGTGGTTATAGGTGAGTGGGAATCAGACAGACCCAGGTGCAAATTCTGCACCACTGCTGAGTGTCTCTAGGACTTCAGGCAAAGCTTATACCTTCATGTTCAGGAGTGTGATACTCAGGAGTGTGATAGGTAATCAGATTAGATATACTCCTGAATGTGAAGGTGCAAACTGAGATCAGTGCTCTGAAGAAAAAGGCAACAGAAGCCTAATCTGACCTTAGCTAGAGAGGCAGGGAGGGCTTCCTGGAGGAAGTGATGCTGGAGGGGAGACTTTGAAGGCTGGGGAAGACTTCCCTCGTAAGGCAGGGAAAGCAAACTGCCCCCGACACAGGTCAGGACCCTGACTCTGCCTCCCTCAGAACCCTGCACTTCCCTCCTGCACCAGTCAGTGCCCCAGCAGCAGACAGTGGTGCGTTGCAGGGATTCCTGGAGGAGGGCTTTGGGAAGGGACAATTCACAGAGGTGTGGGCAGAGTTTCAGGCAAATGCAGGAGCCTGAAGGCAAGGGTCAGGGAAGGTGCAAGTCACCCTGGAGGGAGCTGGATTCTGGAGTCACTCAGCAGGGAGGGAGGGAGGGAGGGAGCCCAGCTGCCACCAGAACCATGCACCGCTGGGGAACGGGGTCACACACACTCCTGATCTCTCTGCACTCTCTCCCCCATCACCTGCTGGTGCCTCCCACTGGCTGGACCCACCTGAATGCCAGAAGACCAAGGAATCAAGGTGGCACAGCCACCAGGTGATAAGGCCAGCCTCCCATGCATAAAGAGAAGGTGAAGAGAAGGGATTTGAAAGGGCCAATGGAGAATATCCAGCCCATCTTCCTGGCACATCTTACAGTTAGAACTAAACACACCAGTGTGATTCCCACCTGGTATGTGTCTTCCCTCTGGACCAAAGGGAAGGGCTGTGCAGGCTGGGACACAGTCTGTCTCCATCATAGCGGATGCCTCATGCCTGCCTCACAGGAGGTGTGCAGAAGTATCTGCTTGCCGAGGGATGCTCCGTGACCAGGCCAGTGGCAGGCCCCCACTGGGCGCTTGCCCCAAGCCTGCTCCCACGCGTGTAGCTGCCCGGTGAGTGCTGCCTGCTCCCTGCACTCTGAGGCTCAGGAAGGTGGGGCTGAGGTTCTCTGTTGAGCAGCGCCTTGCAGCAGATGCTTGGCCAATATCTGACCAAGGAAGAATCCACAACCGAGATTTCCCCAACCTGCTGCTCCTCCTCAACTGAGAGATGATGGCTCGTGATTTAGAGCTCATTAGAATAGCTGACACGAGAACTGGCCTTTTCTCCCTTTGCCCACTTGGTCTTGCATCTGCCCCCTTCTGGACCCCCTCCCACACACACACCAAGGGGTTTGTTTGCCTTCTCTACCCAGCTGGCTGACTATCTATACCTCCCATTATCTGTCCCGAAAATCTCACCTAGCCAGGCCCGCCATGGAGAAATGGTAGCCAGGAACAGGTAAGTGTTAAGAACAGTAATAATGAGGGGACTTGCTTGAACCTGGGAGGCAGAGGTTGCAGTGAGCCGAGATCGTGCCATTGCACTCCAGCATGGGCAACAAGAGTGAAACTCCATCTCAAAAAAAAAAAAAGAATGATAATAGCTAACATTGCTATTACTTGTGCTAGGCACTGTCCTCAGGGTGAAACATGGAATCATCTCATTTAAGCCCCACAAGAACACAGTGAGACAGGAATTATCATGATGATTACCTGACAGAACAGTAAACTGAGGCTCACATTGATCTGCCTGACGTCCCAGAGATGATCTGCAGCGGTGCTGAATCTGTAGCTGGGTCTGTCTGGCTCCCACGCACCTACAGCCCACAGGCCCAGAGTCAGATACCAGGATCCAGCACTTGAGACTGTTGCTGCTCCCCCTGTCACCAGCTTGCAGGGCACGCTGGGCAGACTGTGCTCCTGCTTGCAAATATTTGCTGCCCCTCCCACCCCGCTGATGTCAGGCACGTGCACATGACAGTCTCTGGCCACTGAAATGTGAGTAAATGGAAGGCATCACTCCCAAGAAAGGTTTGTCTTTTGGAGACAGAGTTGTACTCTCGCCCAGACTGGAGTGTAGTGGCACGATCATGGCTCAATGCAGCCTCAACCTCTCAGACTCAAGTGATCCTCCTGCCTCAGCTTTCTGAGTAGCTGGGACTACAGGTGTGCACCACCACGCCTGGCTAATTTTTTAATTTTTCTTTTTAGTAGAGACGAGGTCTTGCTATGTTGCTCAAGCTGGTCTCAAACTCCTGAGCTCAAGTGACTCTCCCACCTCGGCCTCCCAAAGCGCTGGGATTAGACCTGTGAGCCACTGCTCACGCTTTTTTTTTTTTCAACTTTTATTTACCAACAAAGTTGAGTCTCCATAAAGACTGTGAGAAACTGCCAATGTCGACTATACTTCAAGTCATCATGGCGGGGTAGTGGGAAGAGTTTTCAGTCGGCAATAATCACGCCTTGGATAAACCTCGCTGGCGACAACACCGCCACTGCACAATCCCTTGACAGCCTCAGGAGCCACTGTGAGCTTCACCATGACCTCTTTTCCCTCTGCCACAATGACTGATAATCGCCCCAGGCAGCAGCTGTCCTAGCAGCCTGGGTCCCAGAGTGAAGGCCACATGGAGCCATAGCACATCCACCCTGTGATGGGGGTGAAGTGGGAGCAGCCAGTCCACCTTTGGTGTCCTAAGCCAGGAGATTTGGGGGTTGTCTGTGACCACAGCATGACCTGCCCATCCTGACCTGGTCCATCCTTGAGTCCACCTTCTATACTTTGGCTTACGTAAAAAACAACATTCACAAAAGGGATCACATTGGATGTACTGCGCATTATACTAACTCACCTCTTTCACTCAATATACTAACCTCAGTGGCACACACAGGCTCACCTGAAAAGTGAGGGATGAGAGGGAGGCAGCTTCACATGGCATGGGCCAGAGGCCATGCAGGCACCGGCAGGGCCAGAAGGGAAAGGAGTCTGCAGCCCTGCAGCCTTGTGGAGCTGACTAGCCTGTGCTTCAGCGCTGAGGAAAGTTCAGTAAGGGCTGACAACCTCTGAGGCAGCTGTCCAGGACACGTGGGAGCTTCACATTCATTACGTTTACCCATACTCGACTCAAATGCAACCTCAAGGCCAATCCTGTTCTTCTTACCCAATAGCTGAACTTAATTCATCTGTAGTTCCCACGGCTTCAAACACTTGGTCGTCTTTGGGTCTCCTTTCTCCTGTGAAGGTGCTAGAAAACCCTGTGGAAAAAAATATTTACCACCCAAATTAAGATTCTGTTTTCCTGATATGCTGTTTTTTGTTTGTTTGTTTTAACTTTCAAGTTTTTAAAGAACTTTCTCTCTCTTTTTTGAACTGTCGCTCTGTCATCCAGGCTGGAGTATAGCAGCGTGATCTTGGCTCACTGAAACCTCTGCCTCCCAGGTTCAAGTGATTCTCGTGCCTCAGTCTCCCAAGTAGCTGGGATTACAAGTGTGTACCAGCATGCCCGGTTAATTTTTGTATTTTTAGTAAAGACTGGTTTTCGCCATGTTGGCCAGGCTAGTCTTGAATTCCTGGCCTTAAGTGATTCACCTGCCTCAGCCTCCCAAAGTGCTGAGATTACAGGCATGAGCCACCGCACCACCCCTTAAAGAACTTTCAACCTGAAGTATAACATATACACAGAAAAGTACTCAAATCCTAAGTGTGCAAGTTGGTGAATTACTACTAACTGAATATACCTCTGTGATCAGAACCTAGCTTCATAAACAGAACATGACCAACACCCTGAAAGCCCCCAGGTACCCCCTTTTAGTTGCCACTCCCCAAGGGTTAGCCACTATCCTCACTTCTTTCCTGATGTGCTTTTATTTTAAACTTAAGACTCATACACTAGCCATCCTGATGAAGAAATAAAACATGTTACATATTTTATATCATATATACATTACCATTGTATTTCACAGGAAGTCAAAGTCCTCTGTGCCTCTGCCTAGCTCACAGTCCCTGCCTTTCTCCCCCAACCTCTGAGAAAGTGAAAACTGCCCCTGACAGTTTGGAGCTGGCTTTTGCTATTGGGCAGGCTTTGGGGTTGCCAGGTGTTGGCCTGGCACTCACAGGTAGACTGTGGTGTTCTGCTGAACACAAACCATTTCACAGAAAATCGTCAGACAGGTCACTCTACGACTATGACGGTTCAAGACCAAGACAAGGCCACTCTGGAATAATGTCTGAGCACAGATGACTGTCCAAACGCCAAAAGATGACCAAACATCCCCCTTCCCTGGCTAATGTGAGTGGCTGTTGCATCTTTATCCATTACAGCGTTAGCACCTCTTTGTCCCTTCTGTCTTCTAGAGACAAATTATTAAGATACCCAATTACAGGCCGGGTGCGGTGGCTCACACTGTAATCCCAGGACTTTGGGAGGCCATGGCGGGCAGATCACTTGAGGCCAGGAGTTCGAGACCAGCCTGGCCAACATGGCGAAACCCTGTCTCTAATAAAAACAGAAAAAATTAGTCGGGCATGGTGGTGCATGCCTGTAGTCCCAGCTGTTTGGGAGGCTGAGGCATAAGAATCACTTGAACCTGGGAGGTGGAGGTTGCAGTGAGCCGAGATCATGCCACTGCACTCCAACCTGGGCAACAGAACTAGACCCTGTCTCGAAAAACAAAAAAAGATACCCAATTACAGAAATAGCCCTGCTTCGTAACAGGATTCAATCTGCAGCAAAGCCCCACTTCCTTGAATCCTCCCCCAAACCACCCAATAGAAGCCCAACTCTATAATAAGTCCTTTCCAATATCCTCTTCCTTCTTTTTAATTGTGGTAACAGATGAACATAACAGAATTTTGCCATTTTGACCCTTCTTAAGTTTACCATTCAGTGGCATTGAGTATGTCCCATGAATGCTTTTATACTTTTCCTATACAAGTATATATCCAAAAAATAATACATACTAGTGATCTGCATGTTTTTATACTACAAAAAAATGGTATACTGGCTGGGTGCGGTAGCTCATGCCTCCTGTAATCCGAGCACTTTGGGAGGCTGAGGTGGGAAGATACCTTGAGCCCAGCAGTTCAGGACCAGCCTGGGCAACACAGCAAGACCTCATCTCTACAAAAAAAATTAAAAAGTATTAGCCAGGCATGGTGATGTGTGCCTGTTGTCCCAGATACTCAGAAGGCTGAGGTGGGAGGATTACTTCAAGCCTGAAAGGTGGAGGCTGTAGTGAGCTGTGACTGGGCCACTGCACTCCAGCCTGGGTGACAGAGTAAAACCCTGTATCAAAAAAAAAAAAAAAAAAGTATCATAGCAGTACATTCTTCTGCATCTTACTTTTTTCTATATAACATGTTCTAGCATTTAAAAAACTATTAAAGTAATATATACTCATTATAAAAAACAATAAAATAGAATAAAAGTATATAAATAGTGAAAGTCCTTCTGTTTGTTCCCCTCTCACAACCTCTCTCCCAGAACAGTCCCAGGTGTAACCTTTCAGACTATTCTACACATACCTGAACACATACATATGCACATCCTTATCCAGATAGATTCAGGCTTTTGTCATTTAATATCTCGAGTGTTTTTCATTTCACATAACATTTTTGTAATGTATACTGAGATCTGTCACATATTTTATATATATATGTTTTTTTTCTGAGTTTTTTTTTTTTTTTTTTTTCCTGAGACAGCATCTCGGTCTGCCACCCAGGCTGGAGTGCAGTGGCATGATCTTGGCTCACTGCAACCTCTGCCTCCCAAATTTAAGCAATTCTCCTGCCTCGGCCTCCCAAGTAGCTGCTGGGGTTACAGGCATGCACCATCATACTCAGCGAATTTTTGTATTTTTAGTACAGATGGGGTTTCACCATGTTGGCCAGGTTGGTCTCAAATTCCTGGCCTCCCAACAGGGCCTCCCAAAGTGACGGGATTACCGGCATGAGCCACTGTGCCTGGTCACATATTATACTTTTAAGTGGCTGCAAAGAATTTGGAAGAACTTTAAAATGGTGTATGCCGTGAGTATTTCTCTGTGTTTTTCACCTGTCCCCACCCTACCTTTGTCTCCCGTTTTGGTGTAAATCTTGGGGATCCTGGGTGTCTTCGAGGAAGGCTGTGGCCTAATGAGAAATAAACATCAGTATCTGGTGAGTGGGGATGGTTTACACAGAGGGTCAGCTCCTTCAGTAGGTCCCAGCTTGCTGCTTGTAACCTCAGAGGCAGCACTTAGCCCTTACTGCTTAGATGGTCATCTCTTATTGATTTCTTTCCCCTAGATCCCTTCTAATAGCAAACATTTTGTGGGCAAGACCAGAGCTGGGTGACAGTGTGTACAGTAGCTGACGTAACGCCTTGCTCAACATGGGCTCAATACCTATTTGCTGAAGGATTTGATTGATCCTTTGCCATTGTCCCTACACTGTGCCAAGTAGTTTACAGGCATTACCTTCTGGAATTATCCTGGAATCTTTCCATAACCCCAAAGGTAGGCACCACCTATTCTCTTCATTTTACTGAGGAGGAAACTGTAGATCAGATGAGACTCACCTTCCTAGATCATCCAGAAAGAGGCAGGAGTGGGATGCCCAAAACTGTCCTAGACCAGAGCACAAACTGTAACTTCTATCCTGCTGAAATTCTTTATTTATTATTATTATTATTATTTTGAGATGGGGTCTCGCTCTGTTGCCCAGGCTGGAGTGCAGTGGCACGATCTAGGTTCACTGCAACCTCTGCCTCCCGGGCTCAAGCAATCCTCCCACCTTAGCCTCCCCAGTAGCTGGAACCACAAGTGTATACCACCACACTCGGCTAATTTATTTTATTTTATTTTATTTTTTTGGTAGAGACGGGTTCACCATGTTGCCTAGGCTGATTTTGAACTCCTGAGTTCAAGCAATATGGCTACCTCAACCTCCCAAAGTGTTGTGATTACAGGTGTGAGCCACCATACCTGGTCTATGATTATTTTGTTCACAGACAGAGTCTTGCTCTGTTGCCTAAGCTGGAATGCAGTGCAGTGGCATGATCATAGCTCACTGCAGTCTTGAACTCCTGGGCTCAAGGGATCCTCCTGCCTCAGCCTCCCAAGTAGCTAGGACTCTTAACTCTATCCTACCCAAATTCTTACCTTACACTCCACCAACTTAGGGCCTCTTGCAGGAAAAGAAGCCTGAGCCACTTCCATACTATGAGGCTTCGAGTGTACTCAGAGATGAAGAATTGCCAAAATACAGCTCAAAAAGTGGCATTTTCAAATAACAATGTAAACAACTCAATGACATAGCTCAAAATTAAAATGTGATATTACAAGGCCATTCGAAGGTTAATTTCCTGGATCTGTGAACTAAATTAATCCATTATTAATCCACGGTACTCTAGAGGTTCTGAGGTCTGGGTTGGGTGCAAGTTTCAAGGTATATGAGGAAAGCCATCTTTAGAAGGTGCTGGTGTATCTGGGACCTGGGGGATAAACTGCTATGGAAATTGGTCACAATCTGAGTCGACAGCCCTGCTGGCCCTTGGCACGGCTATGCCATGCCCTGCCCGATGACAGCTGGGTTTCACTGGGACTTAGGCAAAGACTACCTGGTCTCCGGCGCCCACGTGGTCCACGTTGCCACGGTGACGTCAGGACAGCGTGGAGACGTCACCGGACGGGTGCCGCGGTGACCTCACGACGGTGTGACGTACTCATGACGACGACACCACGATTCAAAGCAGGTGTTCGAGTTACCCTTCCCGCCAGCCACTCACCTGTCCCCGTCTTCCACGCCCTGAGGGCTGCGGCTCTGGAAACGGGGATACAAGAGCCTGGCGGCGCCGAAGCATCCGCGCAGGCCAAGACGACTCCCCAGGCCCCACACAGCCATCAGCCAGGCTTCTTGACGGGAGCTGACCCCGCCAGGTTCCCGTCCAGGCCCCGGAGTGACTCCACCCACAGCTGGCCGCGCCACCGCTCAGCTGTCAATTTTCATTGGCTCGAGGTTCTCGCCCCAGGGCGGGACACTCCCAGGGACTTGTTTCCCATTGGTTTGACGGAAGAAGCGGGGCGGGAAAACCCGTGCCGGCTTGGCTGCATCACCACCAATGTTCAAGTCTATTGGTAAAGGTACGCCAGACTTGCGCGCTCTGATTGGCTGGGCTGAAGGCCAAGGCACCTCCCCTTGAGGCACGGGCGCTCTAGGCTGCAGGAGTCCGGGAGCTGCTCAGGCTCCGGCGCGGAGTGGCGGCAGCCGGGGCCTGGGCGGCGGCGGCGGCGTCGGCGGCGGCAGGTGAGAGGCCGGGGTTGCGGGGCCGGGTGGCGCGAGGTCCTAGACCCAGGACGGCCCTGAGCCGGGCGCCCAGTTTCTGTGGCTCAGTTTCTCCAGCTCTGAGAGTCAGCCCCGAGGGGTCGGCGACCTCAATCTTGACAGTCGTGATTTTGAGCTTGGGACAAGCAAGGGGATTCCCCGCTCTGAGCCTCAGTTTTTCTAAGAAGTGGGGATCACGATAGTACTTAGCTCGTAGTGCACTTGAATCTTAGCGTAAGGTAATCGACGTAAAACCTTAAGCGGAGAATAATTTTGCGTTATTTATAAAAGTGTAAATTGCACACACCTGTAGACCCTGCAAGCCCCTTTCTAGGACTCTGTCCTGCAGAAATACTCATTTAAGTGTGCAGAACGAGGCGTACTGGGTGTTTTCTGTGGCCTTGTTTATAATCGTGACACGTTGGAAACAGCCTAAATGTCCAGCAAAGAGTTCTTTCTGCTCCATGATTTCATGTAATTTCTACTTTCAGTAGTAGTAGTTGTAAAAGCTGAAACGAAGAACAGAGCCAGTAATAAGTAGCTCTCAGTGATTGAATGATTAGTAGGTGCCAGACACTACTAAGTGTTTCCCTTGAGTTAATTTAACCTTCCTAACATCCACTGAGGTGCGTACGGTTATTTTCTGTCCATATAACGTGTTGGGAAACCGATGTTCATACCCGTTTAAGTGAGTTAGCTAAGACGACATCACTGGGGAGTGGAATAGCTGGGATTTGAACCCAGATCTGTTGCATGTGTCCAGTTGATTGCTGCATTGCCTTTCTGGCACATAGCAAGTGCTGGACGGTGACTACCTTTTTTGTTATTATGATGGGCTTGAACTAGGTGTTCTAAGATCTCTTCTTGATGGTTCTGACATCTGGAGATCTTTGCTCTTCTCACTGGCTTTCCCTTTTAGGATTCCCAGGAGCCATGTTGTCAGAAGTCCTACTGGTGTCTGCTCCGGGGAAAGTCATCCTTCATGGAGAACATGCTGTGGTACATGGCAAGGTACAAAGCCGTTAGAGCCTTTAAGGATTGGGTACCCCTTCTCCCTGATACTAATTTTGCAGGACACCTGAAGCACAGCTTGGGAGCAGATCAGAGATGTCAGTTTCTCCCCAGCCAGGCAAGGAAAAGGTATCTAATGCCCACTGAAGGGATTCTCAGGCCTCACTCGGTATGATAGCAAAAAGATGGTATATGAAGCCCTATGAGTGGAATGAGATCACCTAGGAGTGAGCTTTGATGCAGAAGGAAGAGGTTTGAGAACTGAGCTCCGGGGCACTAAGACATGGAGAAGTTGGAAGGATGATCTAGCAAAGGAGTCGGAAACATCCATTACCTCATTTTACCCTTACCCCCAAGGCATACCCTTTTATTATCCTGTTTTACAAATGTGCAAACCGAGGCTTAGGAGAGAAGTGGTAACTTGATCCAAGTCCTATATACCTTGGTAGAGCTTGGTGTGAACCTAAGTCTGTCTTAGGTTCTACTCCTGCTGCACTCTGCTTTTTTTTTTTTTTTTTCCCTGAGACAGAGTCTTGCTCTGTCGCTGGAGCGCAATCTTGCGATCACGGCTTACTGCAGCCTCCAACCTCAGCCTCCCGAGTAGCTGGGACCACAGGTGTGTACCACCACACCCCACTAATTTTTTCTTTTATTTTTTTTGTAAAGACATGGTTTGACACCAGGCTGGTCTCAAACTCCTGGGCTCAAGTGATCCTCCTGCTTTGGCCTCCCAAAGTGCTGGGATTACAGATGTGAGCCACCACACCTGGCCTCTCACTGCTATTCTTTATGTTCTTATATTTCTCATTGAAAACATGGTGATTATGGGGAAGTGATTCCTTGGTGTTGAGAACCTGTGAAATTTTTCAGGAAGAAGGCAAAGTGGATGTTAACTTTTAGTTGATCGATGGTGGCTGTCCCCAGGCTTAGTGGGAGAGCGTGCCAAAGTTGATTAGCAGTGTCTGGCAAGGGCATGGCTGGGAGTGGCCTCTGTGCTCATGTTTGCTCTCTTGTTAGCATGTGGGCCCTGGCTCCTTTGCCACTCACCCTCAGGCTTATGGCTTTTGTCCTTTATTCTACAGGTAGCACTGGCTGTAGCCTTGAACTTGAGAACATTTCTCCGGCTTCAACCCCACAGCAATGGGAAAGTGGACCTCAGCTTACCCAACATTGGTATCAAGTGGGCCTGGGATGTGGCCAGGCTTCAGCTACTGGACACAAGCTTTCTGGGTGAGTGCAAGGAGGAGAAATCGTAAGAGCCTTACCAGAGGTGGCGAGAGCCTACAGAGAGGGCAGCTGGCCAGGTATTCCAGGCTGTCCCCAAGGGAGCCAGGGGCCAGCTATTGCCAGCGTGTTTTCTACCCTGACCTTATAAAATTAGCTTCACTTATTTATTTTTTTTAATTTAAAAGTGTAAAACAATGCATTGGATCTGTGTGGGCTGTTGTGGACAGATCATCAAGGCCTATTGTTGAGTGAAAAAAGTGCAAAACAGCAAACATAGGTATTTAAGTATAAATATGTGTATAAATGATAGAAAAGATCTCGGGGACATAGACATCAGATTGCCTGTGGCAATTAGTTCTCCTGGGAGAGACCTGGGGCCAGAGAGTAGACAAAGGGACACATGTTTTAAATGAGGAGAATATATTGGCATTTTGTATAATTAAAAATTAATAAAAGTAGGCTGGGCACAGTGGCTCATGCCTGTAATTCCAGCACCTTGGGAGGCCAAGGCGGGCAGATTACCTAAGGTCAGGAGTTCGAGACCAGCCTGGCCAACATGGTGAAACCCTGTCTCTACTAAAAATACAAAAATTAGCTGGGTGTGGTGGCACATGCCTGTAATCCCAGCTACTCAGGAGGCTGAGGTAGGAGAATCGCTTGAACTTGGGAGGCAGAAGTTGCAGTAAGCCGAGATCGTCCATTGCACTCCATCTCAAAAAAAAAATTAATAAAAGTAAAAGTTACCTATGCTTATTATTGGAAGATATGGTCAATGCTGGGACATTGTTTTTTTTTTTTTTTTTTTTTTTTTTTTGAGACGGAGTCTCACTCTGTCCTCCAGGCTGGAGTGCAGTGGTGTGATCTCGGCTCACTGCAAGCTCCGCCTCCCGGGTTCACACCATTCTGCTGCCTCAGCCTCCCAAGTAGCTGGGACTACAGGCACCCACCACCTTGTCCGGCTAATTTTTTGTATTTTTGTAGAGACGGGGTTTCACCATGTTAGCCAGGATGGTCGCGATCTCCTGACGTCGTGATCTGCCCGCCTTGGCCTCGCAAAGTGCTAGGATTACAGGCGCGAGCCACCGCACCCGGCGGGACATTGTAATTTTTAAAATCACTTATTATTCCCCTTCTCCTTTCTCTGACCCCAGTAATGACTCCAAGCATTTTGGCATTAATCCTTCTGGGTGATTTTCTGTAGATGGATAGAAAGATTGATAGAGACAGGGAGATATCTTGGTTTTTTAACCAAAATTGGGTCAGGCCATATAAACCATTCAAAAATACCTGTTCTTTTCTTTTGTGTGTCAGGTGTGTGTGCTGATTTTTGGCAGCACTGTGAAGATTTCATCCACTCATAAGCAGGCCAGCTTTTTCCATCAGTGGAGTCCCCTGCACCTGCCCCAGAGCTGACGTGTGTTTTCTGTTCTCAATTTACTGTCTGCTCCCTGGGCTGAAGCCTTGCTTTTTGGAACAGTGTTTCTCAGCCAGGGTGGAATAAATGAGAATCTTCTTGGGTTTTTTTCTTAGACTGCACCTGAACCATTGATACCTGCTTCCCGTTCCCCATGAGAAACTACAGTCACTCCCATATGCCATATGGGGATGGAAGAAGAGCTGAAAATTCTCATTTCACTTGCTGTTGAGACAGGGTCTTGCTGTGTTGCCCAGGCTGGTCTGGAACTCCTGGCCTCAGGAGTTTTCCCACTTTCCCAAAGTGCTGGGGTTATAGGTGAGAGCCACTGTGCCTGGCCAAAATCCTCATTTTAGAACAACACTTTTTTTTTTTTTCTTTTTTTTGAGACAGAGTCTTGCTCTGTCACCCAGGCTGGAGTGCAGTGGCGCGATCTCGGCTCACTGCAAGCTCCACCGCCTCCCGGGTTCACGCCATTCTCCTGCCTCAGCCTCCCGAGAAACTGGGACTACAGGTGCCCGCCACCACACCTGGCTAATTTTTTTTCGTATTTTTAGTAGAGATGGGGTTTCACCGTGTTCGCCAGGATGGTCTCGATCTCCTGACCTCTTGATCTGCCCGCCTCGGCCTCCCAAAGTGCTGGGATTACAGGCGTGAGCCACTGTGCCCGGCCTAGAGCAACACTTTTTAACCTCATCATATCTTGGAATCACCCAGGAGTTTTTGTGATTGTGGATGTTGTTTTTGTTTTTACCAATACAGATGGACTTCTGGCTCTGCCCCTGTCTTATTGGGAGTTGGTAGTGGTGGTAGGAGTTTTTGAAAGGGTTTCCCTGGACGATTCTGGGGACGCCTCAGTTAAGAGGCACTCCTTTGGAGCGTGCGTCTGGAGCGTTCCAGCCAGAACACATGGAACTTGCTTTCCATAGTGCACAGGGCCGCCCAGCCAGACCAGAAATGTCCCGTGAGAACCAGCTGCAACTTGTGTATGTCAGTAGCTTGGGGTGGAAGCAGCCAGGTGTGGGGGACCATGTCTCGGACCACTCCGACTCCCTTGGTGACCCTGGGCAGGTCACTTCACCCTCTGGGCCTGGGAGCAGAGACATGTTTCCTGACTGAGGGCTGCCGTGAGGATCTGACGACACTGGAGGCGGGCACTAGGGGTGCAACACAGGTGCAGTATGTAGGTAAGGGCGTGTGAGTTGCGGAGCCTTGGGAGACACACCATTTTCTAGGTTGCAAAGATCTACCATCTTTTGTTCAGTGTCCTTTTGCTCCCTCCTGATAGTCATAAACATTGAACATTTTTTTTTTAGAGGCAGGATCTTACTATGTTGCCCAGGATGGTCTCAAATTCCTGAGCTCAAGTGTTCCTTCTGCCTCAGCCTCCTGAGTAGCTGGGAATATAGGCACCTGCCACTGCACCCTGCTACTACAGTGAGCACTTACTGGACACTTATGCATACCAGGCACTAAGTGTGTTCACATATGTTAGCACACTTAGAATTCTCCAGCATTCCCTGGGAATAGGTGGTGGTATTCGTCCCCATCGTACAGATTTGAAAATTAAAGTTCAGAGGTCCAGTGGCTCAGGTTACACTTGTTGGTGATACTGAAAGGATTCAGACCTAGGTTTCTCTAAGCCGCAACATCCAGGCTCTTAACAACTGTTCCATCTCAATTACAGAGCTCTGAAATACCCGGGTTCTCAATAATGTCATGACTTGGCCATTTGAGTATATCATTAATCCATTCAACACATATTTGCCCAGCACTTAATCAGTGCCTGAAATTTCCTAAGACACGCATGCCCAATTCCATTTCCCAGTCCCTTGAGAATCTGACCTGAGGCTCAGCGAGTGATTTGTAAAGGTAAGCTGGCCAGACAGGCTCTGCTTTCTCAGTGTCTCAGAGGAAAGTGGCCCAGGTTCCTGCACATCCCTGGGAAAAACCTGCCTCACCCTCCCCTTCTGCCCAGGCAATGCCTCGCATTTACGCTGTCCTATTCCTGATGATTAGCTTTTGAAAGAGGGAAATATTTTGGGTGGTAACTTAATACTCCTTTGATTTTTGGTTTTATACAATGGAAGATGAAACCTAGGCCCTTGTGTGATTGAGCCAGCATTCTCTGTGTGTGTCTGTGTGTGTGTGTTAAGGCTACTTTTTTTGTTTTTTTTTTGAGACAGGGTCTCACTCTGTCATGCAGGATGGAGTGCAGTGGTGCGACCACAGCTCACTGTTGCCTCGACCTCCTGGGCTCAAGTGATCCTCCTGCCTCCGCCTTCCAAGTAGCTGGGACCACAAGTGTGCACCACCATGCCTGGCTAGTTTTTGTACTTTTTGTAGAGTTGGGGTTTTGCCATGTTGCCCAGAGTTCAGTCTCAAACTCCTGGGCTCAAGTGATCTGCCCACCTCAGCCTCCGAAAGTTCTGGGATTACAGGCGTGAGCCACTGCACCTGGCCTTAAAACTACTGTTAATTAAGCACTTACTACATGCCAGGTGTTGTGCTAAAAAGTTTACACGCCCTATTTAACTTTACATTCATGACAACCTTGTGAAGAGGCACTGTTGTTATTCCTGTTTTACCAAGGTGGAAAACAGGTTCAGGAAGGTTAAGTCACATGGCTAGTAAATGGCACACTTGGGACTCAAACCTAAGTCTGCCTAAAGCCAATGAACAGACTTGGGTGTGGTGTTCAGACCATAAATTCATGTCCATCCATGTTCCGATTCCAGTGACTAGCTGACTTTCTGTATTCTGTTGTTTGTAAAACACCAGAGGCCCTCTCACCTACCTGTGTTTGCTTGTTTGCCTGTGAAACAGAGCAAGGTGATGCCACAACACCCACCCCAGAGCTAGTGGAGAAGCTGAAGGAGGTGGCAGGCTTGCCTGACGACTGTGCTGTCACCGAGAGCCTGGCTGTGCTGGCCTTTCTCTACTTATACCTGTCCATCTGCCGGAAGCAGAGGTGTGTGTGCGGTCTGGGGAGGGAGTCCAGATTCAGCCTCCCATGGAGAAACAGGAAGGGTTTCTGTCATTGCTGCTGGAGAACGCACATGCTCTCTTCTAGAGCAGCAGCCATTGGCTGTCCTCACCACATGCCAGGCACCCTGCCAGACATGGTAATATGGCATGCCTTTTTTTTGAGACAGGATCTGTCTGTCGCCCAGGCTGGAGTGCAGTGGTATGATCTCAGCTGACTCCAGCCCTGATCTCCCAGGCTCAAGTGATCCTTCCACCTCAGCCTCCCAAGTCACTGGGACCACAGGTGCACATCACCATGCCTGGCTAATTTTTAAATATTTGTAGAGATGGAATCTCACTATGTTGCCCAGGCTGGTCTCAAACTCCTGGGCTCATGTGATCCAACTGCCTTGGCCTTTGAAAGTGCTGGGATTACAGGCATGAGCCACCGCACCCGGCCCCAACCAGCCCCTCTGTTTTTTTTTTCTGTCCAGAACCCAAAGGGAAAACCTCAGGGGGCAGCCCTTCCCTTGAGCAGCAGATGCTGGTTCAGTGGCCAGGCCCTGTGCTCAGGACACATTTGGAAATGGCCTGATAATTGCTGTCCAAAGGAGAATTTCAACTTGAGAGGCATGTCCCCTTAAGTGGGTAAAGGGCATTCCAGAATCTTCCAGTCTGGGTGGGGTGGGTGTGTGGAATTTGGAGACGCACTTTCAGTATTGCAATTTTCGTATTTAGGAAATGGGAGAAGTACTTCTTGGAAATTACCAAACACG
This sequence comes from Papio anubis, assembly GCF_008728515.1. NCBI lineage: Eukaryota > Metazoa > Chordata > Mammalia > Primates > Cercopithecidae > Papio > Papio anubis. The sequence continues at coordinate 103,868,212 of NC_044984.1, forward strand.
AAGTTTGACAGTTCTCATTTGGGGGAAATACATGTAAGATAAAGTGATTCGGACCTTTCTGGTGATCAAAAGCAGACCCACGTTACACATGGTTGGGGAGCACCATCTGGTGGGAGAGGCCCCCGGTGAACACACAATCCTAGCGTGCTGTGATGAGGCAGTGGTGGAAGGAGGGCATGCAGGAAGGAGGTCCTAGAAGGGGAGCCAGGAGGGTCTTTGAGGGTAGCTAGGGAAACTCACAGTGGAAGCGACATTTGATAAGGCCTTGAAAGATGGGTAGGGATTTCTCTGGGGGATAAGGAGGTGCAAGGCTATTGCAGGCAGAGGGGCTAGCATGTGCTCAGAGCAGGCCCACAGAAACACCTAGCATGTGAGCACAGGAAGGAGGTGGGAGAAAGGGGTTGACGGCTTGTCAGGTGCTTCTGGGAAGGGCTCTGGTTGGGTGACCCAGGGATTTAAATGAACTTGGTACCTGTTTCCTAGTTGTCTGATTCACCCTGAGTTCCTGATGTTCAGTAGGGATACATTTGGGGTCGTGAAGTCTCCCCCAGTTGAGAAAACTGGACCAGATGCTTGGAATCAGGCCTAGCCCCGGCCCCTGGTTCGGTGCTGGCATCGCACTGCCCTGTAGGAGAGTCACGTTTTGCACCCTGGTGTGTTTCAGGGCCCTGCCGAGCCTGGATATCGTAGTGTGGTCAGAGTTGCCCCACGGGGCGGGCTTGGGCTCCAGCGCTGCCTACTCGGTGTGTCTGGCAGCGGCCCTCCTGACTGTGTGCGAGGAGATCCCAAACCCGCTGAAGGATGGAGATCGCGTCAACAGGTAACCGTGGTCCTCACCTGGCCACTGTCCCTCCCACGCAGCAGGACGGGGCGTGGCTTCTGTCACAGGGACCTCACCACCTCCCTGTGAGGTGGGAGGGGTCTTGGTGGCCATTTTACAGATGAGGAAGCTGAACCCTGAGAAGTCAAATGGCTGGCCCAGGGCCACACAGCTAGTGCTGGCAGAGTGGGATTTGAACTCAGAGTCTGAGCTTTTCTCTCCTGCTCTCCACCACCTCTGCTCACCCCCATCTTGGCTCTGTTGGGTTCAAGCGCCCATGGTATGGTAGAAAGAGCTGGAGTCCAGATCTGGAGGGCAGTGGGTTAGATGAACTCTCGCACCTCTGCATTGACTCACGTTAGGGACAGTGTCCTCTGTATGGTAATGACGGTGCCCTAGGGGTGACTGTCCAGTTTTACCACACGGTTATGAAAGACACTAGAGTGTGCTGAGAAATCCACGTTAGGGGATGTGTCCATTAGACTAGGACATTTCTCCTCCTCCGGGGCCATCTCCATGAAGGGCGTGTCACCTCTCTGTGTTCCTACTGGTGGAGGACCACGTGAGTCAGTGAGACCTGTCAAGACAGGCTTGACCACAGACCATTTCCGTCATTAGGAGAATGTGCCTTGAGAAACCACCCAGTGCACAGAGGTTATGCAGTTTGTCCCGGGACCAGGAGTTGTGGATGAGGCCCCTAAATGCAGAGCTCTGTCGTCTTCCTGGGCTTGTTTTTTTGCTGTTGTTGTTTTCTGAGCTTGGTTTTGTTTGTTTGTTCATTTGTTTTTTTGAGACGAAGTCTCGTTCTGTCACCCAGGCTGGAGTGCAGTGGTGTGATCTTGGCTCACTGCAAGTTCTGCCTCCAGGTTCAAGTGATTCTCCACGGGCCGACAGACTGGCCCTGCCTTTCAAAAGGCAGAGGGTGACGGTGCGTGTGTGTGCATGCATGTGTGTATGTTCTTATGCTGCTTCCAACCATTTCTCCCACTTTGCCCTGAAGGCCAGTCATTCCTTCTCAGAACCCTTAGGGAGAGGAGACCCCCCACCCCACCCCACTGCCCATCATGTGTTTCTGAGTCGGAAAGGACTGGAGCCCAGTCTCCTTTGAAGACTCAAATCTGAGCCTCCTAAAAAACAAACCATGTAGAGCAGGAGGAAGACTCACGTTTGTTGAGAGGGCCAGGCCCTGGGCTAGATCAACTGCCTGAGTTACTTTCCCCCGCCTCCATCACTCACTTCTTCCCACGCACGCTGCCACCTGTTGGTCCCTGGAAAGAGCCAGCCAGCCGTGGTGTGGTTCCAGTGCTGCACAGGTGGTGTGTCTGTAATGCACCCCACACACACCTTGCTCAGCTGGCTCCCCTTGTCCTTCAAGCACCCCACCCCCGCCCCCACAATTCAGCCCATAGTACTCTTACAGAAACACCTGCTTTGTAGTCACATATTGCAGTGTCATGGATTTGTTTGTATTTGAATCCTGATTGCTTACTGACCTTCACTTTCTCCATTAGACTCTAATCTCTAAGAAGTTAGGGACCTTGTCTGTTTTGCTTCCGACTAGGAGCTTAGTCACAGGCACATAGCAGTTGCTCAATAAATGCTGAATGAATGAGTGTATCTTGTTGGCACCATTAAGTTAGTAGCTAAGAGCTTGGGCTCCAAGTCAGCAGATGTGGTCCTGACCCAGCAGTGAGTAGCACGGTGATTTCCAGGATGCTGTTTGACCCATACAAGCCTCAGTTTCCGCTTCTGTAAGAAGCAGGATAATTATCGTACCTTCCCTGTAGGGCACAATTGGGAGGATTATGGACCATTTTTCAATGGTCCATTTAAGAAAGCATTTAGCACAATGTTTGGCACATGCTAATCTAGTATGTTAACTGATGTTAACTCATTATTAATCATAGTCTCACAGCTACCATGTGAGTTGCCAAGTCCGTAAAAATCCTTGTTTGGCAGATGAGGAAGGAGACTCAGAGCAGGTAATTGACTTGCTCAGGGCTCCACAGCAAGTAAGTGATTGAACCAGGCCCCCCAGGCGCTGTGACCCCAGACGGCCTATTTTTTGGGGAGCACATCCTATCTCCTGGGCATTACACAAAGTGCTTGTGTGTTTTTTCCATCTCAATATCCTCGGTGAGATAGACCCTTTTTTTTTTTTTTTTTTTTTTTTTTTTTGAGGCGGAGTCTTGCTCTGTCCCCCAGGCTGGACTGCAGTGGCGCGTTCTCGGCTCACTGCAAGCTCTGCCTCCCGGGTTCATGCCGTCCTCCTGCCTCAGCCTCCCGAGTAGCTGGTGCTACAGGCGCCCGCTACCACGCCCGGCTAATTTTTTGTATTTTTTAGTAGAGACGGGGTTTCACCATGTTAGCCAGGATGGTCTCGATCTCCTCACCTTGTGATCCGCCTGCCTCGGCCTCCCAAAGTGCTGGGATTACAAGCGTGAGCCACCGCGCCTGGCCAGATAGACACTATTACCCCTGTTTTATGGATGAGAAAACAGAGGGTCTGAGGTGGAGTGGTTGCTCACAGATGCCCAGCGAGTCAGTGGTGGGATGGGTTTCAAAAAGGGCTCACTGGCTGGGCACGGTGACTCATGCCTGTAATCCCAGCACTTTGGGAGGGTGAGGTGGGCAGATCTCTTCAGGTCAGGAGTTCGAGACCAGCCTGGCCAACACAGCAAAAACCCATCTCTACTGAAAATACAAACATTAGCCAGGAATGGTGGCAGGCGCCGGTAATCCCAGCTACTTGGGAGGCTGAGGCAGGAGAATCGCTTGAACCCCGGAGGCAGAGGTTGCAGTGAGCTGAGATCGTGTCACGGCACTCCAGCCTGGGGGACAAGAGCAAAACTCCATCTCAAACAAACAAAACCAGGCTAACCGCTTACTCCATAACTCTGCCACTGAGCCACATCATTCTCAGAGGTCACAAAACCACCTTTAGCTTCTACTGTTTCATGAGGAAGGGAATCTGCAGAAAGGAAACAAAAGCCGAGAGCAAAGAGTGGGGAAGTGGAGTTGGTCATTTTGCCTTGTTCCATACTCATGTGTTTTGGGTCTGTTCACTTAAAGTGTTTGTGAGCCCACACCTGGTCCATGGAAGGCAGTAAGGCCACATGCTTGGGAGAGATCCAGACATGGCTGGGTCCAGCCTGGCCCCCCCAGGGGTGTCTGGGGCTCCTGGGATTTGAATTCATAATAATCGTGCTTTGGATCTACTTGCAGAGCCCTGGGAAACAGTCACACCTCTGCCCGTTCTTCTTAAAGGCAGGCTTGGTTCAGGTGTGGGCGCTTATGCAGAGGTCTGTTATAGTGGCAGTTGCCACCTGCTGCTTGTGGACACCTTGCCATCATTAGACACACATGCAGATAGCCTCTGAGGAGGGTGGCGTTCCCATTCTCCAGAGGAGGAGAGTGAGGCTCAGAGAGGTTAGATAACAGGCTCCGAGTCACTCAGCTAGTAAGAGGCAAAGTAGGGACCAGATGCAGTGGCTCGTGCCTGTAATCCCAGCACTTTGGGAGGCCAAGGTGGGCCAAGTTCTAGACCAGCCTGTCAATATGGTGAAACCCCGTCTCTACTAAAAAATACAAAAATTAGCTGGGTGTGGTGGCGCGCACCTGTAGTCCCAGCTACTCGGGAGGCTGAGGCAGGATAATTGCTTGAACCCAGGAGATAGCCGAAATTGTACCACTGCACTCCAGCCTGGGCGACAGAGTGAGACTCCGTCTTAACAAAAGAAAAAAAAAAAAAGAGGCAAAGTAGGACCATGGGAGTCCAAAGCCCAGGCTGTTTTGACTGCGCCAGGTGGGCTTCAGAGGGAAGGGCAGGTTCAGCACGCTCTGTAGCTGGAGAGGTTCAGAGCGGACTTGTTCTTTCTGAGCTCAAGGGCCCAAACTCCTATGCCCCTTGGCCTCCCCTAGCACAGCCCCAGGTGACCCCTCCCCAGCCCCACTCCTCACTGCCACAGTAAAGATGAACATCTGTGTCTTCAGGTGGACCAAGGAGGATTTGGAGCTAATTAACAAGTGGGCTTTCCAAGGCGAGAGAGTGATTCACGGGAACCCCTCTGGAGTGGACAATGCTGTCAGCACCTGGGGTAGGTGCTGCCTCGGGTTTATTTTTGTTATTTTAAAAATGCTTATTACAATGGTCGGTGCCCAAGAGTCTGTGCCGGTTTGGGAGGAATTGAATCAACGAATTCTGGGAAAAATGAGGGGGGATGGGGAGAAATCTTGGGGCCCTGCCTCACACCCCCTGAATCAGAATCTCGGGGGTAGGACTGGGGCCTGGGAGGCTGCAGCCTCCACGAGCTCCCCGGGGGAGTTGTAGGTTCAGGATGCAGAGCCGTTGCCGTGGAGTTTGCAGACCGCCCAGGTGGCCTCCCCTCTGGTCAGGACTCTTGCTTACAGGGCCCAGATGCTGTGTCCCGGGCCCCACATTCACCATGTGGCCTGTCGGGGGAAGCTGGGCAGTCCAGAAGGAGGGGGACCCAGGAATCCAAGGCCTGGCGAGGGCTTCCTGGTGGGGCTTCGGGGACCTTTTGCCCTCCTGCACCTTTTGTAACTGAAGCTGGGCTGACTCGTTACTTAGTCTGTTTCCTGAATGAGGCAAAGTGAACCCAACCCAAAGTTCAGCCTCTCTCCCAAGTAGCACAGGTGTGTTAGCTTTTCCCACAGCTCTGACCTGCTGACTTTTCTCTTTAGGAGGAGCCCTCCGATACCAACAAGGGAAGATTTCATCCTTAAAGAGGTAACTTGGGGGTGGAGCAGCACATTCAGCCATGGCTGCATCGATGTGTGCAGGGAGCAGAGCTCTGCACCTTTGGGAAGTACCATAGGAGGCAGGTGTCCCTGGCTCTTCGTCCCCCAGTGTGGACCTCACAGTCCACTAGCTGCAAGGAAGGGAGGGGTGGTGGGGGAGACCTGGCAGTTGGTCTTTCCTTCTCCCCTTCAGCTCTTAAATTGCAGAGAGATCAAAAAGGGAAAGTCATGCATGGCTGTGCCTGTAGACCCTCAGCTGCTCATTCATTCATTCCTGTATTCGCTTAGTAAACAAGAATCCATTACTTCCTGTGTTCCCGACGATGCTGCACTGGGGTCTAGGAATGGAGAGATGAAGCTCAGGTGCAGTTTCCAAGGGCTCTCAGTCTGCTTGGGGGCTGGGGCCAGACACACACACAGAAGCCGCCACAGGACAATGTGAGCGACACCATGATGGAGGTACACAGGGCAGAGGCAGGATGGAAGTCAGAGGGAGGCTTGGGAGGGACTCGGAGCAGAAGTGACATCTGGAGACTCTCAGGCTGTTTTATGTTTCTGGGCCCCTCCCGCTGGAGTCGTTGGAATCACAAACGTGCATGTGAGAGTTCAGCATCCTGTGTTGTTTGCACCCACGGCAGAATTGTCGGGTGCCCGGAATGAAACATGGCAGAGGGGAGCCAGGTGCCTTTTTGGCTATTCCCTAAGCCCTCGATTAAGTTGTGGGGTGGTGATTGTCCCAGGGTGCTTTGCCTCCTCCATGGGCCTTTTTGCATCTGTAAGGGTCCTGGGGTTCTCTCTTCTTTACCCAGGGTGGTCTTCATGGATGAGTGGCAGGTTCTGGCCTGCAGCCCCCACCAGCTGGGCCACTCTATTAGTGGCTCAATAACCTGACCTGCCACAGCGCCACACCTGGGCCCCTGGCTGGTTCTCTGGGATCTTCCTGTCTCAGCTCAGCCTCGCCTCCCTTTCCAAGGCTGTGCATCAGGGTTGGCAGCACTGGCACTGTTGAGATTGGGGGCTGGCTTATTCTTTGTGCTGGGGCCACCCTGTGTATTGCCGCCATCCCCAGCCCCTACCCACTAGATGCCAGTAGCACCCTCAGCGTGGCCATCCAAAACATTTCCAGACATTGCTCAGTGTCCCCTGGAAGGCAAAATCACCCTTGCCACCGACCTCTGCACTCCACAGAAGCCAGTAGGAGCATGGACCAGCTTCCTCCGGCTGCTCCGGCAGTCGTTGCCACAAGAGCCTCGGGGATCCAGGTGGAAGCTGGTTTGCTGTTGCACTGGATCCACATGCAACCAGAGGTGGATTGTGTGGAGGATTCTCAAATGCCTGGGCCCTGGCCTGTCCTCAGGAGCCCACGGTCTGATGGGGAAGGCGGTCACTGTAATCGTCAGAAGACACCTGAAGGGTTGTGAAGCTGCTGTGGGTGACAGTGACGGCGTCATAGATGCAGCTGCGGGCCTGGGGAATCATTCATGGAAGTGGTGGCATTTCACTCCTTCAGTGTCTCCTGAGACACTGGAGTGGTGCTTGTGACCTAAGCACTGGACTAGGCCCTGGAGCTAGAAAACTGATGAAGACATGGGCTGGGCACTGAGTGTACAGTCTACTAGGGGCATCAGGAGATGAATGAGGAGGCTTTCCAAAGGGGGTGGGTAGGGGAATGGCCAGGCGTTGCTGGTGTGCTGGGTGGAGGTGCTGGGTCTGCAGGCCTAGGTTTGAGTCCAGCTCTCCCACTTGCCAGCTGGCGCCCTCAGGCAAGTCACTTCTCCGGGACCTCCAGCTCCTCGTTTATGTAAGGGGATCCTGAACACACAATCAGAAGCGGCGGCTCTGAAGTGCTTAGCTCTGCTGGCCGAGTTTATCCATCCTTTCCACAAGTACCATTGAGCACCTACTGTGTGCTGAGCACCGGGGCCTCCACAGGGAACAAAGCAAAGCCCCGCATCCGTGGAACTCATACTTTGTTGGGAGAAAAAATCAGTTGCTCTGTGAGAGCATGTCAGGCAATCTTAAGCATCTTTAGGAAACAAGGCAGGGTCAGAGGCTACAAAGGGAAGGGGGGCTGATTGTATGGGGGTCGGGGGCTGCTAACAAAGGAACATTGAACAGGGACCTGAATGAGTCACACCGCTATGGGGTGGGGCTGGTCCCCAGCAGAGGAAGCGCGGTGCAAAGATCCTGAGGCAGAAGCATGCTGCCTGGCATGTCACACAGTAGCTGGGAGGTCAGGGTGGCTGAGCGGAGTGGGCAGCCCGGGGGAGGGAGGAGAATAGAAGAGGCTGGGGCCATGGCCAAGCCAAGATCACAGGAGCATTTACCAGGCTTACCCCCGAATGGTGGCCGCTGGATGGCGTATGAGCCCTGGATCTGGTGGGGCTGGTGACAGGCCTGTCTGCAGAGGACTTGTCTAAGAAAGATGAAGATGCAACACCCAAACTCCTCCTGCCTGGCTGGATGGGAGCATGGAGCAAACCAACCTTTGCTGCCTGCTGTGGGGTGCCACGGGAGCAGATGGCGGCTTTACAGAGAAGCTGGGGGCCGGACTCCACGTTAATCCCACGGATGGCTTAAGGAGCTTCCCCCCCGCCGCCCCCGCCAACCATGCGTGGTGCCTCACTGTAAAGAAAAAATGCATTGTTTGTGACGTGGATCAAGATGCGGCCTCCCAGAGCGCTGCGCTTTTGAGGAATGGCTTGTCTTAGAAGGGAAGAGAAAAGCCAAATAGAACGTTCATCTTTTGTAAAGTTAAAAAAAAAAAAAAGGGGGCCAGCCTCCAAGACTGAGAATCGATATTAATTTCATGGGCTTATGGGCAGTGAGATGAAGCAGGTTTCTGGCAGCCCTTTCCAGCCCTATTGGATTTTACAGTCTTGAACTGTGAAGAGAGCGAATAAAGGTATCAAGGGCTCTGCCCATCTCCAGCTGTCTCGGGCCAGAGCTCATCCAAATCCCCCACCCTCCATCCCAGCCTACAGTCCTCTGAAAGGCAGGTTGGATGGCAAGAAATGTTGGCTTGGACACTACAAGGACAACTGGGATTGTGGCTTTAGGAGGGATTTACGCAGCTCCTCGGGGGCAGGTGAGGACCACGGGGTCATGCTAGAGAGTCAGCTCAGCGTGGCTGCCTGGGACACGTCTGTGCACCAGGGGGCAGCCAAGGGGATGACTGACTCTAACTACACCTGGTTTTAGACCAGGGCCACTCGTCCGGGCACCATCGAGGTAGGGCAAGAATGGGCTCAGCGTGCTAGGGACAGTCCTGCCTGCATTTACCGAGCCCATGCGTGGCGCTGCCCGCATCAGCTAGCCTGGGCATCTTCCCTCTGCGTGATCCATTTCAGGGCCTGTTGTTTGGTCTAAAACTCCAGCTTCGTGAGGGTGACCCATGCACGTGAGCCTCCGCCCCTCCTTGTGCTCTGCCGTAGCCACTTTGGATTTCTCACTGGATGACTGTGCCGGGTTCCACCACCTCCAGGCTCACACAGGCTGCTCCGACTGCCAGAAATCCTCACCCTTCTAGCTTTGCTTTGGTGGCTTCTTACCTTCCTCAGTTCTCAGTGTCCACGTCATGCCAGGAAAACCTTCTCGGACTTCTCCTGTCTCCCCTCTCCCCTCCCTGGCCCCGGCCCCGAGGCCAAGCTGTGCCTAGTACGTTGTAGGCCCCAGCTGAAGTTGAATGAATAGATGAGCTAGAAGCCAAGGGGCCTGGGATGGAGGCACAGCTGTGGCCTGCAGTGGGAGTCCCATGCTCCCCCAATCCAATGTCACCTCTTGTGCCTCTCTTCTTCCTCTGTATCAGGGTGGGGCGGCTTCCCGGACTGCTCCCAGTCCTGACCCAGCTCCTCCACCTTGAGTTCAGTGTGGACCTTCCTCCTCTTCACCCTGCAGGCCGCCGGCTCTCCAGATCCTGCTGACCAACACCAAAGTCCCTCGCAATACCAGGACCCTCGTGGCTGGTGTCAGAAACAGGCTGCTCAAGGTGACTCATGTTCCCTTCCCGGGCAGGTTTCAGGGTGGCCAGGACACAGTTACATCTGGATTTTCCAGGTTTCCCTCTGGCTGATGGATTCTAGGGGGTGTGGTGGGCATTGGGGCCCTTAGAGAGGTGGTTTCGGCAGAAAGGAAGGTACTATCCATACCCATAGCCTGGCCAGGAAAACAACAGTGATCGGGCTCGTTAGACACACTGACTTTGCAGCTGGGAAGGCAAAAACCAGGCCCAGAAGAGAGGCATTTTCCCCAGAGGATGGGCGCAGGCTGTGGGAACACCTCCTCCCTCCACCCCACTGCTGGGGCAGCTGTGCTGCATCTGCCTCCCCCAGGCCTCACCAGCCATTCCTTCTTTTTTTCTCTAGTTCCCAGAGATCGTGGCCCCACTCCTGACCTCAATAGATGCCATCTCCCTGGAGTGTGAGCGTGTGCTGGGAGAGATGGGGGAGGCTCCAGCCCCAGAGCAGTACCTCGTACTGGAAGTAAGAGGCTGTCTACAGGAACCAGGGTTATTGAGTCCACACCACTGTCCAAGGCAGTGGCTCTGCAATCTGGCTGTGCTCAGAATCCCCTGGAAGCCAGCACATAGAGGCCAGGCCCTGCCTCTGGCCTATGCTCTCAGAAGCCCTTGGCCTGGGCCCAGGTCTGTGTGTGCCACACAAGCGTATGTTATTTTCAGGCCTCTTCCCAGGTGATTCTGAGTAATTGGGAGAGAGCAGGGAAGGAGGTCAGGGCCTGGCTCGTGCTAAGTGCAGTGGAACAGGTTTGGGGTCACGTCTAAGGAGCTCCGGCCCACGTAGGTAGATGGGGATGTGGCTGATAACAGTGCTGTGTCGGTGCAGGGGTGACTTCTTACTTGGTCCTTCTCCTGCTTCATGGGTGCATTCAACAACTACTTGTCAACTGCCTGCTTTGGGTCAGACAGGTCCTAAAATTGTTTTTTCATCATCATAACCCCATCCACTGCCATTTGCATAATTCTAGTGTACAGGTTGTGACCTCGTACTTTGGGTGTGGTTAGGCCTGTGTGTGAATCCCAGCTCTACTTCTGCTGGATGTGTGGCCTCGCTGGAGTGTCTTAAGAATGCTCAGATTAGACGGGCACAGTGGCTCACCTGTAATATAGCACTTTGGGAGGCCAAGGCGGGTGGATCGCGTAAGCCCAGGAGTTCGAGACCAGGCTGGGCAACATGGTGAAACGCTGTCTCTACAAAAAATACAAAAGTTAGCCAGACATGGTGGTGCGTGCCAGTAGTCCCAGCTACTCGAGAGGCTGTGGCAGGAGGATCACTTGAGCCCAGGAGTTCAAGTTTGTACCCTGGGCGACAGAGTGAGACCTTGTCTCACAAAAAAAAGAACACTTGGAGTCTCATGGGTGACACACAAGCACAGTGTCTGGTGTGCCATGAGCTTAGGGAAGCAAAGGGTCCAGGCTGCCCCTGGACACAGTCTAGCTGGCCTGGTGAATATGGGCTGATGTTAGCCAGCTGGCTGCCCTTGCGGAGTGAGAGGATCGGGTGGTCCCCAGCTGCCGTGGCTCTGCAGCAGCCATCAGTGAAGGGACAGGAGGGGACCCCTTTGAGAGGGGTGTGCAATCTCCATGTCACCACAGTCCCCCCTACTCTGTAGTCATTGCCTGGTGCCTCCCGGTCCCCCTGTGGGCATTCGAGTCTGTAGCCCCTGTGCTGAGTGGAAGCTGCCACTAAAAGCTTTTTACAAATCATTTTTTTCACTTGATCCTCACACCCACCTCCCTGTGAAGTAGGTGTCTTACCCCTATTTCACAGATGTCAAAACTGAGGTCTGAAGGAGGACTTCCCCCAAGGTTATCCGGCTAGTAAGTGGCCGAGCCAGGGGTCCAGCTGACAGACTTGTCTGTCCCTTTATTCAACAGATCTGTCGTGAGCACCTACTATGTGCCAGAGTAGAGCCTCCATTGAATTCCTGCGTTTCTGCCCTCATTCCCTCAGTCTTTGTCTTCCTAGCTCTCGATTCCTTCCACGTAGAGAGGAGGGAACGCAGTCCTCCCCGAGTAGGAAATTAATAATGATAGAATACTGCCTAAAATACACCCTGTCGAGCCCCTGGAGAATGCCACAGAACAGCACGTTGATTATACATTGTGTGTATTTTTGGCTGTGGCAGCCGCTGAAATGTGCAACTCGGCTGCTGGACAGCTTTGCACTCAAACCAGCGAACTGTTCTCCTGTGTCACAACCTGTCATCTGATCCTTGACAGATTTTGGATCAGAATGTGACAGGTGTCTGGAACCTGCCTCGGCAACGTGACACCTGGCGCTCAGGCGCAGAGAGCGGCCCCCAGAAGTCTTCTCTCACATCCAGCCCATCGGGCTGCTGAGAGGCACCCGGGGCTGCCACCAGGCCATCAGGCCTGTCAGCTCATTTGTCAAAAGTGCTGAGCTTGGCGCGGGGCGCGGTATGAGGCAGGCTGTCGGGGGGGCCACCCCAACCCTGCCCAACCAGCCGTCCCCACGCGGGACAGCCAGGTAGGCCTCCGCAGAGATGCTTCAGTGATTGGCAGCTCCTGGTATACAGGCGATCCAGGTGCCCCGGAACAGAGCTTCACACAGAAGTGAGGAAAATCAGGAGTGCTCTCAGAGGCAGGGTAGACAGGAGCTTCACGTCAGGCAGACCTGCCTTCCCGTGCCAGCTTGGTACCTACTAGCCCAGTGGGCAAGTCACTTCTCTGAGCCTCTGTTTCCCCTTTTGTAAAGTGGGGATGATGGTAAGGTACCCATAAAAATACTAATAGCACATATCTTGTGCCAGGCATTGGACAGAAAACTCACCTTGTTTCATCTCAGGGCAAAGAAGCAGATACTTTTTTTTTTTTTTTTTTGAGAAAGAGTCCTCTTGCTCTGTTGCCCAGGCTGGAGTGCAGTGGCGCAATCTCGGTTCATTGCATCTTCCACCTCCCAGGTTCAAATGATCCTCATGCCTCAGCCTCCTGCCTAGCTGGGATTACAGGCATGCGCCAACATACCTGGCTAATTTTTGTATGTTTAGTAGAGACGGGGTTTCGCCATGTTGGCCAGGCTGATCTCGAACTCCTGACCTCAAGTGATCCACCCGCCTCAACCTCCCAAAGTGCTGGGATTAAAGGCATGAGCCACCACACCCTGCTGAGGCAGATACTCTTATGACCCTGGTTTACAAGCAGGAGACAGACCCAGCGCAGAAGACCTTGCCCGAGGACACACGACCAAGAAGGGGCAGCACCGAGACTCGAACACAGGCCTACTTGACTCCAAACCCCGTGGTTTTTACTTCCTGATGGCTGGGACTGTGGCTGGGCGTCCATCCTTAGAGCCCCAGCACGTTGTGGGTTAAATGAAATCTAACTACTGGGTGCCTGGGCAGTGAAAGCTGTGAGTTTTATTTTTTCATCCACATGCATCTTGTTAGATCCTTAGAGCAGGAAGTTTACCCTGCATAATTGAAGAAACCTAGACAAACCGCTGTTTCCCTGCTTATGGCCTTGCTGGAGTTAAACCTACTTCTTATTCTGAAACCAGTCCCCAAGGCAGCTGTAGAGAGGCATATTATTTGAAACTTTTTCTCTTGCAAATGACAGAAATCCATTTCAACCAGGCTTTTGTAGAAAAAGAATGTATTGGCTCCCAGCTGAGAAGACCAGAGGTAAATGGCTTCAGGTATAGCTCGATCCAGGGGCTGAACCATTGTGTCGGGAATCTGTCCATCTGCCACGTAATCTCTGACCATGTGGCAAGATAGGTCATCTTGGTGACTTGTGTCTGAATTTAATTATTTTAGCAGCTCTAGTGGAAAGGGGCAGAGAAAACCCGGGACGAGGGCAGGGGGACTGTGATTGGCCCAGCTTGGGCCACATGCCCATCTTTGATCAGTCACCAGTGCCAGAGGCTTCTGTGACCAGCCCTAGGATATGTGCTGAGTGCTGTGGTGAAGGTATGCTCAGCTCTACCCAAGCTCCATGAGAAACGCTGCAGGGGAGAAGGATTCTTTTACAAGTGGAGAGGGCCAGCGTGCCAGGTAGGCGAAACTGTTAGCTGTCTCCAGCCAACAACTGTCAGATGGACGAGGCAGGCTCAGGGGTGGGCACAGGACCTTGGCCTCAGGCAGGCCAAGTGGGAAAAGATGGAACCTTCTCCCCTAGGAGCTCATTGACATGAACCAGCACCATCTGAATGCCCTTGGTGTGGGCCACGCCTCTCTGGACCAGCTCTGCCAGGTGACCAGGGCCCGCGGACTTCACAGCAAGCTGACTGGTGCAGGCGGTGGTGGCTGTGGCATCACACTCCTCAAGCCAGGTATCCCGGGGGTAGGTGGGCCAGGCTGCCAGCCTGGGCTCCTAAGAGGGGTCCACCTGGAGAATTCCCTTGAAAGGAAAAAGAGACCTGGAAACAGGTCTCAGCTCTGCTGTGTGGCCTTGGGCAAGTTAATTAACCTCTCTGGGTCTTGGCTTTCCTCCTTGGTAAAATAAGGATGAGAGTATCTAGCTTGCAAGATCATTGCCCAGATTCAAGCAGGAAAGTGCACCTAGAGAGCCTGGTGCAGGGCTGGGCTAGGGCTGGGGCTCCTGTCATCGGGGCTGTCCCCACAAGCTTGGGAAGTAACCAGGGCATTGTCACTCTCCACGTCTGCCTCACCTTGCCCCACTTGTACCCCTTGACGTGGTCAGGATGGGGTTGATCTTGCTACAGAACAAAAGGTTTTCCTTCCCGTTGGTCTGGAGAAAGAGCAAGACCGAGTAACCACCTGACACCTACCTCTGCCCTCAGGCTCGCTCCTGATCTACAGTAGGCACTAACTGTTCCCACCTGTCTCAGTTTCCCTCTGTGCTCCTTGTCCCCTCCTTCCTGGTCTCCCTTCTCTTTCTCTTTTGTCTTTATTTCCTCCTCTCTGTTCTTCAGCCTTCTTTTCCCCTCTGTTTTGCACTGAACCCCCTTCGGCTCCAGGCATCCCCTCACCCTCCGTGATGGCTCCCAGGCCTCAGGAGGTGGCCACATCCTCACTCCAGCCGACCCCGACTGTTGGTTCCTAGTTCAGAGCCCATGACGATGGTGGAACTTGACATTTCTGGAGTGTGCCCGCTGTGCCAGGTGTTGTGCCAGGCACTTTACCTGCGTTATTTCCTTTAAGCCTCCCTGGGGTCTGCATGGGGGAGGCATCATGATTCCCATTCCCAGATGAGGAGACTGAGACCGAGAGAGGGGAAGTCACTTGTCTGAGGCCACATGGCCAGTACAAGGCAAGGCCAAGTCCTGTGACTTGAGAGCCCATGTTTTTAATTCTTGCTCCCTAAACCCCTGGGGGTACAACGCTGGGCATTCCGGTGCGCAGAGGGGCTGCAGGTAACCATGGGCCTCATGGGCCTGTTGGCTCAGGTGGGGTCACAGCCAGGAAGGCACAGCAGGAAGGCCCGGGCTTTTGCCTTGAATATGATGAGCTTCTCCCTCAGAGCAGCGTTTTCAAGGGTGACCTGCCTTCCCTCCCCACAGGGCTGGAGCAGCCAGAGGTGGAGGCCACAAAGCAGGCCCTGACCAGCTGTGGCTTTGACTGCTGGGAAACCAGCATCGGTGCCCCCGGTGTCTCCATCCACTCAGCCACCTCCCTGGACAGCCGAGTCCAGCAAGCCCTGGATGGCCTCTGAGAGGAGCCCACGACACTGCAGCCCCACCCAGATGCCCCTTTCTGGGTTATTCTGGGGGCTGCAATTTGCCCCTGTGCTGCCCAGCGGGCGCCCAGCTCCTGACACTGCTGGAGAGGCCCCAGCCGCTTGGTGATGCTGGCCGAGCTCTGCACAGTCCCAGCGGTGGGACCTACAGAGGCACGGTCTGCGCTCTGCATCCTCTGAAGCCAGCTGAGCAGGAGGCCTAGGAGGGTCCTCTGAGGCTCCAGACCTGAGACAGACGGGCTGCTTTCCCGAAGCTCCCACGGTCCCATCTGCTTCAGGCCCCGGCCTTGGCCTGTGTTCTCCCTGGCCGCCTGGGTCGGATGCTCAGATGCTGGGGCCCGGTTCCCGGAGAAATGTGCCTTCTATCTCCCTCTGCAGGGACCGCCCCCGTCTCGCAGAGCCAGGTCTCTCCCTCCTCCTCCAGGAAGCCTTCCCCTACCCCTTGTCTCCCCTCCCTCCCAGAGCACCTGCTGTCTGGGTAGCTCACTCAGCACTTGCTGCGGCCTTCCCTTCTACCTAGCGGGACGGGGCTTCCCCAGGGGCTGTCCTGGAGGTGGTGGGCCTGGTTAAATAAGGCAGGGTCCATGTGCAGTTTCTTCCAATCTGTACCTGAGAGGTTTGTGGAAAAGAAAGCAAAGGGGGAATAAAAAGATTTTGTGTCAGCAGTAGACTAGGGAGACTCCAGGCCACTAGCACCTTCCTCCTCTGTCCCTGTCCCCTTTCCAGCTGTTTCCTCCATGGAGCTCTTCAGCAATGGAGGGAAATAAGGGTTTGGGGTCACTTTGTTGTGTGTCTTGGGGATGAGGTGGCTTTTCCTGGATGGCCCTTGCTGGAGAGGGACTGGAACACGGCTCTCAGTCCATCAGCACAACTCCAGGCTGCTGCTGCAGAGGGAGAAGTTGAGCTTCCTAGCTCCAGAATCCCAAGCACCCACGAGAGCACAGACCTGTGTAAGACAGGGAAGTAGAACCTGCCACCGCTCCTGGGCATGCCTTCCTTTCTGAAATGAACTGGCTGGATGGAGAAAACAGACTCAAATGTTCATAGCCCGGGTGCCTGGCACTCCCCACCCCCACCCCCCAGCCCCCTCCGGCCCTGTTTGAACTTTATATTGCAGTCGGCTTGGTGCTTTCTGAAGTGCCATTGTCCATCAGGAAACCCTTGTGGTTGGCGCCTTGCCAGCCAGAACCTCGGAGCCGCGGACCTGCGAAGAGGCCGAGTGGAAAGGTGGGGGGCCTGCGCAGGGATTTCAGGATGAAGTGAAAGCGATTCAGTGCGCGTCTGCCCTTGGCCACTAGGGGGCAGCTGGCGCCCTTCCCTGCTGTTTTCATGGGGAAGGTGAGAGGATCAGGAGCGGAACTCCACCCCCAGCTCAGCCTTGGGCCCTGCCTGGGGTCACTGCTGGGAACGTGTAGGTGAAGGGAGGACAACTGCCCCAGCTTAACTTGTAGAAATGGCCCGAGTTTGATTGCTGTTCCCTGATGGCTGTTCCCTGCCCCTTCCCTTCAAAACGCATCGCATAAAGCAGTAATACTAATACTGAACGCTCACTGTGGGCTAGGCATGTTTACGCATCACCCCTTCTCATCTCTGCCCCGATCTCAGTGTCATTGCTAGTCTCATCCCTGCTTTACAGACCAGGAAACCGAAGCTCAGAGAGATCGAGTAACTTGTCCAAGGCCACACAGCTCATCAGCATGGGAGGCCGGATTCAAACTGACTCCAGAGCCTGCTCTTAGCCCCTATGTGTGTCTGATGGGCTCGGCTCGGTGTGCAGGCTCACTGCGATTTTTTAGCCTTCTGTGCTCGGGCTCGTTTTTCTGGATTCGGATGTACTTGACCAGGGTGAGGCTTGGGCCTGCATGTTTTCCTCCCCACGCGATTTGAATGAGCAACCAGGCCGGAGGCTGCTGTGCCCTCAGTGATGGCGCTGGCTGACAGCCAGCCTCCAGCCTGTAGGAGGTGGGCCTGGAAGCCTCCCCAGTGTTCCATAGATGTCCACAGCAGCTATGAGATGGGTGCAGGGGGCAGAGGCTGAGACCCCCAGAGCCTGTTTGCTCCTCGCAGCCCTCTTTCTCATCCGCTGGGGACAGGATGTCACTCCTGGGGCAGGGGCCAACTCGACACTCCAGTGAAGCGGCTGCCAGTGTGCTTTGGCCAGAGCAGCCTTTCAACCCAGCCACCACTGCGGCCACCATATGGGCCTGGTGTCACACTCCTGGCTACCTTGTAGACAGTTGGCACATGCGGCTGTCACCCCTTTTCATTGCCTATTGCAGTGGTTCTCGCTCTCAGAGCTGCACCTCGGAACCACCTGGGGAGCTTCTAAAAGACCCGCGAATTCCTGACCCCGCCCCAGCTGTTCCAAGTTCATCTGTCTCAGCGGTATCTTTTTGAATAGATAGCTTTTCAAAGCTCCCAGGTGGTTCTAAAGTGTGACCAAGCACCACGTGGTGCTGCACGACTGTGGTCCCAGCTACTCAGGAGGCTGAGGCGGCAGGATCGCCTGAGCCCAGGAGTTGGAGGCTGCAGTGAGCTATGATGGTGCCACTGCACTCCAGCCTGGGTGACAGAGTGAGACCCCATCTCTAAAAAATATTTTTAAAAAGTAATAAAATGCAGCCAACAGGGCTGAAGATACCAAGCCAGATGACTCCAAGGTCATCTCTGCATGCCATTGTGGTGGTTGAGCACTCCAGCCCTGCCCACCCCCGGCCACATGACCCTGGGCAAGACAGCTTACCTCTGGAGGCCACAGCTTCCTCATCGGGAAAGCGGGACTCATACCCACCTTATGGAGGTTTCATGGGGATCACATGAGAAAATACACAGAAGGCACAGTGCGTGGCACATGGTAAGTGCTCAATAAATACTCATAACTGTCTTATGCTAAAAGATAAAGGTGTCTCCCAGAGCCCCACAACTTCAGAATGGTGCACAGAGCTGGCTCAAGACGCCCTGCCCAGATGGTCCAAAGCCCCTGGGTTGAGACCCTTTGGGTCGGTGTTGGAGAAACACACCTAATGCGCACTGGCTTTCTCACCTCCCTGCTTCCTCTCCAAAGAGGCAGTCACATAGCACCGGCGCCCTCTTTGCCTGGGAAACTGCAGTGCCTTTCAAGTCATTAGCTGGAACCGCTCCCAGCCTCTGCAGCCTGAAGTTCTCAGAGAATTCCCTGGTTCTGGCAAGGGTCTCACTTTGGGAGGCAGGCAGGAAATACTGTGGTTCCTTCCAGATAGGGTAGCTGCTGTGATTGCACTGATGTCGTTTCTGTCAGTGAGGAGTCCTTTTTATTTATTTATTTTTGACACTGTCTCACTCTGTTGCCCAGGCTGGAGTGCAGTGGTGCCATCTTGGCTCACTGCAACCTCTGCCCCCCGGGTTCAAGCGATTCTCCCGCCTCAGCCTCCTGAGTAGCTGGGATTACAGGCGTGAGCCTCCACGCCCGGCTAATTTTTATATTTTTAGTAGAGACGGGGTTTCTGCCACGTTGGCCAGGCTGGTCTCGAACCCCTGACCTCAAATGATCTGCCCACCTCAGCCTCCCAAAGTGCTGAGATTACAGGTGTGAGCCACCACACCCGGCCTGGTGAGGAGTCTTTCCTCACCCAGAACGTTTCTGTGGCCTGCTGGCAGCCAGTCGCGTTGGTGGCTGGCTCCAGGTCAGCAAGCGTGGTGGGGAGCCGGCCCTGCCCTTCGCTTATGCTTGGCCCAGTCAGCTCCTTTCTCCTCCATGGCTGTTTTCCTCCTTGTTTCCTCAGCTAGCGCCCTTCAGAAGACACCTGGCTCAGGGGCCCGTACCTCGCAGGTGCTTCCTTCCCCAGCCCTTCCTGGTTTCCAGCTAATTTTGGACAAGCTCTTTGGTTGTCTCTTAGCACCTCCTGTCTTCTAGGAAGGGGCAGAGAGCTGGATTTGAGGCCAGGCACTCTGGTTCCAGAGTCTGAGCTCTTTAGTTCTCAAATTATAATATTTTTACTATTACAAAAACAGTGTTTATACACTGTAGAAAGAAAATATAGATGAGCAAAAATCACATCAAAGTACTGTGTTTTTACCACACAGAGATTACCCCTATGAACAGCTGCCACCTTTCCCTGTGTGTGTATGTGTGTGTGTATACATGTGTACATGCTGTTCGATAAAGTGAGATCATCCTGTAGGTGCTATTTTGTTACCTACCTTTTTGGTTTCCAGTCACCTTTCTCTGTCAATATGTTTCATCTCTAATGTCCAGGCTATAGTCACATTTCCTCCAACTGGGCCAGGTGTCCGGCACCCTGTCTAATACCACACACCTGGCTGTTACAGCCCTGGCTTCTCTTTTAATCTAGCACAACAGCCGTGCACACACACACACACACACACATACATACCCACACCCCTTTTTTTCTCCATGATATGACTTGCTCAAGAGACCCAGCCGGTCATCCTGCGGAACACCCTGTCTTCTACAGTGGTCATTCAGAATCCAGCCCCTCCACGTGGCTTTGGGAGGTCTTGAACCCTTTACTGAGCATCTACTACGTGCCCAGCATGGTGCTAAGTGCTTTGTGTGCTTTATCCCTGTGAATCATTTCAGTTCATTGAGCTAATTACCGTGCTTATCCCCATTCAGTTGGTGAGTAAACTGAGGCCAGAGTAGGGAAGTGATTTGCCCAGGGTCACGTGGCAGAGTGGGATTTGCACGTAGTTCTGTGTGACTTCCGGGCCCTGCTCTTAGCCCATGTCTAGACTCTTTCCCCAGGGAGGTGACTGGTGACCTCTTTGAGCTCCCTCTCCCCGCCTTGCCTAATTGACAGAATTGAGTTGTCACATCCGCCCCAGCGGTGCCAGCCGAGCTCACCCCTCCCGCCCCCTCAGCCCTGGCTATGAACACCTCAGACCCCCCACCTACACAACAAACAGGCAAAGGGAGCAACCTGCCAAAGAACACGATGTGTGGTCTCGCAGCACTGTGCCCGAAGCCCCCACCTCCCCACATCTAAGGAAAACCTGGCACTGGGCCGAACCTCACACCTCATGTCCTCAAAACTGAAACAGACAAGGGCAATGGTCTGCCAATGGATGCTTCAGTTGTTTGTAATTAGAATCCAAAAGTGTCAGGGTCAGGAGGACCCTTGGAGATCACACAGTCCATCACCTCGTTTGCTGTGAATGGGGCGACCAAGACTCAGAGAGGGCAGGAGACCTGCCTCAGGTCACACAGCAAGCCGCCTTGTCCTCTTTCTTGCTGTTTGGTTTTCTCCATGCAGCAGGGTTGTCACAGGAAAAGCACTTGCAGTCCAGAGACCGGTCTTCAGGCTCAGCTTCTGCACTTGCTGGCTGTATGACTTCCAGCACGGACTCCCCTGCACCCCCAGCTCTGGGCCTCAGTTTCCTCAAATGTAACATCCCAGGCAGGGTGCTAAACCCCTCAGGCATCATTCCACTTCATTCCCACAGCAACCCTGCAGACGAGGTACAACAGAACCACAATTCCTTGTCCAAAATCCTGGGGCCAGATGTGACGTGGAATTGAGGATTTTGCAGGTTTTAGGGAGACCCCCTGGCCCATGTTTCATTCCACATGGCATCTGGGGCAGCACCACCCACCCGCGACTCTATATGAAAGGTATCAAGAGTCCCACTAAGTGGAGTGAAGGCCATAAATAGTATGTAAGCCTCTGTGGCACTGGCCCTTTTTTTTTGAGACAGGGTGTTGGTCTATTGCCCAGGCTCTAGTGCAGTGGCAAGATCACGGCTCACTGCAACCTCGACCTCCCAAGCTCAAGCAATCCTCCCACCTCAGCCTCCTGACTAACTGAGACTATAGGTGTGCGCCACGACGCCCTGCTACTTTTTCTACTTTTTGTAGAGATGGGATTTTGCTATGTTGCCCAGGCTGGTTTCCAGTTCCTGGGCTCAATCGATCCTCCCGCCTCAGCCTTCCAAGGTGCTGGGATTACAGGCATGAGCCACCATCCCTAGCCTGCTGCATTTGCTGACAAATGAACTTTGATGCCAAGGTCCTGGGTTTCAGAGTGTCTTGGGTTGTGGGCCTGAATTATTTTCCTGTTTTGCAGAGAAGCAGACAGCTGTTCTCAGACAGGCTCAGTGACTCACCCAAGGGAGTGTGCTCGGGTTTGAACCCTGTCCGCCTGGCTGGATGAGACCACCTGCACCACAGGGTCTGACCAGGGCCCATCTTCGTCACTCAGAGTGAGAGGGCTCTGTACTGGCCGGTGGGGTGTGAGACACCATCCTGCCTGGTACAGGGCGAGGGCAAGGGGCCCCGGGTCCCGGGTACACTGGCTCAAGCTATCAAGTCAAACCAGAGTCTTCTGTCTTATTTTTTTTCCACAATAAACCTTGTAATGCGACAAACGAGGCTGCAGAAAAGTGGCCGAGTGACAGGCCCATGACTTCAGCTGCTGGACTCTCTTGGGGTTTCTGTTTCCTTCCAAAAACCAGGGCAGCAACTAGGGGGCCACAGCCCAAGGGAGAGGGAGGGGCTCCCTCTCCTCCCAGACCAGCCCCTGCCTCCCTCCAGACCTACAGAGGGCATAGGAGAGGCCTGAGCACATTGATTCTCACCGCACTCAGGCTTACAGAGCAGGGAGCCACTTACTTGCACAGAGGGGATAAGAGACAGAATGCCAACTGATCCTTTTTTACAGGCATCTGAGCCCAAACTTCCATGCTCCCTCACTCAGATTAACAGGGTCTGTTATATGGTGTTTTGTTTGTTTTTTAATCTCTCTGTCTCTCTCTCTTTTGTTTTGTTTTGTTTTGTTTTTTGTTTTTAGAGAAAGGGTCTCCCTCTGTTACCCAGACTGGAGTGCAGTGGCGTGATCACAGCTCGCTGTAGCCTTGAACTCCTGGGCTCAAGCAATTCTCCCATCTCAGCCTCCTGAGTAGTTAGAACCACAGGCTGATGCCACCATGCCTGGCTATTTGTTTTATTTTTTTGTAGAGACAGGTTCTCTATGTTGCCCAGGCTGGCACGTTGTCCTGGGCTCAAGTGATCCTCCCACCTCAGCCTCCCAAAGCGCTGGAATTACAGGCGTGAGCCACTGCACCCGAGCTGTTATGCATATTTTAAATCTGATCAGGAAAATATCCATTTTGAGGCATTTGGGTAATGCACTGGCTGAGGCCATGGTGGCCCCTTTGGATGCTCAATGGGCACTGAGGCTGTCCTAGGCACCTGGGCATCTTCCCTGCCCAGAGAAAGAAGTTGCCAGACTCCACAGCCGCCAAGGGCTGCAGGCACGATCCAGCCCCTTCCTCATGAGCACTATTCATTCAACAAACGTTAAATGCACACCTTCTATGTGCCAGGAACTGGGCCAGGCCCCAGGGAAGTGAGGTGACTGACCAGAGCGCTCCTGTCCCTCTTCCGCATGCTGGCCGTGGTTCTGGAGGCTTTCACGTCACTTCCTCCACCCATACTCATGGCGAGCCCAGGAGGAAAGTGTGGTGAACCCCATTTTACATAGCAGGAAACTGAGGCCCAGAGAGGAAGTCCCTACTCCAAGTCATGCAGTCATCAGGTGCAGAAGCTTGGCCCTGAGACAGGTCTCTAGATTCAAGCACAGTGCTCTCCTTTGTTACCCTTGCTGTCTTGGCCCCAGATGTGGAGGTAAGCATCTGTGGGATAAGGGAGGTGAGCAAGACGTGGAGAGGGGAAGGCAAGGAGAAAACCAAATGGAAGAGGACAAGGTGGCTTGCTGGGTGACTGTAGACGGGTCTCTTGCCCTCTCTGGGCCTCAGTGTCCCCATCCATTGAAATAATGGTGTCTGTTTACTCTGCCAGAAGCACCCATGCTCTCATTTAATCCTCCTAGCAATCAGTATTTTGTGGACTCGACTCAGATCTGGCTTTGATCCGTGGCCTGACTACTTCCAGCTATGAGGCCTTAGGCAGGTCACATTATTTCTCTGAGCCTCAGGTGCCTCATCAGTAAAGTAGAAATACTAGGAAATAATGCACATCTAAAATGTAGCTCAGGCTGAGCGCTGTGGCTCGTGCTGTAATCCCAGCACTTTGGGAGGTCAAGGCGTGCAGATCTCTTGAGCCCAGGAGTTGGAGACCAGCCTGGACAACATGGCAAAACCCCGTCTCTACCAAAAATACAAAAAATTAGCTGGGCATGGTGGCACGTGCCTGTAGTCCCAGCTACCTGGAAAGCTGAAGTGGGAGGATTGCTTGAGCCCAGGGATCAAGGCTGCAGTGAGCCGAGATCGTGCCACTGCACTCCAGCCTGGGCAAAAGAGTGAGACTCCGTCTCAGATAAATAAATAAATAAATAAAATGTAGCCTGGCACCTAGTACTTAGACCCAGCACCCAGGGGATAGGAACTATTGTTATTATCAGAGAGGGGGAAACTGAGGCTCAGAGAGGCGATGCGACAGCTCAGAGGTGACCAAGCCAGGATTTGAATCCAGTAGGACTGACTCCAAAGCCTGGGGCTTCCTTTCATCACTAGGCAAGGCTGGGTTTTGCTGACATGTCCTGTCCCCAGAGGGAGATTGGAGGGAAGAGCCACCCCTTTCAGTCCTGAGGGACTTAAGCAACTAGTTGGATCTGGCTGGGCTACCTGCGACCACAATGTCAGCCAGTAATGATCACAGGTCTGGAAGTTGGAGGACACGACCTTGGAGGAAGAGACTCCCCTCAAACCGAGCACCTGCCTTCTATTGCTAAGACAGCCACATCTGCTCCATTCCCCCATTTGACTTCACTGGGCAGGGGATGTTTTGTGCACACGGCTGGCCTTGTCCTTGGTGGGCATCAGAGCGGCTCTCATTGACCCCACGTTACCATCTCCTACCATCTGCCTCAAAGAGGCACATCCACCACTTGATGGACATTGGTCCATCAAGATCATTCCCTGATAGAGCCACAAGGACCTACACTCTGCAGATGAGGAAACAGGCACAGAGATGGCTCACGCAGTATGGTTGTGGCAGAGGTGGGACTCCAACCCAGGCTCTGAATGGCTGAGGGTGCTGGGTCAAGGTGGGGCATCCCAAGGTCAGGAAAAAGAGCATGAGGGCTGCTAATGTGTCCTCGCCGGCCCTGGGAGACGCTAGTACCTCTGCTGATGCCAGTAGTGAGTTTTGACCAGAGTTGGCTCCAAGGAGGACTGAGGGCACGTAGATGCAAGAGTCACGGCTTTGATGAGGAGTACGGTGAAGTGTGTGGCAAGGCCAGGATTGGGACTCCCTACCTCCCCACCTGCCCCATGTGGTTGAGGAGAGCACAGCATTTCTAAATGCTGTGTGACTTAGGTGAGTGGCTTCCCCTCTCTGGACCTCGGTCTCCTTCTCATACCTGAGATATTATTCCCAGTCCCATGAGAAGCACCCGGGGGCTGTGGCCTGGTCTTGTTCCCTGCCTGCATCTCAGCATCACTCTGATAACCTCTCCCTGCTCAGAGGTCTCAAACTCACAAGCCTCCAGGGACCAGGCAGGCAGCCACCAAACCAGGCTTGGGGAGGACACGGCAGGCCCCCACCCCCAGCTCCAGCCAGCTGTTGCCCTGCACGGTGGTGGGCCCACCATCCAAACCTTTCTATTTACTTTTTAAAGATAATTCAGAAATCTGGAATTGTGGATAAAATTTGATTTTTAAATACTGTTCAGTAATAAAACCAATATTTAAACAATAACAAATGATTATGTCAAGCCCCGGTGCAAAATGGAAACTGCCCCAGGGTTGAGACCTTCAGAAGCCGGCCTCCCCTGGCTCTGGGAAGTGAGCTGGGGTGTGGGGGTCACCCCCAGGGCCCCCTCCCCAGAATCTGATTACCCCTCAGTGCCCCAGGAAGCGGCAGGCCGGCGGGTGGCGGGGCAGCGGGGGCAGCGGGGGCACTGGCGGCTGGGTTGCCAGCTCGTCCCCGGGAGGCACAGATGGTATTTTTTTATCAGTGTCAGCACCGACTTCTTTCTGCTCTGATGACTAGATTCTAAAGAGGCAGTGACATTATTCGAGATAACAGAGGGAGCAGAAAAAGGGTCAGCAATGGAGAGAAAACAGCAGAGCCAGCAGATAAAGGGGAAGCCAGAGGGGGCGGAGCACCCTGGCTGGGGGTGCACCCCCCATTCTTGAGATTCCCGCTCCCTGAGCCTGGCTCCCTGTGGTGGGGGCTGGAACGCCGCCCGGCCCAGGGCAGCGGAGAGGCCCAGACAGCTGCGCCGAGCCGCCTGCTCTGCTCCCGGCAGCCCTCCTTGGCCGCCTGGCCGCCCATTCCGCCTTTTCAATTCGATTCAATTAGGTTGCCCCGCTCGGAAGCTTGTCTCCTCTGATATCCAGTTTAACTGACAGGGGATTAGTGCTGTTTGTATTACACACACACACTCTCTCCGGCTGCTAAACCGCCGGCAGGGCCCTGGGACCCAGGTTATTTATGGAGCTGGCTGGCCATACTGTCCCTCTCGGACCTGCTTCCTTTGGAAGCAGGGGGCTGGGGGCCCTGCTCTGTGCTCCCCCTCCATCCCACTCCCACCACTTCCTGATCCAGGGACCTGAGGGCCTGGGCAATGGAGCAGAAGAGCCCAGATAGAACTGGGTTCAAATCTCAGCTCTGCCACTTGCTGGCTGTGTGGCCTTGGCTGAGCAACATTGCCGCTCAGCCTTGGTTTCTTTATCTGGAAAATGGAGATGAGGAACTGGCTCATCAGGTGGTTGTGGGGATAAAGCGAGGTGGCAGGTGCAGGGCATTGAACACAGGAACTGCATATTCACTGTGCATGTTCACTCAGTACATGGGACGGGGTGACGATTCTGCACCGGCTGCTGTGCTGAGTCACAGAGGAGGTCGTGGTGGGCCATGCTGATCCAGCCTGCCTTCCGGAAGCCCACACTCGGGTGCAGGAGAGAAAAATGAACATGGAGTCCCTCCCGGTGCTCACACAGGGAGCCCTGGCTAGATGGGAGCCATGATGACAGTGATGATGATGGAGATGGAAACAAGTGGCACGCCAGGCCCTTTGCCTCTGCTATTCCCTCTGCCTGGAACATCCCTGTCCCCCCAACCCTGCCGCCACACACACACACACACACACACCTCCCCACCATGCACACACGCCTCCCCCGTGCCCTCACACTTCACCTGGCTGGCACCTGGCCTCAGTTTACCACTCACCTCCTCCAAGAGCCTTCCCTGACCCACCCTCCTCCTACTGCAGTTCTCCCCTCTTGCCCTCCATCTCTCCCTTTGCTTTATTTCCTAATGTGCCATCTTCTGTTGACTTGTTGCATCGCCTGTCTCCTCAGGAAACTGCCACTTCCCGAGGGCACACACCGGAGCCCGCTCACTGGTCCCCCCGAGTCTAGCACAGTGCCTGGCTCATGCTAAGAACTTGAGTCTCTGGATGAATGGATGCATAAAGGAATAAATGAATGAGCAGAAAAGTAAACAAACAAAGGCCCCCTTGCCTGCAACGTGGCCGTCCTGCTCAGCTCAGGACATCTGGCCGCCCTAGGCCACCTGCCCAGCCCTCCAAAGGGGCTTGCTGGGTCTTGGAATGGGTGGGCATCAGGTGTCGGTCAGAAGCAGGTAGATGCTTCTCTTCTTCTCCTTGCTTTACTCAAAGGGAAGGAAGGACCTTTATAGACCTTCCCTCTCAGCATCCAGGGAACTAGTGAGTCTTTTGAGGTGATGGGCTAGAAGGCCCCAGGCCTAGGAAATGTGCTTATTTGGGGGAGGGCCTCATGCTGCCAGCTCCTGTCTGCATCCTCTCCCTCACTCCGTTTCACAGGTCTTGGGCGTGGGGGCACTGGCCCTGATGAATGCGGGTCTGAACGTTTCTACAATTCAAGGCAATGAAATAGTAGCCATTACTTACTGCACATACTGGTGCCAGGCTTAACACCCATGACCTCATTTCATTCTCACAAGAGCTCTCCATTCCCCAGAAGAGAAACCTGACAGTCAGAGTTGTGGTGGGGTCTGTCTCACATCACCCAGGCAGGAAGGGGTGAAGCTGGGATCAACCCCAGGACTCTGAGGTTCAATACCTGCTCATTCGTCTAACCTCTACTGTGTGCCAGACACTTTGGTGTATGCTGTCTCCCGATGTCCTGAGAAGTAGGTATTCTATGCCCCACTTTGCACAAGGGAAATTCGAGGCTCAGAAAGGTGAAGTGGCTGAACCTTAGTGTCGTAGCCTGCTAGGGGCAGAGCTGGCTGGAAACACGGGGCTTCCTGACCTCTCATTCAGTTTGTAACCTCTACCCTGTGGCTTCTTCCTCAACTCAAGGCCCTGGCCCTGGGGTGTTTCAGATCGGTATAGGGCCTGAGTGGGCAGTGAGGGCACGCATCTATCAAGCAGCAGTTGCGGAGTTTCTCAAAAGCCCCTGAAATATGACACAGTCCCTGCTGGTAAGGGCGATGTCATCCAGTTAGAGGAATATTGAATAAATATGTAAAGAGTTACAAGAATTCAATGACATATAGGAACATTGAGTACTCTCCAAGGGTGCATGCATGACTCACGAGTCTGAGCATTTGGGCAGGGAAGGCAACCTTGAAAGATACATGGATTTGGAAACAGAAGCCCACAAAATAATCATTACAATTACAATGAACGGGTCATTATGATGATGATGATAATCAATAATGACTACAATTCAGCCCCGTATTTGTAGGTCTTGCTGTTCCTGTTTCACAGACAAAGATAATGAGGCTCAGAAATAGGAAGTAGCGTGCCTAAGGCCAGCCAGCAGGTGGATGGGGCTCAAACCCAGAGCCTTTGATCCCAAAGTCAGTTCCGCTTCTCCAGCCCTAGACTTGCAGAGTGTCACACTCACACAGTGTCACAAGCAGCAGGTGATCTGGCCTGGGTCTTGATGGTTGAGCCAGCATTTGTTCCAAGGGCCAGCTCCCTGGCCAAGAGCCAAGTGTGGCTGGGGTGGAGGTAGCCAGTGGATGTACTGCCTGGGCTCAGACGAACTCTTCCCTGCCCTCCAGGGCTTACAGGGCAGAGCAAGCTAAGCAAACTGATGATGACAGTGAAGGGCCGTGGATTCCAAGTTACCATGGGAGCCAGGGAAGAAGAGGGGTGCATATCCCAGCCTTGTGTGGGATCAAGGAAGGCTTCCTGGAGGAGGAGGTACCTTGGTGAAATTTTGGCTGGGCTAGAAGGTGAGAGAGGGCATTTCAGGCAGCAAAGGCACTGAAGTGAGCAACACTGTGGTGTGCACAGAGAATCCAAACTCGGTTCTGTGTTCAGTTGGAACCTATAGTAAGTATGAAGCCAACATAAAGCAAGTTTTATCCTGAGGGCCCTGGGGAGCCAGGGTGGGTGTTAGGCAGGGATGGTGGGGTCGTAATGATGCTTTAGAAAATTCTCTGACTGTGGCATGATAAATGGAGGGGGCCGGGGAAAGGAATCAGGTGAGAGGTACAATAGCTGGAAAGGGGCAGTGGCATTAGGGACAGATGGAGAGGAGGTGATAGGAGGATTTTGTAGGTTCCTGGAGCGGCCTTTCAGTTTTGGAGTCCACCTTGTCACCCTGTTCAAGGAGTGGGTATACCCCACTTCCTTTGTTTGAGATTTGTTCTCACTCTGTCACCCGGGCTGCTGTGTGGTGGCACAATCACAGCTTACTGCAGCCTTGAACTCATGGGCTCAAGTGATCCTCCCATCTCAGCCTCTCAAGTAGCTGGAACTACAGGCATGCACTAGCATGCCTGGCTAATTTTTTACTTTTTTTTTTTTTTTTTTTTTTTTGTGGAGATGGGGTTCTTGCTATGTTGCCCAGGGTGGTCTTGAACTCCTGGGCTCAAACAATCCCCCACACCTCGGCCTCCCAAAGTGCTGGGATAACAGGCATGAGCCACTGTGCTTGGCCATATACCCCTCTTTTGATAGTCTCCGGCTGGAGGTGGGGTCTCCCTGCTGATGCCCTGGTTGGCATGGAAGCCCTTTATATCAGTGTTCTAACTAGGGCTCCTATAACAAAGTACCACAAATGTGGTGGCTTAAAACAACAGAGATTTACTCTCTCATGGTTCAGGAAGCCAGAAGTCTAGAATCAAGGTGTCGGCAGGACCAGGGTCCCTCTGAGACTCTGGGTGGAACCTTCCCTTGCCTCTTCCTAGCTTCTGGTGTTGGCTGGCAGTCCTGGGCTTGCGGCTGCATCACTCCAGCCTTGGCCTATTGCTGACACATGGCCTTTTCGCTGTGTGCCTGGCTTCACATGGCATTCTGTCTTATAAGGACACCAGCTCACCCTCATGACCTCATCTTAACTTGATTGCATCTACAAAGACCTCATTTTCAAATAAAGTCACACTCATGGGAATCCGGGGTTAGGACTTCAAAATCGCTTTGTGGGGGACATGATTCCACTCCCAGTAACCCTTAAGGGGCTGGGCATGGTGTCTTATGTGGGTAATTCCAGCACTTTGGGAGGCTGAGGTGGGAGGATTGCTTGAGCTCATGAGTTTGCCATCAGCCTAGGCAACAAGGTGAAACCCCATCTATACAAAAAATACAAAATTAGCCAGGCATTGTGGTAAGCGCTCATAGTCCCAGCTACTCGGGAGGCTGAGGTGGGAGGATGGCAGGATGGCTGGAGCTCAGGAGTTTGAGACCAGCCTGGACAACATGTTGAAACCCCATCTCTACAATAAAATACAAAAATTAGCTGGGTGTCGTGGTGAGTGCTTGTAGTCCCAGCTATTCGGGAGGCTGAGGTGGGAGGATGGCTTGAACCCAGGAGGTAGAGGTTACAGTGAGCTGTGATTGCACCACCACTGCACTCCAGCCTGAGTGATAGAGCCAGACCTTGTCTCAAACAAAACAAACCAAACCCTAAGGAAAGGGGGTTTGCTGGTTGTTTCTGCCTCTGTGGTCTCCAGCCAGAGCCTGGCATATGTCTGTGCTCAGAGGGGAGCTGTGGATGGAATCAGGGTGTCCAGTCTCTCCTCCGTGGGTGACCACAGCCCCTGCTGCCAAAAGCAGCAGCCACAGCCCGCTTGGCATCTGGGCAAGGCAGGTCTCCCGGGAAGCCCCCTCCCACGGGCTGTTCTCTGAAAGAAGTGGTGTTGATGTCGGCAGGTGCCTGTCACTTCCCTTCCCCAGCAAAGTCTCAAACTGTCAGAATAAGTGAAATAGTCATTGCCTATCTCTGCGTTTGAGATTTTATTGGCAGTTTCATTGTCACCCAAAACAACCTCCTTTTCTCCGCTGGCGTTTTCCTCAGGCGGGTCTGTGGGCAGGAGGAGGAGGCGGGGCTGGCTCCTAAAAACAGGCCTGGGCAGGTCATGGTGCTGGCTCCACTGGGCTGGGGTCAGCAGGGGCAGAAGACCCCCGTGGTGGGGTCTGCCGTGACTTGGCTCCTGCGGAGCGCTGCTGGGCACTCTCTCCGGGGAGCCAAAAGGAAATGAGAGACGGAAGACAAAACACCCGGAGGGCCCCTGGAGTTGGTCACGATGGCCAGATGGGGCAGCCCAGACCGAACAGTGGGTCCTCAGCCCTTCCCCAGCCCTCCCCCGTGGGAATTAGGGAGCCATTATGGTGGTGGGGTAGGAGCATGGCCTGTGGCATCAGACCCACCTGGCGGCAGGCACCTTAGAGCAAGCACTTCCCCCCGCAGAGCCTCAATGTGCCTGTCTGTCAAATGGGGTCCTAACAGGTACCTGCCATCAGCTGAGGGCTTGATCTGGGCCGCACACCCAGTTATCCTGTTCAGCCCCCCCCGGAACCCAGATAGGTGGGTGTGCTCAAACTCCTCATTTTCTTTATGTGGAAACTGAGGCAGCCCAGCCAAGGTTACCACGGCAGACAAGTTGCAGGAGTTGGGTTTGGATCCAGGCTGTGAGACTCCAAGCCTGGCTGTGAATCCACTTTGGAGGGTTAGTGGAAGGAGTGTAGGTGATACTAATTTTTTTTTTTTTTTTTTTTTTGAGACAGGGTCTCATTCTGTTGCCCAGGCTGGAGTTAAGTGGCGCGATCACGGCTCACTGCATTCTCGACCTCCCAGGCTCAAATGATTCTCCTACCTCAGCCTTCCAAGCAGCTGGGACTACAGGTCACGCCCAGCTAATTTTTAATTTTTCATAGAGGCAGGATCTCTCTATGTTGCCCAGGCTGGCCTCGGACTCCTGGGCTCAAGCAGTCCTCCTACTTTGGCTTCCTGAAGTGCCAGGATTACAGATGTGAGCCACTGCGCCCACTGGTAATAAAGTGTCAACACAGTACTAGGCACATGGGACAAAAAGCCATCTGTTATTATTGTTGTTTGGGCACGGGGTAGAATCTGGGTCCCTTGGCAGTCACTCTCTGTCCTGGGACTTTCTGGACATCACTGGGTAGTTTTACCCACAGGGTGGCCTAAGAAGCCTCCAAAGGTATGGGGTGAGCTTAGGAGTTCCACTGGACCTGGGGGTCCCTGTGTGGGGCTCCTTCCTGTTTCATGCTGTGATCCTGCCGGCACACACCGTCCCTGGCCCCCAGCAGGGCTGGGTGCCACTCTACCACATCCAAGCATCACAGAAGGGAATCTGAGGCCCAGAGAGCTGTCCCTTGCTCAGGGCTCCTGAGCCAGGGAGGCAGATGCAGTGGTTAGAACCACAGATTCTGGAGTCAGTGAGCTCCATGTTTGAGTTCTGGTGTGGTCACCTGCTGGTTGGTTAACAAGTCGGTGAGTCTCATTGAGTCTCAATTGCATCCTCTGTACATTGGGATAATAAAAGATTCCCCTGGAAACTGGGTACTGTGGCTCTCACCTATAACCCAGCTACTCAGCAGGGAGGCTCACTTGGGTGGGGGAGTTCGAACCTGTAACCCCGGTACTACTCAGCAGGGAGGCTGGCTTGAGCCCGGGAGTTTGAGGCTGCGATGAGCTATGATCGCACCACTGCACTCCAGCTTGGGTTACAGAGTGAGACGGTCTCTAAAAAAAAGCAGATCCCCTGGTTAGGTCAAGGGGCCAGATGATGCTACGCAGAAGACATTAGCACACAGAGAAAAGAAGAGTTTTGGCATCTGCAGGCTCCTTGAAGATCTGAGACTCCAGCCCGTCTTGGTGCAGAGGGGGAAACTGAGGCCCAGAGATTAGGAAGGGTTTCCACTTAGCCACCAAAGGGCTCGTTCCTTGGCCCTGTAACTCCCGATCCAGAACGTCAGCCACCTCCCCAGCTGGCGTTGTCCCAGGAGTCCCCTCTGCCCCTCACCTGCCCTTCTCCCCATGTCTCTGGCTTCGAGAGCCCAAGCCGCGGGCCCGCAGTGAGGAATGCCATTCTCCCTCTCCCCGGCACACTGAAGGTTTTGAAAGTTAAAGTATTACCGTCGGCTTTGTTGTTGCCTAACTACGACAGACAAATTGAGAACCAGTTGTCAAAATGTCAGTGCACAACAAATCAACATGCAGAACGAGTCTCAGCGCTCTGCGGTGTATAATTAAACAAAAAATCCCTTTTAGAAATTTCAGCGAGCGTTGGTTCCACTTTATATTTGTCTGTGTGATTAATAAAGGCAGCTAATTTTCAGACTTTAAAAACAGCTAGAAAATAGCTCCTAATTACATATTAGGTTCCTCGAGGCCCCCGCTGCGCTCCGCCGGCATTGGTGGGCCCAAGAATTTGGCAGAGTCTTAATTGCATTCTGAGCATCATCTAATTTTAGTTAAATGTAATGTAATCAGCAGCAGATGTCTGAAATAAAATATGAATTATGAATATGATGAAATTTCATTCTTGAATAAAAAAGTAATTTGCTATTTAGTTCATTAAAGTCATAGAGGTTTATTAGGAGCAGGTATATGTGGCCAGATGAGGTTATATATTAAGTGATATCTGGGAGACAGAAACCCCAAAGGGACGGGAAACTTCATCCAGGAGTGTTCAGTTATGATTAATGATTGTAGGGGCTGGAGAGGCTCCTGGGGATCTTGAGTTTACCCAGCTGGAGAATTCCCTCGGGCTCTTTGAGGCAGGTCCTGAGTTTTGGGACAAGGGGACTTAGAGAGGAAAGCCCTGGGTGCTGCCTCTGAGCCCTCTCCCACCCCTGGCACCCACCCCCACCTCCTTCCCGCTTCCAAGATGGGCACAGTGGAGAGCTGGCTCCTTGGACACTGCTCTGTGTGGGACACTCACCTAGGCCTGGTGACACAGCATGAGGTGGTGATCAGCTTCCTACGCACTGAGCAGAGACTGGGGCTCTGCCTCTCACTGTGTGACCTCAGGCCAGAACCTCGGTTTCCCTTTCTGTACGAGGGGGCTAATCATAGTACTTATCAGACACTCTGAACAATACCTGGAATGTGACAAAGCCCCCATTTAGTGTTAGCTGCTGGAGTTGCTGTTATTAACTATAGAGATCATATTTTAAATTTGTATTAAAATGCCTTTTTTTTTTTTTTGAGGCGGAGTCTCGCTCTATTGCCCAGGCTGGAGTGCCGTGGCCGGATCTCAGCTCATTGCAAGCTCCGCCTCCCGGATTTATGCCATTCTCCTGCCTCAGCCTCTAGAGTAGCTGGGACTACAGGCGCCGGCCACCTCGCCCGGCTAGTTTTTTGTATTTTTTAGTAGAGATGGGGTTTCACCGGGTTAGCTAGGATGGTCTCGATCTCCTGACCTCGTGATCCGCCCGTCTCGGCCTCCCAAAGTGCTGGGATTAGAGGCTTGAGCCACCGTGCCCGGCCTTAAAATGCCTTATTTTGTTTTCATCGTGTGTGTGTGTGTGTGTGTGTGTGTATTTGTGTGTGTGTGTGTGTGAGTGACACGGAGTCGCACTCTGTTGCCCAGGCTGGAGTGCAGTGGCGTGATCTCAACTCACTGCAACCTCTGCCTCCCGGGTTCCAATTATTCTCCTGCCTCAGCCTCCTGAGTAGCTGGGATTACAGGTGTGTGCCACCACACCTGGCTAATTTTGTATTTTTAGTAGAAACAGGTTTCACCATGTTGGCCAGGCTGGTCTCGAACTCCTGACCTCAGGTGATCCACCCATCTCAGCCTCCCAAAGTGCTGAGATTACAGGCACGCGCCACCGCACCCAGCATATTTTCATCTTTTTTGTTTGCTGTTTAGAGCTAGGGTCTCACTCTGTCACCCAAGATGGAGTGCAGTGGCACCATCATAGCTCACTGCAGCCTCCCAACTCTTGGGCTCAAGCAATCCTCCTGCCTCAGCCTCCCAAGTAATTGGAACTACAGGGCACACACTACCACACCTGGCTAATTTTTTATTTTTTATTGTTTTGTAGAGACAGGGTCTCACTATGTTGCCCAGGCTGGTCTTGAACTCCTGGCTTCAAGTGATCCTCCTGACTTGGCCTCCCAAAGTGCTGGGATTATAGGAGTAAGCCACAGCACCTGGTCTGTTTTTTCTTTGTAAACAGCCTGTGATGCAGATAATAAGTTCTAGTCTGTTTTTTTAGCTGAGACTGAGGGAGGTTAAATGATGTGTCTGCAGTTGCACGGATAACAATTGCCGAAGTCAAGATTTGACCCAGAACCGTCGTGCTGCCGGTGTTCCCTGCTACATCCAGAGCAGTGTCAGGACAGCTGGTGGGAGTCCTGGCCGAGGATTCTGGAGGAGGTGGCTCATCTGCCCCAGATGGAGGCAGAGAGAGGAGAGTGAGGGACAGATGGGTAGGCTCTGCCAGAAGATGCTCTGGGCAGGTTGGGGACAGAGGCTGTCTCTCCAACCTCCCACTTCACACCGACCAATGATTTCCTGCAATTATCTGGAAAAGATTAATTAGTAAAGTGCACCATATTGACTAAAGGCTGCCCTGGCGATCAATAACTTGGGAGAGTCTCCCAGGTGCCCAGAGAAAAAACCGAACTGGAAAGTCGGGGAGGAGGCTCAGCTGTGGCGGGTCTGAGACTCGTTTTGCAACACTGGGGTCGTCCACTGGGCCCTCTGGGTCGGGGCCAGCTCTGTGTGACTCCCTCTCAAGCAGGACCTTTTGCCTCTCTGAACCTCAGTTTCCCCACATGTAAAGTGGGGGGCTGGACTGACCCCTATCCAGGGATCTTCCTTCTACTGGAGGAAGTTCTGGGAGGAGAGCAGGTACTCTGGGGGTACCGGCAGCTGATGGGGCAGCTGCTGTGGAGGGAGCCCCCGTCTCTAGGGCCTGACTTTCCGCTGCTGATGTGGAAGCCTCAGGGATCCGTGGTGGCTGCCATCTGAGGGTGAAAGAGGATGTCTGGTCTAAGGAAGACCAACGTCTGCTGGCTATGGTTTCTGGAAGGGCAAAGAGTCAAGTGTGTGCATCATATGGGTTAAAATGATAAGCCAGGGAGACGGGAATAAGAGTTGAAACCCCAAGCCCCCACTTCCCCAAGCAGTACCCTAAGGGTCTCCTTGCCTCTTTGAGCCTCAGTATCCTTCTCTGTAAATAGCACGGCCCTGCTGAGCTGCTGGGAGTCTCTGAAGGGTTGGTGTGAGCCCATGGCCCAGCCTGGTGCCTGCACAGAGCAGGTACAGGGTCAACAGAAGCTGCTGTCACAAAGATCTCCTAGAGTCTCCCCCAAGCCCCAGTCAGCATCCCAGCAGGACATGGCATTCCACTGGGATGGTACCAGCAAAGAGAGTTTAGCAAAGGGAGTTCTGTAAACAGAGTTGCAAACCAAACAGGGATGGTGAGACCCTCGGGGTCTGGAAACAGCAAGGACCCCCCTTCTCAGTTCAAGGTCTGGTGGAGCAGAAATGGAGTTACCAGATCCCACTAGGAGCTGGAACCATGGAGAGGGGTGCCACCAGGCGGGCAGGAGCCTTCGTCACAAAGGAACACATTATTGCCAGGAATGCAGCACTCAAGCCATCTGAGCTGGGCAGAAACACCCTAAACTCTCCCTCTGCCCGCTTCCAGCCTCCCATTGGATGATTCCAGCTGGAAGTTAGAGAACAAGGCGGCCCCTGATGCTGTCTATGGAGGTCAGCTTCCCAGGGCAAAGAGCCATGCAGGGAACAGGAGAACGGACCAATGGTAAAAGGGAAAAGCCCTTCTTCCCAGAAATGTGGAGAAGTACTTTATGGGAGGAGGCTTCTGGGTGGCAGTGGGCAAGAGGAGGTCTTCACCAGGCAGAGACTTCACCCCATGTTGCAGACCCCGAGTCCCATGAGGCCTCACCCTGCCTGTGAGAAGAATCTCACTTCACACCCAGCACTCCCAAAACAGAGCTCCTTGGGAGTTGCATGGATGTCAGACACGCCTGGGTTTGCCAATTTCCAACTTATTTGCTTATGCCCTGGATGTAGCGGCTTCACCTCCCTGAGATGAAATGACGCCGCATCAGCAACATCCCCAGCACGGTGCTTAATGCGTAGTAGGACTCACAAAGCACTCCCTCCCTCCTCTTTCCACCCTCTTTCTAATAAGCCACCCGTACCACCAGTCATTTATCTAATAGTGATTGGGCTCCTGCCACGTGCCAGGCCTGCACCGGGCCCTGGCCCAAGCTGCTGCAGAACTGAGAATCATTTGTCCTGCAACAAACACTGAGCATCTCCTCTGAGCCAGACTCTGGGGATACAGCGGCCACAAGACAGCTCTGGCCCCCGCTCCTGTGGGGTCCACGGTGTCTCAGGGAAGCGGACTGGAAGCTGGAGTTTGGGAGTTTGGGATTTTAATGGAGTGTTGGGGGGACCTGGATGTCAATCAGCAGCACCCATCAAGGAAAGAACCCCTCCAGTATTCTCAGCCCAACATCTGGGAAGGAGTCCTAGAGGGGGTTCTCAGTGTGCCAGACCCCAGCACACAGGTCCAAGCAGCCCTCAAGTCCTGGGCGTGGAGGAGTCTGGGAAGGCTGGACCACTCGGGTACCTTCCCCTCCACTCACCCCTAGGACCACCACCCACCACCTCACCTCCCACCAGGACTGGAGGGCGCCAGCCTGCCACCCCCTGGCCACTCCCTGGCCCAGGTCAGCCGCCTGCCCCTGCTCTATTCATCAAGGGCATGACAGCTAAAATTCATTTGAAGATGAAGAAAGTGCCCGCTAATCCGTTCTGCAAGACATTGATAGACTAGCAGCTCAGGGAGAATTGCACGGCAGTAATGAAATTAGGCTAAAACTGCTGGCGGATTGCAGATAATTGCCCTTGTCTGTCACTAGGAATAACATCTCCCAAATCCAACACAATGATTGTTCAAGTTGCAGGAATTTCTTTTCTTTTCCTCTTTTTTTTTTTAAGGCAGGAGAGGCAAGGCCAATCCGGGTCTTGGAAGCTTTGCTGGGGCAGCAGCCTGGGGTGTGGGAAGTGGGCAGCTGTATACTCACCACCTCCCCTGCCCAGCCTCAGCCAATAGGGATGGAGGTCCAGGGCAGGAGGAGGAGGTCAGGACATTTTTCCCTGGACACCCGCCACTCGCATGTTCCAGCCAGTAAGGCCCTGGGTGGAAAGCGGGGAGGGAGCAGGGAATCTTGGGGAGTGGGGGCTAAGCAGTGACAGCTCTGGATTTGTTTTTGTTTTTGTTTTTGTTTTGAGACAGGGTCTTGCTCTGTCACCCAGGCTGGAATGCAGTGGTGTGATCATAGCTCCCAGCAGCCTCGAACTCCTGGGGCCCAAGTGATCCTCCTGCCTCAGCCTCCGAAGTAGGTGGGACTACAGACACATGCCACCAGGCCCAATTGACAGCTCTGGATTTTTATGAGATGGAATCTGGCTGGGAGAGTCATAGGCCTGTGTTAAAGTCCCACTTCCATTATGTTGAGACAACATCCATTCTGCACATAAGAGAATGGACTGGCCAGGCGCGGTGGCTCACGCCTGTAATCCCAGCACTCTGGGAGGCCGAGGAGGAGGTGAATCACGCGAGGTCGGGAGATCGAGACAATCTATGCCACAGTGAAACCCGTCTCACTAAAAAATACAAAAAGAATTAGCCAGGCGTGGTGGCAGGCGCCTGTAGTCCCAGCTTCTCAGGGGAGGCTGAGGCAGGAGAATGGCAGCGTGAACCTAGAGGCCGGAGTTTGCAGTGAGCCAAGATCACGCCACTGCACTCTAGCCTGGGCGACAGAGCGAGACTCTGTCTCAAAAAAAAAAAAAAAAAGAGAGAGAATGGACTGAGGCAGGGCAGCTCAAGCCTGACTAAGCCACTCCCCAAGGCCTCTATGAGGTCTAGATTCTCAGAGAGGAAAGTTCTTGAAGAATAACATAGAACTCAAAGGTTTCCCAGGCTGTTGGTGTGATCGGTGCATAGCTGGCTGCGGTTAATGCTGCCTGAGTGAATGATGTCAGACAGCGTTCAATGTCAGTGACAGCACGTTTGAATGTCAGCATGATGGGCTTTTCACATGTTAGCATTATGGCATGCGTGTGTGTCATCGGATGATGTCATAGAACATTTGAATGTCAACATCATGCTATGTTCCAATGTCAGCAGCCCAGAAAGCTTGACTGTCCTTCTCCTAGGTGGTTGGAGTGTCAACATCATGTTTTAGCACAGGCAGATCATTGACTCACAGAACAGGGAGCTGTAAGGAGTGCTAGGGATTGGTCCAAACTTGACAGATGAGGAAATGGAGGCCCAG
Organism: Papio anubis; assembly: GCF_008728515.1. Classification (NCBI taxonomy): domain Eukaryota; kingdom Metazoa; phylum Chordata; class Mammalia; order Primates; family Cercopithecidae; genus Papio; species Papio anubis. Next base: position 103,906,947 of record NC_044984.1, read on the forward strand.
AGAAGTTAAGTGATTTGCCCAAGGCCACACAGCAAGAAGGATCCTAAATGTAAGCTTTATCAGAGTCACAGTGTGGGCTAGGTCAGCCCTTGGAGAACTTGTAACCCTTCCTCTCCACCAGGTCCCTCTGGTCCCAGTCCCCCTGGGGTGCTGGTTCCTGGTTCTCAGTTCTTGGGAATATGCCCATGCTCTGAAATTGATTGCAAGAATTCCCAGAATCTTTTGGCCAGCTAACTATGGGTGAGTCAATTTCACTCATCAGCCCCAGCCATGGAAGAAGTCACACTTTCCCTATCCTCATTCCTTTTGACCAAAAGGAGTCTGTTGAGGGCTTCTTATGTCCCAGGAAGGGTGCTGAGAATGAGATGAGGCCGTGAGGAAGATAACAGAGTGGACTGGAGCTGTAGAGGAGGGAGACGTGATCCCCATTTAGGGCTTATGTTTGGGAAGACTTCAGGAAGAAGTTGACTTTTGAAGGGAGTTTTGAAGGAGCCAAAAGGTTTTCACCTGCAGCCTCAGCCAGAGTTGGAGTTGGCAGAGGGGCTAGGTGTGTGGATAGAAGACATTTGCCCCCCCAGATGGGGAGAAGGCCCAGATAATGGGGGTAGAGGTAGTGGTACAGCACCCAATGATGTAGACCATTTATTATGGTCTTTCTTTTCATCAGATTTCATCCACAGCCTCCAATACCCCTGGCAGCCCTGGAAGAATCAGTGATTGTCAAAGTGTGGTCCACAGACCTCTGCAGGTCCCCAAGACTCTTTCAGGGTGTCTGGGAGGTCAAAACTATTTTCATCATAATGCAAACATGTCCTTTCATCCAAGTACTTGCCGGGCCTGACCCTACGTAGCTTTGGAGATGCAGACAGGATCGAGCATATTCGGGGTAGCACGGCTACAGACAATACAAAAACATTACTGGCCTTTTCACCATGTTGACATTTGCACTCAGGATGCACAAGTCATGGGTGGCTACAGCCGCTGGCTTCATAGCATCGACCAGAGCAGTGGGACCACGCTGGGAGAGAAAACTTCTCTTTCTTCATCTTAAATACTCTTGGCGAAAAAGCCAGTTTCATTTAAGAATGCCCTTGATGAAAATTTAAAGGGTCTGGGCGTGGTGGCTCACGCCTGTAATTCCAGCACTTTGGGAAGCTGAGGTGGGAGAATCACTTGAAGTCAGGAGTTCGAAACCAGGTTTGTCAACATGGTGAAACCCCGTCTCTACTAAAAACACAAAAATTAGCTGGGTGTGATGGTGGCGGGCGCCTGTAGTCCCAGCTACTTGGGAGGCTGAGGCAGGAGAATCGCTTAAACCCGCGAGGCAGAGGTTGCAGTGAGCCGAGATCGCACCACTGCACTCCAGCCTGGCGACACAGCAAGACCCTGTCTCAAAAAAAAAAAAAAAAAAAAAAGAAAAAGAAAAAAAGAAAATGTAAAGGTATTAATTTAAAAAATCTCAACCTTTGAGCATACCACTTCTAAATACTCTGTGTGACAAAACGGGAAGTATGTACAACAAGAACCCCCTCTCCTGGCCCCGTTGTTGCTTGAGACGAGCACCGTGTAACTGTGTTACAAGCTGCACTAACCACTCTTCATAGAACACCCTTTGTACTTGAAAGAACAACCAACCAACAAACTATAGGCTTTCAGACTTGGACATTGGCAGATACTTTCTCAAAAATGAACAAAGTTGCCTGTCAACTGACAGTATTTGTTGCCAATGATAAAATTTGACTTGCAAGTGAAAATTAGAATTTTGGAGAACTTGTGTCTGCCACCGTGGGTTTGACAGCTTCCTACTTAAATACTTTCCCAGAGACTGGTGGTATATTAGTGAATGTGACTTTTTTGCATATTGTATTATGAAATGTGACATCATCTAGAAGAGACGCATAACTCAGTAAACCAATATTTTTTCCAATGACCAATGCATCATGTTACAAAATGAATAAAAGACCCATTCAAAGTGCCAAGCAGGCCAGTGGGTTTCAACAGAGTAGGAAAAGCTCATTGATGTGGTTTCAGATACCGTATTGTAACAAACCATTGAGAAACTACCACTTGTGAAGATCTGGTTTAGTATCCAAGAAGGATATCCATATTTATCTGAGAAGGCTATTAAAATACTCTTTCCTTTTTGAGCCAAATATCTGTGTGAAGCCAGATAGTCTTCCCACACTTAAACCAAAACATGTTGCAACAAGCTGAATGCAGAAGCACATATGAGAATCCAGCTGTGTTCTATTAAGCCAGTCATTACAGAGATTTGCAAAAATGTAAAACAATAAATGAATCCCCATTTTACATGTGCAGAAACTGGGGCTTAGAAAGTGGCAGAGCTGCACCTTGGATCAAATCCCTTTCTCTGCTGTGCCTCGGTCTCCCCATCTGGTCACTGACCTTCTAGAAGCTGATGGGCAAAGGTCTTCTGACATCTCCTGCCCAGGCATCAATGCCAGGCTCTGGCCTCTTGGCTCTGTTCCCCACCTGCTGCCCAAGGTGGGCGGGGTCCAGGCCCTGGGAGGCTGGTGGCCAGCCTGACGTCCCCGGGCCTGGCTAGGAGATGACCAGGGTCGTTTGCAGTAATGAATTGCGGGCAGGTGGCGGCTGGGTGAAGGAGTGCGCCGGCCATGGCCCGTAATGCCTCACACACCAGGTCTGGCACGGGTAATTTACTGCCACCGACAATAACATATTTCACTTCCCGTCGCCCCGATGAAGATTAGTTGTGTTTGAAAGTGGCTGAGTACACAGTCAATTCCGCTTAAACGTTTACAGTCAACTGAGCACAGATAATGCCCCCTCCGAACATGTGTCTGTGCCTCCTGCAGCTTGGGGAGGGGCTCAGAGTGGAGGAAGGGGGTCCCCGCCCCAGGAAGGGACTGCAGCTGCTGCTGCACCAAGACCCAGGCTGTGTAGTGGGAGGGATTTGGGAGCTGGGGGCTGGGCTGAGATCTATAGTTTCCTTTGGCGCCCCCTGACCCCCCCGCCGCCACCTCTTTTCAGATTGTCTTTTAAAATCATTCATTCAACAAACACTTTGCCAAGGACCTCTGTATAGCTTTTGGGTACAGGGAGAATTCAAAGCCATGATTATATTTGATTCCAGCGACATCCTTAGGAGGCGTATTTGATCTCCAATTTCCCAAAGAAGGGAAATTAAGGCTCAGGGAGGTTCCATAGCTTTCCCAAGGTCACATAGCTGGTGCCATGCAGAGTCAGGATTTAAACCCAGGCCTGATGGGGTTTCTGAGTCTCAGACTGTTCCTAGTGGTCCTGACTGTACAAGCTTGAGCCCTGGCCTGGGCTAGGTTGTCTGTGCTATGCAACAATGACCCCACAGCTGCTAGAGGAACTCTAGATTCATATTCCCTGTGCACCTATATTTGGGTTGACCAGTAGACTCTGGTTTGGAATCCTTGGGTCAGGTAGGGGGTCCTATGGCAGGGCTGGGGTGCTTTGAGCTTGAAGGCATTTGAGGCTGGACAGAGGAGGCCTGGAATTTTTCTTGTCAAGTGAAGGAGGCTGCTCCTGAGAAGCAGGCTTCTTTTTTTTTTTTTTTTCCTTTTCTTTGACAGGGTCTTCTCTATCACCTAGGCTGCAGATGCAGTGGTGCAGTCATGAGAAATGCACTGCAGCCTCTCAACCTCCTGAGCTCAGATGATCCTCCCTCAGCCTCAGAAGTAGCTTGGACCACAGAGCACACCATCATCCCCAGCTAATTTTTTTTTCTTTTTTTTTTCTTTTCTTATTTATTTATTTATTTATTTATTTATTGAGATGGAGTCTCACTCTGTTGCCAGGCTGGAGTGCAGTGGCACCATCTTGGCTCACTGCAACCTCCGCCTCCCAGGTTCAAGCAATTCTCCTGCCTCAGCCTCCCAAGTAGCTGGGACTACAGGCGTCCACCACCATGCCCGGCTAATTTTTGTATTTTTTCTAGAGACTGGGTTTCACTATGTTGCCCAGGCTGGTCTGGAACTACTGCTGGACTCAAACAATCTGCTTACGTCAGCCTCCCAAAGTCCTGGGATTACAGGCGTGAGCCACTGCGCCTGGCCAACAAACAGACTTCTTTTTTTTTTTTCTCTGAGACAAAGTCTCATTCTGTTGCCCAGGCTGGAGTGCAGTGGCGCTGTCTCAGCTCACCACAACCCCCGCTTCCCGGATTCAAGTGATTCCCCTGCCTCAGCCTCCTGAGTAGCTGGGATTACAGGTGCCCACAACCACGCCGGCTAATTTTTGTATTTTTAGTAGAGATGGGGTTTCACCCTGTTGGCCAGGCTGGTCTCAAACTCCTGACCTCAAGTGATCCACCCACCTCGGCCTCCTAAAGTGCTTTGATTATAGGCGTGAACCACCACACCCAGCCCAAACAGACTTCTTGATAAGGGTTGCCCAGTCCAGTCCTGGGGCCCAGCTCCCCAGCAGACCTACCCCTGATACTTGCAGGGTCTAGAGTGGGTATGCATGGAGGCCCTGGCCCCAGGCCACCCAGCCCTGTCTTCCCAACATGGGCTGCAGTCAGGACTGGAAGGAGCTTGTTTGCATGTATGTAGATGCCAGCCCACCAGGCCCAGCTCCAGCCACACCCGCCCCCTGAAACGGTTGCCCTTTGGCCAAGGGGCCTCCTCTTACTGGTGGCAGATTTGTCCTGGGAGCATGTACCTTGGATGGGCTTAGGGAAGGGCCCCTCCAGGCCGTAGAAGGGGGCCGAGGGCTGTTGGAGAAGGGGATTCCAGGATCTCGGCTTTTGGATGCGGTCAGGAGAGGCACAGGCTCCCGGGGGCACATGCCCTGCGGGAGGGGGCTCAGCCGGGTCCTCTAAGGAGCAGCTAGTCCCGGTCCAGGATGATGCCATCTCCAAGCTATCCTTGCTCATGGCCAGGGGGGTGTCGGGGAGACCAAAGGGGTGATCTTGGGCCCCTCCCTTCCACACCGTTCCCCACCCAAGACCAGCTTCTGAAGTCCCTGAGAGGCTTCCATGCCATGGTGACCTCGCCGGCACTGCCCGTCCAAGGCCTGCTATGGAGAAGCAGAGACCCACTGTGCCTCACCCCGAGGCTGGGTCTTCCATCACCAGAATTCCACTGCAGATGTCCGACTTTCATGTCTCACTGAAGCCCCGTTACCTGGTGGGCGGCCATTCCCACTGCTTTTCTCAGGGAGGAACTGCGACTCAGAGAAGGGAGGGTACACATGGGGGAGTGAGGGGCCAGGGCCCAACTTCAGGTCTGTGTCCCCAGGGGAGGTCCCGGCCCTCTGCCCTGGACCTGTGGCAGGAGGGAGTGTGTGTGCATGCATGTATGTCCGAGTGTGTGCAGGTATATACGTGTCTGTGCATGTGTCTGTGTGTGTGTGTGTGTGTGTGTGCGCGTGCGCGCATGTGTGTGTGGTCCTGGCCATGCATGCACATGTGATAGGGTCCCACATTGTGCCACACTATGTCAGGGGCATCATGCCAGCAGATGCCATGGGACATTGTGTCTACTGGGGTGACACTATACCAGACACAATGTGTCCATGTCTGCGGACACTGCTGGGTGCCTCTCTTGTCTGTGTGACCCAGTTTATCTGTGCCGGTGGGACACTGTCCAGTTGACCCTGGCGGGTGGATGGGCATTGCTTACCTGTGTCTGTGCCGCTGTCTGCTGCTGCTCTCCTGCAGACACTCTTGTCTCTATCTGTTTGGGACTCCATGTGTATCTCTGTGACACTGTGGATGTGTCTGCAAGGCACAGACCAGGTGACCCTGTGAGTGAATGGTGACACTGTCCCAGGACATTGTAAATCAGACTGTGTGTGACACTTCCCCTAGGAGCCTGGACAGTCATTGTGACACTATCTGTCTCTGTGACATCATCTAGGCAGCCTGTGTGTGTCTCCATGACACCAGCCAGGTGGCCTTCCGAGATCCCTGTGGCACTCTCCCCATGTGACTGTAACTATATGCCCAGGCTTGAGACTCCCTACTGGACACTGGCTACTGGTGACCGCTGGACTCATCCTTGAGTCTCTGAATCATCCAGGCCACTCCCCTCATCCACCCAGATCCTGAGAAGAGGCCCTGCAGCAGCAGAAGTCACCACAGAGACCTTAGTCCTCAGTGACCACAGAGCAGGGTGCCTACTGCTGAACAGATCTGACCCCCATGGTCTTGTCCACCCTCCTGCCTCTCCACAGGGGTGCCTCTGTCACCCTATGCCCTCTCTGTGCTCAGCAGCAGCAGTGGCAGGGCCTTTCATCCTGGACTGGACCCTGCCCAGCCATTTCCAAATCCGGGAGCCTCTCTGGGGCTGCCAGGACACAGCACCTGTTCACCTATTGAGTCCCTACAATGGGCTGAAACTGTTCAGACACTGGGGGTGCAGTCAAGTCCCTACCCTTGCCAAGCACAGCATGCAGTGATGTGCTCTGGCCAGGAGCACCCCTCATGAGACCACCCTTGGATGCAGAGCCCCATCCAGGCCCCACCCACCAGACGCCTAAAGCTCCACTGAAGCCTCATATTCTGGAGAAAAAACAACCCAGGACAGGAGTCTGTGAACCTGGCTGATGACTCCTTTGCTGTGTGACCTTAGATATCTTGCTGAACTTCTCTGGGCTAAGACCTGAGATGGCCTAAGGAAGGGCTTTGATCGTTGGGAAGTGCAGTAGAAAGAACAGAATGCCCTGCACTGGCACAGGCTCCTTGGTGCTCAGAGGCCACTGCTTCTCTTAGAACAGCCTCTGAATCAAGTGCTGTACGTGCTGTGTCTCCTCTGAGCCAAGCCATCTTTGGTTTCCACTTTGCAAATGCGGAAACAGGTTCAGAGCGGGCAAATGGCTTGCGTGGAGGCCCCACAGATAACAGAGCTAGGATCAAACCCATATTCAGAATAACCTCTAAGCTCCAAACTATGGTCTCCAATACGGCGGAGGCATGGCAGAAATTATCTTCCCCTTTTACAGATGGGGGAATTGAGGCTCGGAGAGGGGATGTGATGTTTGGGGGGTTTCTGGACTCCCCAGCCAGTGCTCCCCCACCGCTCCCTAATCTCTCTACCATCCTGAGTGCCACACACAATGATTAGGGTGAGGGGAGGTTTGGGTAGGAGAAGGGAGCCTACTGGGGACAAAGGATCCCTGTGGCCACACAATGGTGACAATCAAAGCCAGATGACAGGCACTGGGCTCAGGAGCAGCTTGGAACCCACCTGCAGCTTCCTCCAGACAATGGGGTGCCTGTGTTCCTGGGAGGGGCACAATAGCCCCCTGTGTTTGGGGGCCTGCCTCTCCCTGCACCACTCTGGGAGCAGGAGACGGTCATGGTAGCCTCGCCTAGGAGCCAGGCGGGAGGGGCTGGGTGGGCCCCCACATGGTGGGGGCAGGAAAGTGGGAACAGGCAGCCCGCCCACCTGGTACGGTTTGGAAGATCTCTCTTCTCTAACCCAAACACCTCACCAACAACAGCCTGTCACCATGCCTAAAAGTGTGCAACTAGCTCTCCAGTCCCTTGCCTTTGGAGAAGCAGTTCACACATCTCAGAGCCTCAGTTTCTTCATCTGTAAAATGGAACTGATGGACCTTAGTTGGCAGAAATGCCATGAAAATTCAATGAGAAAGGCACATTGAGTGACACATAGTAATGGCTTGATAGTAATGGCTTGAGATGAGTTAGTTCTTTTCAGGATGGATGGATGGATGGATGGACAGAATAGATGAGTGGAAGGATGGGTGTGAGGTGAGGGCCTGGGTAGCAGCTGAAAGAATGAATGACAGATGGAATGATGGCTGGGGTGATCAGGGAAGGCTTCCAGGAGGAGACAGACAGTCAGAGAGGAGGGTACTCCAATTCCCTAGCTCCTGGCCTGGGTCCTCACACAGATAACCTTTCTTTTTTTTTTCTTTTTTTTTTTTTTTTTTTTTTTTTTTTTTTTTTGAACGCTCTGTCACCCAGGCTGGAGTGCAGGGGCTCGATCTCAGCTCACTGCAACTTCTGCCTCCCAGGTTCAAACGACTCTCCTGTCTCAGCCTCCTAAGTAGCTGGGACCACAGGTACGTGCCACCACATCTGGCTAATTTTTATATTTTTAGTAGGGATGGAGTTTCACCATGTTAGCCAGGCTGGTCTCGAACACCTGACCTCAAGTGATCCTCCCACCTCAGCCTCCCAAAGTGCTGGGATTACAGGTGTTAGCCACTGTACCCAGCCCAGAGAACACTTGTTGAGTGAATGTGTGATGTGCTGCCAACAGGGCCCTTCTTCTTGGATCCCAGGTCTGTGCTGATCAGGCCCTGGGGTTTTTCTGTCCCTCACCAAGGCCCTTCCAGGGGACAGGACAAGGGCTCCAGTCCCTGTCATTGCTGGGGAGAGGTGGCAAAGACATGAGACTTGGCATCATGTGGTCCCAGCTCCAAGTTCCAGCTCCACCTCTTCGTGACTGTGTGACTTTGGGCCAGTCCCTTTCCCTCTCTGAGCCTCAGCTGCTTCTACTCTGTAAACTCGGTGCATCATCCTGACTTCACCCTGGTGTCATGGGCAGCGAGAGGTGATGGAGATGGGTGTCTCCAGTGCACAGCAGGTTCACAGTCTGGCTGGAGCGCGATGGCTGTGAAGGGCTCAGGGCCCAGAGTCAGGACCTGAGTCATGGCCTCTGGAATCCTAACATCCCCCTAACTTCTGTCCTCCAGCCCCTGAACCTTGAAGGGACCGATGGGACATTTCATAATTTAAAGAGACCAAGGGAGAGACTCTCAAACCACAGCCGCCTCTTAATGGAATTACTGAAAAGGGCTTTTTAATTAAAAACAAGAAGTTTGGGACAGGTTCATATCCATAATTCAGGACACTGGCACTGCAGCCTCGCATGATTTCATTTCCCTATATTTATGTCTCTCTCTCGCAGTGATCTATATTGTTAAAATCCTGCATGAAAAATGGGCTCAGCTTTTCAGGTGGAGTTGTAAATATTTACCCTTCCCAATGCGGGTCCCCCCACCTCTGTCTCGGGAAGCTTAGGGGCTTTTAAATGCAGCTTGAGACGACCCAGAGATGTCTCATTAAAATTCAGTCTTGCTTTTCCCTTTGCTGTGTTTAGCACCTACAGGGCAAGGGAGAGTGGCAGGAGGGCCGGGAGGTGGTGATGAGAGTCGGGTCGAGGGACCTAGCTAGGTAACCTGAACCCTTGCAGAATCTCCAGAGCCCCAGCCCAAAGGAGAGCCTACAGGGCAGGGAAAGTGCCAGACTGGCTCTTCCTGCAGGGGAAAGATCATGTCCTGCAGTGTTGGCTGTGTGCTGGCCATGTGGGCTGTTCCATGTCACCCCCTTTCAGTTACTCACAGAGCCTGGGGGGCTTCCTGAGTCACTCCCCTTCCTCCTTTCTTTCTCTCTTTCTTTTTTCTTTCTTTCTTTCTTTCTTTCTTTCTTTCTTTCTTTCTTTCTTTCTTTCTTTTCTTTTTTCTTTCTTTTCTTTCTTTCTCTTTTCTTTTCTTTCCTCTCTGCCCTCTTTCTTTCTTTCCTTTCTCTTCTTTTTTCTCTTTTCTCTTTCTTTCTTTCTTTTTTTTTTTTGAGACGGAGTCTCACTCTGTCTCAGGCTGGAGTGCAGCAGCAGCATGATCAGCTCTCACTGTAAGTTCTGCCTTCTGGGTTCACACCATTCCTCAGCCTCCTAGAGTTCTTCCCTTCCATGTTTCCATTATGGGAATGGTCCAGTCTCCATTCCCACTGCTTTCCATTCCTTTCTTTCTCTTTCTTTCTTTTCTTTCTTTCTTTCTCCCCTTCCTTCCTTCCCTTCCTTCCTTCTCTTTCTCTCTCTTTCTTTCCTCTTTTCCTCTCTTTCCACCCTCCCTCCCTCCCTCCCTCCACCCCTTCCCTTCCTTCCTTCCTTCCTTCCTTCCTTCCTTCCTTCCTTCCTTCCTTCCTTCCTTCCTTCTCTCTCTCTCCTCCTCTCTCTCTCGGGTCTTGCCCTGTCTCTCAGGCTGGAGTGCAGTGACACAAACACAACTTACTGCAGCGTCTATCTCCTGGGTTCAAGTGATCCTTCCACCTCAGCCTCCCAAGTAGCTGGGACTACAGGTGCCCATCACCACACCTAGCTAACCTTTTTTAAAGTTTATTTGCAGAGACAGGGGGTCTTGTTATGTAGCCCAGGCTGTTCTTGAACTCTTGGCCTCAAACCATCCTCCCACTTCGGCCTCCCACCTTCCCCCTTTCCTTTCTCTGAATCTGCCACACTCTCATGAGCCTCCCGGCCTTCATACCTGCATGGAATACTGGAATAGTTTTCTGTCCTGAGTCACTTTACTTCTCCTTAGTTCCCTCGAGTCTCTGCCTGCACATCTGGTTCTTGGGAGAATGTCCAGGCCTTGGGCTGGGTTAGGGGCCCTTCCCTACATGCTTGCCTTGATAGTGGCAACGTCACAAGGGGCTGTCGTTTCCTCCTTGCCACCACCCCCATCTATCAGCTTCCTGGAGATGAGGAGTGTTTCTTGCTCCCCACAATGTCCCCAGCACCAGCATAGGGTCTGGAAAGTCGTAAGCCCTCAGCAACAGGACATTCAATGAGGGTTGCAACAGAGGAGAGTCAGGGATTTGCCCAGAGGGTCCTGGGTGATAGCTTCCCTAAACTGCTTCTCTCTCTCTCTCCCTCTCCATATGTGTGTGTGTGTGTGTGTGTATATATATATGTGTGTGTGTGTGTGTGTGTGTGTATACATACCACGTGGCCCTGCCCAGCTCTGGTGGGAGAAGGCCTGGGGTGGCCCCCAGCTGGGTTTTCACCTGACCACAGGTTCAGGGTATGAATCACAGACACCCAGGGCAGGGGTCTACCGACCAGGTTTTTGTACACACTGGTGGGTAGACAGTGCAACGGCTTTAGTGAGGTGTCATTTACATACTGCAGAAGGCACACATTGGAAGTGCATCATTCAGTGCACTGGATATTATCATATCTGGATATTCACAGAGTTTGCAGCTAGCACACAATCAGTTTTAGTACATTTTCATCATTTCCCTCAAAAGGAAACTCCCTCCTCATTAAGAGTCACGCAGACACACACACATACACACACACGATCCATGGCAACCACTAACCTTTCTGTCTCTCTGGATTTACCTATTCTTGGCATTTCATATAAATGAAACTATGTAACGTGGTCATTTGTGATGGGTTTCTTTCACCGAGCATGCTGTTTTCAAAGATCATCCCTGTCTTCACATGTATCAGAACTTCATGTCTTCTTAACAGCTGAGTAATATTCCATTGTATGGATAGACCACATTTGATTTATCCAGCCCTCAGCTGATGGACGTATGGGTTGTTTCTACTTTTTAGCTATTATGAATAATGTTGTTATGATCATTAGTGTGAAGTCTTGGTGTGGATGCATCAAGTCTTCCTTTCTCTTGGGTAGATCGTGGAGAGTAGAATTGCTGGGTCTTCTGCTTGGGTTTTGTTTTTGGTTTTTTTTAAGAAGGGGTCTCACTGTGTTGCTGGAGTGCACTACTCACAGGTGCAATCATAGCTCACCGCAGCCCAGAACTCCTGGGCTCAAGTGATCCTCCCGCCTCAGCCTCCTGAGTATACTCGGGACTACAGGTACACACCCAGCCTTGCTGGGGTTTTGTGATGGCATTTTGGCAGCTCTGCAGCTTTCTGGCAGCCTCCTGGGTGGTGAGGGAAGGGCTGTGCTGACAGCTGGGGGTGGCACGAGGGGAATATACAGAGGATAGGAGGGCATTTATCAGCCATGGCACCTGGGCAAGTCCCTCCATCTCTGAGCCTTGGCTCCCCCACCCGCCACGCAGGGATAATCAGCGTGCCTCCTCGAGTTGCCGGGGGCCATAGGAAATGACAAGTCAGAGTGACAAGCCTTGGTAGCCACTCCCCTTCACCAGGAGTGGGATGGGCCCTGGGAACGCTGCATCAGCTGTCAAGCGCTGCTGTTCCTGCCCCTCTTCCCGGGCTGGGTGCTGTCAATCAGCTCCCACACACCTATCTGGGGTCATGGCCCCCTGGTTCTGCCTGTCCTGGGGGTGCTGAGTGAATGTCTCCTCTGCGCAGAGGTGTCCTCACTCATTTTCCAGCTGATGGAGCCAATTAGTAGTGTCAGGAGGTTCTTCTCACCTGTGATTCCATTATAACAGCCAGAAGAGAAGATGCTATTCCAAGGAGATCATTAAAAAGTCCAAATTATCAGGTACCCAACTCAGCCTCTCCTCTCACTTGCCCAGAGACAGTAGCAAGGGCAGTGGGAGGTTTTCCATGGAGTGGGGGGTAGTCAGAGATCAGGGAAGCCCCTGGGCTTGGCTTGAGTGGAGCAGGGCCCCTCCTCCCCCATCCCCAGGTGCTGGGTGCCAGGCATCAGGCACCCCTGCCCTCTGGGCTGTGGGCCGGTAGAGAGGGGAGGGGACCCGAGGCCTCTCCTATTTCGGAGTGCTTGACTTTCCCTGCCCCAGCTCACACAATCCCCACAAAGGCAGCCCCAGTGATTGCAGAGTCACAGTTCCCCTGGGTCTGCAAGACACAGAGCCTGTGCTTTGTCAGCCTCAGTGACAGGTCATTGCTGTTATTGTGTTATTAATATTGTCAACATCTCTTACACCCACCCAGATACACTTTGCAAAACTCTGCGCTGGTGGAAAAAGCCCTGGAGTGGGAGTGAGGGGTCCAGGTTCCAGGCCCTGTCTGCTACAGGAGGCCCCAGTGACGGTGGCAACTCCCACCCCATTGGGCATTGAGTCACCATCTGCACAGTGGGGATGATCACATTGCTGTGTGGCAGTGCCTTGCAGTGGCCACGGTCTAGAGTGGCAGCTGAGCTACCTGCTCTGCCCTTCACAGGCGACTTGAACGCTCAGAGCCTCTGTTTTCCCATCTGTGAAATGGGAAAATAATACTCCTTACTCCACTGGGCTGTGGTTACATGTGCAGTGCCTGGCTCAAAGCAGGACTCAGTCAACATTAGCAAATGTGGCCAACGCTCAGACCTGCTGTGAGGACCCAGAAAGGTGAGGGGTAGAGGGGTGCTTGGGGGATCGCCATGCAGTGAATCAAAGGGGGCGATGGTTTGGTTAAGAGAGAAAGAGAGAGAATGGAACCAGCATATTCATTTCTCTTCCAAGGTAAACCAGGAAGGAGCTCCTAGGTAGACCCCTGACCCCTGAGGTGAGGCCACGCCGGGACTCCTCACCTGAGGAACCCTTCACCTGGGGCAACCATGCAGCTGCCACCCAGGGGCTGCAGTCAGAGCCCCTCTTTCGTGTCACTTTCCAATCTGCCATGAGGAATCAAAGACACTGACGGGCCTGTTAGTGCCCATTCTCCAGGGATCACTCAGACAATTTCCCTGCGTTCTGTGACAATGGGTGGTAATTAAGGTGTCAGCATATCATTTAGCCCTTTCAGTGCAAAGCTCAGAGACAGACTGGGCGATCTTCAGCCTTGTTAATGAGAGACGTGCAGAGAGAGTGGGAGGGTGGGAGGCAGGTGTGCTGGCTTCAGAGGGGGACACACACCCTGCTTCCCCTTCCAGACTCAGTTGGCCATTCTTCCCAGATGGCTTCACTGACCCAAGGGGAGGGACGCATCCAGTGGGCAGGTGGATATCTGAGCAGCCTCGGGGCTCATCGCCATGGAGGTGGGCAGGAGAGGAGATGGCCTGGGAGCTATAGAGGGGCAGAAGGGACCAAGGACATGTTGGCTCTGCTGCATCAAACATGCCCCCTAGCTCTGGGGACTGCCATCAAAGCCCTCAGGAGGCTGTTTGGCCAATGGGCAGTGCAGGCCTCATGCTCCCTTCTAGGCAGTGACTCCTGGAAGACGGGACCATGCATGTCACCTCCGTCTCTGTCTCCAGTTCTCCAGAGCTTGGCAGAGAATGAAACTCCAAAAATGCTTAAAGGGTGCAGGCAGGCAGGAGGGAGGGAGGGAAGAAAGGAGGGAGGGAGGGGTAAAAGGACAAACAGAAGAGAAGAGAGGGGTCAGAGAGGCAAATGTTTGATAATGAGAGGAATGAGGTATGAAAATGATACGAGCATGAAAAAAGGATGCTGGGGGCCGGGCGCCATGGCTCACACCTGTAATCCCAGCACTTTGGGAGACTGAGGCAGGAGGATCACTTGAGGTCAGGAGTTCAAGACCAGCCTGGCCAACATGGTGAAACCCCATCTCTACTAAAAATACAAAAATTAGCTGGGTGTGGTGGCAGGTGCCTGTAATTCCAGCTACTCGGGAGGCTGAGGCAGAAGAATTGCTTGAACCCGGGAGGCAGAGGTGGCAGTGAGCCAAGATCATACCACTGCACTCCAGCCTGGGCAACAGAGCAAGACTGCCTCAAAAAAAAAAAAAAAAACCCAAAAAACAAAAAAAAAGAGGCTGTGGAAATGTGTGTGTGGTGTGTGTGTGTGTGTGTGTGTGCGCTGAGTTAAACTATGCCCCCCAAAAAGATACGTTGAGGTCCTAACACCCTATATACATAACTATGGCCTCATTTGGAAATAGGGTATTTGCAGATGTAATCGAATTGAGATGAGGTCATTAGCGTGACTCCTAATCCGATATGACCAGTGTCCTTGTAAAAAGAGGAAAAGAGACTCAGACACACAGGGAGGAGGTCATGTGACAACGCAGGTGGGGCTTGGGGTGATGCAGCTGCATGCCCCGAAATCTCAAGGACTGATGGTCACCTCAGAAGCTAGGAAGAGGCAAGGAAGGATTTTACCCTGAATCTCAGACAGAATGGCCCTGCTGACCTATGATTTTAGGCTTCCAGCCTCCAGAACTGTGATACAGTTGATTTCCATTGCTTTAAGCCACTCAGTGCTACTTTGTTATAAGAGCCTACGACACTAGTACAGTGTATATATACACCTGTGTGTACAAAATGGAGGAAAGAGAAAAGAGAGAGTGATGGAGATACAAAAAAAGTGCCTGAGATTTAGTGCCTGAGAAGGCTGAGGCTTCAGCATAGCTTGACCAATCACACTGTCTGGGTTGAGAGGCTCTCTTGGCAGAAGCATCACCATCCCCATAACCACCACTACCACCATGATCACCATTGTGACCACCATCACCACCACCACCATCACCACCACCACCACTACCACCATCACCACAGAACCACCACCATCACCACCACCACCATCACCACACCATCACCATCACCACCATCACCATCACCACCATCACTATCACCACCACCATCACCACAGCACCACCACCACAGAACCACCACCATCACCATCACCACCATTACCACCACCACCATCACCACCATTACCACCACCACCATCACCACACCCACCACCACCACTACCACCACCACCACCACCACCACCACCACCATCACCACCACCACCACCACCACCACCACCATTACCACCACCACTGCCACCACCACCATCACCACCATCATCACCATCACCAGCACAATTACCACCATCACCACCACCACCACCACCATGATCACCACCATCACCACCGCCACCACCACCACCACCACCACCACCACCACCACCACCACCACCACCACCACCACCACCACTACCACCATCACCACCACCACTACCACCACCATCACCACCACCACTACTACCACCATCACCACAGCACCATCACCACCATCACCACCATCATCACCACCACCACCATCACCACCACACCACCACTACCACCATCACCTTCACCACCATCACCACCTCCACCACCATGACCACCACCACCACCATCACCACAGCACCAGCACTGTCACCACCACAGAACCACCACCATCACCACCTCACACCACGATCACCACCACCATCACCATCACCACCACCATCACCAGCACCATCATCGCCACCACCATCACCATCACCACCACCACCACCACCACCACATTACCACTACCATCACCACCAGCACCACCACTATCACTGCCACCACCATCATCACCATCACCATCACCATCACCACCACCATCATCACAACCACCGCCATCATCACCATCATCACCATCACCACCACCACCACCATCACCACCACCATCATCACCATCACCACCACCACCACCACCACCATCACCACCACCACCGCCATCACCACCATCACCACCACCACCACCACCACCATCATCACCCTCACCATCACCCTCACCATCATCACCACCATGATCACCTCCATCACCATTGCCACCACCAGCATCACCACCACCACCACCACCACCACCATTATCACCACCACCATCACTACCACTACGACAATCACCACCACCATCAGCACCACCATTATCACCACCACCATCACCACCACCGTCATCATCACCATCACAACCAGCACCATCATTATCACCACCACCATTATCACCACCACAACCACCATCATTACTACCATCACCACTACCACTCCACCAGCATCACAAGCAGCACCATCATTATTGCCACTACCACGAGCAGCAGCATGACCATTATCATCACCACTACTATCATTACCACCATCACCATTACCACCAGCACCACCATCATCATCACCACTACCACCAGCACCACCATCATCACAACCAGCACCATCATTATCACCACCACCACCAGCAGCAGCATGACCACCATCACCACCATCATCATCACTACCATCATTATCACCATCACCATCATGACCACTACCATCGTCACCACCATCACCATCATAACCACCATCATTATCATCACCATTAAGACTGCCATGACCACCACCATCATCACCATCATGACCACCATCACCACCACCATGTGTGGGAGTAGCAGCAGAGAGAAGGCAGAGCGCTGGGGCATGCCTGCATTCAAGAAGCAACAGAAAGGGAGGAGGCTGCACACACACACACATCAGACAGGTAAGAGGAGAACAGGAGAAAACGCGTCTCAGAATCAGAGGGCAAAGAGAGTTGCAAAGAGGGAGTTAGAACAGCATTTGACATCCCAGGGAGGCCTGCAAGGTGGGACCCATGCCTGTCCTGGGATTGGGGGCAGCATTCGCTGGGGGGTTGGAGGGTCAGAGCAGATGGCAGTGGGTGCAGGAGTGAATGGAAGGTGGGAATGGAGTGAAAGCACCAGGGTGCTGGTTGGAAAGAATCTCCTGGTTGCTGAGTGGAGAACAGATGGAAGGAGAAGCCCAAGGTGAGGATGTCAGGAGGGGCTGGTACAGTCCTCCATATGGGAGATGGTGGCCGCCCTACTGAGGGAAGAGGCCATAGGGAGGGAGACTTGGGGGCCTTGAAGGAGAAACCCTTGGCCACGCTGGCCATCTGGACACCACATCCTCATTGCCACTATATGTTTGCTAGGGCTACCATAACAAAGTACCACAAACTGGGTGGCTTAACACAACAGAGGTTTATCCTCTTCCTGCTCTGGAGGCCAGAAATCTGAAATCAAAATGTCAACAGGATCGGTTCCTTCTGGAGGCTCTGAGGCAAAACCATGCCGTGCCCTTCTGCTGGCTTCCGATGGTTGCAGCCTGCCCTTGGCATCCGTGGCTTGTCGAGGCATTCCTCCCATCTCTGCCTCTGTGATCACACGGTGTTTTCCTCTGTGTCTATGTCCAAATTTCCCTCTTCTTGTAAGGACATTAATCATTGGATTAGAGCCCACCCTAATCCAATGTGACCTCATTTTATCTTGATTATATCTGCAAAGACCTTCTTTCTGGATAAAGTCTCATCCATAGGTGGAGGGAGATAGGACTTCATCATATCTTTTGGGGGCACATAGTTTAAACCACTGCAGCCACGGTCACACTGGCTGTCATCCCCGTTGCTAGAGGCATTTAATTAGCACCTAATTGTCCCCAGAGCTGGCCCAGGCATAAGGATCCTGTTCTCACGGAGCTTACAGTCTATGACTCAAACACTGGACAGAAATTTTGGGGAACAGGGCTGGGGTTTGGCAGAGCAGGGGAGTGCCTGGGGCCACCCTTTGGAGTGCTGTCCTCAGAGTTGGCCTAGGAAAAGAGAGCAGGCTGCGGGGAGGGGTTGCAGCCTCTGCCCCAGCCCTTCCCCTCCTTCCCTGGCATTTGGATAAATCCACAAAGAGCCCATGACATCTGGAGCCTGTGTAAACGGAGCATAAATTAGCTCTAACAATCGCATCTGGAGCTGCCATGCTGCAGTCTGTTTCCTGCCGAACCCTGGGTGGGCTGGGGGGGGGGGGGGGGGCAGAAGGTGGCCTGACTGTGCCTGAAATCCCACTGTTAGCACCACTTTATTTCTAGAAGCTTCTGCTAAAATGTATGTGTGCTCCTGGCACATGAGACACAGATTCCGGGATTCTTTTCCTAGATTGTGGAGTCGGGAGGCTAACGATGGGAACATGATTGGGCAAATCTTGCAAAGTGGAGAAGTCAATGGGTGGGGCACCTCCCGGGGTGAAGGAAACTGAGGACAGGACCACGTGGCTTGGGGGCTGCTGGGAGGGAGGGGTGAGAGGGGACAAGCCAGAGCCAGGTGTGGCCACGAAACCAATGTCACACCCTGCACCATGCTTCCAGCATCACGCTGTGAGTCCCAGAGCCAAACAGGATTGAGGAGGGAGGGAAGGGACTACCAGAGCCCAGGCCTTTCTACATATTAACTCATTTGACTTCAGCTCATATTGATGGTGCCTGGTGAGGACGGTTTGTATCATCCCCATTTTACAGATGAAGAAACTGAGAGCCAAGACCAGACCATTCAGAGGTCTCTGAGCCAGGATTTGAACCAGGTGCTTTGACTCCTCGTCTTCCTTGTTGTCTTGCCCCACACCTGTCCAAAGGGGAGGTGAGCCTGGGAAACAAAGCAAGACCCTGTCTCTACCAAAATTTTAAAAATTAACCAGGCCTGGTGGCATGCACCTGTATTCCCAGCTACTCTGGAGGTTGAGGAGGGAGGACTGCCAGAGCCCAGGAGTTCAAGGCTGCAATGAGCTGAGATCACACCATTGCACTGCAGCCTGGGTGAGACAGTGAGACCCTGCCTCTAAAAAAATTTTAAAAATAAAGAGGATGTGCACATGTATGTGTGCATATATGTGAGAGCATCTGTGTGTGAATAAGCATGCCAAGGCATAGCATGTGAGTGTGTAGGAGTGTCGGTGTGTGCTAATGTGTGTGTATGGGATGGGAGGGGGCAGCCTGTCCCCCTACTTGTGGTCAAGTGTAGAAGCCAAGGCCCCCTCTTCCCCACCTGACCCAATCAGCAGGGCCACCATCAACTGGAGTCATCCATTATTGAGCGCCTACTGTATATAGGAACTGCACTTTCATCCTCACACCCACACACTTATTCAATATAATAGGCTATTTCTTGAGCACCTACTATGTGCCAAGCCTCACACCAGGCACTGGGAATAGGAGATAAATGAGACACAGTCCCTGGCCCTAAGATGCTTGCTGTCCAGTTGGGGAGGCAGCCATGGCACAGCTGAACTCGGCAGTAGACTGTGGGAGGTGTCCTATGAGATTAAGTTCACAGCACTGGGAGGTGGGCTTCCTGGAGGAGGTGGAATTTGGGATTTGGCTTCCTGAGCACATGGGCTGTGTCAGTCTGGTTCATGCTGAACCCCCGCTCCCAGCTCAGTGCTGGGCACCATTGTTGCCCCCTCCATGTTTGTTGAATGACTATTGATATGGTGTGGCTGTGTCCTCACCCAAATCTCATCTCGAATTGTAATCCTAATTGTAATCCCCACGTGTTAGGGGAGGGACCTGGTGGGAGGTGATTGGATCCTGGAGGCAATTTCTCCCATGCTATTCTCGTGATAGTGAGTGAGTTCTCATGAGATCTGATGGTTTTATAAGTGGTGGTTTCCCTTGCTCTCTTCTCTCTCCTGCCACCTTGTGAAGAAAGTGCCTGCTTCCCCTTCCTCCATGATTGTAAGTTTCCTGAGGCCTCCCCAACCAAGCAGAACTGTGAGTCAATTAAACTTCTTTCCTTTACAAATTACCCAGTCTCAGGGAAGTTCTTTATAGCAGTGTGAAAATGGAATAATACAACTGTTGATTAGAAAACGAGCAGGTTCTCGGCTGGGCGCGGTGGCTCAAGCCTGTAATACCAGCACTTTGGGAGGCCGAGATGGGCGGATCACGAGGTCAGGAGATTGAGACCATCCTAGCTAAGACGGTGAAACCCCGTCTCTACTAAAAAATACAAAAAACTAGCCGGGCGAGGTGGAGCTTACAGTGAGCCAAGATCACGCCACTGCATTCCAGCCTGGGCAACAGAACGAGACTCTGTCTCAAAAAAAAAAAAAAAAAAGAAAAGAAAAGAAAAAAAGAAAAAGAAAAGAAAAGAAAATGAGCAGGTTCTCAATAGGCAGAGTTAGTGGTGGGGAGAGTCACCCTGCTGAGGGCCCAGACACACAGAGGTAGGAAAGCCCAAGGCATTTCGTTTAGGGCCTTTTTGAGGATCCTCGGCTAGGAGAAAGAGCACATACTTAGGAATCAGATAGTTCTGGGGGAACCTGACCCCAGCACTTATGTGCTGGTCAGGTGACTCTTGGCAAGTTTCTTAACCTCCCTGATCCTATTTTTTCATCGCCAAAGTGGAGCCTCAGGTGACCTGTATTTGTTTAATTTTTTTACTTTTCTTTTTCTTTTTTTAAAGACAGGGTCTTGCTCTGTCATCCAGGCTGGAGTACAGTGGAGTGATCTTAGCTCACTGAAGCCTTCACCTCCTGGGCTCAAGCGATCCTCCCACCTCAGCCTCCCAAGTAGCTGGGTTTACAAGCACCCACCACCATGTCCCAGCTAATTTTTTCTTTTTTTTTTTTTTGGTAGAGATGGGGCCTTGTGATGTTGCTCAGGCTGGTCTCAAACTCCTGGCCTCAAGTGATCCTCCCACTGTAGCCTCCCAAAGTGCTGGGTTACAGGCGTGAGCCACCTCATCCAGCTTTTTTTTTTTCCTTTTTCTTATGGAAACTTAAACACACAAAAGAGTGAAAAGAATAGAATCATGAACTTTTATGAACCTATCATGTAACTTGAGTAATCACCAGCATTTTGCCCTTCTGGTTTGAAGATATTTAAAATGGTCATTAAAGTCAGCACAGAGTGGAGACAATAGAACAGCTCTGACCAAGTTATGGCCCTCGGGCAGTAATAACTCCGCCAGAACCACTGCTTGGCTGGAAGGGACTGGAGGCCACTGTTACTGCAAAGCGTGCCCCGGTTCCAGAGATGTCAAAATGTGAGTCTTGGTATTGATCAAATACAGCAGCAGAGAGGCCAGGCTGCATTTTGCTTGAGACATGCAGTTAGTGAGTAAACAGGGGGTCAATTTCTCCTTACTCAGTTCTTTGGGAGTTTTTCTTTCCTTTTTTTTTGGGGGGGGGTTCTTTTCAGCCTCTCCCCACAACCAAAACACAAACAGATGACCCTGGGATTATTAAGATCAAAAGCGGGCCGCGCGTGGTTGCTCACGCCTGTAATCCCAGCGCTTTAGGTGGCTGAATCGGGGGTATCACTTGAAGTCAGGAGTTTGAGACCAGCTTGGCCAACATGGTGAAACCCCATCTCTACTAAAACTACAAAATTAGCCGGGCGTGGTGGCGTGTGTCTGTAATCCTAGCTACTCAGGAGGCTGAGGCAGGAGAACCGCCTGAACCCAGGAGGTAGAGGTTGCAGTAAACCGAGCTCACGTCATTGCACTCCAGCCTGGGTGACAGAGCGGAACTCCATCTCAAAAAAAAAAAAAAAAAATCAAAAGCGCTCATGCAGTGGAGAGAGACCAGCTGTTGTAGGTGCAGTCGGGGAGGCTCTGGGAGGAGGTGACTTGGGCCAGGATCTAATTAGTGCACAAAGAGAATAAATGCTCCAGGCAGAGGAATTGTCAAGAGGTGGCGTTTAGATCCAGGGAACTGGCTGAAGATCAGTGGGGTGTGTGCGCACATGCTGGGGATGACGGGAGAAGCAGGAAATGGGGCCAGGAAGTCAGGGGAGGCCTCTCTGGGCCTTGGAGACCATGTGAGAGCCTTTGATATCAGCTTGAGAGCAGTGCTAGCTATTGGGGGTTTTTTGTGGTTTTTTTTTTTTTAATTTTTGAAATTTCAAGATTTTAAAAATTAAAATAGGGGTACAAGTGGTTTTCGGTTACATGGATGACTGTGTAGTGGTGAAGTCTGGGATTGTAGTGTACCCAGCACCCGAATAGTGTACATTGTACCCAATAGGTAGTTTTTCATTCCTCATCCCCCTTCTAACCTCCCCTTCTGAGTCTCCAGTGTCCATTAGACCATTCTGCATGCCTTTGCATACCCACAGTTTAGCTCCCACTTACAAGTGAGAAGATGTGATATTTGGTTTTCCATTCCTGAGTTATTTCACTTGGGTTAATGGCCTCTAATCCCACCCAAGTTGCTGCAAAAGACATGATTCCATTCTTTTTTATGGCTGAATAGTATTCCATGGTGTATATATACCACATTTTCTTTATCCACTCATCAGTTGATGGGCACTTAGGTTGATTCCAAATCTTTGCTATTGTGAATTGTGCTGCCATAAACATTATGTGTGCATGTGCCTTTTTGATAGAATGACTTCTTTTCCTTTGGGGAGAGACCCAGTAGTGGGACTGCTGGATTGAATGGTGGATCTACTTTTAATTTTTTGTTTGTTTGTTTGTTTTTTGAAATGGAGTCTCACTCTGTTGCCCAGGCTGGAATGCAGTGGCATGATTTTGGCTCACTGCCACCTCCACCTCCTGGATTCAAGCAATTCTCCTGCCTCAGGCTTCTGAGTAGCTGGGACTACAGACACGAGCCACCACACCTGGCGAATTTTTGTATTTTTAGTAGAGATGGGGTTTTACCATGTTGACTAGGCTGGACTCCAACTCCTGATCTCAAGTGATCCACCTGCCTCAGTCTCCCAAAGTGCTGGGATTACAGGTGTGAGCCACTGCACCCAGCTCAAGTTTTAGTTCTTCAGGGAATCTCCATACTGTTTTCCATAGAGGTTGTACTAATTTACATTCTGTTGGGAGGGTGGTTAAACTGAAAAATGGAGGAGTTTGAGGTGAAATCATGATAGGGTGTGGTAAGTTCAAGGGGCCATGATTTCACCTATCATGGCCCCTTGAACTTACCACACCCTAATCCCCCAAACCAGTGAATATGTTACCTTATCTAGCAAAAGAGATTTTGCTGATATAGTTAAATTAAGGATCTTGAGATGGGGGATTATTCTGGAATATCTAGATGGAACCAATGTAATCACAAGCGTCCTTCTAAGAAGGAGGCAGGTAGGTGAGAGTCAGTAATGACAGAAGCCGAGGTGGGGGTGATTTGGGGCCATGAGCCAGGCAATGCAGGCGGCCTCTAGAAGTTGAAAATGGCAAGAAAATAGATTCTCCTTTGGAGCCTCCAGAATGGAATGGAACTCTGCACTTTGATTTTAGCCCCAGAAACCCCATTTTGAACTTCTGACCTCTAGAACTGTAAGGTCCACAAGAACTGTAACTGAACAAATTTGTGTTCAGTCACTATGGCTGTGGTCTTTTGTTATGGCAATAATAAGAAACTCACATAAATGGCAAGCTCAGGTTTTTCTCTAAAAAATATATGTATTTTATTTATATATATAGATATATAAATTCATATATAAACATATATTATGTATATTATTTGTATTTATTTTATATATATATATATATATTTTTTTTTTTTTTTTTTTTTTGAGAAATAGGGTCTTGCTCTGTCCCCTAAGCTGGAGTGCAGTGGCATGATCATAACTCACTGCAGCCTTAAACTCCGGGGCTCAAGCGATCCTCTTGCCTCAGCCTCCTGAGTAGCTAGGACTACAGGCACGTGCCACCATGCCTGGGCTAATTTTAAATTTTTTTGTAGAGATGGGGGTCTCGCTGTGTTGCCCAGGCTGGTCTCTAACTCTGAGGCTCTAGCCATCTTCCTACCTGGGGTCTCCCAAAGTGCTAGAATTACAGGCATGAGTCATCATATCCAGCCTAGGTTTTCATTTTTTAAAAAGCCAGTGTTCTTTTCTTCCAGAAGTATAAGAATTCCATGCTCAACCCCCCATGATGGAAACCCCCAGGCCTGGGACCTCACCCTGTCTGCCCTGCTTTCTTTGGTAGGTCCCCGGGATCTCATCTCATGGCACGGCTTCACCACTTCACCACCTTCTGTGTGATGGGGATGCCCCCGTTTCTATCCGCAGCCCAGGCCTCACCCCTAAGCTCAAGGACCATGTGTCCGACTGATCACCCAGCCTCACCAGCAGGCATTGCACACTCACCAAGTCCCAAATCGACCCCTGGACACTCCCCAGCCCTGACCTGTTTCCTCCTGAGTCTTCCTCTTCTCAGTTAGTGGCAGCTTCATCCTGTGAGGCCCAAACCTCTCCTCTCTTGCTTACCCTGAATGGCTGATCCATCAGCCAATCCTGTCAGTGTTACCTCCTATCTACATCCGGAATCCGCCACTTCTCACCACCTCCATCACTACTGCCCAAGCTGGACCACACCTCCCTCCTCCCAAGCCTGGCCACTGGCCTTCCTACCTCCATCTTTGCTCCCTTTAGTCTATTCTTCTCATGACTACCAAATGGAACCTTTACAGAGATAGGGGAGCATGTTACTCCTCTGCTCAACAACCCAGCATGGCTCTCAGCTCCCTCTGTGAAAAGCCAGAGTCTGTCCAGTGGCGCTGAGAGTCCACTGGCCCTGGCCCCAGGCCCTCTCTGGACACATCCACCCCTCTGTCCTTACTCACTCTCCCTCAGCTTCTGGCTTGTTCCCTTATAACCTGTAACTTAAAAAAAAAAAGTTAGGCCAGGTGTAATGGCTTATGCCTGTAATCCCAGCACTTTGGGAGGCCAAGGTCGGAGGATCACTTGAAGCTAGAAGTTCAAGACCAGCCTGGTCAACATAGAGAGACCCCATCTGTATTTAAAAAAATTTTTTTGTTTTTTGTAATTCAGATGTAATTCACATACCATAAAAGTCACCCTCTTAATGTGGACAATTCAACAGTTTTAGTATATTCATGAAGTCATACAATCATCACCACTCTAATTCTAGAAGATTTTCATCAGCCCAGAAGGAAGCCCTGCCCCCTTAGTGGTCACTTCCCCTTCCTCTCTCCATACCCTGTCCTAGGGAACCAGTCACCTACTTTCTGTCTCTATGGATATGCCTATTCTATCCATTTATATAAATGAATTCTGACAATATGTGGCCAATACCTGGCTTCTTCACTTTGCATCATGTTTTCAAGCTTCATTCATGTTAGCCAGGAGTGGTAGCTCACACCTGTAATGCCATCGCTTTTGGAGGCCCAGATGGGGACAACACTTGAGGTCAGGAGTTTGAGACCAGCCTGGGCAACATAGCAAGACCCTGTCTCCACACACACACACAAAATTAGCCTGGTGTAGTTGTACCTGTAGTCCTAGTGACTCAGGAGGCTGAGGCAGGAGGATCAGTTGGACCTGGGAGGTCCAGGCTGCAATGAGCTATGGTCACACCACTGCACTCCTACCAGGGTGACAGAGCAAGACCTTGTCTTTATTTTTAAAATAAAATAAAAGGTGCATCTTGTTGACCTGTGGCATTTTCTATCTGGATCGTCCTCATGTCTGCCCCTCCCCTCTAGAATATCAGTGACCCGAGGGCTCACTGATATTCTGCACCCAAGACAGCACCTAATGCAGAGAAGGGACTCAATCTATATTGGTGGAACGAATGAATGAATGAATGAATGAATGATGGCATTGGAGAGGCTTGACCTTTTCACGAGACTCCCCTATATCCCAGCACCCTCTGCACGACTGAAGCCAACCTCTACTCAAACCCACACAAAGTCACTCCCACTTCTGGGGCACCCTCCCTGCATCTTCAGCTCCTGGGTGGACCCCATCTCTCTCTCCTCCAACCTCCCAGAGCTCCAAGTCACTTTGTCTCTGTTGGGACCCTCTTGGTGATCTCCAGGAGGACCATCTCGCAGGCCCCTGTTAGGCCCCCTCAGGGGCAGCACGTGGATTCTGTTCACCTTTGCATCCTGAACATGCCAGGGTATGGCAGATGTCTCCTAACCACACCACAGTGTGTGGAGTGAATGCTTTGAAGGATCTTCCAGCCCTAAAGAGGCTTCTTTTCCCTCTTACGGTGCCTGGAATCCACCACAGCACCAGCCTGCTGGAAGTATGGTGTCCCCGGAAGCATCCCATCTGGGGACAATGAGAAGGGAACACCTTGTTCAGCCCCTTGGAGCTGTAAGTGTGTGGGTGGGCAGAGCACAGGCATTCTCTTGTCCCCTGGAGCCCCAGGAGGCAGCCACAGCAGGCACTGCCCTTGTCCCCACGCTACAGGTTGGGAAACGGGGGCTTATATGTCAAGGAGGGTTGCAAGCTGAGTGACTTGCCAGAGATCCCTGCTGCTACTTCTTGAAGGCACCCAGAATCAACCCCAAGGGTCTCTGACTTCAAACCCCACTGTCTCTATCCCATACCATTTTGGGGGCCACATTTAGGCCCTGGTACACCTATGTTAGACTCATCAAGGGAACTGATTTGTGAAGTAGACACCCAGGTCCCAGCTGGGAGGTTCTGTTTCCATGGATCTGGGTAGGGGCCTGGGACTCCAACTTTTGAGCCAGCTACCAAGCTGATCCTAATGCTTTCTGAGCTGGGAGACTCCTGGGTCTGCACCCTGCTGTGTGTAAGGGTCTGAGATGGGAGGCTTAGGACTCAGGAGTTTTGAAATCAAGAGTGGCCTGGTGTCTGTGTCCTGAAGGTGCCCTGCTTGATGGGGACTCGGGCCCCTGCATCTGCCCCCCTTCCTACATGGGGGCTGCTGCCAGCGAGCACGGCTTTGCTGGTAAAGTCTTTATCGGGAATGTCGCCTAATGCATTCATATCAAACAATAGCGCCTCATACATCATCCCTGCCAGAGGCCACCTCTGCTAAGACAAGCACAGTCCATTACCCTGACGGGTGCAGGCCGTGCACAAAACAGATAACAGGACCCGGCTGTGCAGGGTGACGTGGGGTGGGGAGTTGTCACAGTGAGCACCTAGGGGGCCTTGGGCAGCTGCCACCCCAGGCAGTCAGGACATGGGATGTCTGAGGTTCCAACCTCATAGGACAGTAGATTGGATGCTGGTGGACAGCCTGGGTCTGCCTCCTCCGGGAAGCAACTCAACCTTTCTGAGCCTCTTTCCCCCATTTGTCAAAGGGGGTTAGGAATAGGACTTGCGTCACATAGGGCTGCTTGCGGAGCTTGAGACAGGAGGCTGGTAAAGTGTCAGGCACGATGCCCAGGGAAGAGAAGATATCAGATAAACGGTAGCAATACCTACCATATTATTACCAGGGCCCCATTGACTGCGGCCTGTCCCTTTCCAGGGACAGCCTTCAGAAAGATAATGGTCTTCGTTATCTCCAGGCTCCTGTGGGCATGGAGGGACAATTCTCACCTGCTCCTGACTGCTGCATCCCCAGAAGCAGAGCCTGACACAAGGACTGGAAAGCAAGTCATTTATTTTGGAGACGAAGCTCACACCAGTTGGAGATGGGGAAAGGGAGGCAGGAGGAAGGGCAGTTGAGAAAGGCTGTATGATAAAGCTGGACAATCACTGTGGGCCACCCGGGTGTTGTCCCCTGGGCCACAGTGTGGGATACACACTTCAAGGGGCTGGGGGCTGGAGAACTGATGGATCATCTCCCATCACCATGGGGACTGCTCCAGGGGACATTCATTCTTGAACACTTCCACTTGGTGTATAGGTGGCAAAACAGCCTTGGGAGAAATGCCTCAGGCAGAGAAATGTGGGTGCCGGTAACTAGAGACTGGACTCGTGTGCACCCACGTGGTAAGGGTCTGGGACATGGGTGGGGTGCTATTAGGGGCCGAATTGTATGCCACCAAATTCATATATGAAAATCCCAGCCCCGACTACCTCAGAATGTGACTATACTTGGAGACAGAGGCTTTATACAGGTAATTAAGGTAAAATGAGGTCATTGAGGGTGAGCCCTAATCCAATATGACTGGTGTCCTCACAAGAAGAGGCGATTAGGACACAGACACACAAAGGGAAAAGCCTGGGTGCGGATACCAGGAGGCAGCCAGCTACAAGCTAAGGAAAGACCTCAGAAGAAATCAGCACCCCTGATACTTGAGTTTAGACTTCTAGCCTCCAGAACTGTGAGAAAGTCAGCTTATGTTGAGGAAGCCACCCAGGCTGTAGCATTTTGTTATGGCAGCCTGAGCAATGAACACAGGCACTGCCAATCCCTCCTTTCTCTCATTCCTGGCCATTCACCCTCTTTACTGGCTAAAAGTCAAGTTCTGCTCTCAAACCAGCCACCACCACCCTGTCTGGATGCCCCAAGCTTCCCCAGTCCTCTTCTGCCTCAAGATCTTGGCCTTTGCTATTCACTCCACCTAGAATACTATTACCCCAGATCTTCACGTCTTCATTCTTCCTGTCTCTGCTCACCGGTCCTCTTTGTGCAGAGGTCCTCCCCTACCCCTTTATCCTTCTTTTTCACCTTAGCCTATTGTATTTTCTTTTGTGCACTGTGCTGGCCCTGCCTTACTTGTTTGTTTACTGTCATCTCCCTCCACTGAAATGCAGGTTCCTGATGGCCAAAGCCTTGTCTGTCTTGTTCATTACTTTGACCTCAGTGCCCAGAATGGTGCCTTTTATAGCGTAGGGATCAGCAAATTTGGGGAGAGTCAACATGAGTTCAGGAGTGGAGCCTGACCACCCAGCTCCCCATGCAGCCAGCTCTTGAGTGTTTCAAAGCTGTTTGCATTTCCTCCTTCCCTTCAGCCCAGTACAGGCACATAGTACGTGCTCAATAAATTGTTGAAAAGGAAGAACAAGGTCTGTGGGGGCAGCTGTCTTTATTCATCGATATGCCTGGTGGGGTTTCCTTTGTTTTTCACCTAGAAAGTTCAAAGCTATGGATGTGCTTTAAACTGATAGATTTTCCCCTCTCCACATCTGCCAGGAGGAGGTCACCAGCTGAGTGTCTGGGGCCAGGAAGCACAGTACCCTGCCATTCAGGACCAGAAAGCACAAAAAGCAGTTGGATCCCACCCGAGGAGTAAGGGGAAAAGAAAGAATCATCAGATTATTTCAGACTCACTGAGGACCACAGTGAAAACCAGGGAGATTTTGCTGATGCCAGAAGCAGTGAGGGGTGGTGACATCAGTGCCCTGGTAAGGGAGGAAGGAGATCTCTGATCCTGCTAGACCCAGGATCCACATTAAGCTCTTTTTAGCATGAGCTCACTGGATCTTCACCCCAGCTCTGTGAGGCAGCCTGGGGTGGTGGTTAAAGTGGAAACTCCAGAGCTCTATCTCCTGGGTTCAAATCCCAGCCCCACAACTTGAGGGCTGTGTGTCTTTGGGGAAGTATATGAAGCTCTCTGGGCCTCAGTCTACTTTAGTCTGTGAAATAGGTAATGGTAACTATTTCAGACAGTTGTTACAAGGGCCAAAAGTAAAACGCAACGGTATGAGTCTGAACCCAATTAGAATTGGTTCCCCAGAATTCCTGGTTAACATCACACGTGACTTTGTTCTGCGTGGAATTGAATACTTTGTACTCCATCTTTGATCTTGCAGCAGGGTTTTTACTGCATCGAAAGCCCTTGAACAGTGCTATGTCAGCGGCAGCTGTAATTATTGTTAATCTCATTTTAAAGATGACAAACCAGTGTCCGAGCTGGCAGTTGGCAGAAGCCCACGGGCAGGAGAGGGCATTTTGGTGGCCCCGAGGCCTGAGGATAGGGGTGGATTTAGACATTTCAGCCCAACCCAGGGGCTGTTGGCTGATCCAGAGGGGCAGCAGCTTCATTACCTGCCCTGATCTCAATCAGCCAAGTCAAGGGAAGGAAAAACACGATTGTAAGCCAGGGCTCTATCTGCTGCCCTGTGGACAGCCGTGCTGGGCTGCGTCTCCTCCCTCTGGGCCCAGAAGCTGAGAGTCAGATGGCCACCATCCGCTCAAATAAACCAGAAAAGCACACCTACAGCAGACAGGGACGGAGATTGGGTTTGGGGTTGCGTAGCGGCCCAGAGAGTAGGGGAGTGGGCCAGGCTCTTTACGGCTCGTGATTAAAGACCTCAGTAATTGTGTCTGACTGGGACTCATCCCCAGGGCTGGACAGGAGGGGGATCCCAAAGCCCAGATGTGGCCCAGGGTCAGAGGCTGGCGGGGGTTGGGGAGCACCCGCTTGTAGCTCCTGAGCAGCGAGTCCTGTGGTTCTAGAAGATGGTGCCATACATCACTCGACACGCCTTTCCATGGGACCAGCCGGGCTGACAGCAGCCATTTATCTGAATGTCATTGGCAGTAAACTGGCGCGGGGGAGGGTGGTGAGGAGGGAGGGAACTGGGGACCAAGTGGGGAGAGGAGGGGTCCTTGGGAATTTCCCAGAGGCCAGTTCACAGTCACAACCTTGGCGAGGGGAGCAGGCAGGGCAGTGACAAGGCGGGGAGATGGAACAACACTGTCCATGGTGGCAAACGCCACCTTCTTTCTCACTGAGACACTTGGGGCAGAGGTAGAGGTGAACTCAGTGCTCACCTGGAAGTCAGGTGGGAGTTGGGACCAGCTCCCATGGAGAGATACTCTGGTGGGGGAGGAGGTGCCTGTCGTAGACCCTCATGGTTATGGGCATGGAATTTGGACTTTGGAGCCATAATCCTGTTGTCTTCTTTCATTTAAATAATACGGGCCGGGTGCGGTGGCTCACACCTGTAACCTCAGCGCTTTGGGAGGCCAAGGCAGGTGGATCACTTGAGGTCTGGAGTTTGAGAGACCAGCCTGGCAACATGGCAAAACCCCGTCTCTACTGAAAATACAAAAATTAGCCGAGTGTAGTGGCGCACGCCTGTAATCCCAGTTACTTGGGAGGTGGAGGCAAGAGAATCATTTGAACCTGGGAGGCAGAGGTTGCAGTGAGCCAAGATTGCACCACTGCACTCCAGCCTGGGCGACAGAGCAAGACTCTGTCTCAAAAAAATAAAAATAAAAATAAAGAATATGGCTGGGCACAGTGGCTCTCACCTCTAATCCCAGCATTTTGGGAGGCCAAGATGGATGGGTTGCTTGAGCTCAGGAATTGGAGACCAGCCTGTCCAACACGGCGAGACCCCATCTCTACCAAAAATACAAAAAATTAACTAGGCATAGTGGCGCATGCACGTAGTCCCAGCTACTTGGGAGACTGAGCCAGGAGGATAGTTTGAGCCCAGGTGGTGGAGATTCCAGTGAAGCAAGATCATGCCACTGCCCTCCAGCCTGGGTGAAACAGCGAGACCCTGTCTCAAAAAAGAAAGAGAGAGAGAGAGAGAGAGAGATGAAGGAAGGAAGGAAAGAAGGAAGGAAGGAAGGAAGGAAGGAAGGAAGGAAGGAAGGAAGGAAGGAAGGAAGGAAGGAAGGAAGGAAGGAAGGACGGACATAACCTAAAGTAAGTATTTCACCACTGGCTGTGTGACCCGGGACAAGTGACTGAACCTCTCTGAGCCCCAGTTTCCTCATCTGTAAAATGAGGGTAATAATCATAGCTGCTCTACCAGGTCGTGGAAGGATTCAGGGAGCGAATGCTCAGTGCCTGGCTCATGGAAAGTGCTCGATAAGTCTTAGCTGGTGTTATTGTCATTATTAATGCTATGACGCTCTGATAAGCAATACCAGGGAGAGCCAGGCTTCGTTAGAGAGCCAGGAAAGACCTGATTAAAGCTTGCATGGGGGAGGGTATAAAGCATTCCAGTCAAAAGAGATGGCACAAAGGCCCTGAGGCAGGAAGGGGCAAGACACCATCCAACAGCTAAAAGGAAGCCAGAGGGGCTGCGCAAATCCCCAAGCCTCAGTTTCTTAATCTGTTAAATGGGCATAATAGTAGAACCTATTTCCTTCTAGGCTGTGAGGGTTAGGTGAGACTGTGTTTAAAGTTTCCAGCATAAGGCCAGGTGCAGTGGCTCATGTTTGTAATCCCAGCACTTTGAGAGGCTGAGGAGGGCAGATGGCTTGAGTTTAGGAGTTTGAGACCAACCTGGCAACATGGCAAAACCTGGTCTCTACAAACATTTTAAAAATTAGCTAGGTGTGGTGGTGCACATCTGTAGTCCCAGATACTTGGGAGGCTGAGGTAGGAGGATCGCTTGAGCCCCAGCATTAGAGGCTGCAGTGAGCCATGATGGTGCCACTGCACTCTAGCCTAGGCGACAAAGTGAGACCCCGTCTCAAACAAACAAACAAACAACAACAACAACAAAAAAAAAACACAAGGTGAGTTAAAGAAAGCATGTTTATGGCCTAAATTTGACCTGTGGAAGGTCATGCGCTCAGTAGGTGTTTAATAAATGAGGCCCCTTTCCCTTGGGAAGTCTCCACCTCCAATCTCCAGAGCCACGCCCTCCTCTGTGTCTCTGCCTCTACCTCCCTGCTTGGAGTTCAGACCTTCCTAGGCCAGGCTGGGACCCTGGGACCTGAGACCTAGATCCCTCCAGTTCAAGAAGAAGCTGAACCTCACCCAAATCTAAGTGCACCCCCAATCCCCATCCCTCCTCCTCCTGCCTGGGGACCCAGGATCGTGAAGCACACAGGTGGATGGTGTGGGAGGCACATGTTACCAGCCTTGTCACCACTGCTGCCGCTGCACCCTCCCCTGTCTGTGGCTTCAGAAAACCCTAGGAGCCAGGTGACAGAATTCTCCAGGGTCTGCACCTGCTTTAGGGACGGTGACTGACTCAGAGGTGCGACCAGGTTCAGTTCATGGTAAATGTTCCAGTGAAACAGGCAGAAAAGAAATGACATGAGGTCAGGGCCAGAGGGGGCCTTGGAGGTCAGCCCAACAGTGTTCAGTGGGGAAACTGAGGCCTAGGTAATGGAAGGTCACGTAGCAAGGTGCTGGGACCCAGGTCTGCTGACTAGAAGAGATTCACGACACCTGGGCCAGCGTGGTGGCTCACGCCTGTAATCCCAGCACTTTGAGAGGCCAAGGCAGATGGATCGCCTGAGGTCAGGAGTTCGAGACCAGCCTGGCCAACATGGTAAAAGCCCATCTCTACTAAAAAATACAAAAAATTAGCTGAGCATGGTGAAGCACGCCTGTAGCCCCAGCTGCTCAGGAGGCTGATGTGGGAAGTGGAGGTTGCAGTGAGCCGAGATCACACCACTGCCCTCCAGCCTGTCCAGCCTGGAAGACAGAATGAAACTCCATCTCAAAAAAACAAAAGAAAAAAAAAGAGAGATTCATGATGCCTTTCTTCCAGAACAAAGTCTAGAGCAGGGATGTCGGAACTGAGGCATCATGTTCCCTGAGCTTCCACATCCCCTGGGTCACAGAAAGAGGATGGCACTGGAGCCTTACAGGCTGTGTTTCCATCCTGGTTCTGTCACTTACTGGGTGTCCTCAGGCAAGTTGCTTAGCCTTTCTGGGCCTCCAGTTCATCATCTGTAAAGTGGGAATAAACCCTTTGCCAAAGTTACGTGAGAATTTGTGTAAAATGTCCAGTTCATAATGGATGCGTAAGTCTTTTTGTTTTTTTAAAGGTACATATACCTGGCTTCATTTCAAAAGGACTTAGAAGTGACTTAGAAATATATACCACGATGCCAAAGCAGGAAATGCCCTGATGAGGGGAACATGATGGATAGCGGAATAAGGTTCCATATGTCAAGCAATGGGCTAAACATGGGCTCAGAGTTTCCTGGCAGCCAAAGCAAAGAGAGATACACAACCATTACTTGACTCCTAGAATCCATAAGCTGAGAAACTACTAGTTGCTTACGGGAGAAAAAAACTGGTTTTTCATAGAAATGAGATGTGAGAAATATCTCATGTGTGTCTTCAAAAATGAACACTGTAAAAAGTTGTGTTAATTATGTTTCCTTTCCACACTCTCAGCCCTTCTCTAACTACTCATTAGGGCCACCCAAACCCTACAACTTCAGCAGATGGCATCATGGCTAAGAGCCGAGGTCTTGAAGACAAAACCAGACTCCATTCCTGTACAGACTTGGGCTAGTGTCTTCCCCTCTGAGCCTCAGTTTCCTCATCTGTAAAATGGGGAGGGAGGATCTATAATGATAACTATCTCACCGGGTTGCCTCAAAGATTCTAGGAGTTATTTTCCATGAAGAGTTTGGAACGGAGTCTGGCACAAGTAAGTGCTCAATAAATGGCTCTTACAAGAGGAACTCAATAAATGTTCAATGAATGAATATCACAG
Source organism: Papio anubis (assembly GCF_008728515.1). NCBI lineage: Eukaryota > Metazoa > Chordata > Mammalia > Primates > Cercopithecidae > Papio > Papio anubis. The sequence goes on from NC_044984.1 coordinate 103,941,131, forward strand.
GGCATCTTATCCCCCAAACCGTCCCTTCTATGCTTCTTGGCAGCAGGCTTTCTTCCCAAACCAAATTGAAACTCTGGGTGTGTGTGTGGTGTGTGTGTGTGTGTGTTTTAATCAGTTCCAGGGTTTGTGGGAGCCAAAAAGCCCAGGTTAATGGAATAGAGCCGAATCCCCTGTGAATTTCAAACCCTCCTTGAAAGGCCTTCGCTTTTTCCTGCTCAGTCACTGGGAAGCCGCTGCCTCCACTCCGGGAGGAGAAATTGAATAATTGATGCAATTTGAATAACACTAGGATTTGTAATGATATTGAAATGTAAAGATAAAAAGGGGCGTGAACAGGCGCTGATAGCGGAAGGAAAAGTTGTTAATAGGCACTTAGGGGCTGGCGTTGGGGGGAGGACGCACCACTGGAAACATGCACTGAAAAGACATTTAAGAGAGGAGGCACAGGGGGTGGGGGTGAGCTGGGAAACCTCCACCCAACAAGAGGGAATAACCATATTCATAAATAAGATGCAGAAATTTCTCCCGACTCAGCAGCGCTAACAGTTAGAGAGTGGATAATTATTTAAATGCCAAATCATTCTGTTCATTAGAATCCCAAATCATAGCTAAAGAAACTGATTGCCCAGGGCAGGGCTGAGGAGGCGGTGGAGGAGGAAGGAGGTGGCTGGAGGAGCAGGAAATCAGGGGAGAGTCTCCCCAACCTCTGGTCCACGCCAGGGGTAAGATGAGATACAACAGATGGGAAAGTGGCTTCAAAAGTCAGAGAGACTTGGGTTCAAGTCCAGGATCTGGTACTTCCTGGCAGTGGCCCAGGGGCATGTTATCTTACCTTTCTGAGCTTTAGTTTGCCCAGCTGAAAAATGGGGTTAATACAAGGATGTACTGTAACCTTCATAGGTTCAATACTCAAGGCCTGCAGCAAGACAAGACACCAAGACATGAGGTTGCAGCAGAGAAAGAGGTTTAATTGTAGGGTCACTGAACAAGGGGACGGGAGGAAACCGCAAATCCATCTCCCAGAGGAGTCTGAGGGTGGCATTTTTAAGAGTTTTGGAGTGGGCTGAAGTGTGGAAATGGTTGATTAGTGGAAGAGGGCAGGGCAGAGTCATGGGGCAGGAAGAGGAAGCAGCTGTATTCTCACACTGATCCCGTTCCTCTGTGAGCGTTGCTGGAATTCCAGGTCTGAAAAATACCTTAAGCAATCCTTAAACAAAACCCTTATGATTCTAACGTCAGAGATCCCATCTATAACAACAACAGGAATGCAAGTCAGTTCTTAAACCGTCTCATGAATCCGATCTATAGAAACAGTGCGGACGCAATAGTCAGTATCTAGTGCTACGTGACTTTTTGCAACAAGGAAATGGGCCATGTGCAGCCTGATTAATGCTTAATTATAACTATATTTCTGTCCAGAACCCAGCATGTCCTTCTTGTCAACCCGGTGGGGACGGTTTTATTACTTCATAGGCAATGAGTGTTATCTGCTATTAATAGGGTATGATCTTGGGTGGGACTGAGAAAGGGTGGAGGAAGGAGATAGCTGAGTCTGGGGGAGGTGGGAGAGAAGTCTCCGATGGGCCTCAAGATGAGCCCCTTTCTCCCTCCTCATTCCTCCCCTCTATTCCCCAGTCACAGCCATAGGATCTGACTTCAGAGGTAGATACTGGGTTCCAGAGACCCTAAGGGACTTGGCCAAGATGGCACAGTAAGCCGGTGGCAGAGCCAGGGACCCCAAGTACCCGTGCATCCTGTAATCCCCCAACTCCCACCTGACCTGGCTGCCCTCCGGGGTGGGCCTGCTCAGTCCCTTGGGAGCGTTATCGTCTGTGGACAAGAGTCACAAGGGCAAATCAGTAACAATTTGATTATACGAAGGACTCCAGGCTGGCTGGCGCCCCTTCCCACAGCAGATAGCCAGGCTGCCCCTCGGACACAAGCCAGTGAGGTCCTGGAGCAGGGAGCACTGGCTGGGCTCAGCTGGGACAGGAAACCCCAAACCAAGCAAGCAACACGTGCATATGAGCTCTCACTCTAAGGATGGTGATAGCAGTAATAAGACAGTCGCACATGTGTGAGCGCGACAGCATCTGCTGGCTTTTATCCTATGCCAGGACCTATGCTAAGCATTCTACACCATCTAGGTGTTATAACAACCCCATGAGCAGTGACGACGAGGAAACTGAGGCCCAGAGACTCAAAGTCACTCGATCATGTAGCCCCAGAGATGTGAAACAAAGATTTGCGCCTAAGTCTGCCTAAAACCCAAGACTCTCCGTGTAACTCGGGGCAGCACCCAAGCCTCAGTCCTTGGCCAGCGCCTTACTTCCTCTTCACCATGGCTCTGGGAGGTCCCTTAGGCACCCTGTTTGCAGGTGAGACTCTGCACAGTCCCACAGAGAGGTGGAGAAGGAGCTGGGATTCAGGCATAGGTTGCTCTGTTGTCTCATTGTTATGCACCCCCCGTCTGGCTTTCTTTTTCTTTCTTTCTTTTTTTTTTTTTTTTTTGAGATCTAGTCTCAGGCTGGAGTGTGGCAGTGAGATCTTGGCTCACTGCCACCTCCACCTCCTGGGTTCAAGCAATTCTTCTGCCTCAGCCTCCCAAGTAGCTGGGATTACAGGAATCCACCACCACGCCCAGCTGAATTTTTTATTTTATTTTATTATTTATTTATTTATTTATTTTTGAGACAGAGTCTCGCTCTGTCGCCCAGGCTGGAGTGCAGTGGCCAGATCTCAGCTCACTGCAAGCTCCGCCTCCCGGGTTTATGCCATTCTCCTGCTACAGCCTCCCGAGTAGCTGGGACTACAGGCTCCTGCCACCTCGCCTGGCTAGTTTTTTGTATTTTTCAGTAGAGATGGGGTTTCACTGTGTTGGCCAGGATGGTCTCGATCTCCTGACCTCGTGATCCGCCCGTCTCGGCCTCCCAAAGTGCTGGGATTACAGGCTTGAGCCACCACACCCAGCCTGAATTTTTTATTTTTAGTGGAGACGGGGTTTCACCGTGTTGACCAGGTGGTCTTGAACTCCTGACCTCAGATGATCCACCTGCCTTGGCCTCCCAAAGTACTGGAATCACAGGCATGAGCCACTGTGCCTGGCTTCCCATGTGACTCTGGAGCCTCAGACCTCACCTTGTTCTATCCCACCTTGCCAACCTCCACCCACCCCACCAGCATCCTACCCTGTGGCCTCCTGATGACCTAGGAGAGCTGCCTGGGTGTTACTTCTACCTTTGTTCAAATGGCACTTCAGGGGGCCACTCTTCGGGGCCAAGAAGCCTGGGGAACCAGCCACAAGCCCCTGCATGGGCCCGCTGCTTGCTGAAGGTCACGCTGGTACTCACACTCAGTCTAGGTTGGGGGCCAGGCCTGCCAAGGTGCCCTAAGTAGTAATTGAAATATTAGCTCTATGAATATGTCAATGGCTCTGTGCTGACAGGCAACTCCTCTAGTGTGAGGCAGGGCCCTCTCCTTTCCCCTGGGGCCACACTGAGAGAGCTGAGAAGGACTGGAACCTGGGCCAGCCAGAGGATCTGGGTTGGACCCTGCATCGCTGTGCAGCCTTCATCAAGTCCCTTCCCCTCTCTGGGCCTTTGTATTACAAAATGGATACATCCATCCTTCCCGCCTCATCCCATGACTGAGATTAGCCTGGGGCCTGACATACAGTGTGTGCTAAATAAATGCTTGATGGGATTCACTAGAACAATGTTTTCCAAGGTGAGACAGCTGTTCTACCTGCCCAGCGTCATGTGAGGTGCTTGTTACAGATGCAAACTCCTGAGCCCCACCCGTAACAGCAGGTTCTGGGGTCTTGGAGTCTGCATTTGTGACAAACGCCCCCAGTGACCCCAGCTGGCACTGCCCAGCACCCCTGCTTCCTGCTGAGGTAGGAGGAGCTTAGGTTTTGGGGCAGGCAACTGAGCCTCAGTTTGCTTACACATCAGTGAGAACAGAAATATTCCCCTCTTGGGGCTTTCAGGAGGAAAGAATGAGATACCAGGCATGACCCGTAGTAAGTACCCAGAAAATAGGCCAGGTGCAGTGGCTCAAGCTTGTCATCCCAGCACTTTGGGAGGCCGAGGCGAGTGGATCTGTTGAGGTCAGGAGTTCAAGACGAGCCTGACCAACATGGTGAAACCCGTCTCTACTAAAAATATAAAAATTAGCTGGGCTTGGTGGTGGGCACTTGTAATCCCAGCTACTTGGGAGGCTGAGGCAGGAGAATTGCTTGAACCCAGGAGGTGGAGGTTGCAGTGAGCCGAGAATGCACCACTGCACTCCAGCCTGGGTGACAGAGTGAGAGTCTGTCTCAAAAAAAGAAAAAAAAAAGTACCCAGGAAATGATATTCCCCCTTCCACCCACCCATGCCCCTTTAGTGGAGGACCAAGCATCAGCACACAGCCCCAAAATGGGGACAAGTGGCTATCCTGCCCCTCAGGAGCCTCGTCAGCAGGGCCCGCTCCAAATCGATCTTTTCCCCCCCATTTTTGCAGACAACGTCAGCATCTCTTGGGGCGGGCGAAGAAAATGCCAGCGTCAGCACACCACATGCCCCAGCCAGACACCGCTGCTCTTTATTAATTAACCGCCAGATGTTAGTTTTGCATCTTTTATCAGAGGGAGGTTTGTCATCGGGATCTTGTATGTCAGGCCATTAGGGAGAGTCAGGAAAACATCCCTTGGGGGACCCTGGAGTTGGCAGGGAGCCGGGAAGGAGGACATGAAACCAGGTGTCCAGCCCTCTCCCCTGTGAGCCATGCAGCCCCCAGCCCAGTGCACACCTCTGCCCCGGCCGCCCCAGCCCCCAGTGCCTCCCTGGCAGTGGCTACAGCAGCCAGTCATCTGGTCCTTTAAGAAAGGTCCCTGAGGAGGCTACTCAGGCACCAGTTCACTGGGGCCACTTTGGGAAGAAAAGCAGCCCCAGCGCTGCTCTCTGGAGTCACGGTCACAGTGGAGAGACAGCCACAGTCCAGTAAACCCACATCAATAACATGACGACAAATTGTGATCTGTGTCATGAAGGAAACTGACAAGCTTCAAAGAGAGGGCAAACAGCGGGCAGGGGACCTAATTTAGATGAAGCAGTTCCCTCGGGGAGGTGACATTTAAGTGGAATCGTGAAAAAGGAGCCGGGGCAGAAGGTTCCAGGCAGAGGACACAGCAAGGACAAAGGCCCTGGGGCAGGAGTGAGTTTGGCATGCTTAAGGAACTGAAGAGAGATTCGCAAGGCTGGAGCGTGGTGAAGGAGGCAGCCACCAGGCTGGCGGGGTCGGCTGGGCCCAGACCAGGGGTCCTCAGGGAGCATGGGGAGGAGCGTGAAATTCTTGTCTGGAGGGCACTGAGGAGCCACAGAAGGCTTTGGAGCAGGGGAGCCATGTAGTGAAGGGATTTCACGTTAGGAAGGTCCCTCTATGCAGAGCAAGGAACAGACTGGCTGCGATATGGTCAATTACAAAGGACAGCAGGACCCAAACAATGGCTTCATCAGGACACAGCATGTTCCGGGTGCCTCCCGGGTGCCAGGCAGGATTCACACTTAAGAGTTTAGAAGGCAGAAATGGCAAGTCTTATTGCCCCATCGCATGTGGGTTGTGAGGAAGAGTAAAGCGTCTAGAGGGCTCCGAGTTCCTCGCGCCACCCACCCCGGAGTCCTTTCATGCTCCCAACACCCTCTAAGACTGGAATTATGGGTTGTCTGCATTTTACAGATGAAGAAATGGAGGCCCAGAGACATGCAGATGTGTGCTCAAGGTCACACCGCCAGGAGCAGCAGGTCCTGCATTTGAACCAGGTCTGCCTGCCACCGTCTTTACTGTGAACAGCTGCCCAAGCTCAGGCAGGTGGCAAGTAACAGCTCACCTTTACCCTGCTGCTTTGCGATGACTGCGTCATCCTCTCCCAGTGACACAGCAAAGGCCACTGGGCAGAGCAGAGAGTGGGGTCCGCCTCGCTATTTGACCTGACCGGGCAGGGGTCAGTAAGTCCCAGCTCCAGGCTGTCCCAGCCCAAAGGTCAGCGTCACCTCCCTCCAAATAGATACGGCCCCATTACTCTGGGTTATTTTCTGCCTGATCCACGCACCATTGGATAAACAGGTGATTACTTCTCCCCTCAGTTCAGTTTCTAATTTGCATATAATAAATATCGCCCCCAGGAAGTGTGTATATGTGTGTTGTGTGTGTGTGCGTGTGTGTGCGTGCGTGCACACACACGCATGCGTCAGGGGTTGGAAAACAGAGCTCATGTCTTATTTATGAGGAATAAACAGGAGCACAAGCTCGCATAATCAACACATATTTAATCTGGCTCTTATTCACCCTTTTGACTCTAATCAGGCCAGGTCTGCGAGTGGCTCTGTGTGCGTGTATATCTGTGTGTATCTGTGTGTGTGTGTGTGTCCACAGGCTACAGGGGGATGCCCCTGCTAGAATCTTTAGCCCACCCTGGTCAGGGCTGATGGTTAGGGCATAGACAGCTGAAAACATCACCTGACCCTAGGGGCTCACCCTGGGGATTCCTCAAGAGGTAGTTGGGGAAACCAGACTTAAGATCTGGAAGGAGGGCATTCGCTCCCCCCAAGTTTGCAGTGCAATTTTTAAAAATATTGCCAAAATGTGTCTGAGCTATCCAAAGTACTTACAACCAGCAATATAAATTGTGCAGCATTAGCCACAGTTCTGTTTGCAGTGACATCTAACATCACACATTTTTCAGCAAGATAGAAAAGCAAAAGTGAAAAAAAAAAAAAAAAAAAAGCCCAGCAGAATCAAGGTCACATGCTCATACATGCCAGAGCCAAGACTTGAACTTGGGACTCAGGCTTCACGGCCCAGGTTAGTGCCACCTCATCATTCTGGCTTCCTGATCATGAGGAGAAAGAAAAAAACTGGGAGAAACCATCAGTGTGCCCACCTGCTACTCTTCAGCTCCTGTTCCAATGAGAGAGAAAGTGAGACCAGAAAAGTGAAGGGATTCGCCTATGGTCACGCACAAAACCATGCAAAGCTTGAATTCAAATCCAGCTCTTACTCTTTTGTTACAGTCACTATTTTGTGGACTGGGAATTCAGTCAGGGCACAGCAGGGACAGCTTGTATTTGCTCCATGATGACTGGGCCCTCATTTGGGGTGGCTTGAATGACTAGAAATATGTCCCATTTCTGCCAGGCGTCGTGGCTCTCACCTGTAATCCCAGCACTTTGGGAGACCAAGATGGGCAGATGGCTTGAGTCCAGGAGTTCAAGACCAGCCTGGCCAACATGGCAAAACTCTGTCTCTACAAAATATACAAAAGTTAGACAGGCATGGTAGTACACACCTGTAGTCCCAACTACTTGGGAGGCTGAGGGAGGAGGATCGCTTGAACTTGGGAGGTTGAGGCTGCAGTGAGCCATGATTGCACCACTGTACTCCAGCGTGGGTGACAGCAAGACCCGGTCAAAAAAAAGAAAAGAAAGGAAAAGAAAAGAAAAAAGTGTTCCAGTCAAATGGGTTTTCTTGATTTTTCTCCAAGTTGAATATGCTGGGGCTGAAATGCCCACAGTGGCTCTTTCACTCACATATCTGGCTCCCGGAATCAATGGCTGGGACATCTAGAGCTGGCTGAACATGTCCCTCCTCTCCACCCAGCCTCTCCACTTAGCCAGCTTTGGACTTCCTCACAATATGGCGGTCTCAGAGTAGTTAGACTTCTTATGTGGCAGCAGGCTTCCACCAGAGAAAACATTCTGAAATCGTGGGTGTTTTCTCTTTTGGTATGCTTGTTTGTTTCTATGAATACACTGTTTTTGTAAAAACACAAATGATGAGTGTGTGGTGTAAAAATTCAAACAGTAGGCCTGGCGCAGTGGCCTGTAATCCCAGCACTTTGGGAGGCCAAGGGGGGTCAAGGGGTGTGGATCACCTGAGGTCAGGAGTTTGAGACCAGCCTGGCCAACACGGTGAAACCCCACCCCTACTAAAAATACAAAAAATTAGCTGGGCGTGGTGACGGGCCCTATTACTATTACCACCATTCCTACCACTACCATTCCTACCACCACTATTACCATTACCACCATTCCTACCACAACTGCCTGTGATCCAGCTACTTGGGAGCCTGAGGCAGAAGAATCACTTGAACCCAGGAGGCGGAGGTTACAGTGAGCCAAAATTGCGCCATTGCACTCCAACCTGGATGACAAGAGCAAGACTCTGTCTCAAAAAAAAAAAAAAAAAAAAAAAAATTCAAACAGTATGGAAAGTATAAAGATTCCAGAAAAAAAAAAATCAGAATTCCACCACCTAGAAATGAACATTTGGTGAACTTCAATCAAGGAATTCTTCTGCAACCAAATTAAAAATCGAAGAGTGAATGGATGAATGAGTGATGAGCAGAAGGACGAATGGGTAAGTATGAGGGTGGTGACTGAGTTGATGGAGAGAAAAAAGAAAAGAAAATTTGGGAGGCCAAGGCAGGCGGATCACTTGAGGTCAGGAATTCGAGACCATCCTGGCCAACATGGCAAAACACCGTCTCCACTAAAAAATACAAAAAAAAATTAGCTGGGCATCATAGGAGCTTGCCTGTAATCCCAGCTACTCAGCAGGCTGAGGCAGGAGAATCGCTTGAACCTGGGATCAGAGGTTCCAGTGAGCTGAGATGGTGCTACTGCACTCCAGCCTGGGTGACAGAGTAAGACTCCTTTTCAAAAATAAAAATTAAAGAAAATTGTGACTGTTGAGGATTTTAAGAGTTGAGGAAAAGGACAGCTAAGGTTCTGTGGATGTTGGAAAGGTGGTGGTAAGAGACCTGGCTTGCCAGACCCTCACCCTAGCCACTCAGCAGCCATGACTGAAGCTCATCTGCTGCAGAGTCCAGCTCCCAACGGGATGGTAGAGCATTCTAGAAACAGACCGCTTCCCTTTGGTGAATCATCTAAGAGGAGATGGTCTCTAGCATGGGGGCCCACACCACACAGAGCCAGGATGGTTTACCCTCGACCGTGCCTCCACGCTAGTTACCTGCCTGCATCCTCCTTCAACTCAATCCACCTTCAACTCAAACTCTCATCCTTCCCTGCCCTTGAGTGGCTCTTGCCACCTACAAGGTGGAGTCCAAACTATTACTACCATTCCTACCACCACTATTCCTACCACCACTATTACTATTACCACCATTCCTACTGCCACTATTTTTTTGACTGAGTCTCGGGCTTGCTTCATTTAGGCTGGAATGTAGTGGGGTCGCTCTCGCTCACTGCAAGCTCCGCCTCCCTGGTTTAGGCTATTCTGCCTCTCAGCCTCCCGAAGACTCATAGGCCCCTCGGCCACCTTGCCTGCTGTTTTTTGTATTTTTAGAGACGGTTTCAATCAAGCGTAGTCGTGGATGGTTTGTCCTCCTGACCTCGTGGATTCAATCTGCCTCTGCCTCCCAGTGTTGCTGGGATTAGGCTTGGCTCACTGGGCGCCCTGGCTCCCCTACTTCAAGCATTATTACTACTTCACCACCATTCCTGCCCCACCCCTACATTTATTACTCAATTATTCCTACTACCGTTTTACATTTACATTACCATTCCTACCACCAATGCCATTTTATTGTTAACGACCCCGACACTATTATTTATTAATTAATTATTTTATCACTACTGACCGACACCACATTACCACCACTCTTACTGTTACCCAGCATTCCTACGCACACCACTATTACTATCACCACCATTCCTACCACTCACCATTACTATTACCACCATTCCACCACTATTACCATTCCTATCACTACCATTCCAAACCACCACCATACCATTACTTCACCATTCCTACTCACCAATATTTCACCATTCCCATTCCCACGCACTATTACTACCACATTCCTACTCAGCACTACTCATACCATTCTACCTTACCTACCATTCCAACCACCACTTCATTACCATTACCACCATTCCTTCACCACTATTACCATTACCACTATTCCTACACCACTATTACTATTACCACCATTCCTTTCACCCCATTACTATTATTGACGACTTTACGACGACGCGATGATATTCTATTTACGATTTACGACGACGATATTTATATATCGGCTTTACGACGCATTTATATTTAATTTATTCTGAGACGATGAGATGATATTTACACGATTCTTTACTCGTTAATATTTACCGCATTTAATTATATTGTTAATTTATTCTATTTAATTTATACGATATTTACTATTTATTACTATTTATTCTGCCACGACGATATTACTACTTTATTTTATATTTACTTATTCTTTATTTACATTATTACTAATTATTCTTAATTTTACGACGAGCATATTTACTACTATTCTGGACATCTACGAGCATGACTTTATTTAATTTTACGATACATGACGACTTTATTCATGATGACGACGCGACTCGACAAGCCACCACCTACTCCACCACTCTCAGCATGAGCACCACCATCCTGGCTTCACTACACACTAATTCCTACCACCACTCACACACCATTCCTAATCCACCATACCATTCCTACCATTAATCCATACCCACACCACCTTATTCCCACACCACTACTTCATTACCACCATTCCTACCACCACTCACTCACATTTTCACCATTCCTAACACCCACTTCACTTATTCCTACTTAATATTGCTACCAATTAATTACCATTACTTCACCTTATTCCTATGCCTTACCACCATTCCTACCACCCTATTACTACCACTATTGCTATCGCTCCCACAATTACCACTATACTACCATGCTTGCTGTTACTACTACAATTACTATTACTATCCCCACTATTACTATTATTACCACCATTATTGCTACCTTTACTGCCACCACTATTACTACTATTACTAATTACTACCACTATTATTACCATACTATCAAATACCACTAATACTGTTGCTACCACCACTGTTACCACAATTACTACTGCCAATATTACTACCACTATCGCTATTGCTTCCCCAATTACAACTATTACTGTCACAATTGCTGTTACTACTACAATTACAATTATTACTACCACCACTATTCCTAGTACCACCATTGCTACCACCACTATTACTACCACTATTGTTATTGCTCCCACAATTACTACTCTTACTCCCACAATTGCTGTTTCTACTACAGTTACTACTATTACTATCACCACTATTGCTACTATTACTGCTATTACTGATTAGTACCGCTATTACTACTATTGCCACTACTATCAATACCACTGTTACTATTGCTACCACTATCATTACTACTACTCATTTGCCTTCTCCTTTATTCTTCTGCAGTAATCTTTATTGTTATTTACAATTTTTTACTACAAAGGTAACACATAATTCACTATAGAAAAATTGAGAAATTAGAGATAATTTGAGAGCTTGTTTGGAGCAGGGGAGTGCAGCTACTCGTATACCCTTGACTGAAGACTGGTCCTCGTCTCTCGGGGATTGCTGTCCTCTTTGACCAAGTGTGCAGCTTCGGGAGGGACACACATGGAGCAGTGAGGGAGGAAGGGGACACCTACCTAGCCAGCCAGATCACCCGAATCAACCCTGGCGATCGATGGGGTGACAGACTTCACAGCCAGATTGCCCTCGCATCCAAGAAATCAGAGATAATTTCAAAGAGGAAAGTAAAACACCCCCAAGTACCACCGTCCAGAGGTGTCAGCCCACATTAGGTCCCCAGTCCTGAGTGGAGTCTCAGGCGCTCCATGGCCAGCCGCTGGCCACCTTCGCGCCCCATCTCCTCTCTGACCGTGGGCTCCAGCTGGACTGAGTCTCTAATGCTCCCAGAAGCACCTGCCCACTGTCCCCTTGCCTCTGGGCCTTTGCATATGCTGTTTCGTCTGCATGGCATCACCTTCCTCTTGGACGTCATCTGGCTATCCCCCTACCCCCCACACCTTTCCATGCCCCCTGGGCTCTGAGCATAGACACCAGGCCCCCTAGGGAGCCTTCTCTGAGGACCCACACCCCTTAAGCTGGGTCTGGGGCCCTTGCTGGACCCCCACAGTCCCCAAGCATCCCCGTTGAAGCCCATTTCACCCTGTGTGATAAGTCCCTGTGTCCCTGTCTGTCCCCCCTGTGGAAAGCAGGGGTCATGACTGGGCCATCTCTGTATGCCTGTCACAGGTCTGCCACAGAACAGGGGTCTCCATACATGCTCATTGAATGAAGGAGTGAATGCCTCAGTCTGGAAGGGCTTCTTAGAAGAGGTGGCATTCAAGCCAAGCTCTCAAAGGTGGGGAAGAAAGTAGTCCAGACATAGGGCCAGGCTGCTTTTCCTGCACCAGATGACAGCTCTTCTGCATTGACTTTGACCGGGGTTGTCACCTGGGCCCAGAGCGTTTGCAAACCCTCTAGGCTCCCAACGGCATGTTTGAGGAAGCCAGGCGGCTCCTGCCCTGTCCATGCCACCACACAGACACCACCAGATGTGAAGAGCAGGGGATCTCTGTGTGCTATTGATTTCTCACAACCACCTGCCAACAGACAAGGTGAACAGTTCACTTTTATGAATCCTTGTTAACTGTGCGGCAAGAGATATTTCACTTTAAGTGCCCCTTTTTACTGAAAAAGAGAAAAAAATGATAACAGAAAATGTAAGTTATCTCATCATGGAGAGATGCTGAGAGCTCTGAGCCAGGCCTTCAAGAAGACAGAACAGAGGCTAGAACGTGAGGAGGGGAGCCCCTTTCATGCCCCTTCCCACAAGTGGTCAGGCCCCAGGGTCATTCCCAAAGCAGAGACTGGCAGGAAAGTCAAACCTAGCAGGGGAGTAAGGTGGTCACAGCATAGAAGCTGGCTCCACGCATCCAAACAGCAAAGAGAAAAGTACAGGGCTGGTCATGGCAACCTTTAGAAGAAAAAAAAAAAGCACAAAACTGGAAACAACCTAAGTATCCATCAATAGGGGACTGCTTAAGTGTAAATTACAATATGGCCATTTGAATGGAGTACTGTACATCTAGGAAAAAGAACACAGTTGTTCCATGTGAACCAGTAGGGAAGCATGTGCATGAAATATGATGAAGTGGAACAAGCAAATTATAGACCATTTATAGCATGGTACCATTTATGTAAAAGGAAGCATGTATGTGGGTGATATGCACATAGAAGTATGTGGAGAGAGTTACACAAAAATCTATTCACACGGCTACCCTCTGGGGAGTGAGATGGCAGAACTGAGGATGGGGAACAACTTTTGACCTTCGTTTCATTTACTTTTGTGTTAGTTTTTACTGTGTACAGTATTACTTATTTTTATTCTTTTTGTTTGTTTTTATACTTTTTTTTTTTAAAGACAGGGTCTCACTTTGCCATCCAGGCTGGAGTGCAGTGGCACCATCATAGCTCACTGCAACCTCAACCTCCAGGATTCAAGCAATCCTCCAGACTCAGTCTCCCACGTAGTAGGAGCTCCAGGCACTTGCCACCACGTCCGGCTAATTTATTTAGTTTTTGTAACGACGGGGTCTCACTGTGTTTCCCAGGCTCAATATTACTTTTGTAACTTAGAAGCTTCAATCTTTTAAAATGTTAACTTGAGGGGAGGGAGTGCTTTAATTTTTTCCTTTATATCTTTCTCTATTGTTTGAATTTTTTTACAACCATTATTTCTATAAATATAAAAATATAATACAATTTTTTTTGAGATGGAGTCTTGCTCTATCACCCAAGCTGGAGCACAGTGGCACGATCTTGGCTCACTGCAACCTCTGCCTCCTGGGTTCAAGCAATTCTCCTGTCTTAGCCTCCTGAGTAGCTGGGATTACAGGCACATGCCAGTAAGCCCAGCTAATTTTTGTGGGGTTTTTTTTTTGTTTTTTTTTTTTTGATACGGAGTCTTGCTCTGTTGCCCATTCTGGAGTGCAGTGGTGCAATCTCAGCTCACTGCAAGCTCCGCCTCCCAGGTTCACGCCATTCTCCTGCCTCAGCCTCCCGAGTAGCTGGGACTACAGGTGCCCGCCACCACGCCTGGCTAATTTTTTTGTATTTTTGGTAGAGACAGGGTTTCACCATGTTGGCCAAGCTGGTCTTGAACTTCTGACCTCAGATGATCCACCTGCCTCAGCCTCCCAAAGTGCTGGGATTACAGGCATGAGTCACTGAGCCCTGCCATATAATACAATTTCTTTTTTAACAAAAATATATTGGCTTTGATGTCAAGCAGACCTTTTTCTTGTTCTCAACCTTTCCTTTACCACCTGGTTGATTCAGCCCCTCTAAGTATCAATTTCCTCTGCAGCAAAATTGGATATTAATAGAATGTACAGGCCAGGTGCTGTGACTCATGCCTATTATCTCAGCACTTTGGGAGGCCAAGGTGGAAAGATCCCTCGAGGCCAGGAGTTTAAGACCAGCCTGGGCAACATAGTGAGATCTCATCTCTACAAAATAAAGAAAGAAAGAAAGAATTAGCTAGGCATGGTGGTGCATGCCTGTAGTCCTAGCTACTTGGAAGGCTGAGGTGAGAGGATCACTTGAGCCCAGAAGTTCAAGGCTGCAGTGAGTTCTGATCACACCACTGCATTCCAGCCTAGGCAACTGAGAAAACTTCATTTCAAAAGGGAGAGAGAGAGAGAGAGAGAGAGAGAGAGAGAGAGAGAATGTATGGAGCAAGCATGCATTGCAGTAAATGTCAGCTTTATCATTATGATTATTATACCCCATCAAGGGAGATGGCAAACTCTTGTACGCCATCCCAGTTAGTGAGTTAATGCCCATCCCTGCGACAGGCTCTATAAAGCTACTTAAAATGTTGTAGACCAGTGGCTCTCAAACTGTTTTCAGGAATGTAATTCAGTTACAAATGAAATCTTAGGGGGAAGCCCAGAATGTGTAACACAGGAACGAGAAGATTGTGTCAGCATTCAAAGTGTGACACCCATACTGAGTGGATATTTGCAGCCTTCTGTCCTGTATCCTGTCCCCTTCTTTTGGTGACAATACTCTGGTCTTCCTTTCGGGGGAATTATCCCTCCCCCAACTCTCAAGCCCCTCCACAGCATCAGAGGTGGACATGGACCCAATGCCTAAAGCATCCTCTGGACACAGGGAAAGAAAGGTTCAGGGACCAGAATGACCAGTGGGGGCCAGTCAGTCTTGTCACTTCCATGCAAAGTGTGAAAAAAGGGAAGGTCCTTTTCTTTTTTCTTTTTCTTTTTTTTTTTTTTTTCTTTTTTTTGAGACGGAGTCTTGCTCTGTCACCCTGTCACCTGGGCTGGAGTGCAGTGGTGTGATCTTGGCTTACTGCAACCTGTGCCTCCTGGGTTCAAGCGATTCTCCTGCCTCAGCCTACTGAGTAGCTGGGACTACAGGTGCACACCACCATGCCTGGCAACTTTTTAAATTTTTTTAGTAGAGACGCGGTTTCACCATATTGACCAAGCTGGTCTCCAACTCCTGATCTCGTGATCTGCCTGCCTTGGCCTTCCAAAGTGCTGGGATTACAGACGTGAGCCACCGCGCCCAGCCGGGAAGGTCCTGGATTTGATTTCTTCCTGGATTTGGGCTTGGGATGGGGGTGGGATAAGCCTAGAGCTGCCAGAGGCCACCCTCAGAGCCTACAAATGAGGCCAATACAGGGAAAGGTGAACCAGGGAGACGGAGAAAAACCGGCTCTGGTGATACGGAGGAAAGCCCCTGAATCGCACCATGGCTGAGGCCAGCACCACCCTCTGGAGTTTTTCTTGCAGGAGCCATTATGCTCTAGTCAACTGGGTTTTCTGTCACTTGCAACCAAAGAAGAGCTAAATGATATAATACATTTATTCATAAAGCCAGTTAGGAAAAAACAATGAAGGTGCTTTGATAGACATTAACATTTGAAATCAGGAGTTAGGGATGACAGCTGCTGTCTTTTATCATCTCTGCATTAAATTTCTTCTTTTTTTTTTAGTATTAACTTATTTTGTATTTTAGTTTAGTTTTTCAATTGACACATAATAATTGTACATATCGTGATGTTTCTATACATATAATGTATAGTGATCAGATATCAGGGTTATTAGCATATCCATCATCTGAAACATTTCTCATTTTACATGCAACTTATTTCTGTATTTGGTTTTGGTTGCCTGATGGTTCCACTCTCAGGGAAATTTGGATTCACAGGTAAGAGGTTGCAAATTGTTTGTGGTTTAATGTGGGACTTGGGTGCCCAAACGCTGGAGCAAGACAGTCGGCACTCAAATACTCCCCAGCTGTGGGGTCTGGGGCAAGCCCCTTGCCCTCTCTGAGTCTCAGTGTACTAGCACCCAGCTCACAGGAGGGTTGGGAATAGGAGATGAGTGAATACACGATACATGTGAAAGCATTTAGACAGTGCCTGACACCTGGTTTGGGTGAACTCGTGTTCTTATTCTGC
Organism: Papio anubis; assembly: GCF_008728515.1. Lineage (NCBI taxonomy): Eukaryota > Metazoa > Chordata > Mammalia > Primates > Cercopithecidae > Papio > Papio anubis. Next base: position 103,957,505 of record NC_044984.1, read on the forward strand.
CACATTCTAACTCATCGGAGCACCTGTGTGCTGCCTCAGGCTGACAGGTTTACCGGAATAAAACTTCACCTGCTATGTCGGTTTCATTGGCAAACATCCTGAGATGGCAGGGCATGCTTTTATAAAACTTATTTGCAACTGCTTCTCTGTGATTTAGGATTTTCTGGATAGTGACCTCAGAGCCATCCTGTAGGGGCAAAGGAACCTCCAGAGACATTTTAGGAAAGTGATTTTGAGCTCAACATGTAGAACATGTTCCAGTGCATGAGGCTGTCTAGAGTGGACCAGGCTGCCCTCCAGGTAAGAGCTTCCTGTGTCGAGAAAGTGTTCACAATTAGCTGATTGTCGTGCCGTGAGCATCATAATAGGGATGCCAGCACCAGAAGGAAGGAAGACTTCATTCGCACATTCATTCATTCGTCAAATGTTTACTGAGTTCTTTTTTTAAGAGTCAAGGTCTCACTCACTCTGTCACCCGGGCTGGAGTGTAGTGGTGCCTTCATAGCTCACTGCAGCCTCCATCTGCTGGGCTCAAGGGATCCTCCCAACAACAGGTGCATGCCACCACACCCAGCTAGATTTTGAATTTTCTGTAGAGACAGGGTCTCACTTTATTGCCCAGGCTGGTCTTGAACTCCTGGCTTCAAGCTATTCTCCTACCCCAGCCCCGCAAAGTGCTGGATTACAGGTATGAGCCACCATGCCCAGCCTCCAGAGTTCTTACAAGGAGGCAGGCACTAGGCTGAACGTCCCCTCTAACTCTCAGATTAGGTCATTTCACAAATAATTTCTTGCTGAGGTAAGAAAGACTCAGCCGGGTGCAGTGGCTCACACCTGTAATCCCAGCACTTTTGGAGGCTGAAGCAGGTGGATCACCTGAGCTCAGGAGTTTGAGACCAGCCTGGGCAACATGGTGAAACCCTGTCTCTACCAAAAATACAAATAATAATAATAATAATAATAATAATTAGCTGGGCATGGTGGTATTTTAAAAATTAGCTGAGCCTGGTGGTACATGCTTGTGGTCTCAGCTACTCAGAAGGCTGAGGCAGGAGGGTCACCTGAGCCCAGGAGTTCAAGACCAGCCTGGGCAACATAGTGAGACCGTGTCTCTACAGAAATTTTAAAATTTAGCCTGGCATGGTGGTCCACACCTGTAGTACCAGCTACTTGGAAGGCTGAGGTAGAAGGTTCTCTTAAGCCTGGGAGGCAGAAGTGGCAGTGAACCGAGATCACACCCCTGAACTCCAACCTGGGTGACAGAGTGAGACTCTGTCTCAAAAAAAGAAAGAAAGAAAAAGAGAAAGATTCCTTCCACCCGCCTTCTGTGGGCTGTTTTCATTTTTAAAGAGGATCAACTGTGCATGCTTCATGCTAAGGAGTGGGTTTCTAATGGTGGCCCCTCAGGCACCACTGCAGCTTACCTGGGAGTAGAGGGGGGAGGCAGCCCCACCTGCCTTGCTACATATCTTACCTGCCAATGTGAACAGAACAAGGGAGAAAGACACACACCCCAACACCTCCCACCAAGGTAGGATTTCAGATCATAACACCAGTATTAAAAGTGAACAGCTAAGCCAGGTGCCGTGGCTCACACCTGTAATCCCAGCGCTTTAGGAGGCCCAGGCGGGTGGATCACTTGAGGTCAGGAGTTCGAGACCAGCCCAGTCAACATGGTGAAACCCCATATCTACTAAAAATACAAAAATTAGCCAGGCACGGTGGGTGCCTGTAGTCCCAGCTACTCAGTAGGCTGAGACAGGAGAATCGCTTGAACCTGGAAGGTGGAGGTTGCAGTGAGTCGAGATCGTGCCACTGCACTCCAGCCTGAGCAACAGAGTGACACTCTGCCTCAAAAAAAAAAAAAAGGTGACAAGCTAAGCATGTAACACATGTGACCTCATTTCCTCTCAGCTGCCCTGGGTCGGGGAGAGGGGTTGGGTGGGAAAGTGGGGACAGGCAGGCAGTTTGGAAGCAGATCGCCCTCCCCTACTCACTCATTCCCCAACACCTCCCCTCCACACCAGAAGACCTCAACCTCCTCTGTCCCTGGGTGAACAAACAGGCAGGTTGGAGAGCAGACAGTGGCACCAGCAGCAGGAACAGCAGATCAATCAAATTGTCTTCACCAGAAAGCCTAGGTCAGGTGCCTGGAAAGAAAGCATCCATCAAGGGGTAGAACATTGGTCTTCAAGGAGTGTCCAGTAGGCCCTGGAAGGTCCTAGCTCCCTGGAACAGAAGAACATCTCTATTTATTGAGCATTTTCTGTGTGTCTGATAGTAATGACAATAAGAGCTGGCATGTATTCAGTCCACATCCGGTTTAAGCCTGGTAGAACTTCTGTAAGGCGATTGAGGTGACCCTCTTCTTATTTCAGATCAGAAACCTGGGGCTCAGAGAGGCAGAATAGCAGGCCTGCCTGGCTTCAAAGCTCCTGCCCTCCCCACTCTGCTACCCAGCATTCTGTGACTCCCATCATCCTCCCGGAACCTCCAAGGGTGCTTTTATGCCCATTTCACAGGTACAGAAACGGAGGTTCAGAGAGGCAAAGTCACTTGCCCAAAGACCCACAAGAGCTGAACTGGCCCTCAGCCCAGTTCCATCTGACCTCCAGTCCTGGGGCTTCCCCTCACCTGGGCCTCTGTGAGCAAGAACCTGAAGGAGACAGAGTGTGGTACCCAGGCTCATTTCTGGCTCAGGGGACAGTGTATGTGGTAGCAGGAGAAGGCTCCAGGCCCATCATAGAAAGGCATAGCCCCCAACCTCTCTCTGCAGCCTGGGGAAAATCTCACTTCCTACAGGGGCTGCTGCTCTAGCCAATTAATCTTCACATTTCTCCTTCTAAATGTAAATGGCAGGTGAGTGGGATGTTATGGGGTTTGGAAAAATAAAAAGCAACACAAAAGTAATTTGTGTTCGATTTGTGTGCAGCTCTTGACAAAGCCCCAAAGAGACAAGGACTCCCCAGCCCTAAGTTCCATTCTGGGCCTCCACCTTGGAGGGCGGGGAGGGCTCAGTGAGGAATGAACAGGTTCTTCACATCTCACGACTTCTGGGAAGGACAGCCTCCCCCGCCCTGCACCCCACCCTCCTTCTCCTCCCCTCACCTCTCCTTTGTCTCTCTCCTCCCTTTCCCAGCTCTCTGCTTCTCTCTCTCCCCAACCCCCAGAACTCTGCTGGTGCACTGCACCGAGAGGCAATTTATAAAGCAGATGTTTACTGCAAGGTTTTACACGAGCTTGGTGCCTCGCCAAACATTATAGTAATTGGAGGCTGCGTTTAATTACTGATCAATGTAAAGTTAGGAAGAGACAGGCTCAGAAAATGCTTCTGGTCTAGACTTTCCTCTCTGCCTCCGAGAAGGCAAGAGCTCCTGAGCTGAGGCCTGAGTAGCAGCAAGAATGAGTAAAGCAGGCTTGCAAGTAGCTACTAGCCCACTGGGCTCTAGGAAATGGCACTAGGGAGAAGAGACCAGATTTTGCTGCGACCGTTCCTCTTCTTGCTAACTCATTATTGTTGATGCCTTCTTCGTGCCAGAACTGTGCTAGGCACTGGGGTCACGGGATTAATGAATTTCTCCCAGTGCCTGGGCTAGGTGATTTACATACATTATTATTCAACACAAGACAGGTAGGGTAGCCAGGCTCTAAGTCCAGAAGTGATAGCTCATGACTTCCAAGGCTAAGTCATTACAGACACTGCAGCCTCTGTCGTGTTCTCTTAGATCATTTGCTTCGGGGGAAGCCGGCCACCATATCATGAGGACACTCAGGCAACCCTGTGGGGAGATCCACATGGGGAGGAACTGAGGAGCCACCTTGAGGATTGGATCCTCAAGCTCAGTCAAGCCTTCAGATGGCTGCAGTCCTGGCCAACATCATTAACTGCAACTTCACGAGGGACACCAAACCAAAGCCACCCAGCTAAGCCACTCCCAGGTTCCTGACTCACAGAAACTATGAATGCTAAATATTTATTGTGTTAACTCACAACATTTTAGACTAATAGGTAACTAATACAACAGCCATGGAAAAGAAGGAAATATAAGGAAGCCTGATAAGTAGGAAACACAAATAAATATGGCAAGAAAGAGTCCAGCCATATAGTTACATAATTATATAATAGATATATATAAAAGATAGATTGAGGCAAGGTGCGGTGGCTCATACCTGTAATCCCAACAGTTTGAGAGGGCAAGCCAGGAGGATCAATTGAGGCCAGGAGTTCAAGACCAGCCTGGGCAATATAGCTAGACCCCATCTCTATTAAAAATAAAATTTTAAAAAAGATAGATAAAGATAGATATGGCTATAGATATATATGAATGTAGATATGGATATAGATATTTTGGTATATTGATATATATTTTATATATGATAACAATATAATCACAATAAATGTGAATGAGTTAAATTCATCAATAAAAAAATAATATTTCATTCTTTTCTCACTATAACCCCAGGTGATAAACATTATTATATCCACTTTACAGGTGAAAAAATTGAGGCTCAGAGTGGGAAAGAAACTTGCCCAAGGTCTCTGAACTCAAAAATGGTAAGGCTGTGATTCGAACCCAGGTCTTTCTGAATCCAAAGCCCAGAGACTCTAACACCACACTGTCTTGCTATGTCCTTGTCATAGAAGAGGAAACTGAGACTCAGAAAGGGTGAGTGACTTGCTTAGGGTCACACAGCAAGGCATTGCAAAGCTGGAGTCAGAGCCAGGCACCTGACTCATTGTCTGGTGTCTGCCCAGTGACCTTTGGAGCTCTGTCATCAATGCACAAGCATCTCAGGGGTATTCTGTCTTTGTAGCTGTTTAAGACAGCTGGGGACCATTGACTGTGGCCAGAGAGACCCTGTAGGGTCAGATGGTGGGGTCTCCTCAGGGGAGGACACCAGCACAAAGCAACGTGCAGGAGTGCAGGGTGGGGGTGGCTTAATGCATTGAGCTGAACTCCGGTAATTACATCAAGGCCAGAAGCATAATTTGTATCTGGGTGATGAATGTCTGTGTTTTCGGGCCTGATTGCCCTATTTACATTTGGAATTTGCTGATCTATTATTAATGTTTCCTGGAGGCCAGGGTGATGGGTAGGTGCAGCTGGGGAGCCCTCTTCCCCGCAATCCAGGGAATACTAGTTCTTAGGCCCTACCTACTCCAAGCCCCATCCACCCCCTCCTTGTGTAACCCTGACCTTTATGGGGCTCTCTTGGACCAACTGGCATGGGTCTACCTGAGATGAAATTTCCCAACCTCTTACAGATCTGTGCATGTACCCCCAGATATACATATGTGGCAGGCACAGTAATTGCATACTCACACAGTCACACCTATGTATATACATACCCACCTCCTTACCTACCCATAAACACCTTCACACAAACATGCATATACATGAAATGCATATGCATGTGCATGCAAACACTCATGTGTACATGTGCACACACGTACAGCCTGCACACACGCCATTGCATGCACCGACCATGCTGAGAACAGCACAGCAGCTTGCCACAATCTCCCAGTCAAAGAGTGGTGATGGTCGAGTCCATGAACCATGGGCCCAGATGACTCGCATTTGAATCCCAACTCTGCCACTTACCAGCTGTGTGATCTTAAGCAAGTTACTTCACCTCTCTGTACTCTGTTTCCCTCTATGTAAAATGAGGATGATAACCTTATTCATAAGATTGTTGTGAGCAAGCAATGAGCTAATGCAACAGCCTTGCCTAATGTGTGGTAAGTACTGGATATAGATTTGCAATGTCATTATTAATGTTATTGTTTATGTTCCTGAAACATAGTAGACTCTGAGTCATTTTGTTGAAAGGATGGTTAAACACACCCTTCCAAGTTCATGTACAGAGTCCCACTGTCCCTCCCTCCACATTTCTGCTTCTTCATTTCTTCAACCCCTTCTGAGGTCAAGCTCCACAGCCTCTTCTCCTGAAGCCCCTCCTGCCTGTTCACCCCTCTGTGTCTACCTCAAGGCTTCAGGCCAGACGGAACTATAGAAAGAGCACTGGAGTTGGAGTCCCCAGACTAAGAATCAGACCATGGCTCTGCCACTTGCCAGCAGCATGACCCTGGCCCCACAATTCTAAGACTCAGTTTCATGATCTAGGCCATGGGGGTAATGTTAGAAATTACCTTGAGAAACTGAACCGCCAATGGATAGCTACTGGTGGAGGGATAGACAGTGTAGGGGTGAGCATATATATTTCCTGGCCAGGCTGGGCCCTGCTGGGGGCTGTTTGTGGACGGAAGTGACTGCACCGTCATGCAAATGAGTATGCAAATTATATGCTCACATGTGCACGGGCACCTTCACACAAACATGTGCCTACAAGGGAATGCATGCATGCGTATGCAAACACATGGGATGCAGCCACATGGGAAGTGCCAGGACTTGGAGGAGACGGTGCTATGTGATCTTGCCTGAGTCTCCTACCTCTCTGAGCCTCCATCTTCTTTGTAAAATACGACGAGCCGCACCTGGTCCATGTTTAATTATGTTGAGGACTGAATAGACAATGTTTGGTAATTCTGATCGTGGTGCCTAGTATACAGTAAGCAGTTAATACATGGCAGCTGTGATGAGCTTCTTCATTTGTGAAGTCTCAGGCTGGAAGGAGTGCTTTCTGAGACCCCCACCAACTCCAAGGTCCTGTGAGTCTGTGGTTTTCGTCCCCCAATCTCTTAGAGTTTGTCAGTCATCTAGACTGGGGGGCCCTTGTGTAGGTTCCAGAAACTGGCCCCCAAGAGTTGATTCTGCTGTTCTCTGCCTGTGCTGGAATCTCTGGCCTGTGGCAACTCTAAGAGTTGTGCTGGTGGAACCAGTGACAGATGAGGAAATTGAGGCCCTGGTTGAGGCAAGAGTCACCAAGGCCAGCCCAGAGCTGGAGGTGGGATGGACATTGGAACCTAGACTCCTGGGTACCTGGGGCTGGGCTTCTGCAGCCAGCAGTTTGTGTTTTTTTTCAGACAGAGTCTTACTCTGTCACCCAGGCTGGAGTGCAGTGGCGCGATCTCAGCTCACTGCAACCTCTGCCTCCTGGGTTCAAGCGATTCTCCTGCCTCAGCCTCCAGAGTAGCTGGGACTACAGGCGCACTCCACCATGCCCAGCTATGTTCTCAATCTCCTGACATCAGGTGATCCACCTGCCTCGGCCTCCCAAACTGCTGGGATTACAGGTGTGAGCCACTGTGCCTGGCCTGCAGCCAGTGTTTTTGCAGCCTTTTCTGCAGAGCAGAAGCTGGACATGTTGGCTCAGTCTGAGTGTCCTACTTCAAGATGTGACCCATCTCAAGGTCACCAAGTCCTAAGCAGTGCTCCTCACCACACACACAGACACAAATTAAATCAAATGCATTGTGCGTGAAGACACCATAACAGGAATAGGCACTACCCTGTATTGAGTACTCACTACGTAGAAGCACTTCCCACCTGTTTCATCTCAGCCTCATATGTAGGAAGCTGAGGCAAGGAACGTGTTCAAGGACACACAGGTCAGAAATAACAGAGTTGGAACTTGAACCTGGGTCCTCTTGACTCCAGAGGCTCTGCCCTTAACTTTGATGCTCCTGTGTCTCCTCAGTGAAGTCAAGCAGAGAAAATGGGTTTGCAAACTGCAACAGGTAGGGCCGACCTGGGATCAGAGGCCTTGATTGCTCCTGGGTTTGGCGGGTGGGGAAGTAGGAAGAGGTGCCTAGCCTAGAGGCTGCTGTAGCAAGAACCACCCTGCGCCCTCCGGAAAGGGGCCCCCATTTTCTTGCGATGCCGGGGAAGTTTGGGCAGTGAGCACATTAAATAAGGCCATAAATTTGTCATGAAGACTGGAAATGAACAGGGCTTATCATTTATGGATGGAATAATTAAGCCACTGCTTTTGGCGGCTTCGCTGAGGGCTGTGCCTGCACTCCAGGCGTCGCCAGCAACCAAGTCAGGAACTGGTTGGGGGATTTCACTGTCGTCCCCCCAAACCCAACCATCTCACACCAGACCCTGAGGAGACTCCACCAGCGGCCAGGACAGCCGCCTACTCAGTCAGTACAGACTACCCAGGCTTTGTGAGGTCATAAAAACCCTGACCAATCCCAGGAAGACCCCTCTCTCAAACTCCGCCCATGGAGGGGCTGCCCACCTCCGTAGATAGAAGTGGTGGACCTGGCTTCCTGGAACAAAAAGAGGCCCCTGGTATGGTAGAAAGTGTGAAGCATTTATACCGACCTGGGTTCAAGTCTTAACTCTCTCATGCTCCAGCTGTGTGCCTCTGGGCCAGTCACTTCACCTCTCTGAGCCACCTCTCAAAAATCGGCAAAATAGACCAGGCACAGTGGCTCATGCAGGTAATCATTGTATTTTGGGAGGAGATAGGATTGCTCTAGGCCAAGCATTTGAGACCAGCCTGGGCAACACAGTGAGACTTCATCTCTACAAAAAACATTTAAAAAGTAGCCGGCGGGGTGGTGCACACCTATAGTCTCAGCTACTCTGGAGGCTGAGGCAGGAGGATTGCTTGAGCTCAGGAGTTCTAGGTTACAGTGAGCCATGATTACACCACTGCACTCCAGCCTGGCAGACAGAGTGCGACCCTGTGTCTTAAAAAAAAAAAAAATAGGCAAAATAGTGTTTTATGAGTTATGTGGAGGATTGAGTTAAATCATAGCTATGAAGTGCCTAGTGAGGATCAGGCACATTGTAATTGCTCTACAAATCCAGCATGCCATTTCTTTCTCCCAACAGAGTTCTCAGGACTAGAAGGCTCAGAGAGGCAATGAGACTCAACTGAGGAAGCACAGCAAGTGAGCAAAAAGTGGGTGCCTAGTTCCTTCCCCTGGAGTTCCCTGTCATCTATCACGCATGGTATAGGGCTCAGCTCATTCCCCAAGAAAAGGCTGAGTTCCCATCCCCTCCCTGCTCCCAGCTACCGCAGGTCAGTGGAGAAGAGAGGGAGGGCATTACACAGGTGATTGTAGCCACTAATATTTCCGGAGCTTTTGCAGTGGGATAAGTGCTGTCCTAGATGCTCTGCACTTGTGATTTCATTTTATTCTCCAAACAATGCTTAGAAGTGGGAACCATTATTATCCCCATTTTAGAGGTGAAGAAACTGAACTCACACCCAGATCCTTGACCTGAGTCACTTAGCCAAGATGTGGAATTTGTGTGTGATTTCCTGGGTTCTGGCAATGTCAGGCTTGGGGGAGGATAGCAAATTAAGACTGTTTGGATTCTGCCGGCACATTCCAGATTTCCAGCTTTGATATTCCATGTTCTTGAATGGGTTCAAGCCCTTTTTTACAGATTGGGAGACTGAGGCCCAGCCATGGAGGCAGAGCCTTAGAGTTTGCCCACTAGTTCTCCAGGGCCTGTCCCATCAGTGGCAGATACCAAGGCTGACGCAATCAGAGAGGCCTCTGCCACCTGCCTTGGGGAAGGGTCTGGACCCTCCTTGCCTCCCCAACCCACCCACTCTGCATCACTATGGCAACCATGCAGGTGAGCCTCATCACCGCTAATCCTCTAATTACCAGCCACCTCTTCAATCGGCTGTAATTACTTTGGGGACACAGTTAACCTCTCATTAGGAACGCACGGCCGCTTTCTCCAAAAGCACAGCAGTGACATGCCTAGTAATTTACCGCCCCGGCTCGCAGGGCCGCTTTGTGTTTAACTCGGGCGCCATTGCATCCCTGTCATTACTCCAGCCCGGTTGTCATGACGATTAATCATTCAATCCCTCATCAGCAACTTTTGCCAAATGTCACCCCGCTCTTGATCAAAATCCATCCTGCAGCCCGACACTGGGGGACTAATGACTTGGAAATAGGCTTCCCCATTCCTGAGAGCTTTTCCCCAAGACTCCTTTTCAGCTCCCTCCAGGAAAGGGAAAGAAAAATGTGAGCTCAGTGTGGAGCGGGGTGAAGGAGGGTGGTGAAGGTGGCAGAAAAATTAGCACGTATTGAGTGCTTACTCTGTGCTAGACACCTGAGGGACAGCCATGCATTTAACCCTAATGGCAACACATTTCCTAGAAGGGGAAACTGAGGCTTAGGGAAGCTGAATGGTTTGCCAAAAAGGAAGTATAGAGAGAGTCTTCCTTAGACCTCTCTGATTCCCAGGCTGGGCTGTTTTGAGCAGACCTCAAGAATCTTGACCATCACCAATTATCAAGGATCCTGGAATGCCAGAGTTTGGACAGCCCAGTTTAATAGGCCAGAAATTAGCTGGCCCATAAAATCCAGGGCAAAAAGCATTAAGAGACGAACCTGGGCACTTTATGATAAGGAGCCCAATCCAGGATGAGCAGATAACTGTCGTGAATACCTTTGCCCCCAACAACATGGCAGCAACATCTGGCAGACAGCAACTTCAGAATCCAGATGAAGAAATAGGCTGAAACATATTCGTAATAATGCCATAAAATTATCTAGACTAAGATTCTTGACCTGGGGTCCTTGGAGCTTCATGATGGACTTTGGTGGCCCATGAGGCCCCTGAAAATCAGGCTACATTTTGATTGGATGTATGGGCATTTTTCTAGGAAGATGCTACAGAAAATGCTGAGAACTACTGCTCTAGTACATTTCTCTCATCTTTCCCCATATCCCTATTTTATAGAAGGGAATACTGAGGCCCAGGTAGGGGCCAAAGTTTCATAGCAATTCAGGGTGGAAACCCCAGGTCTAAGCAGGGGTGAACTCTTTCTCAGATGCCTAGAGCAGCCAAGTAGGGCGGGGCAGGCTGTACAGTGCACAACCCCAGGAGGCCTTCATGAAGACAGTGGTATGCGTGACACCTTCCTCTCTGGGTTCTGCTAGATCAAGGGGAAGAATTTTTTCCCCTTCACAGTGGCCGCCAGCCCCCCAGTCCTCACACTCCTGTGGAAGCCCAGCCCCCAATCCTGCTAAAGGAATCTTTCCTAGGCCCCTCCTAGGGAACGTTCCTGCTGGCTGGGCCGCCAGCATGTGTGAGACATAATTACAGCACGTTGTAAATGGCATTAACAGACTGTCACAGCAGCCACATGGTATTAGCAAATGGCTCTGTCTTCATCATGCAGTCCCCGCAGCCCCCGGGATAGAGCACTTCCCAAGGGGTCTTCTTCCAGGTCCAGGTTGCATAAGCCTCCTGGTGGGGGACTAGGGGTGGGGGAAATGATTCAACTCACAGAGACCTGGCGATTCTCCAAGGCTTTCTGAGGTCTCAGCAAAGAACTGAGCAAAAAGTTAGGAAATCTGATTTATAAACCTAGTTCAGCAGCAAACTTTCTGTGAGGGACAAACTAACCTTTATCAGGCAGCTACTTATGTGCCAGGTGCTCTAGAATGTAATCTTATTTAAACCTCATAACAACAGCTAAACAATTATATTCACCTTGCTTTACTGAGGCTCAGAGGGGAAAGGTCGCTTCTCCAAGTCCCTTCAGCTAATAAGTGGCAGATGTCGGATTCAAACCAAGGTCTGATGCCTTCAGAACCTGGGCTTTTCCATATATCATGTTGCTTCTTTGGAAAATTCTTTGATCAGTTTTCTGACAATAGAATCTATAGCCTTGAAGGTAATTCTCAAAAGCTGCCAGCCCACCGGAAAGTTACCAGCCCCTGAGCTCTACTTAATGGGGTTTCCATGGGAGCAACATAGTAATGACATGGTAATAATTGAGATAATAACAATTGTTAAATGTTTCCATACAGTTTATCCTATGATTCTTTGTAACAAACCTATGAAGAAAAAGGAACAAGTAGTCCTGTTTGAGAGAGTTGAAAACTAAGGCCCAGAGGGGGAAAGGAACTTCCTCAAAGTTCCACAGTACGTCTGTGGTGGAGCCAGGATGAATTCCCCTTGTGTCCTAATTTTCAGTCCTGGTTTTTTTCCACAAGCCATGGAGAAAGGTGTCCATAGGGCTGTGTCTGGAGACTGAGCAGGAGAGCATTCATTCTTCCGGGTGCTTCCTGCCCTCCCACCTGCCCAGTGGACACCAGTGATTTATGCTTCATCTGGGAGGCCTCCAGGCTGCAGGCAGCAGGATGGGCTGCTTCCTGACTGGTAAACAAATCCCCCGCTGAGCAGGTCATATTTTATCTGGGCCACCACCTGCCAGCTCATTTGCTTACAGATACAGGTGCTTCACCAGGAAGGAATTAGCGATTACTTAGCCCAGAGACCCCGGCAGATAGAGAGCAAGCCTGGGCCATAGCTCGGGTGGGAAGCCAGGAACCTGTCTGTGAGGTCTCTATCTCCTCCCAGACCTTTATCCTGATCTGGAACCAAAGGATAGGTAAGAGTCAAGGATAGAATGAGGGGCCGTGTGTAGCTGCTCACACCTGTAATCTTAGCACTTTGGGAGACTGAGGTGGGAGGATCCCTTGACCCCAGGAGTTTGAGATCAGCCTGGCCAACATGGCAAAACCACGTCTCTACTAAAAATACAAAAATTAGCTGGGTGTGGTGGCGCACACCTGTGGTCCCAGCTACTCGGGAGGCTGAGGCACCAGGATCACTCAAACCCAGGAGGTGGAGATTGCGATGACCTGAGACTATACCACTGTACTCCAGCTTGGGAGACAGAGCAAGATTCTGTCTGGAAAAAAAAAAAAAGAAGAAGAAAGAAAAGGATAGAAGGAGAAACCTACCTGCTTTGGAGGAAGCTGATCCCCAGCTCCCAACCCCATCCACATTCTACCAGTTCTTCAGAGTTTGGTGCCAATAACCCCACTCTCAGCAGACTTCCAAGATCAAAAAAAAAAAAAAAATGACCTATCACTGTTTTTTTTTGTTTTTTTGTTTTTTTTTTTTTGAGACAGAGTCTCACTCTGTCGCCCAGGCTGGAGTGCAGTGGCCGGATCTCAGCTCACTGCAAGCTCCGCCTCCCAGGTTTACGCCATTCTCCTGCCTCAGCCTCCCGAGTAGCTGGGACTACAGGCGCCCGCCACCTTGTCTGGCTAGTTTTTTGTATTTTTAGTAGAGACGGAGTTTCACCGTGTTAGCCAGGATGGTCTCGGCCTCCAAAAGTGCTGGGATTACAGGCTTGAGCCACCGCGGCCGGCCAAGACCTATCACTTTTGATCTTAACATTTATCATGAGGCTGAGCTAGTGTTTGTCAGTCTTTTCCACTGTCATATTACTCTGGAGAGCAGTGGCATGATCACAACTCATGGCAGCCTCAACCTCCCAGGCTCAAGCAGTCCCCCCACCTCAGCCTCCCAAAGTGCTGAGATTACAGGTATAAGCCTGTAATGTTACTTTTATGTTTCCTCCTTTCCATATTGTACTCTTTAGAAGGAAGTCACTAAATGCATCCGAAACTTCAGGAGTGGGAAGTTATGCAGCACCTCCTTGAGGGCAGAGTATTTACATAAATTATTCAGAATTATTCTGCAAAGGAGATTTGTATGTTCTCTTCTTTGTTTATTCAATCATTTATTTTTATTAGTGTAGACTCATGGATATTTGTTTCATACCTTGAGTCATGATCCAGTGCCACTGTGTGCTTTTTAAATGACACTTGGCTCTTTCTTCCTTGGTTCACCAGTAATTACCAAAAATCTGTTCTAAGGCAATCTTATTCCATGGCATTTTAATAGGCAATACCCTCAAAATAGATTTTGGAGGCAAGTCATTTGAGTAATGGTGGAAAAGGATTAGAAAGAGATCTTGACTGCATTGACTGGTCAGACTTTTTTTTTGGAAGATAGTATCTTGCTCTGTTGCCCAGGCTGAGTGCTGTTGTGCAATCAGAGCTTACTGCAGCATTGACCTCCCAGGCTCAAGGAATCCTCTTGCCTCAGCTCTCAAGTAGCTAAGACTACAGGCATGCATCACCATGCCCAGTTAATTTTTTTTTTTTTTTCCAGAGATGAGGGGGTGGTCTTGTTGGTCTTGAACTCCTGGCCTCAAACGATCATCCAGTCTTGGCCTCCCAAACAGTTGAAATTATAGGTGTGAGCCACCATGCCTGGCCCAAATCTTTTAATGTGCTAATAATGTGAGTAGTGAATCACTTAGAGGAAGGTCTAATGGGCAACATTTCCCACATTTTTTTTTTTCCTGGAACCCTGGTCTGGGGGCAGGGGAGGAGGAGCAGGTAAAGGACACATATGAGAAAATCATCAAACCAGGAGCTCTTAAGGGCAAAGATCATGTTTTATCCTCCTCTTCCTGTCTAGAAATTAGTACAGAAAAGGTGCCAAGGAAAAGTAGTTGGATAGGTGGAAGGATAGATAGATGGATGGATGGGTGAGTGAAAGGGTGAATGGATGGATGGATAGATGGATGGATGGATGGATGAATGGATGGATGGATGGATGGATGGATGGATGGATGGATGGATGGATAAGTGGATGGTTATGTAAATGGGTAGATAGAAACATGGAAAGATGAACAGATAGAAGGTGTCTGTTCTGTGTGGTTGGTAGATGGACGGATGAATGGGTGAGTTGGCAGGTGGATGAATGGATAAATAGTTGGGTTGGTAGGTGAATGAATGGATGGATAAATGAGTTGATAGGCAGATGACTGGATACACAGATGGGTTGACAGGTAGATAAATGGATGGATGGATGGATGGATGGATGGATGGATGGATGGATTGGTAGATTGGAAGGTGAATCGGTTGGTAGATGTTGACTTCCAGGTATTTGTTGCTATTGTGTTGAAATGGAGTCTTGCTCTGTCACCCAGAATGGGATGTAGTTGTGTGATCTCGGCTCACTGCAACCTCCATCTTCCAAGTTCAAGCAATTCTCCTACCTCAGCCTCCTGAGTATCTGGGACTACAGGTGTGTGTCATCAGGCCTGGCTCATTTTTGTATTTTTAGTAGAGATGGGGTTTTGCCATGTTGGCCAGGCTGGTCTCGAACTCCTGACCTCAGGTGATCTGCCCGCCTTGGCCTCCCAAAGTGCTGGGGTTACAGGCGTGAGCCACTGTGCCTGGCCCCTGACTTCTGGTTTGGATGGTTTTCTTTTTTAGTACTAAGAATATCCCCCGCTTCTATTACCCACAAGCTTCCAGAGTTAGGGCTTGAGATAATTGGTCACTGCTGACAGAGGCAGTGAAAGTAGTGACCATTTATTAAACCCTAACTCATGGCAGGCACTTTGCATGCTCTGCCATCCTCACAACAGTCTATGTGGTAGGCATTATTATTTCTCCCCATTATTCAAAGGAAGAAACTGAAGACCAGAGAAGTCAAGAAACTTGGACAAAGTCCCCCAGCAGGAAAAAATGATGGAGCTGGAATTGGAGCTGAGATCTAAGTCTCTTTACTCCCCGGATTCCTCACAATGGCCCTAGGTCTGTAGGCTTATCATCACTTCTCATTCCCTTTGCTGGGCCCCACTGGGTCAGTGGGAAGATGACAAAGATCTTCAGTGACCTGGGGAAGAGAGAGGCAACATTACAGGACTTGCTATATCTTTTCATCCAGCACCAGGCTGCAGAATGCTCCCAGCTGAAATAGAACAGAGTCCCTGGAAACAAAGAGCCAAGCGGTGTTCAGACCAGATGCGCATGTGTATATGTGTGTGCATTTAAAAATATGTACTGGTTTTTTCTTTTTCTTTTTTTTTTCTTTTCTTTTTGAGATGGAGTCTTGCTCTGTTGCCCAAGCTGGGGTGTAGTTGCGCGATCTCGGCTCACTGCAAGCTCCACCTCTCAGGCTCAAGTGATTCTCGTGTCTCAGCCTCCCAAGTAGCTGGGATTTACAGGCGTGCACTACCAGGCCCGGCTAATTTTGTATTTTTAGTAGAGTAATTTTGTATATTTAGTTTCAACATGTTGGCCAGGCTGGTCTCAAACTCCTGACCTCAAGTGATCTGCCCACCTCAGCCTCCCAAAGTTCTGGGATTACAAGCATGAGCCGCTGCACCCAGTTTATAGTGTTTTATATAGCTACCTGTGTTGCTTCCAAAAATATGATTTGAAGTAGTTGATATTTTAAAAATCCCTGCCTAGTTACGCCATTAAAATGAGAAATAGAAGGCCGGGCGCAGTGGCTCACACCTGTAATCCCAGCACTTTGGGAGGCCGAGGTGGGCAGATCACAAGGTCAGGAGATCAAGACTATCCTGGCTAACACAGTGAAACCCTGTCTCTTCTAAAAATACAAAAAAATTAGCCTGGCGTTGGTGGCGGGCACCTGTAGTCCCAGCTGCTCAGGAGGCTGAGGCAGGAGAATGGCATGAGGCAGGAGAATGGCATGAGGCAGGAGCAGCTGAGGTAGTCCCAGCTGCTCAGGAGACTCAGGCAAGAGAATGGCAGGAGGCAGAGTTTGCAGTGAGCCGAGATCGCGCCACTGCACTCCAACCTGGGTGACAGAGCGGACTCCGTCTGGAAAAAAAAAAATTAGAAATAAAATACAAGAGTTAAGTTTAAAGAGAGTTGGGAGCAGAGCGGTATCCAGGCTCTCACATCAGAGGGAATGAGGTAGGGAAAAGGACTATACTATTAGATGGAGGAATGGGGAATATGCAGAAAAAGACTCTATTCTCTGACGGCCCTGTCTTTGTTTTTCATAGTCTTGCAAGGTCAACATATTCCCTTAAAATTGTTTAAAAGCCACATTAAAAAAAGAATGTTTTTTCCTATCAGTATAGAAAAAGTCAAATTATATCAGAAAATCTAGGTTAAGGCAATAATGGCAATTGAAATCTAAACCTGGTCCTGAGCTTCCTAGCAGCCATGGCAAAAAGGCAAAGGAGTTTGTTTTCTTAGTTCTCATGGTCTTCCAAAAGCAACGTTTAAGGAAAGTATAATAAAGTCTAGGCTTTTCCAGAGAGAGAGACTGTTCTCCATGCTGAATCCTGAGAGGGATATGTCCCCTGGACCATTTGAGCCTCCATGTGACATAGAACGACCCTGAACAACATCATGGTTCAGTTTCTTTATTGCTGTTTTGCATTCTACATGTGGTTCTTTCTCATGTCAACCCTCAACAACCAGCAAGGGCTCCATCAGTTTGTGGCACTGGGTGGGCAGTTCTCCTGGGGAAGGAATAATTTGATCTGACTTGATCCAGGGACCATGCTTGGATCATCTGGAGGTTGGAGGATGGGTGTCTTCGGGTGGCAGCAGCAGTGGCAAATAAGACTCTAGCAGCCCTGGGAGCAACAGAAGGGCGTGGGAGGCAATGGGCACAGGGCAGTTAACGTTCCTAGTATCCAGGATTGGACCAGAGAAACCAAGTCTTTCACTCCCTTCTTCCTCCCTGGAAAGGCCTAACCAGGGCATCTGCCCACCAGGAAAAGGCCTCAGCCAAACCTAGTAGAAAGAGCTTTGAAATCAGATCATCAAGACTCAAGTCCTGGCTTGTCGCTGGTTAGCTGTGTGACCTTGAACAAGTCTCCAAGCCTCTCTGGTTCTCCATGTCCTCATCTGGAATGTGGAAATAGTCATGCTCCATGAGGTTGCTGAGAGCCTTAGATGAGGTAACGCATGTAAAGTCAGGTTAGTATTATAGTTGCCAGTCTCCTTTCTGCCTTTGTTTTCTTTCCTTGTCTTGGAACAATCCAGTGTGCTAATGGCCCCCATGTGGGAGAGCAGAGCCTGATGCTTCTAGAGTGGCATTCTTGGGGGTCCATGGCTGGATTTTACTGTGCTCATGAACCCCTGAAACAATAGGCAATATTAAGTGTATAGATGCATTTTTCTAGGTAGAGAGTCCATAGCTTCTCTCAAGTACCCAAAGGGACCCAGGACCCCAAGAAACCAGCAGTCACTGCCCTGAGGGGTGGGTCTGACCCTCCTGTCCTGTGCTGCCCTAACCCCAGACTCCGGGCCCAGTCCTCAGGTCATCTGCCAGCCTCAAGCGTCATCGGGTCCCAACCTGGCTGGGTTCTTCCTTTGCCACAGCGAGGGAGATGGGCAGACCTGGTTCTTAGAAGGGTGCAGCCTTGATCTGGGCTGGTACCAGGAAATAAAGGTCCAAGAGTGTATTGAGGTCAGGCGCAGTGGCTCACGCCTGTAATCTCACTGCTTTGGGAGGCTGAGATGGGAGGATCACTTAGGGCCAAGAGTTCAAGACCAGTCTGGACAATAAAGCAAGACCTCATCTCTACACAAAATAAAAAATTAGCTGGACATAGTGGTGTGCGCCTGTAGTCCCAGCTTCTCAGGAGGCTGAGGCAGGAGGATTGCTTGAGCCCAGGAGTTTGAGGCTGCAGTGAGCTATGATCACACCACGGCACTGCAGCCTGGGTGACAGAGTGAGACCCTGTCTCAAAACAAACTCCAAATAGTGTATTGAGAACTTAGGAGGAGCTGTAAGTACCTGCACATGTGATCTTCTTTAATTGGCCCTGAATCCTGGGATCATTATCCCCATTCTAAAGCTGAGGAAACTGAGGCCCAGAGAGGGGAGTGGGAGGGCTCACTCAGAGCTAGAAGCAGGGCTGGGATTTGGGCCCAGTGCTGGTTGATTCCAGAGCACGTGCTCTTCCCATAGTGCCACAGGGGGCCCAGGAAATCCGCGGGGGTCTGAAGATGGGAACAGGCCTGCAAGGCACCGTTGTTCAGGTTGTGCCCTGCCCAGGGACACCTGGTTGAGGGAGTGGCATTGGGAGTGAAATGCGTCTGAAATTTAGCTCGAGGCCCACTAGCCTAGGCTTGTCTTAAGGGCCTTCAACAGCCTAGAGAAAGAGTTGCCTTTCTTTTCTGGGGACAAATTATTGTCCCCAGAATGGGGCTTTTTCCTAACGGGTCAGCCCAGAGTGAGAACCATTTTTTATAATTTCTATAAAGCCCCCAGAAAGGCTCCTTGCAATTCTTGTGGAAACACATTTTTTGGGTTTGTTTGTTTGTTTGTTTGTTTGTTTTGAGACAGGGTCTTGCTCTGTTGCCCAGGCTGGAGTGCTGTGGTGTGATCATAGCTGACTGCAGCTTTGACCTCCCAGGCTCAAGCAATCCTCCCACTTCATCCTAAGTAAATGGGACTATAGGCATGCACCACCACACCTAGCTAATTTTTAAAATCTTTTGTAGAAATGGAGGTCTCACTATGTTGCCCAGGCTGGTCTTGAACTACTGAGCTCAAATGATCCTCCTGCCTTAGCCTCCCAAAGTGCTGGGATTACAGGCATGAACCACCACACCCGGCCATGAAACACATCTTTAAAAGGTGAGCATATTGGCATGAGCTGAGACTGTCTGCCTAGCTTCTACAATGACACCTTCAAGATGGAGTCTCATGGGACCTACCTACCCTGAGGAGCCAGCCCAGCCTCAGCAGGCAGAAGACAGTTCCTGACACTCTCCAAGGTAAGCCAGGGCCAAGGAGGAGGGGCAGGGCTTGGGACATCATTTACTCTGCTCAGCTGTCCCTAGAGTGCCCCCTCCCACCCTACCTGGCCCCCATCTCCCAACCCCCTGCCAACACGTGACCCTCAGGCATGGGAGGCAGAGCCCCCTAGCAGAGAACCATAGAGACTCCAGGCCTATGGTCATTTTCCTAGCCACGGTAATAATCTACACACCAGTGGCATCTTTTCAGGAAAGGGTGGGCAGGCCCTCCTGGTCCCTAGAAAATCCCTCCTGTGACTGGCATCTCCCAGGAGCATCCTCCCCAGGCCAGCCCTATGGTCACTTATAAGGACTGATTGCCCAGGACCACCACCACTCAGCACCCATCCTGTCCTCTCTCCTCCTCTTCTCATCCTCCCCCTCCCTGCCACTGCCTCTGGCCTGATTAATTCCCTGAAATCTGCCATGCCACAATGAGTAATCAGGCTCATGCCCTACTAATTGGCACTCAGAGACCTGACAAATGACTCTGCTCTGGGATTCCAGTGCTGGGCTGGGCTAACTTTCCACACCCAAGCAACCCCCAGTTTGCCTCTAAGACAGGTGGGCTGGAGCCCTAGCAGAGAGGGGGAAGCAGAGGACCCAGGACAGAGGGAGGGCCCCTTAGCAAGCCTCTGATTAACTCAGGTCTGCCACTTCCTGTCTGTGTATCTCAGAGCAAATTATCTCCCTCTCTGAGCCTGGCATTCAGACTCTGAGCTTCATCTCCAGTTTCAGCTCCTCAGGTACCCTGCTTCTTCTGCTCCGTCCAAACCACCCAATGACCGTGGTCTAGTCTCAGCACTCTGGGGGAAAAAGGTGTGTGCATTATATGTGTGCATGTGTGCATAAGTTAAGTTTATTATAAACTTTATTGATATAACAGATGTGTAGCACACATTTTTTTTTTTTTGAGACAGGGTCTCCCTCTGTGGCCTAGGCTAGAGTGCAGTGGTGCAATCAGGGCTCACTGCAGCCTCGACCTTCTGGGCTCAAGTGATCCTCCCACTTCAGCCTCCTGAGTAGCTGGGACCACAGGCATGTGCCACCATGCCTGGCCAGTTTTTTATTTTTGCTTTTTTGTAGAGACAGGGTCTCACTATGTTGCTCAGGCTGGTCTCAAACTCTTGGCCTCACATGATCCTCCTGCCTCAGCCTCCCAAAGTGCTGGGATTACAGACGTGAGCCACCGTACCTGGCCTAGCACACAATTTTAAAACAATAGTAAAATGCATGATAGCCTTTTATGTTAGATTCCATAGAGTCAATTGATTCTCATAAAATGCTTTCATGGATTTTTGCCAAATTCTGGTATTAGTAGCCAATCTGGTTAAAATTGATGAGTAAATGTAGTTAGTAAATGTAGTTCAGGCATGAATATTGGTTGGTGTTTTCATTTACGTGTTAAAGGGTAAGCTGAAAGTGAAACAATGAAATTGCATTTCAGAACTTCACTCATTCAGCAATGATGTGAGCAACTTTTTTGTTGAATTGCATAATAAGTTTTGAGTACAGGAAGAACATTTTCTCAAATTTTTATGCTATTCACTTGCAATGACACAACATACAGGCCAGGTGCAGTGGCTCACACCTGTAATACCAGCATTTTGGGAGGCGGGAATCACTTGAGGCCAGGAGTTCGAAACCAGCCTGGGCAATGTAGCAAGACCCCATCTCTACAAAAAATATTTTAAAAATTAACCAGGCATGGCGGTACATGCCTGTAAGTCCTAGCTACTTGGAAGACTGAGGAAGGAGGATCGTTTGAGTCTAGGAGTCAGAGGCTGCAGTGAACTATGATCACGCCGCTGCACTCCAATCTGGGAGGCAGGTTAAGATCCTATCGCTAAAGCAAACAGTCTACAAGCACATATAAGTTTAATCTGTGTTATTAACATATTCTGCATTTCTTTTTTTCTTTGTTCTTTTTTTTTTTTTTTTTTTTTTTTTGAGACAGAGTTTCATTTTGTTGCCCAGGCTGGAGTGCAGTGGTGCGATCTCAGCTCACTGCAACCTCCGCCTCCCAGGTTCAAGCAATTCTCCTACCTCAGCCTACCGAGTAGCTGGGACTATGGGCACGTGCCACCACGCCCAGCTAATTTTTTGTATTTTTAGTTGAGACGGGGTTTCACTATGTTAGCCAGGATCATCTCGGTCTCCTGACCTGGTGATCCCCCTGCCTCAGGCCTCCCAAAGTGCTGGGATTACAGGTGTGAGCCACCATGCCCAGCCTTTTTGTTTTCATTTGAGACAGAGTCTTGCTCTGTTGCCCAAGCTGGAGTGCAGTGGTGCGATCTCAGTTCACTGCAGTCTCTGTCTCTGTCTCCCAAGTTTAAGCGATTCTCCTGCCTCAGCCTCCCAAGTAGCTGGGACTACCGGCATGAGCCACCATGCCCAGCTAATTTTTGTATTTTTAGTAGAGACAGGGTTTCACCATATTGGCCAGGCTGGTCTCAAACTCCTGACCTCAGGCAATCTGCCCACCTTGGCCTTCCAAAGTTCTGGGATTACAGGTGTGAGCCATTGCGCCTGGTCATTTTCTGCATTACTTTCTAAGTTTGGACTGTCAACAAAACAAAAAGCTAAGCCCTCGTTTGTATCACTTGCCTATTTCTGTGGTGTAAATACTCTAATTTCAAATTACGAACATGACGTTAGTAAATGCAGAGAGGGGGAGAGATGGACAAATACCATTGTATGGTTATCTCCACCGTATAGATTCAATAGGTGGAAATGACCTCAATAAATTATTTGCATCTACTGAATATGTATTATACAGATAATAGCAAGATGTAGTAAAGCACTAAGGATTGATGAGTTTTGAGTATTTATTACTGTTTTAATATGAATGGATTTAGCTATACATTTATATAATTTAAATTTTAATGATCACCAAATGTTGTGTAAGGAAGAATTTGACTGACTTTTGTCTCTTATTCCTGGGAGGGAGACTCTAAATCCTTGGAATTTCTCAGAGTAATAGGAGTGACTTTGTTATTTATGAGCCCTGTGGCTGGTCTGTTTGAGATGGAGTTTTGCTCTGCCACCCAGACTAGAGTGCAGTGGCGCGATCTTGGCTCACTGCAACCTCTGCCTCCCAGGTTCAAGCAATTTTCCTGCCTCAGCCTCCCAAGTAGCTGGGATTACAGGCACCCACCACCATGCCCAGATAATTTTTTTTTTTTTTTTTTGAGACAGAGTCTTGCTCTGTCACCCAGGTTGGAGTGCAGTGGTGCGATCTTGGCTCCCAAGTAGCTGGGACTACAGGCACCCGCCACCACACTCAGCTAATTTTTTGTATTTTTAGTAGAGATGGGGTTTCACTGTGTTAGACAGGATGGTCTTGATCTCCTGACCTCAAGTGATCTGCCTGCCTTGGCCTCCCAAAGTGCTGGGATTACAGATGTTAGCCACCATGCCTGGCCTGTTTATTTTGAGATGGGATCTTGCTCTGTCACCCAGACTGGGGTGCAGCAACATGATCACGACTTGCTGCAGCCTCAATGTCCCAGACTCAAGTGATCCTCCTGCCTCAGCCTCCTGAGTAGCTAGGACTACAGACACACACCACCACACCCAGGTAATTTTTTAAATTATCTCTTGAGACAGGGTCTCACTATTTTGCCCAGGTTTTGCTGTTGAACTCCTGGGCTCAAGCAATCCTCTCACCTTGGCTTCCCAAAGTGCTGGGATTATAAGCATGAGCCACTGCACCTGGCCTATAAGCCCTTTGGATCACACCTGAGTTTATACTAAGAGATGAAATGACTCGGGATGGGGCTGGCCACCAGAAAAATGAACCACGTGATTAGAAGCTCTTTGAGTCTCCTAACCTCCAGGCAGGGCAGATGTCTGCAGATTGACTTCAGTCATATGGCCATTATTCAATCATGCCTACATAATGCACCCACAATAAAAACTCTTGACACCAAAGCTCAGTAGAGCATCCTGGCTGGTGAGCACACTGATGTGCTGGGCGGGTGATACGCCATGATCCCACAGGGAGAGAAGCTCTGAGGTCAGGAACCTCCCAGACCTCACCCTATGTGTCTCTTTATTTGGCTGGTCCCAATTTTATCCTTTATAATAAAACTGTAATTGTAAATATAGTGCTTTTCTGAGTTCTGTGAGCCAGTCTAGTAAGATATCAAATATGAGGGGGGCCATGGAAACTCCTGAATTTGTGGCCAATTGGTCATATGTGCAGGTGGCCTGGGGATCCCTGATCTTGCAGCTGACATCTGAAAGGAGGGCAGTATTGTTAGGACTCAGATGCTAACTCTGGGTGGTCAGCATCCAAATTGGATTGAATTGCAGTACACCAGCAGGTATCAGATACTGTGTTTAACAACTGGCTCATAAAATTCCTGAAATCGTAGCAATTGGGTGTCACTGAGGTAGCACAAGCACCACTGCCTGGTACTACCTCTGAGCCTTCGCCTATGCCATTCCTCCTCCTGGAATGCCCTCGTTATGCTCAGCTTCATTCTTTATTGACTGAGTTATTCAAAATCTTTCTTGAGTGCATGCTCTGCATCAAGCACTATGCTAGGAGCTTGGGAAAGTGAAGAAGATAGACGTCATCTGCAGTGGGTGCTATCAATGACCCACTCAGGTCCTGTGGGATCCTTTTGTCTATTGCTCTGCACCACTCTGCCAGCTTCCTTGTGCTGTCCTTCATCTGCCTACACTTGTGACTCTTCCTCAAAAGACTATCTCTGGGCTTCTGGAGCCACTCTTCTGCCATATGCAGAGACCCAAGGGGTCTCTCCCTTCGCCTCTCTGCTAGGACAGTTCTTAGTCAATGACTGACAGTGAGCATGAAAGTCCAGCTTCCCTGCCTCAGACCAAGATAACCCTGCCACGCAACTCACACTCCAGAGCTCCCATGTAGGACCATGAGTCTTGTCCTGAGGTTGTACCCTGCCTGGCTTCCTTCCCTTCCCTGTCCTGTTTTCTCCACACCCTTCCTCATCTCCCTTGGGATCACTGGCTTAAACCATCATTTGCACCCCAATTCTTGTCTCAGGGTCCAAACCATCTCTGCTCTGTGGAGCTCACAGTCCAGTGGGAAGCCCCCAGCCAAGAAAAAAAAACACCCCACATTTCTTTATAAATGAAGATCAGTGCTCTGAAGGAGCAAGAACAGGGTCTCTGAAAGCTGTAGCTCAGACCTGCCCAGTCAGAGCAACTAAGGAAGGCTCCCTTGAGGAAGGGGTGCTTCTTATAGGATGAACTCTGAAGGATGAGGGGGAGTTTAGCCAGGTTAAGGAGCTGAGAAGCTTTGCAGGGAGGTTACCTAGCAGGTGCCAAGGTCCTGTGGTAGGAGAGAGAGAGGGGTGGGTGTGGCCTGGAATGCAGAGTGAGATGAAGGTGGAGGAATTGGCAGAAACGAGACTGTGTGGCTTGTCAGCCTGAGTGGGGATCAGGGTCCATGTTCTGACAGGACTGGAAACACACCTAGCATGGCAAGAGATTTAAATGTTGAAATGTATCCAATTTTGAAATATAAAAGGTCTTCAAGTCACAGGAATTAACCATGTGAATCAGCCCACCCAATGAACAAGGTGACTGCATGAACAAGGATGTTCACTGTGGTGATGTGTGTGACAGAAAAGGAAACAGAGAAGCAACCTGCATGTCTGCCAAGAGAGGACAGGTTTAATACATTTGGCTATTCATTCATTGGATCCTCTATCACCTTTAAAAAGCAGGAGGGAGACATGGACGCGCTCACACAGAACTCCCTCTAGGCTGAGCTGTCGGGTGCAGGAAAAAAATGCACAAATTAGATTGTTGTATGCTCACATCCACTGAGAAACAGGGTGTATCCAGAAAACGTTGACAGAGAGTTAACACACATGCACACAATTGCTAAAAGCAGCTACCATGGTATATGACACATAGTAAACAGTCAATAAATAGTTGAGTGACCGACTAATGACCGAATGAATGCATGAATGAATGAATGAATGCCTTGTTGCTTCTGGGGAGTAGAAATGAAGGTCGAAGGGAGTTTTACTTTTTTATCTTCTATGCTTCCCTGTGACTAATTGTTTTCTATTTGCATATTTTCTTTTATAATTTTAGCTTTTGAAGTATAATTTACATACAACAAAATTCACTGATTTTAAGTGTATAGTTTGATGAGTTTTCGCAAACGCATACCGTCATATAAACAACAACACAATCACTATGTAGAACATTTCCCCAAATTTTCCTCTCTGCTGGGGCCCCAGCTTTGCCTCCTTTATTGCCTTGGTCCTGAGAAAGAAAGTTAAGCCCAGAGAGGAGGCAGGAGGGACCCCAGGCTCCTCTGAGGGAATTTCCTCGTTTAATCCCCACACAGCCTGGCATCGTATGAGGCTCCCTGTTTTGGAGGGGAAGGAAACTCAGAGGGGGATAAACTGAGAATTCACCTCCTCCCCTGTATTTGGCTACTGAGATGCTTGGAAGCCCTCCAAGATCAAGGAGTGAGGGAGAAAACATCCTAGAAGCACTTGGACCACTGTTTATGTAAAAATGGAGATGGAGGCCGGGTATGCTGGCTCACACTTGTAATCCCAGCACTTTGGGAGGCCAAGGCAGGAGGATCACTTGAGGCCAGATGTTCAAGACCACTTCGGGCAACATAGTGAGACCCTCCCCGCCCCTGTCTCTACAAAAAAAGATTTTCTTAATTCTCTGGGCATAGTGGTGTGTGCCACTCAGAAGGCCAAGGTGGGAGGATCGCTTGAACCCAAGAGGTCAAGGCTGCAGTGAGCAGTGATTGTGCCACTGCACTCCAGCCTGGACAAGAGAGCAAGACCCTGTCTCAGAAAAAAGGGAGCCAGGCGTGATGGCTCACACCTGTAATCCCAGCATTTTAGGAGGCCAAGGTGGGCAGATCACTTGAGGTCGTGAGTTTGAGACCAGCCTGGCCAATATTGTGAAACCCTGTCTCTACCAAAAAATACAAAAATTAGCCGGGCACAGTGACTCACGCCTGTAATCCCAGCACTTTGGGAGGCCAAGGCAGGCGGATCACAAGGTCAAGAGATCGAGACCATCCTGGCTAACATGGTGAAACCCCGTCTCCACTAAAAATACAGAAAATTAGCCAGACGTGGTGGCGGGAACCTATAGTCCTAGCTACTCGGGAGGCTGAGGCAGGAGAATGGCATGAACCTGGGAGGTGGAGCTTGCAGTGAGCCGAGATCACACCACTGCACTCCAGCCTGGGTGACAGAGCGAGACTCGGTCTCAAAAAATAAATAAAATGAAATAAAAATACAAAAATTAGCCAGGCATGGTGTCTCACTCTTGTAATCCCAGCTACTTGGGAGGCTGAGGCGGGAGGATCACTTGAACATGGGAGGTGGAGGTGCAGTGAGCCAAGATCATGCCACTGCACTCCAGCCTGGGTGACAGAGTGAGACTCTGTCTCAGAAAAAAAAAAAAAAAAAGAGGAGGAGACGGACAAGGTCATCCTGTCACCCCCTCTGGTCTCACACCACTGGGGCATTGCAGGGAGCAGGAAACACCACTGCTTCTCTGGACTGTCTACTTGGATCCATCTCTCCACTGCCCCCACCCCACCGCCATGAGTTAGCCCAAACCCCTCCAGCTGTGACCTGACTACAGGAGGAGGAATGAAGGAGTCCCTCCCTACCTGCAGGGTGGAGCATTGGACCCCAGGACTGGGAAGACAGAAGGAAGTAGACAGACTCAGGAGTCCCAGTCACCTGCCTCGCTAAGTGCTGTTCCTCCTACTTTCCTATTTATATTTCCTGTCGCTTTCCCTACCAACAAAATGGTGATAATAATCCATGTTTAGCACCCCCAAAGTCCCTACTGCTGCGCTCAGGGACACGAGATAGCAGCCTCTGGCTGTCCATAAACATGAGAGACAGATGTTGTCAACATCTAGAGACAAGGGAGGTCCTGTTTGTCCCTGGGGCTGGGAAATGTGCCCTTCTGGGAGGAGTGTTCCAAGGGTAGGAGGCCTCCATCTGTCACTCACCTGGACTGGGGACGCTTCCACCCCAGAGGAGGGCCCCTAGGCCCTGGCCAGGGCTTCCAGGCTTGGAGGCCCTTTAGAGGGGAAGCTGGGCAGGCGCCGACTGCCAGGAGGGGACTTCAAAGGCTCCCCTAATCCCTGTGACATTTTCAGACACAGGAGTTGGCTTTTTTCATGCTGAGGATCAAAGCCCAGAGCTTTATAAATAACCCTCATAAAAGCCAAGGGGCTTGTAAAGTCAAACAATAAGTCACAAAGAGTGTGAGCCTTTCAGAGTAGGAGAGAGGCTGGGGAAGTCCAGCCCCTACCCTCGCTCTGCTCTACCAGATGGCCATTCACCAACACTCCCGGATGAGCCGAGAGATAGAAGGCCCTGTGGGAGGTCAGGAGGAAGGTCTGGGGGTGGCCTGGGTTGGACTTGGAGGCTTCTCTGCCACACTGATAGACATCCTAGATCTTGCCATTCATTCATTAAATCATTCTTTCACTCATTCATTCTTTCAGTCAATCAGTCAATCAACAAACATTTCCTGATCCCATCCCTGTAAAAGACCTCTGGCCAAGGAACATGCACTTTGGGGTCACTGGGGTTCAAATCATAGCACTGCCTCTCCCAACTGGGTGACCTCCAGCAAATTACTTAAGCTCTCTGAGCCTCAGTTTTCTCACCTTTAAAATGGCAATACATTTTGAACCTGTCCTAAGAGAGTTCTTGAGGAACGTCAGTGGGCATGGCAGGTGGGAAACATTCAAAACGTGGGTTATTATTACCATTAATGAGACAGCAATAGTAGTCATCAAAGGTGGTCTCTACAGGTTGTTGTTGTTGTTGTTGCTGTTGTTTTGCCTGGCTCTCAGTCTCTCCCAGATAACTTCCCGTTCTGCAGGGCTTCATTGGGAGCTGGGTTTTGGTTTGTGTTTTCTGTGAGTCACAGAGGCCAAGAGTCATCACCCAAGAAAAGGCTGTTTCAGAGCCAGGGGGTCATCGATTCTAGTCCCCTGACCAGCACTTTCCAGCTGTGTGCCCTTGGGGGCCCCTGTCCTCCCTCTCTAAGCCCCAATTTCCTCATCTGTAAAATGAGGGCAGTGGGGGAGGATCCAGTGAGGGTAGGAATATCCAGTGCCTGGCGCATAGTAGGTGCTCAGTAAGTGACTGTGGATGCTTTTTTAGCCCTTCTCCCGTGGAAATTTCCAAGGGAGAGGTCAGCATCAGTGTGGAGGGGATTCGAAGATGATGGGGGTCCCTGAAGCTCAGCACGTTGGAAGCTGCAGCCTGGGACCTCCCTTGGATGAGGGAAGTAGGACAGACTGTACCAGTGTGTTGCCCTCACCTCATCAAAGGGCCTTTTCTTTTTTTATTTTTCCTTTTTTTTTTTCTTTCATGAGATGGAGTCTCACTCTGTTGCCCAGGCTGGAGTGCAGTGGCATGATCTCGGCCCAATCTCTGCCTCCTGGGTTCAAGCAATTCTTCTGCCTCAACCTCCAGAGTAGCCAGGACTACAAGCACATACCACCACACCTGGCTAATTTTTGTATTTTTTTTTTTTTTTTAGTAGAGACAGGGTTTTGTCACATTGGCCAGGCTGGTGTCGAACCCCTGACCTCAAGTGATGCACCTTGCTTTGGCCTCCCAAACTGCTGAGATTACAGGTATGAGCCACCGCGCCCGGCTGAAAGAGCCTTTTCTAATTGCAGACAGTAGCTTCAGGATATCAGTAAGTTCATTTTATAGATGAGAAAAACTATAGTACAAGATGGTGAAGGCATCTAGGCTAGAATTCAATCCCAGACCTGGCTGATTCCCGATTAGCCTTTTCTGCAGCTCCTATACAGGTGCTAAAGGTGGGCAGCCCAGAGCCGGCTTCTCCCTGGCTTCTCCTCGGCTTCTCCTCAGCAGCATCTAGCTGACCAGGTTATTCCAGAGAAAGCAAATTAGCGTCCAGGACTGGCTTCACATCCAGGCATCTCCTGTTACAGGGGATTCAAATTTAGCTGCATCCATCCCAGCTGCCAGCATCCTGGTTCTCTGCAAAGGAGGTCGAGGGCCAGGAAGCCAGGAGAGGCAGGCGTGCCAGTGAGTGCTGTTCATTGGTCCGGCTACTCATTCAGTGTGCGGTCATTTACTGAACAAATGCTTGTTAGCGCCTTCCACGTGCCAGGCCCATGCAGGACGCCAGGGCTATAGTGCAAACCAGGTAAGTGTGGTGCCTTCTCTAACCTCTCCAGTCCCCGGAGCTCACAGCATGTGAGTAGATGATAGGGGTAGTGTGATGAAGTTGAGGCTGGGGCGTGTAGAGGTGTTGCTTGGCCCCTCATGGAGGAGAATCAGTGAGAACTTCCCAGTGGAGGTGACTATTGAGCTGGGACCAAACTCAGGAGAAGGTAGCCTGGGAAAGGAGACCAGGAAAGGCATCCAGGCCAAAGGAACAGCCTGGGCCAAGGTGGGAAGGCACACAGTATAGACATAGAAGGGCCCCTTCCCCCAAACACGCCTCTGTCCTGTTTCAAGCATCCTCTGGCCAGGTGCAGTGGCTCATGCTGGTAATCTCAGTGCTTTGGGAGGCCGAGGCAGGAAGATGGCTTGAGCCCAGGAGTTTGAGAGCAGCCTGGGTAACATGGCGAAACCCCATCTCTACAAAAAATACAAAAGTAATCTGGGTGTGGTGGTAGGTGCCTGCAGTCCCAGCTACCCGGGAGGCTGAGGCTGGAGAGTCACCTGAGCTCAGCAGGTCAAGGCTGCAGTAAGCTGGGATTACACTATTGCACTCCAGCTTGGGCGTCTCCAGAGGAGACGCTGTTAAAAAAAAAAAAAAAAAAAAAAATTAAGAATCCAACTCTGAGTGACTGGTGTGTCTGGTATTCTGTGATCCTCATATCCACCTTGTCCTCCACCCCCATGCCCAGGTAGATATTATTCCTTTTATGGCACCTGAGTCAAGGGAGGCTCAGAGAGGTTGATAATTTGCTCAAGGCCACACAGGATCCAGACCAGCCTGATAGATGCAGCTGTCAGGAGCTGTTTCCTGTTTTGTTTTGTTTTGTTTTGAGATGGAGTCTTGTTCTGTCGCCCAGGCTGGAGTGCAGTGCTGCGATCTCGGCTCACTGCAACCTCCGCCTCCCAGGTTCAAGCAGTTCTCCTGTCTCACCCTCCCAAGTAGCTGGAACTACAGGTGCCCACCACCAGGCCCAGCCAATTTTATATTTTTAGCAGAGACGGGGTTTCACCATGTTGGCCAGGCTGGCCTCAAACTCCTGACCTCAGGTGATCCACCCACCTTGGTCTCCCAAAGTGCTGGAATTACAGGCGTGAGCCACCATGCCCGGCCCCCAGCTAATTTTTTTTTTTTTTAAATTTTTGTAGAGACGGGGTTTTGCTAGATGGTCCATGCTGGTTTCGAACTCCTGGGCTCAAGCAATCTTCCTGCTTTGGTTTCCCAAAGTGCTGGGATGACAGGTGTGAGCCACTGCACCTGGCCCAGGAGCTGATTATCTGGGGCTCTCTCAGAGCCTCCGGGGCTTACAGTCTGCATCTGGGCAAGTCATCGTCCCTCGTTAAGCCTTAGTTTTCTCATCTGCAAAATGAGACCCAAGTGGCTGACTCCCCTGGACAGCCGCCACCCCACACCTGTTACAGCCACTGCTCCCACTGACCTCATTAGGGCAGGTGGCCTGGAAGCAGTGGTCCCTGGGGGAGGCACAGCTACAAACCCTGTCCCAACTAGGGCAGGGACAATGAGATCTCCCTGAAGGCTTCTGGCCTAATTGCCAGCAGACCCCAGGAAGCTGTGGCTGCTTCATTCTCCTTCCTTAGGATCATTTCATGACTCAGGAAATGCACATTGGGAGCTGCTCCGAGCCAGCCCTGGGAGCTAGCTCCTCTGTGGCCAAAAGATGGGCTTCTAACACCAGACTGGGCACCTCTACCTGCCAATCCACACTGGATGCCTCTCATAGTTGCTCTCCCCAGTTCCCAAGGTACCTTGTGAGGTCAGTACCTATGTGCCCCCTTTCCAGACAAGACATCCCAGAGAGAGGGAGGACTGCCTCAGTTCCTCCTTCTGGGAGATAAGAATGATGAAGCCCACCTCATAGGCAATACTGGCCCTTCCTGAGCCTCAGTTTCCTCATCTGTAAAATGGTGTGAATCTGACTTGCCAGGATAGTGTAAGAATTTACCACCAAATAACAAAAATAGTGCACAATTATTATTATTATTATTGAGATGGAGTCTTGCTCTATTGCCCAGGCTGGAGTGCAGTGGAGTGATCTTGGATCACTGCAGCCTCCGCCTCCCAGGTTCAAGCAATTCTCCTGCCTCAGCCTGCTGAGTAGCTGGGATTACAGGCACACGTCACCACACCCGGCTTATTTTTGTACTTTTAGTAGAGATGGGGTTTCCCCATGTTGTCCAGACTGGTCTCGAACTCCTGACCTTAGGTGATCCACCCGTCTTGGCCTCCCAAAGTTCTGGGATTACAGGCATGAGCCACCGGGCCAAGCCAATAGTGCACGATTATTGAGCACTTACTACATGCTGGCTGCTTTTCAGGGGTTCTGTGTGCATTAACTCTTTTAGTCCTCACAGCAATCTTAGGAGATAGGGCTTCCTATTATCCTCATTTTACACCTGAGCAAACAGAGGCACCAAGAGGCTGAGAAGAAACTCCCCCAAACACGTATAAAGGGCTTAGCACAGAATGGGCCTCCATAAAGGTTAACGCTTATTTCTCCTTCATTCCCTCCAATATCAAGCCAAGCCCTTTCCCACCATCCCCACCCTTCCAGTTACCTCTGCCTTCTCTGGACAGCAACAGAGGGTGTCATTCGTGGGATCACCCGGGGACCAGAGTTGCAAAGCTTTTACCTTAACTAAAGTTAGACACAAAAGGAACTTCCCAGCCCCGTGGGGACCTGAACAGAAGAACATGTCCCGCAATGAGAGATGCTGAGATATAAACCAATCCTGGGACAGAAATCGGAACAGGGTCCTTCCTAAGTCCCTTCCACTCTTAGATTCTAAAAGCAGGACTTCAGTGTGGTCTGTGTGGTGCCATCTCTCTTGCATGTTTCTCCCTGGGGCTGGGAAATGCCAGGCTATTGTCTGGCACTGGGGGAGGGGGAGTTTCTCTGTGACAAGGTCCTGGGATTGGTGAGTACACCCCCTTCTACACCCCATGCACACCAGCCCCCCAGAGCAGCTGGGCAGCATTTCTGCTGTCTGTGGGCTCATTTATCATTCAGAGGGGGGCACTGCTGCTGTGAGGTCCCCAGGGACAGCTCTGCCGTGGCCCCATCTGATTGAAATCCAGGTCCAGCACAGACTCAGCCAGGAAAGTGGCTGCCTGGAACCCGAAATAAATAACACCATGGGCAGGAGGCACAAATCTGCTGCTAATTACGGCATATCCTGATTAAATGGGGTGCGTAAATAAATATTTCAGCTCAGAAGATGAATAGGCTGCCAGAGCTGCTGCGGCCAGCCCTGCTCTGAGCCCCTCTTGCCCTTCTTCTTCCTCATGGTGCCAAAGGACAGGGCCTTGGTTCCACTTGTGGTGTGACTCAGGATCCGTCACTCCCCTACTTTGGACCTCAGTTTCTTCATTGTCAGATAGTGCCAAAGATCACCATTCAGCCAGCTTTGCGGGTCTGGGGTGAGAATGTGAATAGAGCATTTGGGGCGATCAGATTTTGACAGAGCCAAGGAGGCAGTGATTATGAATGGTAAAGAATTTGGGCCGGGCGCGGTGGCTCAAGCCTGTAATCCCAGCACTTTGGGAGGCCGAGACGGGCGGATCACGAGGTCAGGAGATCGAGACCATCCTGGCTAACACGGTGAAACCCCGCCTCTACTAAAAAAAAAAAATATAAAAAATTAGGCGGGCGCCTGTAGTCCCAGCTCCTCCGGAGGCTGAGGCAGCGTAAACCCGGGAGGCGGAGCTTGCAGTGAATTGAGATCCGGCCACTGTACTCCAGCCGGGGCGACAGAGCGAGTCTCCGTCTCAAAAAAAAAAAAAGAAAAAAAAAAGAATTTGGAATTTGGGCTGGGCCCAGTGGCTCACACCTGTAATCCCAGCACTTTGGGAGGCCAAGATGGGAGGATTGCTTGAATCCAGGAGTTTGAGACCAGCCTGGGCAACATAACAAGACCCTGTCTCTATAAAATAAAATTTAAAAATAAATGAAAGCATGAGAAAGTTGGAGCCAGCCAGTCTTGGGTTTGAATGCCAGCTCTGGAACTCTTTCTGTGCTTCTGTTTCCCCTTCTGCAAACTAGGGGGATTTGAAGAGCCAGTGAACCCTCTGGGCTGTGGTAGCTACTCTTGATGGTAACCCAACTCCATACACTTGAGTCCTGGTAGTTATTGTCATTATACATGAAGGTGCCCAGAAGACCCAGCCTCAGGCAGGGCCCACATTCTCCACTCCATGCCCATGTGGAGACCCTGCCTGGAGACCGTGCTTGCTCTCCCAGATGCCACCTCCTTATTTCCTTGAGGCAGAGCAATAATAGAATCGGGGGCCCAGGGGAGGGCAGGAGGAGGGAGAATCATCCTGGAAAAGTTTAAATCAATTAACTTCCTTCCAGAAAACAGACTGGGAAATGTAATGGAGAAATAATGACTCTTCTCTGCAGGATTAAATGACATAGACCAGGGCCCAGCAAGGAATTGCAGAGGCGGTCTCAGGAGCCTTGTCTTTAACTGCCTGTGTGGCCTTGAGCAAGTCTTAGTCCTTCTCTGAGCTTCCTCTGAGCTGCCCTCTTCCTTCTCTGAGTTTCCTCATCTGTAAAAGGAGAGGGCTTGGACCAGCATCAGGAATGGCTAATGAATAGCATGGCTTCCCTAACTTTCCCCTTCCTTGCCCACGGCAGACATTGCTAATCGGTTGCAGCACCATTCTCACTAAGCCCAGATGAAACAGCAAAACAACCCAAGCCAATGCTCCGAGCATTCCCTCCTGATGGGTCAGAGTTGGCACCCAGGCACCAGACCAGTTTAAATGGTCTCCAAGTCCTCATTTAGCACTAGGCCAATATTGGTATTATTATTATTATTGCTTTGTAGGTGTTATTATTGCTGTTGCAGGCTCAGTGTCCATTGTAGCACTAACAACAAAGGTTAACATTCACTGAGTGTTAGCTGTGGGCCAGGCACTATTCTAAGCACGTTCATATTTTAACTTACTACAGCATCATAACCATTGGACAAAGCAGTTCTTCTTATTATTATTTTTCAGACCCAAAGCCCAGAGAGAGGAAGTGATTGGCCCAAGGTCACACAGCTAATAAGTGGGGCAAGGATTCAAATCCATGCCTTTGAGGCCAGGTGTGGTGGCTCGTGCCTGTAATTCTAGCACTTTGGAAAGTCAAGGTGGGAGGATCACTTGAGTTCAGGAGTTGGAGACGAGACTGGCCAATATGGTGAAACCCTGTCTCTACTAAAAGTACAAAAATTAGCTGGACATGGTGGTACACACCTATAACCCCAGCTACTCAGGAGGCTAAAATGGGACGATCTCTTGAGCCCGGGAGGCGGAGGTCACAGTGAGCCGAGATCACACTGCTGCACTCCAGCCTGGGTGACAGAGCCAGACCCTGTCTTAAGGAAAGAAAAAAAATCCATGCCTCTGCCTCACCTGAAACAGTCCAGATGGGGTAAAGAGACCCTTCCCTTCTCTTGTAATTGGAAGTTAGGGGAAGAGAGCCATCCCTTCTCCATGCTAAGCTCTGTGCCAGATTCATCACACACATGATCAGTTTGGAACTGTAATTATCCTCATCTTCCAGATGGGGAAACTGAGGCTCAGAGGGGTGATGGGACCTGCCCAAGGTCACATGGCTGGTTGTTTTCAAGGGGTTGGGGGTAGCACTGCTCTTCTTTTCCCATCTGCCCTCTCTCTGCCTGCACTTTGAGCCCCTGGGTGCAGGAGCAGTGCCCGTTTATCCTGGAATCTCCAGTCTAGCACCTGGCACACTAGAGTTGCTGAATGAAGGAAGGATGCAGCTAGTATTAGAGGAGTGCCAGGCTTAGGGTACATGCCAACCCTAAGACCATCACTAACTCTCAGAACCCTGAGCTGACTCCTCATTCCTGTCCTTTGCTGAACCACCTGCCCTGCATGGGTGACCTCTCACCTCTGTTCATGGTCCCAGATGACCCTGGGGGCTTCTGATTGGGGTCCAAATCCATCATTCCTGCATGGTCTGTCCCAGTCCTGCCTCCTCCCATCCGTCTTCCCACTGCAGCTCCAGAGGAGGGGACGGTGCTGGGATGGAGGACGGGAGGAAGGGTTCCATCCAAGGATACCGTTGGCTCACTGAGTCCTCCCAAGTGTTCTCCCATCACCTCTCAAGTAGCCACTCCCGAGGGCCAGGAGCAATGGCTCATGCCTGTAATCCCAGTACTTTGGGAGGCTAAGGCGGGCAGATCACCTGAGGTCAGGA
Source organism: Papio anubis (assembly GCF_008728515.1). Classification (NCBI taxonomy): domain Eukaryota; kingdom Metazoa; phylum Chordata; class Mammalia; order Primates; family Cercopithecidae; genus Papio; species Papio anubis. The sequence goes on from NC_044984.1 coordinate 103,993,228, forward strand.
GTTCAAGACCAGCCTGGACAACCTGGTGAAACCCCGTCTCTACCAAAAACACAAAAATCAACTGGGCATGGTGGCAGGTGTCTGTAATCCCAGCTACTCAGGAGGCTGAGGCAGGAGAATTACTTGAACCCGGGAGGCAGAGGTTACAGTGAGTCAAGATCATACCATTGCACTCCAGGCTGGGCAACAGAGTGAGACTCCCTCTGAAAAAAAAAAAATAGCCACTCCCCAACCACAGGTCCCTTTGGCCAAATACCATGATACCCAATGTATAAGACAGCCAAAAGCAGAGGGCTCTGGCTGGTAGGCGTGGGTTAGGGGAGTTCAAACTTGTGCCCAACCCTCGTTCCTTCGCTCTCAGTAGCCCCCAGGGTGGAGTCTCCCCAGAAACTTCGAGAAAGAAACTGTCCCATGGACCAGGAAACCTGAGTTTGAGTTTGATGAGCAGCCACTGGATCACTCTTCCCCTCTCTGAGCCTCAGTTTCCCCAGTGATGACATGAGAGGATTGAACTAGAAATTTTCAAACCTTTATTGTTGAAACTGTAAAAACACTGAACCCCAGTTTGAAAAGGGATTTATCCCCCTGTCTTCATGCCACCCATGCCAGGTCAGAGGGGACCTAGCCATCTCTCCAGAAGAGTTCAACTTTGTTCAACAAGCACATATTGAGCTCTTGCTGTATACCTGGGTTCTGTACCAAGCCTTGACCATACAAAGATGAAAAAGACCAGGACCCTGACTTCAGATGAAAATCGAACATGCTCTAGTTGAAGTTGGCAGTGTAGAGGCTGGAGGGCAGATTCCAGAGCGTTATCTTTTCCACTACCTCTGCCTATCACTTTCACCAACTAGAGGTCCCTGAGTCATCTTCCTAAAACCCTAAGACTCCTAGAAATGTTTTGAAAATACAAGATTAGATTTTTTTCAAGTATTTTATTATGAAAAAATTCAAACATACAGCAAAGTTGAAAGACATTTACCATGAACACTTTAATACCCACCACCTGGTGTCTACCATTAATATTTTACTGTATTTGCTTTATCAAATAAGGGCACCCCCGAGCCCTGCAAGATTTCATGACTCAGAGAGGGCTATAGTGAGGAGTTTGAGTTCTTTTTGGGAAACCCTGTGACTTTGTGATGGCAACACCAGCGGTTGCAACAGACACAGGCATGTAAGCAGTCTATATTATGCAACAGTTTCAAAGCTTATGTCATTGTCATTGATCAACAGGTGGGCAGCTTTCATCCACAAGTGATTCAGGGATCCAGGCTCCATCCATCTTTTAGCCCTGCCCTGCCTTGGAAGAGTCCATCTTCTGCCTCGGAGCACAAGAGAAAGTTGGTGGAAAAGGGGGCACAATCACTTTTTTTTTGGACACTGGGTCTTGCTCTATTGATTAGCCTGGAGTGCAGTGGCACAATCTTGGCTCACTGCAGCTTCCACTTCCCAGGCTGAAGCAATTCTCCTGCCTCAGCCTCCAGAGTAGCTGGGACTCCAGGTGCGCACCACCATGTCTGACTAATTTTTGTATTCTTTGTAGACACGGGGTTTCACCACGTTGCCCAGGCCTATGTCGAATTCCTGGGCTCAAGAGATCCTCCTGCCTCAGCCTCCCAAACTGCTGGGATAACAGGTGTGAGCCACCACACCTGGCCTCACAACCAATTCTTATATCACACTTGCTCACAGTTCATACATAGACGATAGTACGTATGTATGTATGTATGTATGTATGTATGTATCATGCATAGATACATAGTTCATTAATACAGAGATGAAAAAGACCAAGTCCCTGACTTTAGAGCCTTCCAATAAGTGAAACAGACAATTATTTCCTCTTAGCCATCCCTTTCCTGAGAGAAAGCCCATGAGATTTTCCATTTTGCAAGGGTGGGTGGATCTGACATTGGAACACTGAAGGAAGGATTTGATTCAATAAATCTTTACTGGGCACTTTCCATGTGCCCAGCATATTCATGTGGTTGAACTCATTGAATTTTTTCCTTCACTCTTGCAAGAGAATTTTCCCCATTTTATATAAGAGAATGTTGAGATAAAAAAAATAATAAGCAACAACATATAGATAGATAGATAGATCCGGGAATGGATGTCAAGGCTCAGAGTGGTGAAGTAACTTGCCTAAGGTCACACAGCTAGTGATGGAGCTGGATTTGAACCCAAATATCACTTCCTAGTTCCTTGCTTTTTTCTGCATCATCAGGGTGTCTGCTGGAACCAGGGTGAAGACACACAGAGGGTAGGTTTCCTGACAAAAGCCATTCCTCAGGCCCAAGCTAGGGACTCCATATGCATCTCTTCATCTTCTCCTCCCTTACAGCCCCACGAGGTTGGTGTTGTCATTCTTACCTTTTTAGAGAATAGGAAGCTGAGGATCAGAGAGGTGAAGCAACTTACCTGAGGTCACAGAGCCAGTTTGGTTTCATATTTCAGCCTATTTGACCTGGGGCACATCTTGATGTATCACTGGTTTTTAAACTGAACATAAAGGCAGCAGGATTGTTCCTTGTTACAAAGATGGTTTAAAAGGCAGTGAGACACTGGCTCCATTAACAATGGCGAGAACATATTTTAAGGACATGGAGTGGCATCTCTGAGAGACAATGGTTTACAGAACAACTCCAGGCAGTTTAGTAGATCCCCTAACTCCTGGATCCCAGCCAGAAAGGGGCTCTGTGGCAAGGGCGGGAGTACCCTCCTGGAGCTCCCTGGGTCTGAGCCCAGGTCTGGGGCTGCGGGAGGGAGCCCAGTGCAGCTGGGCAAGAAGCTGGGGCCCAGCCTATCGATAACGAAGGGTCCAATCAATGCTATCTCCCTGGGCCATGCCTGGCCAGACATTGATTTCTACTGCTGTTGTTAACTCCCTGTTTATGTAACGCCTGAACTTTGCACAACTGAACCGTTTAATGTGCAGAAGAGGGCCTGTTGCCATGAAAACCGGGCTGCACATGGCAGCCAGGATGCAGCGGTATCCCTGTTTTATTGGCCTGCGCTGAATGTATTTTAACCTTGATAAGTCAATAACTTTTTGTACAAAAGGAAATCTGCCAGGAGGGCTTAGGAGGACCTGGGAGAGCCTGCTGGCCTTTCCAGGTTGGAGGGGAGGCGGGGCTGGCTGGTTTAATCCCCTGGAAATCTCCCTGCCACTCAGAGCCTGGGAGAACCAAGCCCGGCTGGCCAGAGGACAGAGAGAGCCTGGGAGGGGGATGGCGGGGGCCACCCTTGCCTCCAATCACTATTTCCTGTCTGGTAAGGACCGCAGCTAAGTCAGAAACCCTCTATGGTGAACAAACCGACCAGGGTTCAGATATTGGCTCCACCCACTCAGGAGCTCTGCATGACCTTCAGCAAGGCCAGTGGCCCCAGCCTCAGAATCTGCATCTGTAACACAAGCCATCAGTTCCTCTTCATGGGCGTGTTGCAAAGTTAACAGATCATGTATGCAAAGCACCTGTGGTAATGCCTGGTCCACAATGGGGCCTTCATAGATTATTGTTGTCGATATATTTTACAATGATAATCATTGATTATATTTGTAGAACACATTAGGCTAGAGGAAATGTTATACCCATTTTCTCATTACACACCCGGCTAATTTTTGTAGTTTTAGCAGAGATGGGGTTTTGCCATGTTGGTCAGGCTGGTCTAGAACTCCTGGCCTCAAGTGATCCGCCTGCCTCGGCCTCCCAAAGTGCCGAGATTACAGATGTGAGCCACCGCACCTGTCCATCATTACAGTCCTTGATTTAGGCAGGGCTGGGGTAGTCCTTTAGATAAGGACACTGAGGCCCAGGGAAGTTGGCTCTCTTATCTGAGGGGTCACATGATAAGATGGTGGTGCCGACTGAAGGAGCCAAGTCTCTTAACTCCCAGCTCAGTGCTCTTTCAAACTCAAAAGCACAAACACGGAAATAGCCCCCATGCTATCAGGAATAGCCCAACATCCAGCCCCAGACTCATGGCAGACATCACTAATCCACGGCAGCACCGCAGTCTTTCCCTTTTGAGCCTGGGCAAGGCCTCAGACTCCTCCTCAACACAGGGCAAGTGTTTGAGATGAGACTCATGTGAAACCAGATGCCCTGAAAGGGCTCTGGGTTCAAGTCCCACCTCTGGCCCAAACTTGCATGACTTTGGGCAAGTGCCCTCCCCTCTCTGGGCCTCCTGGTCCCCATTGGTGAGACAAGGGGGACATTTAATGGTTCTTGATTCTCTGAGGGGGTCTTCCAGGTGGAACGGACCCCCTACCACCTCCTGGTTCCTATCCCAATTCCCCTGCAACCAATCCCTCTGAACCTTCTCCAACTCCGTCCACAAATCATGACCTAGATCCTACTATGTGCCAGTGACTATGCAAGGTGCTGGGGACACAGCGGTGAAGAAATGACAGTCTCTCCCCTCCCAGAGCTGAATCTAGATAGAGAAACAGAAAAAAACATCAACCAGGCTGGGCGTGGTGGCTCATGCCTGTAATCCCAGCACTTAGGGAGGCCGAGGCAGGCGGATCACTTGAGGTCAGGAGTTCAAGACCAGCCTGTCTAACGTGGTGAAACCCCGTCTCTCCTGGAAAAATAAGAAAATACAAAAATTAGCCAGGCATGGTGGCTCACACCTATAACTGCAGCTACTTGGGAGGCTGAGGCAGGAGAATCGCTTGAACCTGGGAGGCAGAAGTTTCAGTGAGCCACATCATACCACTGCACTTCAGCTTGTGCGACAGAGTCTGCCTCAAAAATAAAATAAAAAATAAGAAAATAAACATCATCCTGCAAGTGCTCAGAGAGCTGCCAACAGCAGTAAGAACTGGGGAGAGGGAAAGCAAAACAAAAGGGAGGTGTTCTGGGGAAAATAACTTCAGATCAGGTAGTCAGGGAGGGCTTACCTGAGGAGGTGACATTTAAGCTGAGGCTGGAAGTATGAGAACAAACCAGAGAGCAAAAGGAAGAATGTTCCAGGCAGAAGGAATGGCTTGGGTCAAGGCCGTGAAGTGGGAAATAGTTTGGCACCTTCAAGTAACTAAGAGGAGACTAAAGTGGCCAGAAGGGACTGAGGGTGGGGTGTAGTCAGGGAGCTTGGCAGCATTCGGTTCCTGAGACCACCTGGACCTCCTCAGCCCTACACATGGCTCGCCCCCTCCTCCTTGCCCCACTAGGCCTGCCCCAGAGAGAGACGCAGGTACTGGGGGGCGGGGCTGGGTGAATAACAAGGTTACACGTGTTTCTTCTTTCCCCTTTTCTCCAGGAGGAGCATAAAGAGCTCTTTCTTTTCTGCTTATTAATAGCTCTGATTAAATTATCTCTGAAAAACCTACGTGGCATGCACCAATGGGGGCTCGGCTCCCTCCGGGCTCTGGCCTAGATCACAGCAATGAGGGCAGGTGAGGCAACTGGGGGTGGGGTGGAAGGCTGGAGCAGGCCTGCCCCCTCTGCCAGGATAAATGCCCCATCTCTGCCTGCTCGCCTCTCACCCACCTCTGCTCTTGGGGCGTTCACAGCTCCCTCACTGGAAACACTAGGCCTTTGCATTGGTTGTTCCCTCTGCCGGGGACGCTCTTCCCTCACCTCTGCCCTTGGCCACCTCCTACCCATTTTTCCCAGGGTAGCTGACTTGCCTTTTTACCATCACTGGCCCTCCACTGAGTCAGGTGCCTGCTCCGGGTTGTCCCCTCTACTGGTACCCTGGATGACACCTGTTAGTTGCCTTTTCTGGGCCCCATGAAACCTGAGTTCCAAGAGGCCTGTGTCTTAGTCTGAGTCACTGCTGAATTCCCAGGGTCAAGCACAGGGCAGGTACTTAGAAAATGTTGAATGAAAGAGGGAATCAGCAGACTTAAAGGGGGAATGCTCAGGCTTCAGTGCGTGAGACCAGAGAAGGGCAAGGCAAGGACGGGCCGGGTTGCTCATGTCTATAATCCCAGCACTTTTGGAGGCTGAGGTGAGAGGATCACTTGAGCCCAGGAGTTTGAGACCATCCTGGGCAAAATAGCAAGAGCCCGTCTCTTCAACAAATTTAAAAATTAATTGGGCATGGGGGCGTGCACCTTGTAGTCCTAGGTACTCAGGAAGCTAAGGTGGGAGGATCACTTGAGCCCAGGAGTTCAAGGTTGCAGTGAACTATGATGGTGCCACTGCACTCCAACCTGGTGACAGAGTGAGACTTTGTCTCTAAACAAACAAACAAAACAAAACAAAACAAAACAGAGAAGAGCAAGACTAACCTTACATACGTGGGAGGATGGGAACAAAAGTTCCAGGCTCCGGGCCCCTTGAGTGATGCCTTGATTAATTGAAATGGCAATTAATCCCACTTCAAAGATGGGGGAAACTGAGGCACAGAGAGGCTGAGTCATATGGTTAGTAGCCCAGTAAGCCTGACTCCACTACCTTCTCCTCCTCATTCTATCCCTGTACATGAAAACAAAACAAAACAAAAACTTGGGCCACATTCATTCAGTGATTCAGAGATTAAGTCAACAGACCTTCATTGAGTGTTGACTCTCTGTCAGGCCTGTGCTACGAATAAAACGGTCTGAATGCAGCCTTTGCCCTGGAAAAGCCCCCAGGCCAGTGGGAAGCCTGACAAAGAAGTGGGCCATTATAATACACACTGGACACATCTGTGAAGGGGGAAGTGCTCCAGCCTGGAGCAGGGTAGTCAGGGAAGGCTTCCTGGAGGAGGCAGCACTCTGGCTGAACTCTGAAGGAGGAGCAAGAGTTAGCTACCTGGAGGGAGGGCATTCTAGGTAGAAGGGACAGCATAAGCAATGACCTGGAGGTGACAGAGGCCCATGCAAGGATATGCAGGTATTTCAGTAAGGTTGGTGTGCCGGAGGCAAACAAGAACAGTGAGGGATGAGATGCCCTCTGCCCCCTGTCCCCTCAGGGCCTCTTGGACCCCTGGCCAGAGCCAGTGTTCCGGGGCTGGCCTGCCTGGTGGTTTTATGGACCGTGGCAAATCCATCTTGACACTGTCTCCAATCACATAACGCAGTTATTGGAGTCGACCAAGAGCAAAGGCACGAGGGTCTGACCTCGGGGAGATGGGCATATGGGGGAGGGGGGCACTGGGAGTGTGGGGAGTGGGGCAGAGCATCTTACGGGGCATTCACCTGCCTGGAGGGGAGTGACAGGCACCTGGAAGTCTCTGACCTCTCCAGCTGGACAGCTACCTTGGAGCTTACTGCTGTCGGAAATTCCACCATGAACACATCACGGACTCATAGAGCTTCAGAGAGGGAGGGGTCTTTTGAGATCTTCTCTACCTGGGGTTGTCAGCCCTGGCTGTATCAGGAATCACACAGGAACTTTGGAAACTGCTGTCCCACCCAGGAGAGTCTGATTGATAGGGCTGGGGTTTGGGTCCTACCCTCCATTTCATGGCAGGGGAAACTGAGGTCCAGAGAAGAGAAGAAACTCCCCTCACAGTCAAACAGTGGCTGCCACAAGGTGCAATAAATCAAGGTCAGGGCTTTGGACTTTGGCTCTGTCATTTGTGTGACCTTGGGTAAGTCACGTGGCCTTCCTCTGCTGTGGGATGTGCATAGTGATTGTATATACTGTATAGGGTTTCTGTGAGGGTAAAAGGAGTTGTATGACATAAATAGCAATGAGCACAAAGTCATGGTGACCTACAATGAAAAAAATCTCAAATTTGGACAGGCTGTGGTGGGACCTGCTGCCTTCTCCTCTTCACGATCTCTCTTACTTCCCAGGGTTTGGTTGTTACTGTCCCTCGCCCTGTCCTCAGCTGAAGTCTGGTCTCCCCACCTGTCCACACCCTGGGTCCACCCATCCAGTCGCCCCGGCCGCCCTCCCTGATGTCCCCGCAGCCCTGGCTGCTGGCCCGAGCGGGAAGCAGCTGGCGGCGTATCACATTTCCAGGTAAATCCCCACCCCTACCTTCAACCTGGGGAGGGAAGGGGAGGAGATGGGGGCGGCCGCGGAGAAATAGAGCGGAGCTGCTGGGAACGGCGCGCGAAGCAGCCGCTCAGAGGCCTGAAACAGGGCGAGCTGCTGCCCTAGATAAGGCGGCGGGTGGCCTAGTTGGGCCGGCCCTGGAGGTCCGCCGCGGGCGCCTCTCCCGGAGGGGTGGGTTGGCTCCTGGAAGTAGGCTAGGGCCCGTCTATAATCAGCCCGTCCGCTGGATACACACCCCAGGGTCTCCAAAGGGTGAGTACAGCGGGCATCTATTGAGCACTTAGTGTGTTTTGAGTCCTTTACACTCAAGAATTCATTTTGACCTCAAAACTACCTGTAGGGTAGGAATTATGATGCCCCCCATTTCACAGACAGGAAACTGAAGCGCATACCCGTGAAGGTAAATGGTCAAGACCAACAACCAGCAAGGGCAGGGCTGGAATCCCACCCAGTTTCGGTGGGACTCCAGGTATCACACAGGCATAGCCTGAGGGGTGGGGGATCTGGCTGCTGCTCTGCATTTCTGTGGGGATCTTTGTTATTATCCCAGAAAGCTAGCTTCCTACACTGCTGTGTGATGGACACATGGCAACTGAGGGAACTGCCCCGCCCAGGACTCAATTTCCCCATCTGTAAATGAGACTGTTAGACGGGCCGCCCCATGGGCTGTGAAAACCCAGGAAACTTCTTTAAAAGTGAAAGGCAAAGCACAGTATAGTTTGATAGATTCATATGTGAACCCCAGGTTGATGTGAAACTCTGCCTCAGTTTCCTTATATATTAAGTGGGGGAGTAGACTAGTGCCTGTCTCCTGTGGTATGTCTTGCAAATTGCTCAGCGCTGTGTAGCTGAGAAGGTGTAGCTTGCAAATTGCTCAGCGATCTGCTGGGTTATATAGTTAGCGCTCCACAGATTACAACTGTGATGCCAAAAACACATCGCTGCCAAAAATAAGCCTTAGGGCAAAAACATCCAGGACCGTGTCACTTCACATCTCCTAACCTCAGTTTCCTCCGTAAGTTGGAAGTATAATAATAGTACCTACCATATCAGTTTTCTCATCTGTAAAATGGGGGTGGTAATAATACCCACTCACACGGTGTTGTGAGGATTAGGTACTTTGCTACATAAGTATTAACTACAGTTGTTGTTATTTTTAACAAATTCCTCATAGCGTTGATTGTTGCCAAGATTAAATGAAATAATGCCGATAATGCACTTATACAGTGCCTTGTCCCAAATATGTGTTCAATAAATGACACTGGTTTTGCCACCCCTAGTGCCTCAACAAAGGGACTACAAAAACCAGCATGCCCTGCGCCCCCAGTCGGAGCCCCTCCACCCGGCGCCAGCGCGCAGCGTGCCGGGAGTTGCAGTCCTCGCGAGGCAGGTTCCGCCGCGTCCCTGCTTGGGGGAGGAGGTTGGACAGCCGCCCTACCGGTCTTTGAATTTTGCCGCGAAAAGCGCGCGTGGCGGCCCCCGGCTCCGCCCCCCGCAGGACGCGGCGCCGCGTCACCCTGGTAACCGCCTCTCAGCCGCCGTTGATTGGGCTGGGCCGCGGGGGGCGGGCGGGGGACGAGACGCTGGGGCTGCAGCCGGCGCTCGCGCCTGTCAGTCGGGCCGGAGCGGAGCAGCGGGCAGGACTGCTGGGCCGGGCGCTCCGCGGAGAGGCTGCGCGCGCCGGCCGGGGGAGGTGGACAACTGGGCCCGCCGCCTGTGGGACGCGGCGCGCGGCACCCGGGCCTGAGACGAGGCGAGGCGCCGGCGCGCGCCAGGCGGCGCGAGGCTGCGGCCCCGGGAGCCCCCGCGCGCCGCCCGGGGCCATGGGCGCGTGAGAGCCCAGCGCGCGCGGCCCCTGCTGCGGCTCGCGAGCTCGCACACCCGGTGCACAGTCCTCCGAGCCGTCCCCGTGTCCGCCCTGGGCTACTGGGATCGGCTGTTTCTCAGCGCCGAGGCCCCCGAGGCTGCATCCGAGCTTGCGTCGCCCGCTGCCGCCGCCGCTGCTCGCCGGCTTCCCCTCCCCCAACACCCGGGGCTCAGTGCAGGAGGAGGAGGGGCCGGTGCATTCTCGCCGCTGCTCTTTGCAACCTGCGGGGGCCGGTGTATGTCCGGCGAGGAGCAGGGGCCGCTGCGGGTGCGTGCAACCCCCGGAGGAGACAGTTCCCCCACCTCGGGGCGAACAGGGGGCTGCAAGCCGCGGGCGGGCGGGCTAGCGAGAGGAAGCAACAAAGAGAGGCTGCAGCTGGGGCTGGCGAAAGGGGCCGCGGCCGCCGGGCTTCCAGCGCGGGCGGAGAGGGCGCCCTGGGAGCGGCGCGGGCCGAGCTGCAGCCTTGAGCGGGGCCCCGAGGGGAGGCGCAGCGCCGCCCGCCGGACGCGGCGATTACCGGCCCGGGCGAGGATGCGTCGCCTGAGCGCCCGCACGGCCCCCGTCCGGGGCGGGCGTGACCCCCGCTGAGCGGAGCCCCCCTCCCCCCACCCGACTTCGGACGGCGCGGGCCGGCGCCCGGATATCCCTCACCGACAGCGCCCCTTCCCACCCGGAGAGAGGCATCGGCCCCCAAGGGGGGCTTCCTCAGGCAGCCTCTGCCACTCCTGCATGGCTGCGACCCACCGAGCGGAGCGTCGTGGTAGCTGAGACCTGGTGCCCTTCGACGGCCTGGCTGATCCGGTGAGTTGTGCAGGGCGGGGTTCTGCGCTGGAGCTGGGGGCATCCTCTGGCGTCCGGGCAGCCGGGATTGGACAGAAGGGGTCCTAGGCTGTTGGGGGTCCTGAAGCAGCGATAACCCTTGCCTGCCCCGTTTCTCCCTCCGAACACAATTTGTTCAGACCGGCCAGCCGACGGGAGTGGAGGTTGGGGGCCCGTTCGGATTCCGCGGGGCCCTGGGCGGGTTGGTTGCCAGAGAGGAAAGGTCACCCCACCCGTAAAGCTAACAAAGATAGCGGCTCTGTCATCCGAAAATTCCCCGGGAACTCCAGTGTCTTGGAAGGGCGGGGGGGTGGGGGGGGCACCCCGGATGGGAAAACGTTGAGGGTCTCCCGAGCAGCCTCTGAGATCTTCAAGGCAAATCACCTCAGGGGGGGGTTGGGGGTTCCAGAAACGCAGGTGGCTACGTTTGAGGCTTGTGCCCCATGGGGCTAGACCTTAGCAGAGCCCTCGTTCAAATCACGTTCCCACAACTCGCAGGGACGGTAGGTTCCCCAGTAGGGGCACGACATGACGTGACGTCAAGTCTCAGTTTCTGATGTCACCGGGGTTGCCGTGGCAACACCACTTGCCTTGACCCAAGGCCAGAGGGGCCAGGGTCGTGGTAACCAGGGGATGCCTTTGCGTAATGGAGGGGTGAAGGTAGACTCCCCCCACCCCCATCATTGCAGTCCTCTGACCTAAATCCTTAGCGCCCCATGAGGTGGGGGAAGGAGGCAGTGCCAGCTGTCCCTGTTGATGCTCCTCCCCCCAAGGACAGGTGTTCAGAGCTTTGCCCATGTAGCCTGGCAGTGCCTGGGGGCTCAGGCCTCCCAGACAGAGCAACTTTCTGTTTTGAAAAGAGATGCTGTAGAAGAGACCTCCCTGAACCCCACCGTGTACCCACCCGGCAGGCTGAAGTTCCCAGGTTCCCCAGAGAGGTGTGGGTCTCCGGCCCTCCAACAGGCTACTTCTGCTCGGGAAAATGTGGGTGCCCCTCCCCGAGCCAGGGAAGGTGCAGAGGAGCTGCTGCCTGCTGCACCCTCTAGTCCAGGGGCTCCTCATGCTGTTCTATCCCAAGGTGAGGGGCCTTGGCCAACCTGGAACTCCTGACTGCCCCTTGCTCCTTCTGGTATTTGAGAGGATTTCAACAAGCGTATTGTGAGGCTGCTTAAGTGAATGGCGGGCAAGTGAGGCCCATCAGTACCAAGGTCTGAATAAACTGTGTCTCTGCCAGGGCACCCCCCAACCAACACACACCCCAGTACTGGCCCTGTTCCCTGCAAAGCCCAGAGAACCCCCAGCCAGCATCCTGCTGCTGGTTCTGGGATTCGTCTAGGTCCCTTCCAGCAATTACTGCCAGTGTCGGATGCTGGTGAAACTGCTGTGATCACATTTCTAGGAAAAGGTTCGAAAACTGTGTCATTGCTTCAGCAGCGTGGGGCGGGGTAAGAGCAGAGAAAGTGTGTGTTCGGGTCATTAGGAGAAGCCAGGCCGCAGTCTCCGCAGTGAGCATTTTCCCTGCTCTTCTACCAGGCTCTCTAGCTAGATTAACAGGTCAATAAATATCGGTGGAGCTGCTTTTGGGGGCTTGGCAGGGAGATGGTATTTCCAGCTGAAATGGTGTCGTTAAACACACAAGCTTCCAAGGACAGAGGAGCAACAGCAGATTGGGGGAGAGCCGGGAGAGGTGGGCAGAAGGGCTGTTTGCGCTGCCTCTCGAAGCTTCCCAGTTTAGAAACAAACTCGGAGTGCGCGCCAGAGATTCACAAACACAGGCAGTTGGAGGCCCTCCGCCGAGTATTTACACTTCCACAGCCAAGGCAGAGGGAAAGGCTGTCAGAATTGGGCAATTCCTTCTGTTCCCTTCCCTCATCTCCCTGGGCTTGGCAATCAGTGTGCCAGACGATGAGCAGGAGGGAGTGCCAGCTTTCTCAGCATCTCCCTATATGCCAGGCGTTTTACACGATCTCAGTTACTCCTTGGAGCGGCTCATATGCTGTGGCCCATTTTATAGATAAATAAACTGAGGCTTAAACAGAGGAAGTGATGGGCTACAGGTGATCAGCCAGGCAGCTGCAGAGGTTCGGCCCTGAATTGCCCTCCTGGCTCTGGAGTCTTTGGGTCTTACCACCTCCTCCCATGGGGCTGGGGGACACCCCTACTTATTAGACAGGGGTCCCTGCAGGCATCAGAGGCTATCAGCCATGGAGGGGGAGTCTGGCCCCACCAAGATGCTTTGTCCACACTGAAAGGCAGATTTGAATCCTCTTTTCCTATGACCTACAGGTCAGCATTGAGCAGAGTAACAACTTCCGCCAGGCCTTGTGGTCCGTCTGCTTCCCTCACCCCCAGGACTCCTTTCTCCAGCACTAGGGGAAGGAAGGTGTGGCTTGAAACTCACTCCTTGTCATCTGCCTTTCTGGACTTGCTTGGAGGGAGGTGGTGAGGCTGCCCCTGGCCACCCCAGGGACCTTCTTGGGATGTAGATGGGGCAAGGGCAAACTTTAGCAGATGAGGTTCCTAACCCAGCCTGAGGGTCAGGAAGCCCTAGAGGAGAGGTGCCACGTGAGTCACGAAGAGGACAAATAGGAATGTGCCAGACAGGAGTGAGAAGACTGTTCTGGGTGGCAGGAGTGGCCCCAGAGCAGCCAGTGATGTGTGTGGGCCCTCATGCCTGTTGGGGAAAGAGGCAGCCATGGGTGCTGTGTCCTGGAGCCTCAGGTGGATGGGGAAGGTTTAAGCAGGGCAGAGGATCCAGTGATCTCCCTTGACAAGGACAGTAACCCCGGACATCCCTTCCCGTAAGCGTGGAAGAGGTCACCTCAGTTCTGGGAGCAGTCTCCTCTCTGAAGGTTGGCCCTACCCCCACCCCCACTAATCCTTCTCACTTGTCTAATTCCTGTAAGCCGTCCATCCCTTGTCCCTTCTGAGCCTTAGGGCTGCTCTGGACTAAACCAGAACTGGGCTGGGCTGCTGAACCCCCTTGATGAGAAACTTGAGGCGCCCTGGTGATGGGCAGTGGCTCCTGATTAGGTGCCAGGCTCTGGCATGGGTTGGGCCTGGATCGTACTCTCAGCCCACCGCTTGCAGGCTGTGTGACCTCGGGTGAGTACCTTTGCCTCTCTGAGCCTCAGTTTACTCATCTGTGAGAGGGAGCGACCATAGCACTCACTGCGCAGGGTCTGGTGAGGATTCAGGGAGGGCCTAGCACAGCACTCAGTATACAGTAAGCACTCAATAAACACAAGTTGTCATGGCTACTGTTAACCTCCTCCTCAGAAGGGAGGCTTGAATGACTCAGTCCCTTGGAGCCAAGGGTTGAAGACCCCATTTGCAGGGAGAGGCCGCAACCCTACCAGCTGCCTCTGCCAGGGGCTTCTCTGTCCCCTGAAGCCCCCACCCATCCACCCGGTGAGCACTCGTGGCTCCTTTCTGAGCTTCTGCGGGGGCTGGGACTTGGCCGGGGGTCCCTCCCCAACCTCCCTCCGGCCCCCTCTGCCTTTCCATCCCTCACAAACCGGAGGAAGCCAGCGAAGCAGCTCATATTCATGAACCGTAATTCAATCAGGCCGCGATTCCTCTGGGCTCGGGGCGGGGGTGAGAACGAGGAGGCGCTCACAAAAGGGCCGCTTTATTACCTCCCGCGGGCCGGGAATTGCTGCTCTCCCCCAGCAGCGGCCGGAGCCGCCTTTATTGTGTTAACCCATTTGCGTGTCAAGAGCTATTGTGCGCTTTCTCTGCCTGTGCGTTGCGGGCCGCGGGAGGAGGGCTGCGGTGCCGGCCGGTCACCTCCGCGGGCGCCGCCCGCCGCCCTGATTGGTTGCTAAGTGATTTGCATCCAAGGTAATCACTTTTATCTCAGAAGGATGTCGACTATAATTATAAGCTACTGACATCTTTTGAAATCTGCCTAATGACTATTTTAGTCTGCACGGGCTGGGTGTGGGGAGGGGGATTCTGGAGAGGGTGGAGGCTGGGAAGAGGGATGGATTCCTTCCACCTGGACCCCTGATTGCTTAGTTGAGAAATATCTGAGTACCTACTGCATGCGTCAAACAAAAGATGGGGTCTCTGTGATGGGGGGCTTGCATTCCTGTGGGCAGAGTTAGTGCCACTTCAGAGTTAGGGAAATGGAGGCCCTGGGAAAGGGGCGACCTGCCCAGACCACACAGCCAATATGCAACCACCATCTGGGTCTCTCTGACCCCAAACTCATGCCCTGGCCACTCCAGTGGCCACAGTCAGGAATCATGTAATCATGCCTGGATACGGGTCACCAGTCTAGTACCTTCTAGAGTCTACATCCTGACCCTAAGAAATGCACGTGCTGGTACCATCCCCATTTTGCAGAGAAGTAGGGGCCCAGAGAAGGTATTATACTTTGCTGCCCTAGGTCACATAGCCAGGGAGTGGCAGAAGTATGAGGTTCCGTGGCAGCCAGAGATGGGAAGGCAGAGGCAGGGTTCCAGCTTCCCTCCTCTTCCCACCCCCTCGTGGTTCCATTCGGTAAGGCCAGGCATTAGGTAAAGACTGAGCGAGGACACTCTGTCGCCCCCGTCCCAGTGGCTAAGTTATAAGGAATCAGACGGCCCACAGCCTCTAGAGGGAATAAGATGAGTCTGCAGTTAACTTGAATTCTAGACAGGGCCACAGCAGGGCTGGAGGAGGGAAAACCTGCAGCTGGTCCTGAAGGGCTTCCTGACAAAGGGGGCTGTGCTGTGTGCCTTGAGGACTGAGTGGCTCTGCCTAGCATTCAGTAAATGGGGGTGTCTCCGGCAGATGGAGTTTGGAGACCCAGGAGCATGAGCAGGAATGGCAGGGGGAGCTTATGAGATGGTGGAGGTGAAAGGGAGATCAACTAGGAGGGTGTGCAGGGGCATTGGGTGCTGAGCTAAGGGTGCCGTGAGGCCCAGAGGAAGAGGGAGGCCAGTGAAGGCATCTGAGAGGCAGGGGCCAGTTAAGATCCCGGTGCCTTAGAGGCCAGCAGAGAGCTTGGGAGTTGCAGACGTGGGCTGAAACCCAGTGAGAAAGAGCTCCTGCACTCCCACTGGCTGTGTCCTCAGAGAAATCATTTTACCCCTCTGGGCCTCAGTTTCCTCTTTTGTTCAGGAGAGTCACAACAGCTTTCTCATGGGCTTGTGGGCGGGGTGAGCTTGCATGTGCAGAGTGCTTGCCGGGGTTTAGCTGAGCCCCTCAGAGCTGGGTGGGCTGGGCTTGAGTACAGGCCGGGGCCAGTCCTGGCCCCACAGCAAGCCAGCGTCCCAGCCACAGCAGCTGTTTGGGGCCCTGGGAGCCTCTGCTATTGTGCACAGGGCACAGGGGACAAAGGCCTGGGAGGTCAGGGGGTGAGGCTGAGACTGGCTGTGAACAGGCTCCCGGGGACGGGGACTTAATGACGCAGAACTTAATGACCCAGAGTCTGTGGGGAGGGGGGCCTCCCTTGGAGGAGGAGGGAGGTCCAGCCACCAGCTGTCTCCTCCAGGATTCGCTGCCAGGGCACGGGCAGCTGCCTCACAGAGTCCAGGCCTGAGCTTGGCACTGGGGGAGGCAGAGGTGGCAGGGCCTCCCGGCATGAAGTCCCCAGGCCTGAATGCAGGGCTTGGCCCTGCCCCTCGACATCTGTAGATCTCCGTCTCTTCATCTGTGATGGGCCAAGGGACCACCTTAGAGGGCAGCTGTGAGACTTGGCAGTAACTGATAGCCAATGGGCAGTAAACAGGAACTGCTATTTTTGCTCTTTATCCATCCGTTCATTCAGAGAGCTTCACTGCTCCGGGCCAGGCTCCCTGCCAGGTGCTGGGGACATGAAGATGAACAAGCTCCAGTTGCCCTGAAAGGTGGCGTGTACCGAGGGAGAGGCCTCGAGCACACTAGCTCAGCCACCCAACAAGTGCATGCGGGTTAATCGCCACAATGGAGGAATTCACAGTGTGTGGGCACTGTGCCAGGGGCAGGGGGGCACAGCAGTGAACAAGCCAGACGTGGGCCCTGCCCCGGGCCACCTCCAGTCTCTTAAAGGAAATCAGAGGTGGAAACAATTACTTCTGGCTGGAGTAGCCAGGGAGGGCTCCCTGGAGGAGGTAGCACTTGTAATTGAACACTTTCGCCTATTATGAGATTCACAGGACACTGGTATCTGCTGCGTGCCAGACTGAGCTTCGTGCTTTGGCATTTTGTTCTCTCATTTAATCCTCATATCCCTCTCTGAAAGGTGTTTTTATCCCTGTCATGTGAATGAAGAAACTTAGCCTTGACGATGTAAAGCAGCAGCCCTGGGCCACACGGCAGGCCCACAGAACCCCCTTCATTATCCACACAAGCTTTTGCCTCTTCACTGCCTGTAAGGGTACTGGGCATGGTAGGATCCTTGAGCAGGGGCTGAGGGGACCCTGTTCTGGGCCAGCTGTCTCCTTTATGAGCTTCATAACCTTCAGCAGGTCACCTTCCCCCACCCCTCCCAACCCAGACTCAGCCGCGTCCTTCATAAATGTCAAGGATGGCAAATCTGTGGCAGGCCTGGCTTGCCTTACACCGCTGTGCCCTTGGCAGACATTGCCAATCAATTGCTGCCCTCTTCCCCTGCTGAGTTCTTCCCCTGACCTTGGGTTCCTTCCAGGGCTCTGGGCAGGCAGCGCCAATCAATCAGCAGGGCCTGTGAGCTGAAACCAGTTGCCTGCCTGGCCTCAATGAGCTCAGGGTGCCTCTGGTCCATCTCCATGTGGCTCAGAGGACCAGGGGGACAGCGAGGGATTCTGGGGGATCTCTGTGTATTCAGGTTGTTCTTAAGCCACAAGAGCCTTTTAGGTGGGAGGGTCTGTTACCCTCTTCTAACTCCCACTTGTGTTCATCCGTGCAGATTCTGAGCGCTGACAGTCTGGATGATGATAACAGCATGTATTGAGTTCCTCCTGAGAGCTAGGTCCTTCCTGGGCACTCTCGCGTTCATCATTCTGCAGAACACCTGCAGCAAGCCTCCCTGCATCTCCAGGGAAAATTCTTAACCCATTTTAGAGATGAGGGAACTGAGGCTTGGCTCAGCTAAGCAGAGTAGGGTCATACACTTGTTGGGTGGTCGAGCTGACATTCAGACACAGGTGTCAAAGTTCACAGCCTGGGATAGGACTATGGGTGGCAGGCAGACAGGGAAGCCCTCCCAGAAAAGATGTCATTTATTTGCAGGCTTTAAAGGCTGGTGGGCTTCTGACAGGCAGAGCCAGAAAGGGTGAACTTCAGGGCGGAGGGAACAGCGTGAGAGGCAGCTCAGAGGCAGACAGGAGAGTGTTTACTAAGCGAGCAGTGTGTAGCCAGATGTGGCCACAATGTGGAGAGAGGACTGTGGAAGGAGCCAGGGCTGGCCTTGATGTTTGGACTTTGCCTTCCCATAATAGGGAGCTCTGGCAGCTCTTTGAGCAGAGTAACAGTGAGGTCCCATGTAAGAGTACTTATTCAACAGCTCTGTGAACCCCGGGTGAGGTTGCTTGGGGGGGCTACCTTCAGTCTACTAGAAGCGTTGGCCTAGAACAGTGCCTGGTGCACAGTAGGTAGGCATCCAAGAAGTATTGATTGAATGAATGAATGAATTAATGAAAACTCCACGGACTGAAATGCTCCTGACCTCTCCAGGGGCCCAGCTGCAAGGTGGGGAGAGACCAGAGTCCCTCTCTCTAGGCGGAGTTGAACACCAGGCCTGGCAGTGAGGGGCAGAAGAGGGGGCCAGGCAGGTACCTGGGACAGGGCTTCCCTTTCACCACTCCCCTACCCTGCTGCCTGTCCCCAGGACCCCTCCTAGACCTTCCTGCTGGGCTGTCTGCACTTTTCGAGCCATGCCTGGCGGGCAGTGTGGGCCCAGCGCTTGGGGGGATGAAAGATGAAGGTTCGTGACCATTTTTTAACTCAATAAAGGGAGAGACAAGCTGCAGGCTGCAGGCCGGAGATATAATTAGTTCACAGCAGTGGCGCTTTCTTGATTTAGCTTCTGAGAGAACAAGACAAGGATGTTATACCCAATTAGCAGTAACATCCAGTCGGAGCCTCAATAGGTGAGATAACAAGCTATTTTTATGACTTTTCTTTCCCAGCTTGGAGGGAGCGGGGGAAGGGGGTATCAGGGCCTTATTTCTTTTCATCAGGGAACAATTATTAGCAATCTCAGGATTTCCCAAAGCCAAATGATGCATTTGTTAAGCCAAACATGCAAGCGTCCCAGGGTAGCAGCAGGGGTGGCAAGCTGGCATTTTGAGCCCAGGGTGGGTGGGAGGAGTGCAGTCCCCTAGCCTCCATTCTGGAAACCCTCTGAAAAGGTTCCCAAATGCAGACAGCCCATTGGTTGGGCAGGAGAAGCGCAGGCCCTTGAGATATTCTCAGTACCTGCCTTGATTTCCCTACCTGCTTTCAAAGGGACATAAGGAGGCCAGGTCAGTTTCCCTGGGGATGAGGAAGGAGCCAGTTTTGGCCCTTGGCAGCCCTTCTTGGCACCACTGTAGATTCTTTCTGCCAACTAGGCCAGAGGTTCTGGCACCTCAGTCTTGAACCTGCCATTGCACTTTGCCCACCAAACCCCCATTATGGCTTGCCCCACCCAGCCACCCTCCTTATGTCCTGGGTCCCAGGCCCAGTCCCTGGTGGGGGCATACTGGTGATTAGCTCCTTTCTCTCCACCATCATTACCCCTGCAGTCAGGGCACCCAGCACTGGCCAAGTCCCTACTGGGCAGGGAAGCCCTGCCAAGCCCCACCCCAGCTGCCTGGCTGTGCTCCCACTCCTGGCGAAGGCTGGGGGATGCCCGGAGAGGGAGCTGGCAGGGCTGCCGTGACGCCCCATCGGCCCGGGCCCCAAGCCCAGGGCAGGGTCCTGGGCCTCTGCCCCTCCTGCTGAATTCTTGCCCCGCCCTATCCCGCGTCCTGTCTTCCTGTCAGTGTGGAGCTCCCCACTCCGGGTTCAGACAACTGACAAATCCAGCCATGCAAAGTGGGAGTTTAATTGCAAACAGTTTTTATGGATCATGGGCCCATCTGTGCCACCATATGCAAAAGAGAAAAAAAAAATCCCCCTTTTTTTTCTCCCCACCCCACAAACTAACTCCAAAAGAAACAATTGCCAAGGTTTTTCTGGCTGGAACCAAGCACAGAGCTGTGACCCATCCCCAGGGGCTTCCTGCAGGGTGGTCCTGGCAAGGCCAGATAGGGCAGAGATGAGAGGATCCCAGGGGACCCACCCAGAAGTTGAGATCTGACTGCAGAGAGGCTGGGACAGCCTCAGCAAACTGCTGGCAGCTCCTGAACCCACTGAGATCTCTCACAGCTCTGGGCCTTGGCACGTGCCGTGCCACGGTTCAAGTACCAGGTCCTGGCCTTTTCCAGCTACCTGGCTGACGCTGTATGCATGGCCTGTGAGACAGGGCTTGGTGTGCAATGGGCACTGCACAATGTTCATGGAAACGTGTGAAAGAACCATGTCACGGGACCCCAAGGACGAGGCGCCTCCTGTCCCCTTTCTACCCAAGAAACGCAACTCCAGGAGGATGGGGCTGACCAGGCCTCACAGACTCCCTTCTTCCCAGAGGTGCCTCTTGCCCTGGTAGTGCAGGGCTCTGCAGCCTGGCTCTGCAGATGAATGCCACCCAAGATGGAAAGGACACTGGGCGCCAGCAGCCCGCCTCCCGAGGCCCTCAGATGAGGCTTCCCCCAGGGCCTGTGTGAGCTTCTGAGAGGACTCACCTGAAGCAACCTGCCAGGGTTCGATTCCTATGCCACCCCGTCCCAGCTGGGTCACTTCAGACTGTTGGTCTTCCTTCTCTGTGCCTCAGTTTCTCCCTCTGTAAAATGGGGGTGCTGGATGTAAAGTGCTTCTCTGCTTGTCATCTGTCTTCCCTTATGAGGTGGGGGTAGGGATCCTTTGCTTTGCACACTAATGTCTTCCCAAGTTTCTAATCGGGACACCCAATGTTGAATGAATGAATGAACGAGTGAGTGAAGGAATGCATGAGGGAGGTATTTGGAGGACTTTCCAGAGAGAAAACGAGACACAGACACTTGGCTTGCCAGGAATTCAGGATTTGTATTCCCTTTCTCGTTGGCATCCGGAAACCACCCTGCGATCTGTGGGAATGATGAACTCCATTCTACAGGTGAGGGAAACTGAGGCTCGGAGAGATTGAGGGACTCTCCCAAGGCAGCTGAAAAGAGGCCAGAGCTGGGACTGGAACCCTGGGCTGAGCAACTCCAGCTGGCCAAGTCCCTGCCCCTCAGGTGAGGAGAGTCTGGCCCAGAGCTGGGAAAGAGCTTAGCTGAGGTTACACAGCAAGAAAATAGCAGCCAGCATTTGTGGGGCACTTCCTACCCCCATTTTACAGATGAGGAAACCGAGGTACTCCAGCCTTAGAGCCAGGCCAGCCAAGTCCTGCTTGCTCTTTCCTCCTCTCCCTCTCCCTCCCCTGGGTCTGCACCCTGTGGGTTCCCCATGTGCCTTACCAACTGTGTGTGCCGGCAGCCAGGCCCGGAGCGGGGGTTCCAGTGCCCAAGGCTGGGCACCTTGCACAGCCCTCTTGCAGCAGGTAGCAGGGGAAAGTGGGACCCAGGAAACATCCCCCTTTCCTGGGACCTAGGTGAGACCAGGCCAGGCACCAGGCAGCCCATTCCCCGCCTGTAGTGATCACCAGCTCCCATTGTAATCATTAAAACTATTAGAAGGAAATGTTCGCTTGAAGCAAATGTCAGGCGCCGAGTTGTGCTTTGTAAACGCTCACAATTAATGCCAATCAGGCCCGGAAAAAAGCCGGCCCGGAATCCTGTCTGTTTCGTCTCATTTGTCAGCTGGTGCTGCTCCATGTTGCACATTTTCATACAATTGCTATAAACATAAAAGGGAAACTCCACAGTGTTCCCGGGCGCCCGGATGGTGCGCGCCGGCTTAATTACTTGGTATTCTGCTGTTCACTTGGCCGCCCTGAGCTGGTGGGAGGGAGAAAGGGGGACTTTGTATGGCAGGGCAAGGGTTCCTGGGGGTCAGCCAGGGAGATGGGTCAGGCTGCTGGCCTGGGCCTCCTGCCCCGTCCTCTGCAGGCCGCGTGACCCACAAGCTGAGCTGGGAAACAAGAAAAAATTGCTTAAAAAAAAAAAAAAGTTGGCAAAACCTTCAAGCAGAAAAGGGGTTCAGGGTCCACCAGACTTGGTTTCAAATCCCTATTCCTTCTCCTAGAATGATTCATCAGGTTTATGGTCCACCTCCTGCTTGCCAAGCACGGGGCCTCAGTTTTTCTCATCTGTGAGTTGAGGGTGACAGCCCAGCGGTCAGGATTTCAAGACTGCTGGGGCCTGGGGGCATCATGGTTTGGTTTTGTTTTCCCATTTGGTTGCTGCGCAGACCCTGTGAGGTTGAGCTGCTTAGCAGAGGGTGAGGCCAGAGTCCTACAGCAGGAAGTGGTGGAACCAGGATTTGGCCCCAAATCACTGACTATGGAGCCTGTAACTGTTGTACCATCCTCCCGCACCCACCCCGGGCAGCCACGGGGCTGAGAAAAGATGTAATGTCTACAGGTCCCAGCACACAGTAGGTGTTTGGTAAACAGTGGCTGATGTCTGCCCACTGCCTGGAGATGGGTCAGGAGCAGCGGGGGGCTCAGGCCTGGCCTGATGGTCAGAATCAACAGATGTAGACCTTGCTGGGTGGAGGGTGAGAATGGAGTGGTCTAGAAGCAGGTGCCGTTCCCCCTTCCCTCAGGACCTGGGTCCTCTTGGCTTCCAGGGCAGGACTGAGGAGGGAGATGCTGAGAACATGCCTGGCCAGGCCCCAGGGGACTCCCTCCCACCCCCATCTACTCTTGCCTTGCACCTGGCTCTGAGGTGCTGGGTGTGGTTGCGCACCAGGCCCCATGTTGTCTCACGAGACCTCTGACAGACCAGAAAGTTGGGTGTGCAATCATGATGGTCTCCATTGTACAGATGAGGAAGCAGAGGTCCAGGCTAACCCAAGGTGACTGGGCTGGGAGGTGGGGATGCTGGAGACAGCTCCTGCCCAGTTTCCTCGATCCCAAGTCTCTTGTGCCTCCTTAGCCCCCTCCCTGTACAGACTGTATGCGGCCCTGCCACACCTTCCATGCCCTCCTCAGGGCCCTTTGAACTCTCCAACTCTGTGGTCAGGGTCTTCTGAGGCCAGGCTGGGACACACCGGCCTTTGTGTGAGCTTGAGCCGGGCCGGGCGGCCAGCAGAGTGGGGAGAGGGCGGTGCAGCCTGGCCGGCCAGGGACAAATGCTCAGAGTGGGAATAGAGGCCCCTTTGTATGCCTCTCGGAGGGGGAGGGGGTGCTGCCAGCTGCCACCCCGTGTGACTGTGGAGGCCTGAGCCCTCCACAGAGGTTTGGCCGACACCTCCAGGGGACCGGCCAGGGAGCCTGTCATCATCAGCTCTGCCTCCTCCTCTCACTATTTTGTGTCTTCCTCTTGTTTCCTGGGGGTCCTTGGCTGCTAGAGGAGCCACAGGCAGCCATTAACATGGATTGCTGTGGGCCTGCTGTGTGCCAGCCCTGAGCCTGGCGCTCCACCCACCCTTCACACAAGGGGCAGTAGTCTCATGTTTTAGAGGAAGACACTGAGGTTCAGGAAGGACAGGTGACTGGCCATGCTGGCACGTGGTCATGGGGTGGGGGTGTGGCCGACTCCAAAGCTTTCTCTGTCTGTGGAGTTGCCCTTTGTGTCATGCCCCGGGGGTCCAGGTTTGCAACTCAGGGTGCTCATTCCCCAGGGTGGGCTGGGGGAAGAGCAGAGATAGGTGCTGGGGACAGGGCCTCCAGGTTACCCCACCACCAAAGTCTTGGGCAGAAGCCAGCAGGAAGTCTTCAGGTGTCTCTGTCCCCTGGGTGGACACTGAGTGTCCGTCCCGTCCCTCAATCGTGACCGGACTCTGGGC
Organism: Papio anubis; assembly: GCF_008728515.1. NCBI lineage: Eukaryota > Metazoa > Chordata > Mammalia > Primates > Cercopithecidae > Papio > Papio anubis. Next base: position 104,016,757 of record NC_044984.1, read on the forward strand.
TGGTGGCTGCAGGGCGTTCATGAACAAGCCCAGGGCCCTGTTGAGGGCTACCATCCTGTTCAACCTGCTCCGAGCCTCGATCTCCTTAACTGGGAAATGGAAATGAAAGAGAACCCGCGCGAGGGGCACTGGGGGATGTAGTGCCAGGACCTAGGTAAAGTGCTAAGCTTGGTACCTGAGCACACTCGGCCCGCACACGCGTAGGCTGGGGTTTCCCAGCATTCCTGCTGCCTCCTGGGATGGGGAGAATATGAGCTACAGCAGTGGGTGGGTGGTGGGTGTTGAAGTCCCTCTCAGGAGCATAAGCATGCACCAGGGACTGTCCCACTGGGTCCCTGCCACAGCCCACTTTACATGTAAACAATGTGAGGATCAGAGCTAAGGTGACTCATCAGGGATCCCAGGGTCCCAAAGAGACAACACGGGGATTGTGGCTTCTGGTGAGGCCCAGCCCTTAGTCTCTTCCTAATCCCCACTTAGCCTAGTTGGTAGCAGTCCACTGTAGACACGGAGTCCCTTTTATATGAACCCAGCCCTGTGGGAGAGCAGAGCCACACAGGATGAAGGCCACTTGGCCTCCTGCAGCATATTCCAGCCACCTGGGATGAGCTTGCACCTGCCAGGCGGTGCCTTCCTCTGTGCCTGTGCTCAGGCTGGGGCATCTGCCAGGTGTACCCTCACCGTCCCTTGCCCCAGCACACACACATTCATGTACCCACATGTGTGCCTTCTCTGCAGGGTTAAGGGTCTGGTACCTGCTCACCTCCAGAGCCCCACCCAAGCCTTTTTCACCTCTCTCCCACCTCTTCGTGCACAGTGTGGCACATGTTAGGCATTCAGTGAAGTCGGAACCAAAGATCCAGTCCAGCCCTCAGAGACCTGGTTCCCACCTAGCAGGAGAGACAGATACAAACAGGTCAGTGACAGGGCTACACGTCCAAGGATGGAGTCAAGTGTGGGATGCCCACAGAGCAGGGAGCTCCCGTCCCGTCTCTAAGACTAACCGAACCCCTACTACGCTCCTGAAAACTCTGCCATCTCCTTTCAGTCCTCCCAGGACGAGGCAGTGGAGTTACAGGTGAAAAAAGAGGCTCAGACAGCCAGATATTGACAGGTCACATGGCTGCCCAGGGCACCTTGGCCATTCCAACTCCAAAGCCCCACGCCTTCTCCAGGGTGGAAAACTCAGGTACCCGGGGACCACGCAGGTAACGTGAGGAGCAAAGCCACTGCAGCCACCCTCAGGACACATCAGCCCAGGGGTTCCAGCACTGCCAGGTTTGGGTTTTTCCTCCAAGAGAACACAGACAGTAAGAATTTTAGGTAGAATTCTAGTTTTTATTTTTCTTTTGGACATTGGCAAACACATCACAAGTGTTTTAATGCAGCGAACAGGGCAAAGAAAAAAGGTGTGGGCAGATTTGCGCCCTTTAATGACCCTGTATTGTCTGGGTGAGGAGCATGCTGGGGGGGGGGCGGGTCTCAGGATGGCTTGCCTTCCCCATCCCCGGCCAGCAAGAGCCCCTGGAACCCAGTGGCATCTCCCCGAGCCCCTCAAGACACCCCCAGCCACCGCCTTCGCTCCCAGAGGCAGGAGGCAGGGCCCGAGCCCCACGAGGGCACCACCCAAATAGCTATAATCAGCAGCCTCGCCAAGACTTCAAACTCACCCAATTATCCTGCGAGGGAAAAAAAACACAAAATGAAAACAAATTAACATGTTTGCATAGAAGCCGCTGCAGCAACACACACAGACGCGCGCACGCATGCACATGCTGGCGCATGCCCCAGCAAGGCTGGGAGACGCCGCCGCCACCTCCGCTCTCCGGGCCTGGCACCCACCTGGACCAAAATGCGGGAGCAGGCCTAGCGGCCAGCTTGTCCCCAAATCTGACTGGGCACTGACTCCCTCTACCAGCTTTCAGTTTTTCATCTTTTCAATTTAATAAACACATTCAATTCATTGTGTGCCAAAATTCCACTGCACCAATCTGTGAGGTAGGTATATTATGAGCCTCTTTCTACAGATGGGACAGCTGAAGCACAGAGAGGTTAGTTGCCCTGCCTGAGGCTGCACAGCTAGCACGTAGGGGAGCCAGCTGGGGATTGAACCCAGACAGGCCACTTCCAAAGTCCCTGCCATGACCACTGCGCCTTCTCTGTGGCTCCATCTTGCCTGTGGGTGGTGTGCCAAGGCCTCAGTCTGCCTTCGAGGCCCCTCCTAACCCCTCCAGCCTGCGTCCACTCTTCCCTTGCCCACGCCACCCAAACAGCCCACTCTTACCCTACAGGCTGGCTCTCCTCAGGCTGAGGGGCTGTTGGTGTGATGCTGATTACTGTGGAGCCAGGTGAATGTGGATTCAAATCCCTGCTCCACCAGTTTCTCACCAGATGGCTTTGGGCATGTAGCTTTGCTTCTCTGTGCCTCAGGTCCGCCCCCCTACTAAAATGGGATAACCAAGGAGGTGAGGAAGATTCTGCAGGCGAGTGGCTACCTGCAAGGTACTACCTCTGGCGCCTGCCCAGGGGTGAGAGGGTTCCTCCAGCTCACACCGTTCATTTAGTGCCACAAGGCCCACCTCATCAGACTCACCGAACCCCTGTTGGTGCCTTTGGGCTCCATGCCAGGCGCCGCACTTGCCCTCAGGACACACAGACAAGGAGCTCAGATACTCCTTTTTCTGGGAAACAGCCTGTCCTTGGAAGGACCCCTCTTCTGTGGGCCCCCTGAAGCTCTGTCTGACCCGGGATTGGGGTTGCGTGGGCGTGTGTCTGATCATCTTGGCCGTGTTTGATTTTTCTCTGGGCTCCTGCAGCTTGGCACACCACAGGTGCTCAGGCAGGGTTTGGTGACTGCACTCGTTGGAGCATCTCCTCTCACTCTCAAGGCACATTTGGGGCCTTGTGCCTGGTATTAAAGGATAAACTGCTGGAAGGAATTGGGGTTTAAGTACTGGGGTTCAAGGATCCCCGGCCTCCTCCCCTGCTGCTGTGTGACCACGGGCAAATCGCTTCACCCCTCTGAGCCCGTCACTGTCATCTCCTGGGATGAGGGCTGGGCGGGCAGTTCACGAGTGCTACACTGCACGTGTTCATCACCACTTCATCCTCACGACGGCTGGTGAGGAAAGTGTGGTTTCTACTTCCATGATTCATATGGAGAAACTGAGTCCCCAAGGGACTTGGTGGCTTACTCAAGACCGCCCTCCTAGTGAATAGCAGAGCCAGGGTTCAAACTGAGTTCTGGGTTTTTGCCTTAGCTGAGGTGCTGTTTCACGCTTCCTAGACACTGTCTGTCAGGAGCCAGAGGGGCAGTGCCTTGTGGGTCTGGAGAATGAGGGCTACTAGGATGCTGTGGTGGTGGCGGGAGGGGTAGCTTAACTGGCTGCAGGATCACCCCTTTGGCATGCTGGGGAGGTGACCCAGCGCCTATCCCAGGAGCAGCTGGTCCTGTGGGACATTGGGTGCCCACTCGGAATCCAGCCCTCCCACAGCACAGCCATGCCCTGGGCTTTAGAGTCCAGCAGACCTAGTTCACATTCTGACCCCACTAGGTGCAAATCCTGTTCCTCTCGGAGCCTCTGCCCCTGCTGGAGAATGGGAGGCATGGATGTATTCACACTCAAGAGAAGGGCTTCCAGCTCCATGTGAGCTGAGGCGTGGCACCTGGCACACAGTTGCTGCTCAGTGAAGCCACCCCCTGCCCAGACCTCCTGCAGGAGCGGCCTCTCCCTTATCCATGGAGCCCTGGAGCCTCCATGACACAGGCTGGGGGTGGGGCTTGTGTTGCCTGGTGGGTGACGCTGGGCCCAGAGGAGGCTCTTGCCCCTTCGCTGCTAGCCCTGCCCCTCTGGTCTCTGAGGCCTGGGTGTTCTGGGTGTGTGGAGGGGTTTGTTGGGTTGAGGCGGCAAACTGCAGGGAAAAGAGCGGGGAGAGACCCTGGAATGTGAACCTGGACCCTGCAGGGAGTGTGGGAAATAAAGGTCCCAGTCCAGCTCTCTGTCTGTTCAGGTGGGATTTATTGAGCATCTACTGGCCTTGGAGCAGAAAGAGACCAGAGACCACAGCCTTCTCACTGCTGTACACCCTGGGCAAGCCACACAGTCTGTGGACACAGCCTTCTCACTCAGGGCTGTGGTCACATCACAGTACGAGGATGTTTGTTACTCGGTGGTTGAGAGTGCAGGTCTAGAGCCCCCCCCCCCACCAACCCCTGGGGGTAGGGCAAGGGCCACGTCCAGTGGTCATCGTGAAGCTGTGTACAACCCCCTCACACCTATGCTTCTGAGGCTCTGAGTGCAGAGGCTGAGGGCTGGGTGGGAGGAGGTTCTTTCCCCCTCATTACGAAAATCATGTTCATCTTTTAGTATTTGGAAATAAGTCTGACAAAGAAAAATTCAGCCGACATCTAACTGCCCAGAACTAACACTTGGTCCCATGTGGGAACATTCTGCCCAGGTGCGGGGCATTCGGGGAGTGTCTGGCCCCAGGAAGGGCCGCTCTGTGCTAAGCCTATCCTGGGCTACTGGGCGTCACCTGCCCGCCCGCCCGCCTGCCTGCCCAGCAGCCCATTGTCTGGCATGTGGGGGCGCGGAGCAGCCGTTGTTCTGCACACATCTGATCCCGTCTTTTCCACATCAGATCATTTGTAACCGTCACCAGGCAATCGGGCCCATTGCTGATTCCATCTCGGCTTTGTGCTGTCACAGCCGTTTTTCTGCGCCGGGCTGATTTTGAAAGGAGACCCATCCTCTGGGCCCACTTTTCAGAAGGAGGGGAGGTGGGTGGGGGGAGCTGTGTGTGTGTGTGTGTGTGTGTGTATATGCAGGACACATTCCCCACACACATGTATACACACACAAACACATTCCACTGCTACATCTCATCACCTAGAGTAGAATTTGGAATAAGGTAGATGGATAAGGGCCTCAGGCCAGGCCCGTTATCCCCACCTCTGTCCCTGACCACCTGCCAGAGAGTGCCTACTGTGTGCCCCATCGTGCAGACACAGTAGAACCTGCACTCTGGTGGAAGAGACAGGCACTAACCACTCATCAAGATAATTTCGGAGCAGTCATGACAGTGAAGGAACTGCTGTGGTGACGGGACAGTGGCCAGGGCAGAAGGTTGCCAGCTTGACCAGGTGGTCAAGGAGGGTCTCTCAGAGGAGGTGATGTTTGAGCTGAGGTGTGAATGGGAAACGGAGCTGGCATGGAGAGTGGGGGAGGGGTGTGCACTGGGGACAGTGTGGTGTTGCACTGTCCACAGGTGGCATTGAGCATTTGCAGTGAGGCAAGTCTGAACTGAACTGAGATGTCCTATTGGCGTAAAATTCATCCCAGGTTTCAAAGACTTAGAATAAAAACAAGAACATAAAATATCTCAGGAATTAATTTTAATATTGATTACACATTGAAGTGATACTATTTTGGATCTATTGGGTGAAATAAAATATATTATTAAATTTAATTTCCTCTGTTACTGCTAGAAAATTTACAAGTACATATGAGGCTCCTGTTATTACATATTTCTATCAGACAGCAGTGGTGTAGGGTATTTAGGTAGAGGGAAAACCATAAGTGCAAAGGCCCTGGGGTGGGGCCGGTGTTGGCCTGTGAGAGGACCAGAAAGAAAGCCAGTGTGTCTGAGCAGAATCAGCACGGGACAGGGACAGTGCAGATACACATTGGGAAAGGGATTCACACAGGTCCTTCAAGGATATTGTTAGAAATGCCACAGAAGACTGGCGGAATGGCTCATACCTATAATTCCAGCACTTAGGGAGGCTGGGGTAAGAAGATTGCTTGAGGCCAGGAATTCGAGACCAGCTTGGGCAACATAGCGAGATCCCATGTCTACAAAAAATAATGAGCTGGGTGGGGTGGTGCCAGACTGTAGTCCCAGCTGCTTGAGAGGCTGAGGCAGGAGGATCACTTGAGCCCAGGAGTGAGCTGCAGTGAGCCATGATCATGCCACCGTACCCCAGCCTGGGTGACAGAGCAAGACCCCATCTCTAAAAAAGAAACAAAATGCCACGGAAGCCAGTAAGTGAGCTCTGAGCAGGAGAGATGTGTGCTACACACAGAAAGGCTTGGTCTGGCTCCCATGGGGTAGGGATTGGTGGCAGGGGGACGATGGGGCACAGGGACGGGTAGGAACCTGTTGTAGAAGAGTCACTGCCGGGACCTGCTGGTGAATTGGCTCCACCGGATCTGGCTCTGCAGAAAGCTCACTGCTTCCTTGGCTCCTGGATTTCCAAGCCGCTGGGGCTTCCTGTCTCTCCCCACGACCCGTCTCCACCTCCCCAGCAGCTGTTCCCTGTCACGTCAGTGCATTTACAATGAGCGCCAGTCTCCTGTCTCCAGGTGGTCAGAGGTTGAAATCCCTTTTGAAAAGTTCTTTAAAAAAAAAAAGAAAAGAAAAAAAGAAGTGATGCTAGTTCATTGTGGAAAAATTAGAAATACAGAGAAGCACAAAGAAGAAAAAGAAAATTCCCCAGAGTTAACCATCAGTCGCTAGGCTATGACAGGGGGAGGGGGTTGAATCCAGGCGGTCTGGCTCCAGCACTTTCTAAATCAGAGTGCCTGTGGCCGGATGACATGGAGGGAGCTCCCTGACCATAGGAGGAGTTAGAGACATGACGCCCCTCTACCCTCACTCACAGAAGAGGTGGAAAGCTGGAGACTAGTCCACATATAGGTGGTGAGTGGCATTTGACTCTTGGAGATTTAAATAAAACAAATATTGAGAGAGCTCATGAACTCTGGGATGTGGAGTGATGGCGCTGTCATTTGGGCCGAGTGTCCTGTCCTGTTTCCTAACCCCTGCCTCGAAGGCTCCGTTCATTTCTGCCCCAGCCTGACCCCCAGAAGCATCTACTGATCTTAGCATTGGGCTAAAAGCTAAGGCCAGCCCCTGCCTGTCACTTTTGTCCACTCTCCTCCCCTGACCTGGGCCACTCTCATCTTTTAAACACTCTTGGGCCATTCTTGCACACAGACCCGGTCTTCTTCCTCCCCGTCCCTTGCGACCTGAATCCTCAAACCCGTCTGGCCCAGGCCAACCTCTTCCGTGGGACTTTCTTGCCTGCTCCACCAACCAACCAGCCCCGTGGCCCTGGATAGCTCCTTTCCCTCTCTGTTTCCTTGTGGGTACAGCGCCAATCATGTCTTTCTCCCGGTTGTGGCGTAGGTTACGTGAGGTGATGTCTGTAAAGTACTGAGCCCATGGAGAACACTAAAAATAAAAGCTAGCTCTTATTATTGCTCTTACTATTAGATTTTTCTCCTTCCCTGTTGCCTGCTTTAACCCTGAACTGTGGGTGCAGGGACTGGGGGAATAGGTAGGAGGAAGGCTGGAGATACGGGGCCCCTCCCATCTCCACTGTGGGTCCTACCTTTGCCCGTTGCACACAGTGTTCCATTTTCCGGGATCCCAGTGTCATCTGGTGGCATCCCTCCTCCCCTCTTTTGGTCTCCATTTCCATGTTGTTTCTCCAGAGAGATTCTAGGACCACCTCTAAAAAAAAAAAACTGAGCGGGGGGCTTTCGGCTGAGCTCCCAGCCCCGTTATGGCATCGTAGTACTGAAGCTGTTCAGTATCGATTCTCAGATCTCCCCACTCCCTCTTTGCTGGAAGGTGACGATGGAGTCTTACTTGACTGACAATTTTAATTAAAGAACCAAGGCTGGAACTGGGAGAACAGAGGCTCAGCCTGCCCCTGCTCCAAACTTCGCACCTTGGGATCTCTGGCTCTCCGGAAAGAGTAAAACTGCCCCTCGGAGGTCTGTGGCTCTGGGAGAGGGCCAGCCAGGCCCGTTGCCAGTGGCAATGACTGCCCCTCCTCCCAGCACCTTCTCTGAGTCCCTGTCCTGAACCAGCACTAGTGCAGAGGAAACAGATCTCCCCGCCGTGAGGTTGGTGGGGGGTCCCTGCCTGGCCCTGCATAGATGAGGTGCTCTCAATGACTCACCAGGAGGGTTTGCTCTCCAGCAGCCTGGAGCTCCTTCATGTTCTCTGTTTGCTCCTCTCTCAAGTCTCCATGTGGTGGCCTGTGCAGTCCCTTCTGTGGGATCCTCCCCTTTTGCTGGCTTTTTCCTACTTACCTGTTAATAACAACTGTAAACAGTGCTGACAACGGGTACCACTTAGGCAGCTACCACAAGGACCCTGGCACTTTGTTGTAAGGAATTAACCCCTTTTGCAGATGCGGAAACTGCGGCTCAGAGAGGAGGGAGGGATTTGCCCAAGCTCACAGAGTTAAGTTATAAAGCTCACACATCCGGATGTGAAGTCGGGGACAGACACTGTCTGAGGCAGCTGGTGTGTCCTTCCATCTTGACCCTCCCACCACCAGGCCAGGTAGGGTGACCCCATCATGGCCACCGCTTGCCTCCCTGCCTTGTGATTACCCCTCTGATGCCTCCCATCCACTCAGGGTCTGTCACTGCCCCAGCATCTAGCACAGGGCCTGGCCTGGCACATAGTTGATGCTTAATCTGTCATGCCATCCCCAGTGGTTGGAGTGCTGACGGAGGCACATTGCAGTTGTCAGTTCCCATGGCGACTGACATCACTACGCTCTCAGGCTGTGCCCCGCCCCTTTCTCCAGGGCTCCTGCGCCGGGAGCTGGCCGTGGTGCTGACAGGCCCAGGAATGGCCACCCACCCCCAGACCCCAGCCCTGTGTCCCAGTAGGACACTTCCTGAGGCCCGCCCTGCCCCGACTCCCCAGGACAGCCTCTTGCCCATCCTTTGTTCAGGAGACATTTTCCTGAGGGCCCCTGTGCTCAGCTATAGCACCTTGAACCCATAGAGGAAGGATCAAGGAGAGCCACATGGGACTCCAGTCATTTGATGATTCATCAAACATTTATTATGCACCTTGTATGTCTTGGAGAAGCCCTCAGGAACCCGGACTCCAATTGAAGGTCGAGTAGAGTTTTAAGGGGTAGAGAGCCAGGAAGAACTGCTCAAAAGCCCTTTCTGGCTCTTGGGATTGCATGGGCAAAAGCCTGCAAGCGTGCCGGTGAGAGGCTTGTGCAGAGGGAAGCCCACCTCAGGATTCTGGCTGCCAGCCAGAACTGGTGATTGTCACTTTACTTTTTGGTCTCCCCTTTGGCTCAGAACTACTGGCATCTCTGGCTCCAGTGCCCAGCCCAGAACCAGGCACAATGAACGGGTGTTGGAGCCAGGCAGGGGATTGGCATCTTTGTCCTGGGAACCAAAGAGTCAGGTATGCTCTGTGACCAGATTCGCAGCATTTTAGAGAGCCCCTGGCCTGCTGGTGGGCAGGGGGTGGATACAGTGGTAATCCTGGCAGAAGATGAGGCCTCTTATTCAAGGGGACAGTCCCTCCCCAACCCCAACCTTAAAAAAAAAAAAAAAAAAAGTAAAAATCCCCTTCTGGTGCTGAGGCCCAAATGGCAGTGGGAAATAATCACTTTTCACAGGCCCCTTATCCACAGCCAAGCCCTGTGCCAGTTTAATCAGCAGTGCCGGTGTGACTTGAAGAATCCCCGGCTTGAGAGATCAGGAGAGGGGTTAAAGAAAATTACCCTCGCCTCCTCCATGCTAATGTAATCTCTAACCAGATCTGCCTAGCCGCAGCTCAAATTGCTTTTTAGATTAACATTTAATTATTAACAGGGTCCCTTGGAAGGCCTCCGGCTCAGAACAGAGATGGGGGAGGGAGCCGCAGGAGGGAGGTGGGGATGGGCTTCCACTCTGGCTGCCTTGCTGAGACAAGTGGGGTGGGAGAGAGAGGAAGGAGCAAGGGAGAGGGGTCAGGAAGGGAGAAAGAAAGCAGGAAGGAGAAGGGAGGCATCAGGACAGGAGGCAGATGGAGCTAGGGACAGGGATGTAGACAGAGGAGAGGAAAGAGACAGACAGTGGATCTTCCTATCGTGGGATCCCCACAGGGGGTTGGGGGAAGCTTGCACCTAGATTCCTGAGGACATTCCTGGGCTGGGCAAGGGTCCCTCCACTCTTCTGGCCAGAAGCAGGTTTACTGCCCCTCGCTATTTAGAGAGGACTGGACTTTCTGGGGCTTTCTTCTTGTTCAGCTCATGGTGCTAGGGACCAACACAGAGAAGTGACCCATTTAGGGCCACATCGCCAGGGTCTGACCCCAGTATTCCCAGTCCAGCATTCATTCTCTTCCCTGGGCCCTGGGCCTCCCACCACCACTTCAGGCTCCTGTCTGCCTTTGGGGCAGGCTGCGTGGCCAGGCAGCGTGAAGAGACTTGAATTACAGCCAAAGGGATGGAGGTGAGAACTGCGAGAGGGCTCCCTCACCACCCACCTATCCTGCCACCACCCCCAGGAAGGCTGCAAGGCCCTGAGGAGTGGCCGGCATCTCATTCATTTCCTGAAAGGAAATTCAGAGTCTGAACCATCTACTCTACTCCTTGCATGAACTGCCGAGTTTTGCCAGCTTCCTGTCTTGTCCCTGCTTGAGATTCTAAGTCCCTCAAAGACAAGGGCTACATCTAGAGCCCCTTTGTGTGCCCACAGGTCAGGGACCGCCCCATGCCTTGCACACAGCTGGATTAAGTTTGAAAAATAAATGGTTGCATCCTCTTATGTCCAAGCTAGATGGCCCTCGTACTATCAGCTGATCCATTCCCCATAAAGGTTCATTTGGGAAACAGACTCAGAGAGGTGCTATGACTTCTCCAGGTCACCCAGCCAGTGAGAGCCCCAGTTATCACTGTGCCCCTGCCTGGCAGGTACAACCCAGAGTCCTCTGGGGCCAGCTCTCTTCTCTGAACTAGTCCTGTTGGACACCAGGAAGGGCCTGGCATGACCTTCCCCTCCAGGTCACAGCTAGGCTTTGGCCTTGAATGGAGCCACAGAAGCCAGGTAGGTAGCTCTAGGGATTGGAGGTGGAGGAGGAGATGGGGGCTCAGAGGGGCACAGCCCATGGCTTTCCCGGGGTCACAGCCTCAGGGCCCTGCTTTGAAGTCAGGTGTGTCCTCCTATTCTGCCTTGGGGTCAGCCCAGGCTGGCAAGGGGCAGACTGCTGACCTGCGGACACGTGAGGGAAAGTTCCAGATGCCTGCCACATCAGGAAAATGCTGGAGGCAGAGAGAGGTCAAGATCATTCATTTTAGTGGGAGGTCAGTTCTGGCTAGATGTTCCTTTCTGGCAGGACGCTTTGAGTAATTTCTGTTCTCCCAGTACATGGCACAGGGCTGGCACCCAAAAGATGTTTGGGAAGTGTTTGCTGCCTAAATGAATGAATGGGTGGGTAAGAAGCAAGGCCTGGGCTTTACTCACCTCAGTGTTGTTCTGCCCAATGCCGGCCTCATGAGTTGCGCTCCTTGAATGTTTATGGGATGAATAAGTGGACTCTGGGAGCCCTTCCCCTCCTCTCACCCCTTGCTTCTGTGATCCCTCCCACAGTAGAATCAAAATGGATTTGGGTCCTGGGGAGAAGTAGACCCTTGCTTCCATCCCTTCCTGCCCAGCTGACTGGGAGCTGAGGGCTGACGGGCGCCCAACCACAATGGAACTGCTGGACAGTGTGGGGCTGAGGGTCTGACTGGCGCTGGCATCCTTGGGCTCTGCTATCTAAAAGCTGTGTGACCTTGCACAAATTGCTTCCCCTCTCTCTGGCCATTTCCTAAGCTGTGAAATGGGGCCACAGAGGCCACGAGGAGGAGGTGCATGGGCTTGGCACAGAGGTCAGTCAATACATGCTGACTGTACTGAGCCCCCAATTGCATATTGCTGTTTCAGAGCTTCCCCTCCCACTGACCCGTGGGCTCCCTGATGCCCCCTGCAGCCAGACAGGCAAGGGCAAGATGACAAAAGGCAGGCAGGGCCCAAGGCCCCAATTCCCTATTCTTTCCATAAAAATAGAGACAGCCTTCTCTCATTCATTGTTCTGCTAAGGCGAGCATCACAGACTCAATTCCTCCTCGGACCTGGAAAGTTCCTTCCTTCCTTTCCCCTCCCCTGTCACATTTCCTTTATCTAAATCCTCAGCTATGAAAGGACACATCGACAGCTGGGGGCGTTATCTGGTGGAGGGGACCTTTTCCTCGGGTGTCTCCGAGATAAGGCGTCTTATCAGCCCCCATGTCAGGGAAGGTGCCAAGCATTCTAATCATTGAGGCATGCGACATTTTCCCCCTCCCTGCTCCCCTCCTTTTTTATTAAAGTCACAAAAGACCTTGAGCTTATCAACAGTCTGATTTGCAGATAGGGTTTCAAAATGAACAGCACTCCCTGGATGGTGCTTGGCCAGGGGGGTAATGAGTCCAGGTGGGGGCTCTGAGAGGCTGGCCTCCGGCAGATGGGATGATGCCAGGCAGGGAGGGGGCAAGGTAGGGTCACAGAAAGAACATGAGTGTCTTAGGCATATGCCTCAGTCCTGTCCCTGCCTTGCTGTGTGACCTTGTTTGGGACACTTGGCTTCTCTGGGCCTAGGTCACTTTATTGGACAATAACCAATTCATTGATTCGGCCATTCATTCAACACTTTTTATTAAATGATTATTCTTGCCAGGCACTGGGGAGAGACAGACAAATAACACACGGTCCCTACCCCTAAGAAACACAGTCCAGTGGAGGGAGAGAGATGTGAAAGTTGGCAATTACACCTCGGTGTGATTAGAGCAGAAATGCTGGATATCTAGAGGAAGGGACGGGTGAGCCAGGGTCTGAAGACGGATCTGAGTTCGAATGGATCAGGGTCATGGTGCCATAGGCAGGAGAACCAGCAGGGACAGAGGACTGGAGGTGTGAGGCAGCCTGGCTGGAAGGAGGGCCAGGGGTAGCCGTGAGAGAGATGAGGTGTGGTGGGCAAAGAGGGTTGGGCTCCACGCTGGGGCCAGAGAGGTTTTAAGGCCAAGGAGGGGGATTTGACTGTCTTGGTTGCAGATGATAGGGATGACACAGGAGTTGGAGGTGGTGGTCCCCTCTCCACTTCCCTTCTAGGACACCCCACTACCCTGCCACGTGCCCCCAATGGCAGGACACAGGGTTCCTGGAAGAATGGGCAGTGAGTTGGGGGAACTGGGGGTGCAGAGAGAAAAACGTCCCTCTTCTTCAAGTGAAGAGCATCTCTCAGGCTGCCTGTAGCCCTCCAGAAGCAAGGAATGGGAGGATGCAGGCAACTGCCTGGTGAAGCTGAGCCAAAGCTGAGGCCTACACTTGGACACCATTGCACCCTGGAAACCCCTGCGCCCTGAGCTCAGTCGGGTGACCTCTCTCAGCTCCAGAACTGCCTAGCATCCACCATAAGAGCACCTGACAACCAAAGCCCCCCTGGGAAGGGAGCTGATGGGGTCCCAGGAGGCTCCGGAATAGGCGACCTGCCCCTCCCCCAACAACTGCAGCCCCCAGCCCACCCTTTTTCACCTGCAAAGCATGTGGAATGTATGGCCCAAGGGGCACTAGGGCACATAGAGAAGGGCTGGACTTCTGGACCCCTGGCACCGGGTAAAAGGCTGGAGATAGGACTGGGCATGGCCAGGACTCTGGAAGAAAGTGACCTGGGAGTACCCATAGGGATCATGGAGCCACTGTTACAGGCCAGGGAGGGTCATTAGCCCAGCCGGGGTCACACAGCATGTGCTGGGAGTCAGGGAGGTTCCAGGCTTCCAACCCAGGTTTCCACAGGGCACCAGCCTCTGATCTCCCTCCTTACTGGCCTGGGTGCGGCCAAGCTTAGTGGTGAGGGGGTAAGTGCACCCAGCCACTCCCTGCCTGGCAGCCCTTGCAGGCCACTGTCCCCTGTGGCTTGAGTTTCCCATCTGTGGAGGGAGAGGTCTTGGACTGGCTTTCTCTGGATCTCCCTCCTTTCCTCCAACCCATATGTCAGCGGCGAGAGATGGACTCTGCACTGGAGCAGGAGCCACAGAAAGAGGCTGGGCAAGGGTGAGGGAGGTTGTCACAGGCCTCTTACCTTCCAGGTTGCACACGATTGTGAATCCCCATAGACCACCTGTGTGTGCGTGAGAGGGTGCCTGTAAGTGCAGAGGAACATGCCATGCAGCAAACACATATGTACATAGGTGAGTGTGTACCAGAGTGTGTGTGCACACCCAGCCCTCCCTGTCCACATGCACAGCGTGTCCTCCAGGGCTGGTGTCCAAGGCTGTGGTGATGGTGGGCCCGAGTCAGGCCTGCTCCCGCCACCTGCTCACGTCCCACGTCCCCGAGGAGAAGAGCAGCACTGCCTTCCTGCAGTCAAGGACTTTCATCCCTGCAATAAGCCCCACTTCATTCCCTTTTTAAACTGTATAATTTCTGCCTGATTGTAATGGCCTATTTTAAAATTACCAGAAATCAAAGCCGGGAAGTGGATACTGCAGCTTTTATTGCGTCTCTGTGTTAAGGCTGGCGACTGGGGAGGGGGCGGTGAGAATCACCTCCCCTCCCCTCTGTCCCCCACTTTCTCTCTGTCTCTCGCTTTTTTTTTTTTTTTTTTTTTTTTTGAGACAGTAATAGGAGAAAATTGATTTTGCAACTGAATAAAAGTCCCTTTCAGAGGAAATCATTTCTTTCAGGGTACCTTTGCTGAAAGTAAAATAGGGCATAATGAAAGGTGGTTACGCGATTGTCTTTCATTTACCGAGAGGCCAGGACAGACGGGAGGCTGCAACCGTCTCCGGGAAATACAAGATTGGAATAATTGCGCCGTAACAAGGAGCTTGTTGTGAAATTAGTATCTTAAGAAAGTAGTGAAAAAAGGCTTTTCCTCATGAATACTTCATTATTAGAAGAAAGCGGCAGAATTTAGGACTCCAGACACCTGTTCAGTATTAAATAACTTCCCTTTCTTCCCCTTCAGCACACACCCCCTCTGCTTTCTTTTTTAAAACCAACATGAAGATTGAGGTGACCTAGCTTGGCTGCTCAGGACTGGGGGGGCTGGTCAGGAGGTGGCGGGGACAGGGTGCCCAGGTGGATGGACATCAGGGGTGTCCAAGGTTGCGCTTACCCTGAGACCTGCCTTCTCCTTAGCAAGAAGGGAGGAAGGGACCTCTAGGTAAGCGCTCACCACCACGCTCCCATGGGGGCCTCACAGGCAGACCCACTCTGACCCTGCCGCTCAGGGGCTTTGGGCTCTCAGGAATGTGCCTGGGCGTCCTGAAACGTTCTCTGCAGGAGACTGGGTTTGGGGAAGCTGAAGGCGAGTGTCCATGTGAATGTCAGGCTCTGGCTATGGGGGGAGGTACCACACGGGCCTGTGTGCAGCCACATCTGAGCTGCTGCCCTGAGGGGCACAGGCCTCTGCCCTTCCCATTCAGGGTAAGGAACTTAGGCAGCGACAGGGATCTCAGGTCAGAGCAGCCTTGGTGGCCCATGAGGGCTGGGCTCAGGGTGCAGGGGGCTGTGAGGATACTCTGGGCGGGAGGACAGACCAGTACTGCAGTAAGCTGGGACACCCCCGTACCCACTGGCATTTCCTGAGCACCCCTCTGTGTAGATGCCCAGGATGACCAGGTGGGGTCTTCAGGCTGACTTGCTTACAGGGGGCCACCACCAGCTGGAAGGACAGCCTACTGCGGGGCATGGCGGGAGTGAGGATCTGACCCAGTTGGGGGCATCAAGGCAGGCCCCAGAGCAGGTGACCCATACGCCAGCAGGGCCAGGGCATGTCTGATCCATCAGTCCAGCCCACACTCAAGAGCCCTGGATTCTGTCCCTTCCCGTGAGGCCACAGATGGACCTCTTGATGCCTCAGGCCTTGGTCCCCTCATTGGTCAAATAAGGGAAAAGGGTGTCTGCTTTGAGAGTCTCTGATGTTCTTCAGGGTTGCAGGGAGACTCCCAGTGGGGAATGGGGGGAGGCGAACATGGAGCAGCCCCCAAGTGACAGAGCACCCCATCTTCCTCCTGCAGGGACCCTGCCGCAGAGCGTGCCCCACTGGGGACCCCCAGCTCAGCCATGCTGGCCTGTCTGCAGAGGACCCAGAACCCCCCGGGCCAACACCTGGCCCGCCCGAGCAAGAGCCTGGAGCTGCGCAAGTGTGAGTAGGATGCCTCCCCAGCCTTTGCAGGGCAGGTCGCGGGCAGAGAATGCCATTTACCCCCGAGGACGTTCACCCACCATGGCCCTGTCGGAAAGTCGGTATGCTCTCTTAGGCCCCCAGGCCTTGGCCGCGGCTGTGCTGCCTTCCTGGTCTCGCTCTCCAAAATGACACCCACTCCTTTGGCCAGCTCCCGTGGAGCAAGACTGTCAACTCTGGCTTGACCTCCTTCCCAGCAGCCTCTTCTGACCACCACCATCACCACGCCCCAACCCGGCCTCTGCAACTTCACCACCATTATCTTGCCATGTCTGTCTCCCTTACCACCATTAAAGTAGGATGACATGGAAACAAAAAATACAGAATGGGGTTCCCGCTTGAGGCCCATCAGCTGTGTGGTCTTGGGCGTTTCCTTCCCTCTCTGGCCTTGCTTTTTCACTGGGAGCTGGACCTGGTGACCAGGGGTCTGTTCTCACTATCTAGGACCAGGATCCCAAACACTCTGATTTGGTTATTTTTAGCTAGCATAATTTCTTTTTTAATGAAGTACTTAGAAATGAGATTTGCATTAAAATCTGGATTTCTAGTATCTCTTGAAAAAAAAACAAAAACAGAGGCTCTGGTAACATAGGCCTGTGTGCCTGTACTGCAGCTATGACTAGAGCTGAATGACTGCCTCTTTTAAAGGGATGTCTGTCTCCAGGTCACCGCAGTCCCCACCCCTCCCTATTGCTTCTGTCCTATAGCCCAGGATCTGTTGCCGTTTAGCATGATGCTTACGATGTGAAAATATTTTTTCTTTTAAATATTTATCTTCAGACAAGGGAACACATTCATGTTATCCAACACTCAGAGGAAGGAAGGGGTATATAGACAAAAGCCTCCCTCTGAGCCAGCCACCCGCTTCCCTCGCGGAGGGAGTCCACGTCGTCAGCTTCCTGGGTGTCCTTCTAGATGTTTTATGGGCGTCCCAGCAAATACGTGTGGGGACGCATATTTTACACACTATCCTGCACCTCACTGTTTCCCTTTGTCATCTATTCTGTATATCAGCTTCTAAAGAGCTTCCTCATGCTTTCGCCGCATAGTTTCTCTAGCAGGGGTGGCCCATAATTTATTTGGCCAGTCCTCTATTTAGACTGTAACTGACCTGTTGCCGTTACAAGCAGTGCAGTGGTAAACCCTGGATGTGTCACGAGGATGTGGATAAAACTGCAGGGTACATTTCTGGAAGTGGAAATACCAGGTCAAAGGGATGTGTGTGTGGCATTTTGATAGCTGTGGTCTGATGGACATCTTTAGATGGTGTATCTGTGGACACCTCACATTGTGGTGTGAGGGTCTGTTCCCCACCCCTCACCATCACAGCATCATATCACACTTTTAGGTTTTGCTCACCTGAGCAGTGAAAATAGGATCACAGTGTGGGTTTTATTTTGTTTTGTTTTGTTTAGGGAGACAAAGTCTAGCTATGTTGCCCAGGCTAATCTCAAACTCCTGGCCTCACGCCATCCTCCAGCCTCTGCTTCCTGATCAGCTGAGATTACAGACGTGAGCCACTGCACCTGGCTACAGTGTAGTTTTAACTTAGTTTTATATGAATGAGGTTGAGTATCTTTTTGTGTCTATGCCATTTGTTTTTCCTTTGACTAATCTACTTATCTCCTTGGCTCCTTTTTCTTGGGGGGGGTGGGGGGTGGTTTTTGTCCTTTTTGATTTGTAGGAGCTATTTGTATATTTGTATGTGATGGAATCCTACCTCTGTCTGTGCTATGAGTTGAAGATGTTTTCCCCAAATTGGTTGTTTTTGATTCTGCCATGGAGGAGTTTTGTTGGGGAAGCGAGACTTATCCTTTTATGGCCTTTGGATTTTACTTAGAAAGCAAAATTCGGATCATACTTAGAAAGTCCTTCCTCAGGCTGAGATTATTATTTTTTAATTCCCCCAGGTTTCTTATAGATCTTTGATGGTTTTTGTTTTTTTTGTTTTTTTTTTTTTTTGAGACGGAGTCTCACTCTGTCGCCCAGGCTGGAGTGCAGTGACCGGATCTCAGCTCACTGCAAGCTCCACCTCCCAGGTTTACGCCATTCTCCTGCCTCAGCCTCGCGAGTAGCTGGGACTACAGGCGCC
The DNA here is from genome assembly GCF_008728515.1 of Papio anubis. Lineage (NCBI taxonomy): Eukaryota > Metazoa > Chordata > Mammalia > Primates > Cercopithecidae > Papio > Papio anubis. The sequence goes on from NC_044984.1 coordinate 104,034,872, forward strand.
CGCCACCTCGCCCGGCTAGTGTTTTGTATTTTTTTTTAGTAGAGATGGGGTTTCACCGTGTTAGCCAGGATGGTCTCGATCTCCTGACCTTGTGATCCGCCCGTCTCGGCCTCCCAAAATGCTGGGATTACAGGCTTGAGCCACCGCGCCCGGCCTTTGATGGTTTTTAAGAAATGTATGAGGACTGGCGTGGTGGCTCATACCTGTAATCCTAGAACTTTGGGAGGCCAAGGCAGGCGGATCACCTGAGGTCAGGAGTTTGAGACCAGCCTGGCCAATATAGTGATACCCCATCTCTACTAAAAATACAAAAATTAGCCAGGCATGGTGGCACACGCCTGTAATCCCAGCTGCTCGGGAGGCTGAGGCAGGAGAATCGCTTGAACCCAGGAGGCAGAGGTTGCAGTAAGCCATGATAGCTCCACTGCACTCCAACCTGGGTGACAGAGTGAGACTTGGTCTCAAAAAAAAAAAAAAGGTATGATCTCTGTATGACCTATATTTTATTGGGTACAAAGTGTGAGGTATGGATCCAAATACATTCAAGTATCAGTGCAATACTGTTTTAATTATTATGTTGTTTTAAAAAGCCTTATTGAAATATAATTCATATACCATTCACCAATTTGGAGTGTACAATTCAATGATTTTTAGTATATTCACAGCATTATGCAGCCATCATCACAGTCAATTTTAGAACATTTTCATCACCTCAAGAAGAAAACCGACACCCATCAGTAGTCACTTCATCTCTCCCCACCAACCCCCTCCCCTTTCTCTACAATTTCCCTATTCTGGACTAGTGACTGACTTTTTCCACTTAGAATAACATAAGTTCATCTGTGTTGCAGCATGTATATATCCAGGTTGAGTAGCCCTTATCAGAAATGCTTGAGACCAAAGTGTTTTGAATTTTGGAAAATCTGCATTATACCAGTTGAGCATCTTAAATGCTCCAATGAGCATTTCCTTTGAATGCCATGTCAGCAGTCAAAAACTTGCAGATTTGGGAGCACTTTGGATTTTAGATTTGGGGTGTTCAACCTGTAATACTTTTTTTTTTTTTTTTTTGAGACAGAGTCTTGCTGTCTCCCAGACTGGAGTGCAGTGGCACAATCTTGGCTCACTGCAGCCTCCGCCTGCCAGGTTCAAGCGATTCTCCTGCCTCAGCCTCCCGAATAGCTGGGATTACAGGCACGCACCACCACACTTGGCTAATTTTTGTATTTTTTAGTGGAGATAGGGTTTCACCATGTTGGCCAGGCTGGCCTTGAACTCCTGATTTCAGGTGATCCGCCCACCTTAGCCTCCCAAAGTGGTGGGATTACAGTCATGTGCCACCGTGCCCAGCCATGTAGTACATTTTAGTATTTGGTAGAGGTTGTTGCTCCTTGTACTCACCCTCTACCCAAATTTCCTTGGCTCTTTTATTATTTTCCTGTCTGAACTATAGAATCAATTTATCTAGGTCAAAACAAAAATCCTATTTGTGTTTCTACCGGGATTGCATTACATTTACAGATGAATTTAGGAAGAAATGACACTTTTATGATGCTGCCTTTCCCACCAAAACATGATACACTTCTCTTTCATGTCTCTCAGGAATGTTTTAACATTTGCCTGGTTGAAATCTTGCACATTGTTTGGTTAAGTTTATTTCTGGATAGTTTAGCTTTTTTAGCTAGTCTTGTCTTCCACAAATGAAGGTTGCTTATATGAAGGCTGTTAAGTTCTGCCACCTTACTGAATTCTTTTATTGTTCCTAACAGTTTTTCAATTTAGGTGCTTGGGTTTTCCAGTTATTCTATTATATGGTTTACAAATGATGAATTTACCCCCTATTTTGTTTTATACCTTAATTTATTTAATAGTTGGCTACTATTTCTGGAACTATGAAACAATAATAGTGGTGATAATAGACATTCTTGCTTTGTAGCTTCTAGATTTTCCCATTAAGCAAATTCTGGCTTTGGGGCAGATAGTTTATCAGGTTAAATAAGTCTCCATCTATTCCTGTTTTGTTGAGGATTTTAAAAATCAAGAATGGAAGGTGAACTTTGCCGAAAGACTTTTCAGTGTTTATGATCACATTTTTTCCCATTTGTGAATTAATATGAATAATAGATTTCTTAATATTGAACTATCCTTGCATTCCAAATTAAACCCCGGTTGGTCATGGTAAACATTTCTTTATAATATACTGCTGGATTGGATTTGTTATTTAGGATTTTTGCCTCAGTCTCGTCAAAGAGATTGTTCTTTGGTTTTCTTTTTTTGGAACAATTTTGTTTGGGTTTTCCTATGTTGCACTCACATCATGAAGAAAATAGAGGCTTTCCTTCTTTCTCTTTGCTTTGAACAGTTTAAATAGACATGGAATTATCTGTTCTTAAAAGTTTGGTTGATCCTCCATGAACCTGTTTGGGCTAGTGCAGTTATTTGGGGTGAGTGGGTAGCTCTTTGATAATGCTATTTCTTCACTAATAATTAGTTTGATTGTTCTACTGCTTTTTGAATGACTTTAGTAAATTATGTTTCTCTAGAAAAGTATCCATTTTATCCAGGTCTTCAGATTGACTTGCATTAGTTTGAACTAAATAATTTTTACAACTCTTAAGTGATGAGTTCACCCTTATTTCTTATATTGTATATTTTGTGCTCTTTTTCCTGTTTTTCTTCATTAGGTTAGTTAGCTAATGATACTATCTATCCCCTTTCCCCAAAGATTCATCTTTAGGATTTATTTATTAGTAATTATCCTTTTCTGGTTTCTAACTCATTAATTTATGTTTTTATCTTTATTAAAACCTTTCTGCTTTTAGTTTTTTTCCCTTAGAGAGTTACATTTTTACATTAATTTTTTTAAAAAAAGGAAAAATTCAGGCTACAAGGCTCTGAGCACTGCTGAATTGTATGTAGTATTTTCATTATTATTATTTTCTAGATATTTTAAATTTTTTTTTTTTTTTTTTTTTTTTTTTGAGACGGAGTCTGGCTCTGTCACCCGGGCTGGAGTGCAGTGGCCAGATCTCAGCTCACTGCAAGCTCCGCCTCCCGGGTTCCCGCCATTCTCCTGCCTCAGCCTCCCGAGTAGCTGGGACTACAGGCGCCCGCCGCCTCGCCCGGCTAGTTTTTTGTATTTTTTTAGTAGAGACGGGGTTTCACCATGTTCGCCAGGATGGTCTCGATCTCCTGACCTCGTGATCCGCCCGTCTCGGCCTCCCAAAGTGCTGGGATTACAGGCTTGAGCCACCGCGCCCGGCCGATATTTTAAATTTTAACCTAAGACTCATTTGAGTCCCACACATCCACTCAAATAGTAGGTGTTTTGTGTGTTTTTTTGTTTGTTGTTTGTTTTGAGATGGAGTTTCGCTCTTGTTGCCCAGGCTGGAGTGCAATGGCATGATCTCGGCTCACTGCAACCTCCGCCTCCTGGATTCAAGTGGTTCTCCTGCCTCAGCCTCCCGAGTAGCTGGGATTACAGGCTCCTGCCATGATGCCCGGCTAATTTTGTATTTTTAGTGGAGATGGGGTTTCTCCATGTTGGTCAGTCTGGTCTCGAACTCCTGGCCTCAGGTGATTCGCCCATCTCAGCCTCCCAAAGTACTGGGATTATGGGCGTGAGCCACTGCGCCCAGCCTTGTGTTTTACTTCTAGGGTGGTGGTAGTGTTTTTATGATCAGAGAATCTTACCTACTATTTCTACTTTTTAGGAATTTTTTGAAACTTTCTTCATGATATAACCTATGGTAATTGTTGTAAGCTTTGTGGATTTTTTTATGGGGACTTAAAAAGTCACTTTGTTTTCGGGATTCAGTTTGGTGTATACCAATTTTATCTCCCATTAATTAGGCTATTAGGTTTTCTATATCCTTACTTAACTGTCATGGATAGAGAAAGGAACTAGACACCTACTGCTAACATGTTCCTGTCTATGTCTTCTTGTAGCACCTGTATCTTTGGCTTTTTGAATGGTGATGCAATGTTATTTAATGCATAGATATTAATAACCTTAAATCTTCATAGTGAATTATATCCTAAGAGGTAAAATTGAATCCAGGCCAAAAAGTCCAGGATTCAATTTTATCTATTAAAATGGTAATCTCTTTTAAATTCACATTTTTCTTAAAACCTTTGCCAATCCTTTTATTTCAACTTTTCTGAATTACTTTGTTTAGATGTGACTCATATACTATAGAGTTGGATTAAGCTTTGTGGTCCAGTCTGAATGCCCTTTTTTTCTTTTAATAGGAGAGTTAGGCCATTTACATTTATTGATATGACACATGTCTGGTCTTAGTTCAGTCATTTGTGCTTTATTTAAATTGTCCTAAAAAGTCTTTAACCGTGTGATTTGTGTTCTCTGCTTTGTTTTGTGTACCTACTAATCATAAGGAAGGTTAGTGGCTTTTTTCTAGTGGTATAACTATTCTTTAATTCTCTATTTTTTTTTTTTTTTTGAGACGGAGTCTCGCTATGTCACCCAGGCTGGAGTGCAGTGGCCAGATCTCAGCTCACTGCAAGCTCCGCCTCCCGCGTTCACGCCATTCTCCTGCCTCAGTCTCCCAAGTAGTTGGGACTACAGGCGCCCGCCACCTTGCCTGGCTAGTTTTTTGTATTTTTTTTTAGTAGAGACGGGGTTTCACCATGTTAGCCAGGATGGTCTCGATCTCCTGACCTCGTGATCCGCCCGTCTCGGCCTCCCAAAGTGCTGGGATTACAGGCTTGAGCCACCGCGCCCGGCCATTAATTCTCTATTTCTTTAGAATAGTATCTATTATTTTCCCTAAGAGGAATAAAACAATGAAATTGGTAGATTTTCTTTTTCTCTCCACAACATTTTTGTAGAGTTCACTTCATATTTTCAAACCTCTATTATCTAACATCAGTTTTAATGATATCTTTTGATTCCAGCTATTAAAGATGAGGATATCAGGCTGGGCACAGTGGTTCACACCTGCAGTCCCAGCACTTTGGGAGGCCAAGGTGGGCAGATCACTTGAAGCCAGGAGTTCGACATAAAGACTAGGATATCAGTCTACTTATAATCCTGTCCCCTTCTTTCCTCCTTCCTTTCTCGTTTGTTATTAGCAATGCTATTACTGTATTCTCAGGGCTTATAACAGAGCATCTGGTATGTCACCACAATCCCCACATTTGTTTCTTTAATAAGAATAGTGCTCACTACCAAATCTTTTGCCTTGGTTCACCCATTGTCTGAAGTTGGTCCTCTAGTATATTCCTTAAGAAGGCCTCATGCGAACAATACTCCTGGAGTTTCTGCACATTCAGAATGGTCTACTTGAGTGAGTTATAAAAAAAAGCAAGTTCCTGGTTCACTTTGTTTGCTTGAGGATTTTGTGGGTTTTGTTCTACTGTCTTCTAATATTGCATGTTGCCATGGAGAAGCTGAGGATTGATTTTCCCACATCTATTTGATTTCGATCTTTCCGTATCTTTCATGTACAGTTACTTGACGAGGATGTGTCTTGGAGTTGACCATATAGAGTCTGTTTTCCCTGGAACACAGTACTGTGCCCTTTCAGCATGCAGATCTGAGGCTTATATTTTAGTTTCCTTCCTTGGGGACTCCAGTTAAGCACATATTGGCTATCTTTCACCTATCTTCCCTATGTAGCTTTTTCTGATTAGACCTTTCTGACTCATTTTATATTGCTCACTTTTTTCCCTACGTTTTCTGCACCTTTTTTTTTTTTTCTTTTTCCTGTGCTCATTCTATTTCCCCCTTTACTTGGGCAGTAAGCTTTTTTTTTTTTTTTTTTTTTCCTGCTCTTGTGTATCTTCTTTGTGTTTTTGCTTTATAGAAACAACTGCTTACTAAATTTTTTCCTTTTTTTTTTTTTTTGAGACAGAGTCTGGCTGTGTCGCCCAGGCTGGAGTGCAGTGGCCGGATCTCAGCTCACTGCAAGCTCTGCCTCCCAGGTTTACGCCATTCTCCCGCCTCAGCCTCTGAGTAGCTGGGACTACAGGCGCCCACCTTGCCTGGCTAGTTTTTTGTATTTTTTAGTAGAGACGGGGTTTCACCGGGTTAGCCAGGATGGTCGATCTCCTGACCTCGTGATCCGCCCGCCTCGGCCTCCCAAAGTGCTGGGATTACAGGCTTGAGCCACCGCACCCGGCCTATTTTTTCCTTCTTGATAAAATACTTATCTATGATCTTCATCTCTTCTGTGACTATATCCTTCTGATGAGAAGTGTTTTTGGCCAACCATGAATTTACTTATGCTTTTCCTTGCTTTCATTTTTTAGTCTATTTTTTATTAGGTCCTATGCTGGTTCAATTTAGATTATTTTTATTAGGCCCTATGCTGGTTCGATTTAGATTACGTAGGAGGAAATGAGTTTTTGCCAGTCCATTTTCAGCTTAGGGAAGAGCAAGGCCCTGTCCTGAGCTAACTAAAAATTTCCGTATGTGTGCTCATTTATCCTCTTTTTCCTCAGACCCAGGTTCCTGCAAATATGGTTTGTAACCCCACCTATTTTTCTCTTCTAAACCAAGTAGGTCTAAGGGAAGAGCCTGTCACCAGCTGACAAACCCCTACTTTCACTGCTTCAAATAAGGGGTTTAGATTTGGTACTCAGGGCATGCCCCTCACTTTTGGAAAGTGTTCACTGCTGACTTTGAAATCTGCAGTGTGGCCCTTTTTTCTGCTTCTTAGCCCTACTTGATCTCTGCTACTATTGGCAGCCTGTTCTGTTTTGTTCAGGGGTTTAGCAGCTACACTGTATTCCACTGCAGGAATAAAAAATGGTAACATTTAACCAGCCCTTCCTTGATGGACATTTAGGTTGTTTCTAGTCTCTCACTATTCTAAACATTCCTGTAATGAACATCTTTGTACATGTGCATCCGTGCAAAAAAAAATTCCGGCTGGACTGTCTCAAAGGGTCTGTGCCTTTTAACCTTTGATTGCTACTGTCCAGCTGTCAAGACTCCCTGCCCTCTGCTACCAGATGGCTAGAGGAGGGGCTGGGCCTGATGACCTGTGCTGGCCCTTTCTTTCTGCTCCGAGGCCGGAACAGGAGAGTGTGGATGATCACCAAGGACATCCTGCCTCCCCCGCCCATTCAGATCCTTTGACATCTCTTCACTTATTGGAAAAGACAGTGATTCTGCCTATAATTGAAGAGCACAGGAAACAGGAAGGCAGGAAGAGAGATAAGCAGCTAATTGAATTGGGTGCCCTGCTGCTGCCAATCAGTGCCTGGATGCTAAGCCAAGGAGGCTCCTGCCCTTTCCTCCTAGGCATGGTTGTTGGGTGATAGGGGCCCAGATCTCTCCTCTTGTCCCTGTTGTCCCTGGACAGAACCAAGACAGGAAGGGCTTTGTGACCAGACCTGGGGTCATGCTGTGTTTTCAACCAAGGGAGAAAGTTCTCGACCAGGCTATGGGCGAAATGATCTTGGATGAGTGGGTTCGGCCTTCTCCCTGTGTAAAACAAGGGCTCAGATAAGGTGGACCTAAGAAGCCACCCAGCTCTGGTTGTCTGTGATGATAATGTCAAAAGCTTGGTTGAGGGGGACGAGGTGGTCCAGTCTGAGACCCCTGTCTCCCTTTTCCCGTAAAACAGGGATCAGAGTAGCTTGTGATGAGGTCTGGCTGTATGCTGAGAAATGGCCAGGGAACCAGAAAGAGCCACAGTTCACTTATCTGGGATCCAAGGTCAGATGGGCCAGAGGAGGTGGTTTGCAGTGAGCTGTGGGTCCGGGAGTTTGGGCAGCAGGCTGTCGTGGCCTATCCTAGGTGACTGGAAAAAATGACCTGCAGAAAAACAAAGGAACCTGCCTACCCCTGGGCCAGAAGCCTGTGGATCTCAACTGCTCAGGGCCTTCCCCACTAATTAATAAATATTTGACTTTCCCATTGTGGAGTTAATATGCAAACTTTGAGTCACACGCTGCCAAAAATACAGGCTGTGCAGAAGCCCCAGAGGGGCACCATGGGGGCTGGCCGCGAGATGGGGGTACTCAGGGACTGGGCCTCGTCCCTGTCCAAGGGTCCCAAGGAGGGTGGAGCCAAGGCAGCTGTCCCAGGAGGCAGACATGAGCACCCACTCTCCTCAGCTGGACCTTGGGTAAGTGATGTGGCCTCTCTGTGCCCCAGGCTGCTCTTCTGTGGCTGAGGGTAGCGTGCCCATGCTGCCCCATCCCCGTGAATAGGGCACAAGCTTTGGGACTGTCTAGGGGTCAAATACGGGTTATGCCCTGATGAGGGTGTGTATGTATGGTCTTGGACAAGTTAGTGACTGTGCCTCAGTTTCCTTTGCTGTGATATGGAGACAGGAATGGAAGGAGGGGACCCTGCAGGGCTTAGCAGCTGACCCAGACACCTCACCTGCCCCCATCCCAGGGGCAGGAGCCTCTTTCCCTCAATATCCATGCCCACAAGGGGGCAAGAAACTCCGCCACCCATATTGCTCATGATAGATGAGAAGCTTTGAAGGGCTTGTCCTCCAAGAGGATCAGGGAGCAGCTCTTCCCCAATTCCCACCCTCACCCCACCCCCACCCTACAGATCCTCAGGACACTGACAGGCTGGAGCTACTGCCCAAGTGAACCGCCGTCCACCAGCATTCCTGCAGGTGCCACTGCTTCCACTCATGCTAATAAAAGACGGAAGAAACAAAGCAATTTAAAATTCCAATGAAATTAAAAATAAATCTAGGGCCGCACAGCAGATTCAGTTATGTAGCTGTTGCTGAGTGCAGCTTGAGGGATGGAAGGAAGGTCTGGGGCCGCCCCCTGCTGCGGGTACCAAGCGTGCAAGAGGACAGAGGCTCGGAGATGAAGGGCCGGGAGCGGGCCAGATAGATCTCATCCCTGTTTAGGATTTAACAACTAAAGCTAAGCTCCGAGCCAACTAGGAAGGAAGTCAACCTCCTTCATTTACCAGAGTCCAACCACGATCCACTACAAACAAACTCGAGGTTTGATAAAATCAGAGGGAGACAAAGATCCAAATCACTGCTTGTCCACACACTGCACAGAGGCTGTGGCCAGCACAGATAAGCGAGGACACGTAAATTAAAAGGTAGTATAAAGATTAGAAAGGAGTAAAATTATCTGCATAGAAAAACCCAAGAACCCAGTTGCAGTAGTCCCAGCTACTCAGGAGGAGTTCAAGAGATCAGCGTGGCCAGCATATTGAGACCCTGTCTCTAAAAAAAGAAAAAAAAAGAAAACCCAAGAGAATAAGACGTTAGCAACATAAGATCAACATACTAACACAACTGTACTCCTTGACAGCAGAGGCTGGCAAACATTTTCTGTGAAGAGCAGATATTTTCAGCTTCGCGGGCCATACAGTTTCTTTTGTAATTTATTAACACTCCAGTTCTTGCAGGAATACAGCCACAGACATACATAAATGAATGGGTTTAACTGTGTTCCAATAAGACTTTATTTACAAAAGCAGGCAGCAGGCCAGATTTGGCCC